>NW_026843645.1:2403636-3004545 GCF_030254825.1 Meriones unguiculatus
CACATAGTGTGTAAGAGGTGGCCTCCAGAGCCCAACCTTCCTCAAACAGCTCTTCCATTTTACTAGCAAGATAAATCTAACTTTAAAGTCCCAATGTTGCAGCGCCGTTTTCCACTGAACACATTGAAACATTTTCCTAATTATCAGTTAACTGGTTAAACTTGCTGTTACTTTAACCAGGTGCCTTAAATTGTATAAGTAAGCCCTCACTTACTAACAGTCAGAGGACACACTTCTCTGTTGCCTTATCACCTTGAGCTCTGGAACAAATGTCAAGTGATAAAAATTAGAGGCCTTAGGTTCCAGGCCGAATGTCTTAGAAAACATTTAAAAGTGTTGAGCCCAGGTGTACTGGATCAGCATAGCCTCCAACATAAACTCCCTTGCTTAACCCACATTTGATTGGATGACCCCAACTCTCTCCAAGGGGCCCTCACCTTGTGAATTTAAACCTTTAAATATACAATAAAGCATACCCTGGGGCACCATTCAGATCTGAACTGGCCACTTCCCTGAGCTCAGAAAATAAAGCATTCATTCTAACCTCCTGTTCCAGAAGTGAGTTCTCTCTGTTCGGAACCAAAAGTCAATATACTCAAGATATTCAGATGCCCGGCTATGTTCAGGGCAAGGAAAGGGGGCCTCTCTGGTGGCTGTTTCTGGTTGCCAGCTCCCACCCACCCTCAGGAAGGACCCTAAACAGCTTCTACTGCTGTTCAGCCTCCTGCTCCACCAGGCTGGGGGAAGTGGACACACACCATGTTGCAACTTCGGAACTTGGCTGAAATCCCCTCACAGTACACAGCAGCAGCACTTATACCAGAGCAGACCAACCATTCAACCCTGCTCAGCTAAAGAGCGAACTTGCAGCAAGGCGCCAGGAAGAACCCGCCTCTCCCTCTGACTGCAGGAATGAAAGCATCTGATTGGCCAATGAGTCTTAAGTGACATGAGCACCTCCCTTAGGATTACAGTGTACTGAAGGGACAAGGCTTAGTGATTCCTGGTCCAGGCTTCTCTTTTAGGACAAAACTTTCTTCAGATCTGGACATGTTTGCATTTCATCATCATTTGTGCCTGTTCTCCCATAGCCTACCCTGTGTCTTTCAGCACTCAGGATACAATTACCCTCTTCCTCCTCTAATCAGCTTGCATAGCTGCACAAACATTACTCAACCTGTAGCAGAGTGAACACTCTGTCCAACAGGTGGAAGAAGGCCAAGAATTTTGAGAATTAAAGAGAGATTTAAGAAAATGCAAAGAGTTTTTTGTTCTGTGACTTCAGGTAAACTGGAGCCACTTTTCTCCTGGAAGAGTCCCAGGAGAAAAAAAAGCAGGGAAAACATGACACTTTGGAGTACTATCATCAGGTAAAACTTCTTCCTCAATAGGAAGATGAAGAACACAGAAACCTGCACTAGTGAAGGCTCTCTGCATGAAATGACCTGACAGAATAAATTTTTCTGTATATGTATACAGCTAATACATATATATTTATGTATACACACACACACACGCACACACACACACATGATTTGGTATTTTGAGACAGGGCCTCTTCTTTTAGCCCTGGTTGTCTTGGACTAGATCTGTAGACCAGGCTGACCTTGGAGTCGCTGAGACTGGCCTGCTTCTTCCTGCCAGAAGGCTGGGATTCAAGACCTGTGCCACTAAATCCATCTTAGATTTTCTGTTTTATTTTATTTTTTTTAAAGACCGGGTTTCATCATGTAGGCCCGTTTGTGCTGGACTCTTTGTCAACGAGGCTAACACTGAACTCACAGAGCACAGCCTGTGTCTGCCTTTCAGGTGCCTGGATTAAAGGCTTGTGCAAGCATGGCTGGCAAGACCTTAGACTTTTAAGGATATGTTTAAAGGAGGGTTTCTTATCTAACTAATTTTTTTAAAGATTTTTGAGTAGGTGGATGAGGAGACCTCTGACTATTATTATCTGTATGTATCTGTGTGTGCATTAAATCAGACATTGTTGCCATGCTCACAGACCTTCTTAGATCAGAGCTTTTACTCTTATGCCTAAGAAATTTTTATTTTATTTTATTTTATTTTATTTTATTTTATTTTATTTTATTTTATTAGAAAAACATCTCCCCAGGCAGTGAGTTCTGTGCTGAGCATCACTTGCACTGTGGGTCTGATCCTCTGAGGGCAAGGAATCATATGAAAGAAGAGAGACTTAGTATCATCTGGAGAGGACAGGAGCTCTACAAGGACCAAATATATCTGGGCACAGGGGTCTTTTATGAGACTGTATCTCCAATCAAGGACCATGTATGGATATAACCTAGAACCCCTGCTCGGATGGAACCCATGGTAGCTTAGTAGCCAAGTGTGTTCTCTAGTAATGGGAACAGGGACTGTTTATGACATGAATTCAATGGCTGGCTCTTTGATCTACCCCCCACCTCCAGGGAGGAGCAGCCTTCCTAGAACACAAAGGTGGATATTGCAGTCAGTCCTGAAGATACCTGATAAGCTAAGGTGAGGTGGACCTCTCTTATCAGTGGCCTTGGAAAGGGGCATGGAGGAAATGAGGGAGAGAGGGTGGGATTGGAAAGGAGTGAGGGAGTGGGCTACAGCGGGAATAAAAAGTTAATAAACTGTAACTAATATTAAAAAAATAAAATAAATAAAATAAAAAACAGAGAATCTCAATGTAGATCTCAATGTAGAATTCTCAACAGGAGAATCTCAGATGGCTGAGAAACACTGTTCAGGTTCAGCATCCTTAGCCTTTAAGGTAATGCAAATGGAAACTACTTTGAGCTTTAATTTTACACATGTTAGATGGTGAAGTTTAACAGGACAAGTGACAGCTCACTCACACTGACAAAGGTGTTGGGGAAGGGGAACACTCATCCATTGCTGGTTGGAGGTCAAACAAATACAGCCAACATTGTATTTTCTCACACAACTGAGTTGTTGTCCTAGGAGGTTGTATGAGGATGCCCAAAAGCCCAGGCTGATGTTACAAGAGAGCATTGCTCTCTGAAAAACAACAGCAGGGCCACACTCTGGAGGAAAGCTTATACACAGTGCACTGAAAGTGGAGAGGTGGACGAAGTGCAGGTTAAAAGATTTCACCCCTATGTTCTAGTCTCTTTGGGGTAAGACAGTACTGTACAGGCTATCAAAAGAGAAACCCGGACATAAACCCAGAATAAAAACCACTACACCTAAAATCTGTACTGCTTACAAGATGTAAAGGGGGCATGATTATACCAAACTTGCTTGAGTGGTGAGCTAATGTTTGGTTTAACTTGCAGCACAATCCATTAGATGGAACCCACTCCCTTGATGGCCAGGAATGTCTCCAAGACATAAACAGCAAGGACTGTGTTTGTATGTGTCCGCTCCAGGTCCACTGCAGAGATGTCATGGCTGTTAGTTCTATATTTTTGTTAGACTCCTAACATTAAGAACAGGTATAACTTTGACTCTCTCACCTGCTCTTGAGACTCTTTTTCCCCTATTTAGGGTTCCTTGTCCATCCTCACTGTGAGGTCTGTTGGCCTTATCTTTTTTGTATCTTGTTTGGCAGTCCTATCTTAGAGGCCTGTTCTTTTCTGAAATGGATACAGAGGAAGGAAGTAGATATGGGGAAAGAAGGGAGGTATGCTGGATGTGAGAGAAGTGGAGGGAGGGAAAACAGTGGTCAGAATATATTGTATGAGGGAAGAATCCTTTTCAATTAAAAAGCATTAATTTAATTTTCCTACATAAAAATGCAAAGAAGAGAAGCAATCAAAGAGAAGTGAAATAGTGAAGACAAGGAAAAAAAAATCATGATGTACAGTTATTATTCGGTGTGCAAAGAGGGGAAACATCACTCAGGAGTTTAACAAGCTTATTCTTTAGTCTTACCTAGATCTATGAAATCAGATATTTTGCTCTCACCAATATGAAATATATAACACAGGTAAAATGAGGTAATTTTCTGCTGTTGTGTGGAATTACAGGGGTCCCTGCTCACTTAATTCCAAAACAGTACTCTTTCTTCTCTATAATAAAAACTAAAGTTTGGAGCTAGAGAGGTGGCTCAGCAGATAAGAACACCCTCTGTTCCTTCAGATGTCCTGAGTTCAATTCTCAGAAACCACAAGGTGGCTCACAATCATCTATACTGAGATATGTTGCCCTCTTCTGGCATGCAGGTACAAATGCTGATAGAACATTAATTAAATATATAGTCTTTAAAAAACAAAAAAATAATTTGAATAATATTCACAATAATGGAAATAAGCATGTAATGTTATACACTATTTATGCATTAACTATATAATACATTAAGTATATACAAACTGATATTTTAAAATGCTAAGTGTTTAAACATATTTTCCCAGTAAAAATAAACATGTCATCATCTAAGGTGGGTTAGCTGATCAAAACAAAACTAAGTGTTACTTGTCTAAGACTATTACATATTTATTCAACTGTAATTTGTCATTATTTCAATACAAACAAAACAAGTCAGTCTGTTTCTTAACTCATTTTCACTTCATGCAGCATGACTCATTGGCAGAAAACTCTTACGCCATCAAAATAAACCAACATTCTGCATTTTTATAGTATATTATATTGTAAAAGTACATTTGCTTTTTATTTCTATAACTGCATTTGCTCTAAAAAGCCTGACATTTGATTTTCCTTCTCCACATACCAAATAAAAATATATTAAAAAATTCTTTGAAAGTGATTGCTTCTGCTAGGTTGTGTTGTTTCTGCCCTTCATTTTCTATTGTGAACTATAAGGTAGACAAGTTGACTAAAGCTCTCCTACCCAATGGACAAATGGGAATGTAGCAAGATTGGAATCAGAGAGAGAGAGAGAAGTTTGTTGATTTGACACTGCTTATGCTGTAATTATACACTGTTTCATGACCAATAAAGCAATGACTGTGAAAGTCTTTTATAAGTGTATAATCCCTTTACCATTGCTATTGTTGTCATTCATTTATCATACTGTCCTTCTGAGTCACAAACCATGACCTCAACAAATAAGGAATTAGGTTACTTTAAAAGTTATCCACCACAAACATAAACACAATAAACATGAGAATTCAGATACATTTTATAACTAATCAAAAGTACATGAAACTTTACTGAGAAGACTGCTGGGATCAATAGCCATTTTGTCATTTTATGAGAGCTACGTGCAATGTAGGCACATGTAAACATGGATACAATGAGAATGTGTGAAAAACATGGTTTATTGTAGTTTTTTTGTTTGTTTGTTTGTTTGGGTAATGAGGAGGTGTGAGTGTAGGTAACACCAACAAATGCATCAGATTACAAATAATAAATCCTTGCAGTTTTACATGAACTATAAGAACACAACCTGATGTTCCTTAATTTTAGTACAAATCTGTGGGAATTCCTAAATTCTGCTATCAAGAGATTATTTTGTATGCTAATACATGATCCCATACCACATTCAAATTTATTGTTCAATTGAGAACCATGTTTTATTTTCACTTTTTTTCTTCTCAAATTACACATGGGGGGATAGCTTTTGTGACCATAGCAGTGTATTTTGTGTCAGTAAACTCTATACTGAAGTCTTCTTTCTATGGCTGTGTAAATTATTTCATTACTTTCAATTTTATATACTAACTATAGTTTGTTAAACAAATGATTATGTAGGATATCATTTACACTTTTATACTAGAGTAAACAAAACCAATGGAATGATGTATTTTTAAAAAAGATGTTGGCTATTTTCTATTTCAATATGAATTCACCAGAATCCAAAGAAAATTTCTATGAATTTCTAAGAGGAAAGCTGATTCCAAAGCTATGTCCCATGAAAAACGACACAGAATTCCAAATAGGATAATGAAGTAAGAGTACACACATATGCAGCTGTGACCTCAGAACGTGTCTCAGAGCTACAACTATCAAGAATGTGTACAACAGTTGCGACCAAATTAGGAGACAAAGAGAAAAAGCCAAAATCATAAGCCTAAAAATATATTCAAGTTTTCCTCAAAAGGCCCAAGGAAACTCTGCCAGGAAAAATGTGACTTGTCCAAGGTTACTTATGTTTATATGTGTATAGAAATTAAATAAGCACAGACTGCAAAACTCTTACAAAAGCAACTCAAGCTGACCCCTAAAGTATATTTCTGACAAACCAGCTACTGTAGATTGCTCTTCTAAAAGGAGAGACCACATGCTCAATGGTCTGGAGCTCACTGTGGAAAAAAAGTGATCAAAAAAGAGGGCTACGATTCTAAAGCCCCTCATGCCTTCTTGTGGTTTCAGGCAAATCCAGCACCACTAAAAGCAGTACACAAACCAATGTGGTGAGTGTTTTCATGTTTGCTTACTCCCACATGGATTGTGCCATAAGATATGGAATCTGCCTTATCCACCTCCCCAACACTAGCACATCTTAAAAACCTCTGCATCTCAGAAATTCCTATTGTGTCCTGAAATTAAATTTTCCTGAATCACACCACTATGGCTGAAAGAAAGAAAAAGATAAAAAGATTCCAAACAAAAATTGATAGAGGATTCACATCACCCACTTTTTCCAGCTTCAAAACTATTTATAAAATTTGCCACACAAACCTGAATGTGGAATGCAAGGTTAAGAACTTCTAGAGAGCAGACCATCAGTTTTCCAATTTCTCTTCTTACCACACACCAAAAACAACGTGTGTGTGTGTGCACACTGGACAGTGATATTTTAACTATCACAGCTTTAAGCTGCCAGGGATGCAGAGGAATTCTCCCAGGCCCCACCCACTGCCCCCAAGGAATCTACACTCAAGGAAGAGTCAGAGACCAAGGACCAATCCCCAAGTCACCACATAGATCAACAGAATGACAGTTAACCCACAGTCTCAGCATCACAATATCAGACTCTGAGAGCTTAGCAGATCTTTTCCTCCTGGTTTTGGTACAGTGGCCCACACACTCACCATTGCATAGTTTGAAGTCCCCCTCACAGTTCTTTTCAGCTGCATCAGAAAAGAATCCTGGAAAGAAAATATGAGCTACCTTCCATTGGTGCTGCTGACTGATAGGTCTGCCTAGAGTCCCTCATTTCCTTTGACCACCCAGCTGGGCTTAAGGACACTAACAGCTACTCTACTGGGGGATGAGATCAAATAGCTCAGAGAGCTGAGACCTTCCCAACTGGGTCCACACTTTAGGCACACACAGAGCCCTACTCTAAGAAATTTGTATTTTAGTATGACTTTCCCATCTCCAAGACACAAGGAGATAGTTCCTCTTCTACTTCACAGGGTCCTTTGTGTGCACATTCCAACACACAATAATTGTTCAGTGTCACTATCTCTACATTATAGCTGAGAAATCCTGAAGCCAAACAAGTCAAAGTCAAACAGTAACAATTAAAACAAAAATTGATGAAGAATATGAAAGGAGTGGTAAATGGGAAATGAATGAAAAAAAAGAAATAAAAAGGAAAGGTCATAAATGATTCTAGGTATGGTGGGGTAGAAAGTTTATTATAGAGAAAAGGGACAGAATAGCCAGATGCAGGGACATCTGGGAGAGTCCAGAGGAAACATGACTGAGCATTATGAGTAAAAGTAGGAGGGGAGAGGGGAAAGCTAGACCAAGAGGCCTGGATAGTAAATGATAGATGAAAAAGCCCAGGTAACCAAAATGGTTGGATTACATAAGGAAGACCACCCAGGGGAAGGGGAACTCAGACCCTGGGCTAGAAGGCTGAGGATGCCAAACATTACCCTATCACAGGTAGAAACAGAGGGATGCTAGGAGAACCAGAAGCTGGGCCTCCTTTGATTTGTTAAATAGGTACCTCAGATATTTGTCCCAGCATTTGAGACTTAACAGTAGGGAAGAATGAGGGGGTTGAAATTATTTAACTATAATCTCAAAAATTGTAAAAAGTTAAAACACGCTTCATGCTCCAATAGTTTTTTGGGACTAGACATGCGTAGCAGAGCACACCAAGAATTATAAACTCCTTTTCTCTAGGGGTGCACCATTGTTAGAATAATAACATTCCATTTATGCTTGGCCACACCAGATTATCCAGTTCTTCTTTGTTTGTTGAACCAGTGTAACTACAGATATTTTGTTTCTAGAAATAAGTTTAGTTGCTTTTCCAGAATCTTGATTGACTTGGTCTGTGAACTCCAAGTATTGCCAGTTTGGACATTTCCTAATCATCTAAAATTGAATAACTGACAATTCTGTCCAAGCAGGAAAGCTCTCACCACCCTTCTTCTCCATCCCTTTCTGTGCTATGATGACACCAGCTTCAAATTTAGTCACTGAACTCAATTCATACACTGGTGCTTCTTTATTTGTAATTACCCACCCTATGAAAGCCAGAGATGTTTGAGGAACCTCATTCACTGGTCCCTTTTCCATTTCACTGAGCAGGTTAAGGTCCAGCCTGAAATGAGTTGCAAGACACTGGGCCACAAAGGCAGGATTAGGTGGTTCAAAGCAAGTCTTAACTATATAGCGTGAAGGCTGAGTTTTGGAAGACATTGCTCTAAACAGAAACTAATGAAAAATCCATTTTTAATTAGGAATGAAATTCTTTTTAAAAATATTTAATTTTATTTTCTGTGCATTAGTGTGTAGGTGTCAGATTGTTTGGAATTGGCATTACAGACAGTTGTGAGCTGTTACATGGGTGCTAGGAATTGAATCTGGGTCCTTTAGAAGAGGAGGCAGTGCTCTTAACCACTGAGCCATCTCTCCAGTCCCAGGAATGAAATCCTTAATGACTGATAAATGTTGGAGAAGAGAAAGAAATAAGAGATTAGAGCAGTGATGCATAAAGAAAATAAAACTTACTAATTAATACCAACAATTGACTTTTTTAGAAAGATAAATATAATTGAAAAACTACATAGGTATATTTACTGAGTTTGAACAAAAGCAGCCCCTTCTCTGGTAGAGCTAATAGCATTAATCAGATAGTGATTGACCTTGATTCTACCTGCAGTGTTAGCTGCTGAGATTGGTAACCTGACATACAAAGCTACCGCAAATAGCTGAGTCTCAAATTTCTGAGCAGACATAGCCCTATCTATGAAGACGGCACATAAATGCATAGGATAGACTTACTTGCAAATTCAAAATTCACCGGTTCAACCTAACCTGCCCAAATTGAATACCCACCAATCTGGTCTGTTTTCACTCACATGCAAGAGTTAATGTGTGCTAGATATTGAAAAATCACTAACTCTGTGGGGATCATATCCTTCTTCGTAGCCTGATCCCTGCAGCTGACTGCCTTAAAGTTTAGTTTTTGATCTAGCTATTGCCTACCCTGTTTCACCCAGCAATTGTACATAAAGAATTGTTCTTACTGTTCTGAACAGAAGGCAGAAACCATGCTCCACATGCAAATCCTTTCACTGTAACGAAAATGGACAGTATTACACTCCCAAACATGTTCCTGGCTTTTGAGAGGGAACTCCATTTTATTCTGAATACATGGAGAACTTAGTGAAAGCTCTCAAGGCCACAGCCCCAGTCTGTTACTGGCTATGATAATGGGTTTGAGAAAGAACTATGCCATTTCCCTCATATGAAGGCCTCACGGAATGCCTTCATTGATCAGGTCAGCCAAGAACACAAACAAGTTCTGTTTTGTTTGTTTTTTTTTTTCCCTTTTCAAAGAGTTATCAACCAGTATAGACTTGCCCCTGTGGAAAAATTATTCTTTTCTCAAAAAGAAAACTGGACCTTGAGGTAAATGAATTTTAATTCAGAACATGGCTGTTCTGGCAAGAGATCACATCCAAAGGTATAGGATCTAGTTGGAATTCAGACACACCTTTAATACCAGGAGAAAGAGATAAGCAGATCTTTGTGGTCAGGACCAGTCAGGTATAGAGCAAGCTTCAGGTATGGAAAAGCTTAGGTCGGGGTGTGGTGGTACAAACCTTTAATCATAGCCCTAAGGAAACAGAGAGATGCAGATGTTTGAGTTCTAGCCATTTCTGCTCAGGCTGTTCAGCTGAGTCAGTGAGTTGAGAGGCAATGCAGTCACCTTGAGTTTGCAGAATTCAGAAAAAAGTTTTACTGGGGGGCTTTTACAGACACAGGTTGAAGAGAGAAACTAGGCACAGGTTGAAGACAGACAGAGCCAGAGAATGAGAACCATCCAGAAGATTATAACATATTGCCAAAGTTAGTATGAGGCCAAGCAGAACAATTCAGTCATAAACTAAGAAAAGCCAAATTGATTCAGTCACCTTGGAGGGGAGTCTGAGCCAGAACAGCTGAGTTGAACAGGCCAGCAAGATTCAGGAAAAACTAGAAAGGATGAGCTTATTCAGCACTAAGTCTCAAAGGATGAAAACATTCTCGATTACATTGTATGGAGGCTAGAGGCTTGCAGGACTAGGCCTAGGTTAGCAGATGAAGGCACTAAGCACCTGGAGGACAATTATTTCAGGGGAGTAAAAGTTACTTTAACACCTTTATGTCACCACAGGCTGTAATGTTGGTAGTGACCCTGTAGGATCGCCTTGAGCAGCTTGGTAGAGGCCTGTTGTTTGATATGAGGATCGGCCTGGTAGCTGGTTGTAAATCAGAGTTTTCTCTCTCCTTTGCTAGGGTTGGGGCCAAATTTCTGGACAAGCTTGGTCAACATGTGTATGCTAGGATGCTAATCTCTAACAGGCCTGGTTAGCATACTATTTACCTGTGGGGTGATTTGGAGGCAGTCCTCCCCCTGGCTAAATTCTATTTAGTGACACCTATTATTTCCCAAGTATTGGCTATCCTTTACATCATCAATTCTACTCTTCCTCATCACAGCTTAATATTGGAGTGCTACTCAACACACGAGATGCCGTTTACAACCCCCACAAAACTACCTCCGAATGGATCTCACACCTAAAGGTTAAATGCTAAGAGCAGAACTTGTAGAAGACACGAAAGAAACTGGAACACTGAAGAAAAACTGAAGTACTCCGAGTTTGGTGTCCAGCCACGAGGATGATTCTGCACAAGAACCCCTGCTGCAAACGCTCTGTGCGGATGCGATCCCCTCAGTGAAGTGACTCAGATGCCACCACTGGTTCCAGCGAGAGCCCAGGACCACAAGGCTCCTCCCCAGTGGCCGCCGCTGACTAGCCAGTCCCGGAAGAGACCCCGCACACCAGCTCCTGACGCTCAGCCGCCTTCTCCTTCCCGCACTCACCATGTTGCGACTTCGGAGCTTGCCTCAGTTTCCCTCGGAGCACCCAAGCAGCGGCGGCAGCACTCAGAGCTCTTCACCCGGAACCACGTGAGCATGCTCAGCAGCAGGAGCTGAACGTGCAGCTAGGCACCCGGAAGGACACGCCCACTCTCTTGACTGGCGGGCCCTGGCGAGGCCCTGATTGGCTGGAGAGTCTTGAATGACAGGAGCCCCTCCCTTAGGGTTAGAATGTGTGGAAGGGACACAGCCCCTTAGTCCCTGACCCTGGTTTCCAGTAAGGACTACGCCTTCTCCAGATCTATGGAGATTCGCATTTCAGCAGCATTAATGCCTGTCTTCTGATAGCCTATGCCTGTCTGCACACCCAGCCTTGGGATTGCCCAGCCCTCCCACCCTGGCCGCTCAGCCACTTGCTGAACCCCCCTGTGGGAAGGGACCCTAGGCTCCCCAACTCAATATCTCAGGGCATGTCTGAGCGCCCCCACAGCACTCAGTAGGCAGTTCTGCTTCTTCCTCCTGGTGGATCAGGCTTCCATAGACCATTACTCAACTGCAGCAGAGTTGTTTAAATGCTTTAGTAGTAATATATATATTTTATATAAAACTAAGGAATCATATACTCCAAGAACTCCATTCCTGTGAGATGATTAACATGTCTAGAGAACATATTCAGTACAATCAAACAATGCTGACAAAATGATTGCAGGATTCTTAAGTTATGCTAAGTCATATTCATCTCTGGTGGAATGTCGAATTTATAGTGACTTACAAGTACTACAAAGGAGTTTATTAGATTTTATAAATGACTCTCACAGGAGTTATATAGTCTTCTCAGAGAACAATATGCATTGTGTTTTGTAATAAATGCAAAATGCACTCTTGGCAAAAAGTATAAAAGCTGCTAACAGAATTTTGGTTGTGACTGTGAATTCCTTATACATTTCATTTCTAAATATTATGAATTTTTAAATTTTTATTTTTTATAATAATCAAAGTTTATTCACTCTGTATCTCAGCTATTAGCCTCCTTCCTCAGTCTCTCCCAATCTCACCCTGAACTCCTCATTTCCATCCATGTTCCACTCCGACTTTTCTAAAAATGATTCTCCAACCAAGGACCATACATGGAGATAACCTAGAACTCCTGCTCAAATGTAGCCCATGGCAGCTCAGTATTCATGTTGAAACACTAGTAAGGGGAGTTTATAATATTTATTTTTAATATATTTTATATAAATATATTAGTATATTTATATGGATATACATTATATGTTATATATTATATGTATTTATATAACATATATATTTATATATAATTATATATTTTATGTATTTATGTATTGGTATTTATATAAATACATTAATATATTTATAATGATATATTTCATATATATTTTATATTATATAATATGTATATTTATATATAATTTTATACATTATATATTTCATATATTTATGGATTTTTATATGAATATGTTGTTTTTATAAATATACATTTTATATATTATAATATATATTTTATATAATATATTTTATAAATATATTTTTATAAATATATTTATATAGATATATTTTATATGTTTACAGATTGGTTTGTTCTCACAGTACCCTAATAGTGCAGGACACCAGACTTATATTACTAAAAAAAAAAGCCTTTAATCGTCAGATGAGAGTGCCTATAGAGTTGACACAGCCTTACACTCGTGTATGAACATCTTGAAAAAGTGGCAAAATCACAACTCTCTTCTTTATACATTCCAAAGAACCACTGGATAATGTAATCCATGGTTATGGTTTCTCGTTGCTGGTGGGAAGACTACAGAGAGGAGTAGGTTGTTGGCCCATGACTTCATTCTAATGAGCTCATCATCGAAGGGCAGAGACATGATTCATTGGGGTGCAGGTAGCAGGGAGGGAAAACAAGGGAAGAGAAATAATGGAACCTTTTGATGCCACATCAGATCAGAATTGAAACCCAAGCCAGGGATGAATCCAAGGCTGCTTGTCTCATGGCCGAATCATTTCTCTGGCCTCTGATGCAACTGTTTTGTAGTGAGTCCTATCTACAAAGAGGTTCAGTCGCTGCCCTTTCCAGCCTGTCCTTATATGATTCAACTGTCAAATTGTTGCGGAAGAAATAGAAGGGAAATAGTACTCACTAGGACCTCAGCAGTTATTCCTCTCAGTAGGAGGCACTGGGGAACAGAGAGAAAAGTGGGTGTGGGTGTGAAGGTTGAGTTAAGGCCACAACAAGATAGAAGCTGGGATTATTTCCTAAATTTTATGTAGTAAAATACATACAATTTCAACTCCCCATAGCAGCTGTTTGTGTTTGTCTGTTTCGATTTGTTTTGGATAGTTGGATTTTGATTGTTTGCTTGTTTTTGTTTTTCTAGGCTGTTCAGGACTCAGTAGATCAGGCTGGCCTTGAACTCACAGGCCAGGCTTCAGTCAGATCTTCCAGAAGAAAGGAAAAAGAGGCTCTATGTCAACATTCTTTCACTACAGTGGCAGTTTCCCAAACTTGGATTTTGTGAAAGAAATATGATTTCCATTGTCATATTCTAATGTTCTCTGTGTTCTTTTGTGTCAGTTATTCTTCAAATACAAGAATAGGAAACCAAGGGACTTAAACAGAACTTGAGAAAGACACATGAAGGAGCCACAGCATCTCAGCCCATGTGGAGGTTAGGCAGTGCTTTCAAATTTTTCTCAAGAAATTGTCACAGTGAATTCAGGTGGCACTAACCATTCTGGTGACTGCAGGGAATTTGAAACTCCTCCAGAACTCCTCTCATCCAGGAAGGGTATGGATGAATTCCTCTGCGAAGGTCCCTAGGTGTGTCTGAGCTTGGAGAGAATCCCTGAAGAGGAAGAGGGGACCCCTCACACTGAGTGTCTCTCATCATCTACCTGTGCAGGCCTGACCCAGGTGCATTTGCCATTTATATAACCATGAGGGTGTGCATTTGTGGCCTGTGGTCTCCTTAAATACCATAATCACTATGACAATATTCTATCCTATTCTAATCTGATAACTATAATCCTAGAGAAACTTGTCCCCCCCCCCCCGAGGTCCCGACCCAAACGTAAAGTTGTTGTCATATGCAGCCGATATGGGGGGAGGGAATGGGGTGAAGTGGGTAAGGTGTGTCTGTGCATGCTCAATGCAAGATTTCTTTGCCTGATAAGAAACAGAGAATTCAAAAAAAAAAAAAATCTCACCGCTGGCTGGGGAAAGCAGTGGAAGTTGATTGCTTTGTTTTTAATGGCTGAGTATTATCTTTTGTGTAAATGTGCCACGGTTTCTTTATCCATTCTTCAGTTGTGTGACATCTAGATGGTTTCCAGATTCTGGCTACTACAAATAAAACTGCTATGAATCTCATAGTTGATTAGGTGTCCTTTTGTAGAGCCTCTTTTGGGTATATATCCAGTAGTGGTATAGCTAGGTCTTCCCAATTTTCTGAGAAAGCGCCAGATCGTTTTCCAAAGTGCTTGTAAAAGTTTACACTCACACCCCCTTTGTGTAATGAAAGTGTGTCCCCCTTTGTCCTCATCCTCACCAGGATGTGCTACAATTTGAGATTTTTGAACTTAATCATTCAGACTGGTATGAGATGGAATCTCAGAGTCAGTTTGATTTTCATTTCTCTGATGAAAATCAAAGGTGAGGGAAGGTGAGCATTTCTTTAAGTGCTTCTAAGCCATTTAAGATTTCACTGTTGAATATTCTTTGTTTAGTTCTGTGCCACTTATTTAATTGGGTCATTTTTTTAATTGGAGTTTGATTTCTTGAGTCCATTGTATAGTTTGGATATGAGCACTTTGTTAAAAATAGGATTGATGTGTTCTTTTCCTAATGTGTAGACTGACATTTAGTTCCATTGATAGTGTTTACTCCTTATAGATCTGTTGGTGTTCTGTTCGGGAAGTTGTCTCCTGTACCAATGAGTTCAAGGCTCTTCCCAACTTTCTCTTCTAACAGATTTAGTGTATCTGTGGTTATATTGAGGTCTCTGACCCAATTGGATTTGAGGTTTTTGTTTTGTTTTGCAGGGAGATAAATGTGTATCTATTTGTACTTTTTTTTACATGCAGAGATACAGTTAGACCAGCACCGTTTATTGAAGATGCTCTCATTTTCCCATTGTATGGTTTTGGCTTCTTATTCAAAAATCAATTGACTAAAGACTTGTGTGTTTATTTGTGGGTCTTTGATTCAATTCCATTGATCAACCAACCAGTCTATCTCTATTCCAGTACCATGCAGTTTTTAATTACTATTGCTGTGTGGTATAGCTTGAAGTCATGGATGGAGATAACATCAAGATTCATTATAGTATTTATGGCTATTATGAATGGTATAGTTTCCCTAATTTCTTTCTCAGAACATATGTCCCTTATGTACAGGAGGGCTACTGATTTTTAAAATTAATCCTATATCCAGCTACTTTCCTGAAGCTGTTTATGAGCTGTAGGAGTTCCCTGGTCGAATGTTTGGGGTCGCTTACATACACTACCACCTCATCTGCAAAAAGCATTATTTTGACTTCTTCCTTGCTGATATGTATGCCCTTGTTCTCCCATAGTTGTCTTATTGCTCTAGCTAGAATTTAAATACTATATTGAAGGGATACGGAGAGACTGGGCATTCTACAACTGTCCCTGATTTTGTTGGAATTGCTTTGAGTTTTTCTACATTTAGTTTGATGCTTGCAATCAGCTTGCTGTATAACGCCCTTATTATGTTTAAATATCGACCTTGTATCCTTGATTTATCTAAGACTTTCATTGTGATGGGATGTTGGAATAGGTCAAAGATATTTTCTGCATCTAATGCAATGAACATGTGATTTTTTTCTTTGCGTTTGTTAATATGGTGGATTACATTGATGATGTTTTGTATGTTGAACCATCCCTGCATCCCTGGGATGATGTGTATGAAGTGTTCTTAGATTCAGTTTGTATTTTATTGAGTTTTTATATCAAAGTTTATGGGTGAAATTGGTCTGGAATTCTCTTTCTTTGTTGGTTCTTTTTGTGGTTTAGGTGTGAGGGTGATGTGGCCTCATAGAATGAATTTGGCAGTGTTCCTTCTGTTTCTATTTTATGGAACAGCTTGAAGAGTATCTATATTAGCTCTTCATTGAATTTGTGGCAGAATTCTTAACTAAAACAATCTGTACCTGGGCAGGTATTTTTGTTGTTTGTTTGTTTGTCTGTTTTTTGGTTGAGAGATTTTTTTATGATTCTGTCTATTTTCTTAGTGGTTATTGGACTGTTTAAAATTTTTCCTCATCTTGATTTTTCTTTGGTAGGTGAAATCTATCCAGAAAATCATTTGTTTATTTTAGATTTTTTAATTTTGTGGAATTCAAGCTTTTGAAGTAAGAACTCATTGTCTGTAGTTATGTCCCCCTTTTTGTTTCTGTTGTTGTTGATCTGAATAATCTCCCTCTGCCTTCAGTTATTTTTCCTAAGGTTTGTTTATCTTGTTGATTTTTTTTTCAAAGAACCAGGTTTTGGTTTATCAATTCTTTATGTCTATCTCTTTGTTTGCAGTCCCAAGTTTAAATAATACTTGTTATCTGCTCCATGTTGGTGTGTTTGCTTTCCTCTGTTAGAGAGCTTTCAAGTGTCCTGCTAAATTATTAGAATAGGATCTCTCTAATTTCTTTATGAAGGTGCTTCTGTTTTCAAAGTGCTGTGAGCTTTTCTCTTAGCACTGCATTCATTGTATCTCATAAGTTTGGGTTTGTGATGCCTTCATTTTCATTAAAAACTAGTTTGTCTTTACTTTCTTTGTTTCTTCCATGGAGCAGTGGTGTTTCTATTGTTGTTGAAGTTCAGCTTTAATCCATGTTTGTCTGATAAGATTCACTGAGTTATTTCAATATTCTTATATCTGCTGAAGGTTGCTTTGTGACTGAATATATGGTCAGTTTTGGAGATGGATCATGAACTGCAGAGAAATGTTCTGTATATATCTGTTAGACCCATTTGACTCAAGATATCCATTAGTTTCTTTATTTTCTTATTTAGTCTCTGTCTTGATGATCTCTCTATTGGAGAAAGTGGGTGTTGAATTCTCCTACTATTCATGTGTGGGATTCAATGTGTGATTTAAGCTATAGTGATATTTATTTTATGAATGAGGCTGCCCTTGCATTTGGGTCATCGATGTTCATAATTGAGTGGTTGTTGGGGTGGATTTTTCCTTTGATGAGTATGAAGTGTCCTTTTTCTCATCTCTTTTGATTAATTTTGGTTGAAAGGCTATTTTATGAGCTAGATAATGGCCACTCCATCTTGTTTTTTGGGTCTGTTTGATTGGAAAACTTTTTCCAGCCCTTTACTCTGAGGTAAATTTTATCTTTATTCGTCATTATTTTTTAGTGTAATCACCAACACCTAAAAACAGTCTTTGTCTAGTGTCTCTAATGACCTATCAAGACACACAATGAGAAATACTCTGTACAAGACAATGCACAGTCAACACATTTTCCTAAGATCCAGACAGGTGTTACAGAAGTGAAGAAATTCAACATCACAAACCTAAAATAGACAAGTCCAGATAGCAAAAGCTAGAATTACAATCATCCCAAACCCAGATACTAGACACCAGTAAGAAACCAAAATCATTAACATTCAAGACACCAAATCACAACAACTCTCCTAGAGGAGACCCTGAGAAATTCAGTATAGCCTCAGGACAACACAATGACCTCAAAACACAAATAAATCCAGGATAATACACAAGATATGGATAAAATCTCAATGATGTCTGTGAAAACAAACAAAAAGTGAAATAAAACTCTGAAGATAGTTGAAGACATTGTATTACAAAAGGAATCAATAAAATTAAAAACTGAGATGAATCTAGAAATAAAAAACTGAAGAAGCCTAACAAAAACTCAAGTGATAAGCCTCACCAACACAGTCCAAACATGTAAAAGACATTCTCAAGACTAGAGAAAATGCTACTGTGTTTAACAAGTCTTTTTTTTTCAGTGTGTGAGTTCAAAGTTATTCCTTAATTTCTCATTCATTAGATTCTTTGTTTCTTGATTTTACTGAGCTCTTCAATACTATATTTTGGGAGTTTTGTGCAGAGTGAAAAATAGGAATCTATTTGAATTATTTTATGTGCATATGGTAAGTTGTCTGGAATTTTGATGATGATTGCACTGAATGCTGATGTTGATTGTTTTTCTTTGGACAGAAAGTTTTACTCTGTTAATCTTACTTACCAATGAGCAGGGGAGCTCTTCCTAGCCCTTGCCCAGGCATAAAGATAAACAATCTACAAAAATACAGCAAAAAACTGAAAATCTTCTGCATAACAAAGGAACACCATCATTCTGAAAATGTAGCAGTGTAGAGAAAGCTAAAATACTTTCACCAACTAAGCAGCCAAATAAATGCTAATATTCAAACTCATAAAGAAGTCAAATATAAAAATTACATATCAAGAAAATATGATCAAAATAAAACACACATACAATTCTAAATTAAGAATTATTTTTTTTATTTTTATTAATTACCATTTATTCACTTTGTATCCCAGCTGTAGCCTCCTCCCTCTCTCCCATCCCCTCCAAATCCCACCCTATCTCTCTCTTCTTCTACTGTGCTCCTCCCTAAGTAAAATAATAGGGTAGGACCTCCTCCCCTTCCATCTGACCCTAGACTATCAGGTGTCATCAGGACTGTCTTCGTTGTCTTCCTCTGTGGACTGGTAAGGCTGCTACCCCCTTAGGTGGACATGATCAAAGAGCAAGCCCATGAGTTCATATCATGTCACTATTTGCAGATGATATGATAGTATACATGAGTGACCCCAAAAATTCTACCAGGTAACTCCTACAGCTGATAAACCCTTTCAGCCAAGTGGCTAGATATAAAATCAATTAAAAAAAATCAATAGCCCTCCTGTATACAAAAGACATAAGGGCTGAGAAAGAAATTAGGGAAAACAACACCCTTCACAATAGCCACAAAGGACATAAAATACCTTGGTGTAACTCTAAACAAGCAAGTCAAAGACTTGTATAAAAAAAACTTTCAGTCTCTGAAGAAAGAAATGGAAGAAGATATCACAAGAGAATTCTTAAAGAAATAATTCAAAGGCTGAGAAACATTTAAAGATATGTGCAAGATCCATAGTCACTGGGGAAATGGAAACCAAAAGTAGTTTGAGTATGGTCTAAAGAGAGTCACAATGGCTAAGAATATTCAGACATTGCTAGTAGGAGTAAAAACATGTTTAGCCACTAAGGACATACTTGTGGCTTTTCCACAGCAAGGTGGGAATTGTTCTTCTTCTAGAATCAGCTTTACTACTCTTGGGCATATATCCAAAGAATGTTGCATCCTTCCATGGAGACATTTGTGCAAACATGTTTATGATTGCTTTAATCAACACTTCCAGAAATCGGATATAACCCAGATGTCCATTAACAGAAGAATAGATAAAGAAAATGTGGACATTTACACAACAAGATATTACTCAGTCATTTTACAAAGTAAATCATGAAATTTGAAAGTAAATGCATATCTGCAGGTAAACTAGAAAAAAATCAGTCTGAGTATATAGTAACACAAGTTCAAATATACAAATATGGCATGTATCTTCTTACATGTTAATATTACTTTTAAAGTGAATGATAAGAAACCTACAGTACATAAAACCATGTAGGATACACACAGAACAAGGGACTAGTGTTCGAGAACAAGTAACTAGATCTCTCTAGGATAGGTCAGTAAAATAATTATTTATAGATGGAGAATGGGCTCATAAAGAAGAATGGGTTGGAAGTGGGGAAGAAAGAGGACATTAAAGAAAGTAATATGAAGAGAGACAGCAAAGATGAAATGTCAATTGAATGTTACTGTAGTAACCTAATAGAGCATGAGCTTCCTAAAATATATACATATCTGAAGGTGATCCAAATGAAATAATATGAGAAAGTCACAACAGGATGTTACTTGTCATTAAATGAAGAATGGGTTATATCTACTTGAGGTGGTGGCCAAATGAGTCTTATTGGAATGCCCAAAGAATGCAAACTTTGATCATATTATAATTTGCTCTCCATAAATTCACTGCAAGTCTCTATCGCTGAATACATCACTTACACAACTCACTGAACATAGAGAAATTAAGCTGGTGCCTACATAGAAATTTCACTGTATAGTTATATTTATCTATATCTGGATTGAGATAGATAGATAGATAGATAGATAGATAGATAGACAGATTTATTTTTGTGTGTAATCACTGTATTTTTTTTTAAGTTCCAGTAACCAAATTTTGTAATATTATACATAGGAGACAACAATTGATTATTTTGTTTGTTTATATATAAGAATTAACATTACATCATTTTTTTTTTACTTTCCTACCTTCAAAGCCTCTTGCAGATTTCACTCTTTTGAAATTTCATGGCTGTGTTTTTATGAATAAATTTACCTATGTTAGACATCAAAATTTGATTTGCATTATATTATATATATATCATATTATAACAATAATCTATAATAATACCATGAAATTATATCAGTAGTAATTATGATAAATGGTATTACAGTAAAGTAGAAAAAGTATAGAGATAAAGTATTTTTCTTTTTGGTTTTTGTTATGAGACAGTTGACTGAATCTCAAGACTTCTGCTGCCAGGTTCAAAACTGAGTTCATATTCACAGGCCCTAAAGCCTACTCCTATCCTGATTCTTCAGGTGATTCATGTTTGTCTTTTAATCAGGAAAGAATGTAAAGAGGAAAGTGGCTGATAATATAAACTAAGAACACAAGTTGTAAATGTGTTGCCTGTCATGACTTAAATTGACTATGAGCAGCTTGCCCCCTCTTTTTTTTCCTGTATAGTTATGAATTTGGTGCCAGACATCCAGGAGGAAGTCTGAATGCAAAAGCTGAGTTGAGAACCATGAATCCCGGTGTTCTGCATAAGGCTGAGTCACTAGTGTTTACTTTCTTGGTCAAAACCCCATGTCAAAGTATGATTGTAATCTCCCTCTCCAGCCCCTCATGTCCCTCCTCTAGTCCACTGATAAGGGACGTCATTCTCCTTTACTATCTTACTGTAGCCTATCAGGTATCATTAAAACTGTCTGGATCTACTTTCCCTGTTGCTTAGTTTAGCCACCTTGACTGGTGGAAGTGATCAAAGAGCTAGCAAAGTCATAAAAACATGACTGTCCCTGCTCCCCTTCCTAGGAGAAATCAAATGTTCAAACTATATTCACAACAGCAATCCAAAACAAACAAGCTGTTTTTGGATGACCTACAATTTTGTCTCTGACTCTGGTGTTCCCCAAAGTCACTGTGGACCATGATGAAATCATACAAGTTGTTGAAGAAAGAAAGAACAAAATATGATTTTAACCCACATGGAGGAACCAGGTGCAGAGACCCAGGGCTAAGCAATTCCAAGAGTACATGGATGAGAGGGAAATAGAATAAAAAGACAGCAAATTCAGAGCAAGCCTGGCCACAGTAACAGAAATATCTCAGCACTGTGACCCTCAGTTGTCTGGACTTTGCTGCAGTGTGTGCACTGGTCTATCATGAGAACCTTTGGGTATGCACAGACTGAGAGCCTGAAGCAACAGTAGGAATCAGCTGTAGCATACAAAGTCTTCTCTGACATTGTTGAGGTCTGAACCTGTTGCAGGACCTAAGCCAATAATCTCCTTGTATCAGCCTTGATGCAGGGGACTGTCTCTGGTTAGCGAAGAGCCTGACATGTCCCTTCCTTTGCTTTGCCTCAGCCTCCTCCTGCAACATGTGTATACATCATTGGATATATCTCTGTTCAGCTGTGACAATTACTGGGAGACAAACACCTACAAGGAGGCAGATGTTAACATTGCTACATTTATCCCCATTTCCATCCCACTTGATCTATCCCAAACTGACGAGAACTTTTTTGACAGAGAACCAAGTCTACTATGAAATTTCGACTTGTGAGTACTTGCTTGAATGTGCTATGGTTGTTCTGGTTAAAAGTTAGTACATGAGCTGCTAAACACATGTGATTCCATTGAGAATAATGAACTAGATACAGAACAATGTGAAAAGCAGTTTCACATTTTTTCTGCTTCATTGTGCCTCTGCAAACATTTTCACTTTTCTTTGTTATGCTTCTAGTCAGAAAGAAATCAGGGATAGAAAAATGAACAACTTTTGTGTCTCTCCATGGTGTGATTCCATGGCGAGACTTACATATTTTTAACACACTGACTCTAATATGTCAAGATAAGTTTCCATTCTTCTCAGGTCTATTTGGCCATCTAAATATCTTATGCTTGAATATCTGTTTCTTTCCAGAGACTTGGAAAGTTTCTGCTAAAGTGAACTTGAGTATCCCTATGTGCTCAGTACAAATCTTAGAATCTCCAGTTTCATGTGTTCTGTCTTTAGTATCTTTAAAGTATCTCAGAGTTTAGACACTATGGTCATACTTATAACTTATTTATTTATCACTGATGTTGTAATGTAGTGTTCTGAAATTCATATCATTTATTCCCATATTCTGTTCTCTGCTTAGTTAACTCTGCTGGAAACCCAATGTTCTCTGATTTAATTGGAGGTTTTATGATTTTAATTTGCAACATTTATATCTGTCTTTCTCCTCCCTCACAATCTCAGTTTTGTCTTATGATCTGTCTGTTATGCTACTCAGTCTTTCCAGTGTACAGCTGTTTATTCTTTCCTTCTTCCGAGTTCTCATGGAGACTCCTGATCCTTGTCTCGATGCCCAGTTGAATTCATTGCTTGGTTCTGTCTTCTTTTCTGTTGTTCATCCCTTTACTTTCTGAAATATTCATCTGCCACTTTATCTCTCTGAGAAACTGTATGGTAGGTTGTTGGTTATTTATGATAACGTTGAGGAATCATTAAGATTTTTAATATTCCTGTTTTTTCAGTTCATGCTATAATTGGTACATATGTTCATTTGATCATCAGTGTTAGGAATAGGATGGTCCTTTGCTGAAAAGTACCTTCTTGAAACTTCAATACATATTTCCTCTCTGAGTAGGAAACAAACATAACAGCCTAAGGTCCTGGTACTTGTATTGTTATGGAGTACTTGAATAGAAAAAAAAATAGCCAAAGATTGTCTAATTTATTCTGGAAGTAAAGAACTCTTAGGAATGCTTTCACAAGATAGAGTTCAACTATGCTTTCATAGTTCAGTAGCCCACTGCAGCCAGAGAGAGAAGGAATCCCAACACAGGGGGAAGAAAAGAGCCCATCCTCAGAGATAGATAAAAGACAGAAAAGACCAAATTGTTAATTGACCAGTCTTAATCTAGATTCTGTTTGACCTGTGATAGGTGGATCAAGTCTCAACTCCTTGAAGTTTAAATCAGAGTTGTTTAAAGTTTACACACAGATATACAAGTTTTAAATATATTAACATGACCACAATCTATAATCTACACTGAAATTCTCACTGTAGAAAAAGCAGGTACCAAGTGTCTGTAAACAGTTGGAGTAGACTGATGCTTTACAGATAAGCTTGGGTACCAAAAAAGGATGGTTCTGGGCTAAAAAAAACAAACAGCCTTTCCTCTCTCTCTGAATATTTAATGACAGATAAGATTTCAGCACAATGAGAAGCATTGAAGTATATCTTCAGCAGGAATGAAAGGACATTAAAAAGTTTGATCCTGTAACTATGAGAAGACTAGCCAGTACTTTCATCTGGTGGTTTTCATAGCATATCAGAACTCTACTGATTAATATTTTAAAACTCTGAAGTTTTAAACCCATTAAGTCTCATTTTCACATACTTCAAACCACTTTCTCAGGCATTTACAACTTGCATTTACATACCTTAAATACTTTTCTTAGACATTCAAAATTTCCATCAACTTTAAAGTATGTTTCCCCCATCCATGCATTTATCAAGAGACATATTGACAAGCAAGTTCTTTTAAATGAAAGAACCATAAAATGTAAACTGTTAGGCATTAGTACTTCAGTTCGAATCTCATTTAAATCTAATTTTGTGAGATTAGATTTTTTTAATAAAATATTTTTTATTTAGAAAAGATTAAGACAAGAGGAAATGAAAAAAATCTTTATACTTTATATTATAAAATGACATCATAGTATCTAAAGATAAATTAATCAGTTCAAAGTTCTTTCAATTTTCTATTGTGCTTTTCTTTTCAGTTCATCTGGTAGAAATCCATTGTGTAAAGGAAAGTGGGGAAGGCTGGCATAAATTGAAGGCAGGGATGTCCTGCACACTGAGTTTCAGGCTGTCCAAGGCTATGTAGCCAGGAACTGTTTTAAAAAGCAAAACAATAGTAATAAAAGAAACATAATAGTTTTCAAATATGTAGAAATTTAAAATTTTTCTCTGAATGAATGAGTTTCTTGCTCCAGACAAATGCTGCAAATCTGTCTAAACAATTGTCGAGCTATATTTTAGGTAATTGGACTGGAGAATTCGATACTACGATGGAGCAGCTGAGAGTGGCCATTGTCACAGTAAATTCTACCAGAGTGGACGCAGGACTAGCCACAGGATTATCATCATGGATTGCTGCAGCCATGAATCATCTGAAGGAATGGGCGGACATGGGAGCGTTAGCAGGCCTTCTGGTGTTGGTCTCCTTGGTTTGCCTGTGGTATATATACAAGATTAGAGTCTCACAACAATGTAATGCAGCCATGACCTTTACAGCCATTGAAGCAGGACATTCTCCCCAAGCATGGTTGGATACCATAAAAAGCTAAAATGTTACGCTCAGGATGCGAGGCTAAGCACTGCACTCAGGGTCAGCTACTTTGGACCCAGAGAAGAGCATGTCTGGTTGCTTTCGGGTTGATGCCCCAGGTCCTGCCTCTGAGAAAAAGGTATGGATAGGTCTGATGCTCTTTGGGTGGATGACACCTAAACGAACATCGGTACAAAGTCCCAATTTATTTCTAATATCAGAGATCAGACCTCTACTCTTGCCTGATGCATCTAAATAAAAAAGGGGGAACTATAGAGAGCTGCGGAATGCTATGCCTTAAAGATGGAGCTGGTTTCCGCCTTCCACCTTCCCGATGGTGAGTGCTCTCTGTCACGAACAATTCCACATTTGGCTAAGGCTGAGGATCTGGCTTGCTTCCATGTATGTGGACTTATCTGCATTGCCCACGTGGCACCCCTGGGTTGGCTACCCAGAGGCTATTTAAGCTGTGGGCTGGCTTTCCCCAGGGTCCGAGGATTGTTCAAGGTTTCTGAATAAACTGCATTGAAAAAAAAAAATAGAAAATAAATGGAACTTGATTTGCTGTTATAATTACATTAGTAAAACACAAACTCAGAAAAATTGAAATTATTAGAGATTAGATTTTTTAATGTGAAGCCTGCAAGGTAATGCCTTCTTCACCAGTAATCTAGATATCTGTAGAAAAGAACAAGGCCTGGCTTTCATTCATGATACAGACAGACCATGCAGCTGCAGCCTTGTTCACAGGTGCTGCCTAATGTTGCATAACCTCTGCTAATCTTCTAGAGTGACAACCTGCTGTGAACAGGACAAGAGATCTTAGAGGGGTCAATTTGAGCAGGAAGTATAAACCAAATGGCCTCAATATCAGTCAAAATGACAGAGACGAAATGGATACCTGGGCATCCAGTCTGGGGTTCCCTGTGGCATTCTCAAAGACTTTGTAGAGAGCAAGGGTTGACAGCCTTTGGATGCCACACAAAGCAACATTGTCTTCAGCTGCCACGCAAGGCATCATAACCCACCAAATATCAGACCTGAGATTTTTTTTTTTTTTTTTTTTTTTTTATGGAGCAGGAACTTGGGAAAAGAAAGCTACCTTGGCCAGGCAGAGTACAACATTTAACTCAACAATGTCCATAGGTTGGGCAGAGATTTATTGTTGGGTGAAGAATGTGGCAATTCATGGTTCAGTTGTCATCATCATCACAGTTGAAATATGATCAAAGGAAAGGCCATTTCTTCTTATCTTAGCTACCGACTCCAGATGTCTGGCAGAGACATCGTTTTCATTACATCTTAAATCCATACTCAGCAGAACTCTCTGAAGACTTTGAGGGAGAGCATCTAACTTATTGTCATATTTTTTCACTTGAATACTTTTTATTAATTAATTCAGTTTACATCTTGGTCATAAGCCCCACCATCTTCTTCTCCCAATTCTACTCTCTCTTCCACTCATCCTCCAATATTCTGTCCCCTACCTACATGCCACAGCCCCTATAGTCTTATGATGACTGAGTTTGTTTTTCTCCCCTGTGGTCTGTTAGGGAAGTTCCATCGGGGGAATGTGATCAACAAACAGAAAATATAGTCCATGTCCACTCCACTAACTAGTATGCCAGCATGAAGCCTAATCAGCACATCAGCTACTAATATG
The DNA here is from genome assembly GCF_030254825.1 of Meriones unguiculatus. Lineage (NCBI taxonomy): Eukaryota > Metazoa > Chordata > Mammalia > Rodentia > Muridae > Meriones > Meriones unguiculatus. Next base: position 2,430,246 of record NW_026843645.1, read on the forward strand.
TATAGGAGCTAGGTTGAGACCATGCATTGTCCTTGGTGGGTGCATCAGACTCCTGAGGACCCTCTGGGCCCTGGTTCATTGTCCCTAATGATCTTCTAGTGGCATTGTTGTCACAGAAATATAAATGAATAAGTATATATATGTAACCAACTGAATCAATTCTTTAGTTTTTAGTATCGCTTTTATGTGACTGGAAAAATATAAGCCCTCAGCTCTAATGAACAAAGGGAGAATTTCTTCTTGAATAAATTTGAGAGTCTGTGAACACAATTTAGGTTATCCCAAATTCCATGATATAATGTGAAAGCAGCTTCATGAATGTTCATAGTAGCAAAATAAATAAAGAGAACTATGAATCCAATACAGGACTGGAAACCTCAGAGAGGACATTGACAGCAAAATGGGGCAAGTTATCATACAGGCCAAAGATGGCTATGTGATGTCATTCTTGTCTTTTAGATTGGCAAAAGCCAGGAGGGTGCTGGATTACTACATTCTAAAATGATTTTATTCATCAGCTATAAGATAGATAGATAGATAGATAGATAGATAGATAGATAGATAGATATAGATAGATAGATAGAAAGAGAGAGAGAGAGATAGACAGAGAGATACAGATATAGATATAGCTATCATCTTAACCACAGTGGTGTCCAAGAAATAGTTACTCAGGGTGCGGCAGGTAGCCCAGGCTACAGTAATGAGGCTCTCCAACTACAACATTGTAATCTCTCCACATCAATGAAGTTTTCATAGCCAGTCTTTGCAGACACGGCTCTGTCCAGGAGTTCTCATTGATACATGCATACATTCCTGCAGTTCAACATTTAATATGGGATAATCCTTGGGGAAAACTAATTCTCTTTCTCTTGGTTGTTTCTCATTGCCTGCTTTTGCCCAATAGATTCTCTCTTAACAGAACATCTAGCCACAGATCCCAGATTTATGTAGTACAACCAAATGGAATAACTTCCTGGTGATGGTAGGTCAGAAGGTAGTATAACCCAGTTGGACATCAGGCTCATGATTTCTGTTAAGCTCCCTCTGTTAGGGTCACCCAGACTCTTATCTACCACAGTTTTTGAAACAAGCTTCTGAGGACCCATCCCCAAGCACTGAAAGCTATGTGTAACACAGTTCAACTCACCTACCTGCAACAAAGTTCCATTTTCTACAATTGTGAGCACTTTTGTACTGTCTTCATGTACTTGGGGTTTTCCTCTCTTTTATATACTACTTTAACTTACTTTTTCCCTCTGCCTTATCAGAAAACTCTACTCATTCATTTAATCTGCAAGCTTAGAGAAACGCCTTTCCTTTACTACTTTTTACTCCTTTTTTAATTTTTGTAAAGATTTATTTATTTTTACATTATGTTTACGTGTGTTTTGCCTACATGTTTGTGTGCAGGGTCCCATCAGAGGCCAGTGGATGACATGGCTCCCCTAGAACTGGTGATACATATTAATGGAACCTAAAACTGGCTACTGTGACTTGAATCAGTGTCCTCCACAAGAGCAGCAACTAGTCATAACAAATCAATCATTTTTCAAACCCAGGAACACTATTTTGCACATGCTTATTCATTTCTATTTCATGAACTTGAGAGCTCACCTTCTTACATATGTGTGAACACCACAGGTGTGCCTGGTGTCCAAAGATGCCAGAAGGGATCATATGAACTGGAGCCAAACATGTTTCCAAGGTCACCCTGTGAGCACTGAGTACTGATGCTAGCTTTTATTCAAAGTGGTCTATCTATAGATAGATGCCTGGACATCTATCTGTACAACAAAGAGACACTTTAACACTAGGAGTGCACATAAACTTGTTAAAATTTTCATAAGTGAGTATGAAATTGAATCAGTACAAAATAAAAGGTTATGAAGCTCTTACTTATATTCCTAGTAAACACCTTAGTGACTCTTCCATAACCCAGTGCTTCCATGAGCCGAAACATCATAAGCACCTATGTATTCAACACATAAGATAACAAAGAAGTGACATTTTATGCACACAATGTACACCAAAAAATATTAGAAACAGTTAAACATCTGAGAGTGTAGGAGCCGTTCGATGATGTTCCTAGGTTGTCATGGGCTTATTCAGACAAGATTAACATGTCACAGGAAAAGTCAAAGGCTAGGACTTCTAGGTTTCTGTATTTGATAAAGACTTTCTGAGAAAAATGTACTGACAATACCCATCATTCTGTTCCTCTGGTTTAGACTGAGATGGAGAAACTATCAATATTTGCTGACTTTATACTTTGCCATTGAAGAGATCAATAAGGACTCAAACCTGCTTCCCAATATGACCTTGGGTTCCCACATCTACAATGCTTTTATTTCTAACAAAATAACCTTGGAGGATCCTCTGATATGGCTGTCTGGAAGGAGTGAGTATATCCCTAACTACAAGTGCAACACTCAATACAAACCTCTAGGAATCGTTTCAGGAAACAAGCCGGAATTTTCTGCTGCAATTGCAACACTTTCAGAGCTCTACAATGTCCCACAAGTAAGTTAGAAACATATTTTAAGCACTATCACATCTTAGACCTGATGAAAACAAACAAACCAACAAAAGAACAATAACAGAACAAACAAAAGAAAACAGAGAAGTGGATTATGTTTACTGTAGGCAGATTTCAAATATCAGTGAACGAATTACTTTGATATGTTAATAGTTAACAGATGGCAGAGTGTGGCAAAATGCATGAACAGTTAATTCTGGGAGTTTCTGAGCAGATCACTTAGTAGTATCCATGATTCTATCTTCAAACAATGGATGATGTACTGTCGATACTCAGTCTGCATTTGATCATAAGTCAAATTCTACAGCAAAGATACCTAACTACCCAATCTAGCATATATACATCTCAAAATTCCTACGGTTGTCAATTCCTGACATATGGAAAAAGAAAGTTCAGGACATGTGACTAAGTTTGGAACAATGTTTAATGCCATCACCGATGAAAATCTTTCAAGGAATTAATGATCTCATTCAGGAAAGTTGATCTCAGAATAGCACCCACAGAGACCAACCACTTAGCTGTATCATCACAACTGACTCTTGCCAGGCTACACTGAAGAAATGCATAGCATCTATCAGCAAGCATTACTACAAACAGAAAATGCTTGGTGAGCACAAGAGTCAACAATAATCAAGATTAAAAAACCCACATGGTAACTCTCATTGTTATCACTCAGTTAAACAATTCATAAATGTATTTTAAGCTAATGTAATAAAAAATAAAGACAATAATTTCTATCTCTCTGAGTTTTGTCTCTATCGAGAGGGATGATACAATAACCCCTGACAATGAAGCCCCAGGTAATCACAACTTGAATCATTTTAACTTAGGAAACTGAATCTCTGAAAACTGTTAGTCTTTTTCCATATTTGCTTTCCTAAAAGTGAAGGTTCTCAGAAATATGGTGTTATGAGACTAGAAAGTACCTGTTAATGCTTTCTGCAGTTTTCTCTACATCAGATATTCTTTTGCATTGTTATTGTAGCAAGAGAGATCTATCATTCTTTTCAAGCCATTGAACAGCTTATTGTTTACTTCTTGGCTGCTTCAGACACTTCAGTAACTTTGGAGCCTATGGTATTTGTAAAATACTGTATAGCACCACATAATTTAGGGACAAGCTAATCTCACAGAAGATATCCTCCTTAACAATATTTAGTCCTTTAACCCTCATATTTGAATTATGAAGTCACTTCCTCCTAAGAGTGATGATTCCAAATACCTGAAACTCAGAATCACTTTTTTTTTCTTTGCTTCTCAGGTCACATATGAACCGTTTGATTCCATGCTTAGTGACAAAGATACATTCGCATTCCTTTATCAGATGTCTACTGAAGACAGAAGTCTAGCACAAGGGCTGATCTCTTTATTGCTCCATTTTGGCTCGAAGTGGGTGGGGCTCATTGTGTCTGATGATCAGAGAGGAAGGGAGTTTCTCTCTGACCTGAAAGTAAAGATGGTAATAGAAGATATCTGTGTGGCTTTTATAGAAAAACTCCCAGATAATTTGAATGAAAATGTAAACTATGATTATTATTTGCAAAACTTGGAACAACATACTCAAGTAAATGTGAATTTATTCTATGGTGATATAGATGACTTGCTGTTCTTCTGTGTAGACATTAGAATCTATCTTTGTAACCAGAAAGAAGGTGTGGATCTTGGCAAAGCCACACTTGACATACTTAGAATCTATAATAAATGAAAAGCATGTTATAATAAACCTATTCAGTGGAAGCTTATCATTTTTAAAGAAGAGAACTATCCCTGGCTTCAAGCACTTTATTGAGGTCCTTACACCCTCCCATTACCCAGGAGATGTTTACTTCTCTAAATTCTGGATTGACAAATTTAATTGTTCACCTCCTGCTTCGAGATGTGGAAATTTTAAACCCTGTTCTTTGAATATTTTCCTAAAGACTAAGGATAAAATAAATGATATGATGACTATTTCTGAGCCAAGCTATTCCATATGGAGTGCAGTGTATGCAGTGGCCCATGCCCTACATAAAATGGTATTGAGCAAAACTGAAATGGGATCTAAAGAAGACAGAAACACAGACTGGCTTCTACCATGGCAGGTAAGCCTCACTCATAAGCAGGCAAAGCTTAGAATCTTACATTATTAGTAAGAAATTTACTGTGGTCAAGCCAATAAAACATTTTCATCTTATAATGAAAAGTACAAGTTAAAATGGAAAAGGCTTTAATTTCTCTCCATTGAGTTTGATGTTGGCTAGAGGTTTGCTGCATTTTGTCTTTACTATGTTTAGGGATGTGCCTTGTATCCCTGATCTCTCCAAGACTTAGTTAAACATGAATGGGTATTGGATTTTGTCAAATGCTTTTTGGCATCTAAGAAAATGATCATGTGGTTTTTCTCCCTCAGTTTGTTGATGATTGATTACAGTGATGGATTTCTGTCTATTGAACCCGCATGCCTGGGATGAAGCCTACTTGGTCATGGTGGATGATATTTCTTATGTGTTCTGGGTTTTGGTTTGCAAGTATTTTATTGAGTATTTTTGCATCAATGTTCTTAAGAGAGATAGGTTTGAAGTTCTCTTTTTTTGGGTCTTTGTGAGGTTTCGGTATCAAGGTGACTCTGTCTTCATAGAATGAGTTTGGTAATGTTCATTCTGCTTCTATTTTGGGGAATAGTTTGAAGAGAATTGGAGTTAGCTCTTTTTTTACTTTTTTTATTAATTATACTTTATTTACTTTGTATCCCCCCTGTGGTTTCCTCCCTCCTCCCCTCCCAGTTCCTCCATTCCTTCTCCTTTACCATGCATGCTCCTCCCCTAGTCCACTGATAAGGGAGGACTTCTTTTCCTTCCTTCTGATCCTAGTCTGTTAGGTCTCATCAGGAGTGGCTGCATTGTCTTATTCTGTGGCCTGGTAAAGCTGCTCCCCCCTCAGGTGGAAGTGATCAAAGAGCAGGCTAATCAGTTTGTGTCAGGGACAGTCCCTGTACCTAATACCATGGAACCCACAAGGAGACTGAACTGTCATGGGCTACATCTGTGTAGGGGTTCTGGGTTATCTCTCTGCATGCTACTTGTTTTGACTATCAGCCTCAGGGAAGACCCATGTGCCCAGAGATTTTGGATTTGTTGCTCTCCTTGTGGAGCTCCTGTTCCTTCCAGGTCTTACTAATTGCCCCTTCTTTCACAAGATTCCCTGCAATCTCCTCAAAGGTTTGCCATTAGTCTCAGCATCTGCTTTGATAGTTTGTAGGGCAGAGCCTTTCAGAGGCCCTCTGTGGCAGGTTCCTAACTTGTTCCCTGTTTTCTCCTTCTACTGATGTCCATCCTCTTTGCTGTTCTGGATGGGGATTGAACATTTAGCCAGATTACTTGATTACTTTCTTTAGTGTACAGATTTTAGTAGGTTTATCCTATATTTTATGTCTATATGAGTGAGTATATACCGTGTGTGTCTTTCTGCTTCTGAGATAGCCCACTCAGGATGATCTTTTTCAGTTCCCTCCATTTACCTGCAAATTTCATGATTTCCTTGTTTTGTACTACTGAGTAGTATTCCATTGTGTAGACATACCACAATTTCTGTGTCCATTCTTCAGTTGAGGGGCATCTGGGTTGTTTCCAGCTTCTTCATATTACAAATAAATCTGCTACCAACATGGTTGAGCAAATATCCTTATTGTGTACCTGAGCCTTTTTTGGATATATCCCTAGAAGTGGTAAAGCTGGATCTTGAGGAAGCGCTATTCCAAATTTTCTGAGAAAGCTCCAGATTGATTTCCAGAGTGGGTAGGCAAATTTACATTCCCAGCATCAGTGGAGGAGGGTTCCCCTTTCTCTTTCCAGCATGTGCTGTCACTTGAGCTTTTGGTTTTAGCCATTCTGATGGATGTAAGGTGAAATCTCAGGGTTGTTTTGATTTGCATTTCCCTGAGGGCTAATGACTTTGAGCATTTCTTTAAGTGTTTCTCTGCCATTCGATATTCCTCTATCGAAAACAATCTGTTTAGTTCTGTTTCCCATTTTTTAATTGGATTACTTAATTTGTTTCATTTTAACTTCTTTAGTTCTTTATATATAGTAGATATTAGCCCTCTGTTGGATATAGGGTTGGTGAAGATCCTTTCCCAATCTGTAGGTAGTCGTTTTTTCCTGAGGACAGTGTCCTTTGCTTTACAGAAGCTTTTCAGTTTCATGAGTTCCCACTTATTGATTGTTTCTCTTAGAGCCTGTGTTGGTGTTCTGTTCAGGAAATTGTCTCCTGTGCCAATGAGTTCAAGACTCTTCCCCACTTCTTATTCTAACATGTTTAGTGTGTCTGGTTTTATATTGAGGTCTTTGATCCACTTGGACTTTAGTTTTGTGAAAGAAAAATTCTCAACTTCATATGGAATAACAAGAAACCCAGAATTGCTAAAACAATCCTCTACAATGAAAGATCTGGAGGTAGCTCCATCTCTGATCTCAAGCTGTATTATAGAGCAACAGTAAAAAACAACAACAACAACAAAAAACTAATCATCTACTCCTCTTGGGTGTGTCTGCTTGTTGCTTGTTTTTCTTTCCCCTAGGGATTTTAGGTGTGTCATTAAGTTGTTTGTATGAGATGTCTCAACCTTCTTTCCAGCAGCACATTGTGCTATGAACTTCCTCTTAGCACTGCTTTCATTTTGTCCCATAAGATTTTATTACTATTGCTCCGTAGTACAACTTGAAGTTAGGGATGGAGATACCTCCAAAAGTTCTTTTATTATACAAAAAAGTTTTAGCTATTCTGTTTTTCTTGTTGTTGTTTCTTTGTTTTTGTTTTGGTGTTTGATATGAAATTGAGAATTGTTCTTTTAAGGTCTGTGAAGCATTGGGTTAGTATTTTGATAGTAATTGCATTGAATCTGTAGATTGCTTTCAGTAGGATGGTCATTTTTACTATGTTAATGTGACCGGTCCATGAGCATGGGCAATCTTTCCATATTCTGATATATTTTTTCAGTTTCTTTTTTCAGAGATGTGAAGTTCTTAACATAGAGGTCTTTCTGTTGCTTGGGCAGTTCTACCAAGATATATTATATTATTTCTGGCTATTGTGAAAGATGCTGTTTCCTAATTTTGTTATCAGCCAATTTATCATTTATAGTCAAGAGGAATACTGATTTTATGAGTTAACTTTATAGCAGACAATATACTGAAGGTGCTTATCACCTTTAGAAGATCTCTGGTAAAATTTTGTGGGTCACTTATATATACTAGTGTATCGTCTGTGAATAGGCATATTTTGACTTTTTCCTTTCCAATTTGGACCCCTTGATCTTTTTTAGTTTTCTTATGGCTCTAGCAAGAACATAAAGTACTACCCTGAAATGATTTGAAGAGAGTGGACAGCCTTGTATTGTCCCTGACTTCAGTGTAATTGCTTTGGGTCTCTACCTATTGAATTTGATTTTGGCTATCAGCTTGTTGTATATTACCTTTATTATGTTTATGTATGGGCCTTGTATCCCTGATCTTTACAGGACTTTTATCATGCATTTGGTGCACGATTTTATCAAAAGCTTTTTTTTTGCATCTAATGAGATGAACATGTTTATTTTTTTTCTTTCAGTGAATTACAGTGATGGATCCCTGCATTCTGCATCCCTGGGATGATACCTATTTGATCATAGTGGATGATGTATTTGATGTGGACTTGGACTGGTTTTACCTGTATCTTACTAAGTAATTTTGCATCAAAGTCCATAAGGGAAATAGGTTTGAACTTTTCTTTCTTTGTTGGATTCTTGTGTGGTTTAGGTACCAGTGTGACTGTGGATTCATAGCATGAGTTTGGCAATGTTTATTCTGTTTGAGTTTTTCAATAGTTTCTGAAGTATTGGTATGAGCTCCTCTTTGAAAGTGGTAGAATTCCATGCTAAAGCCATCTGGTTCTTGGATTATTATTATTATTTTTTTTTTGGTTGGTACACTTCTGATAACTGCTTCTATTTTCTTAGGGGTTATAGGACACTTTAACCTGCTTACCTGATCTTGATTTAACTTTGGTAAGTGAAACCTTTCAGGAAAATTTTCCATTTCCTTTAGATTTTTGAAACTTGTGGAATTCAGTCTTTTGAAATAATATCTAATAATTCTTTGGAGTTATTTCCCCTTTTCATTTCTGATTTTTTATTTGTATACAGTCTCTCTGACTTTTTGTTAGTTTGTCTAGACGTATGTCTATCTTGTTGATGTTCTCAAAAGAAACAGCTCTTGGTTTCACTGAATCTTTGTATTGTTTCCATTTTTACTATGATACTGATTTCATCCATGAGTTTGATTATTTCCTGCTGTCAACTCATCTTGGGTGTGTTTACTTCTGTCTGTTCTAGAGCTTTTACAGATGTTTTTAAGTTGCTACTGTGAGAATTCCTTAATTCTTTTAAGGAAGGCACTTAATGTTATGAAAATTCTCCTTAGCGCTGCTTTCATTGTGTCCCAGAAGTTTAGGCATGTTGCCCCTCCATTTTCATTGAATTCTTGAAAATCTTTAATTTATTTCTTCACTGACTCAGTGGTCACTGAGTTGTTCAGTTTCCATGAGAATTTTTTAAGTTTTCTCTTGCTTCCATTGTTATTGATATCTAGCTTTAATCCATGGTGGTCTGATAAGACAAAAAGGTTATTTCAACTTTATTGTACTTTTTGAGGCTCACTCTCTGTCAGAGTCAATGGGCAATTTTGGAGAAGCTTCTATAAGGTGCTGAAAGAAGGTATATTCTTTTTGTCTGGGTGAAAATTCTGTAGATGTCTGTTAAATCTATTTGATCCATGCATATGTTAGTTTAATTATTTCTGTATTTTCTGTCTTCATGACCTGTACTTTGGTGAGTGTGGGATTTTGAAGTCTCCCTCTATTACTCTGGCTGTATTAGTGTATAATTTAAGCTTCAGTAATGTTACTTTTACAAATGTAGGTGCCCTTGTAATTGGAGCAAAATATTCAAAATTGAGACATCATCTTGGTGGATTTTTTTTTCTATCATATGTATCCTTTTGCTATATGTGTCCTCCCATATCTGTTTTGAATAAATTAAAAGTTAAGTTAAAAGATTATTTTATTAGATATTAAGATGGCTTCTTTCAACTTGAATCTTGGGTCAGTTTCCTTGAAAAACCTATTCCTATCCCTACACTCTGAGGTAAGACCCTCCTTTGTTTTTAAGAATTTTTGTATGCAGCAGATTGATAAGTCATGTTTATGTATCCCCTTTGTTAGTCTGTTTTTTATTGAGGAACTGTGTTCATAGATGTTGAGTGATACTAATGTTTAATGATTGCTAGTGCCTGTTATTTTGATTTTTAAGATTGCAGCAAGTTTTTGTGTTTCTGTTCTTTTGGTTTTGCAGCAGTAGTGTTATTTATTTTCTGTGTTTTTCTGGGTGTTGTTTACTTTCTTTGGTTGAGCTTTTCCTTCTAGTATCTTCTGTACAGTTGTAAAGCATAGACACTAGCATTTTCGAGTCCACAGCATGACCACTCACTTGCTGTGAAGTCACTACAGTCAAATCCTTAGTAACCATGTACACTGGGTGTCACCATTTTGGATCCTCTTCAAATCTACCTCTTCTAAATGGAAATATTATTTTCTAGTGCAGGAGAAAGACACAGGACCTTTTTTCAACTAAGGACATGCTACACACTATATACTATCTTGCATCTCATAGACAATATTTCTACTTGTGTTCAATAGCTTTTGCACTATTTCTATGGGGAATAATTTTAATCTCACTAAACAACTGGGAAGACAAATAAACAAACTAAGCACTTTCAAAAAGAAAGCCATGTTAGAGAGAGGGAAAATGAAATTCTCTTTAAAGTCAGCCAGTAATCTGTGTGGGCCACTCATATCATATGATGTCTCTCTTCAGCTGCATCAATTTCTGAGGAAAATTAAATTTATAAATGCTGCTAGAGATGAAATAAGCTTTGATGAGAACAAGAATATTAGGGAAACGTATGACATACAAAACTTTATTGCATATAGTTTTCGAAATGCATTATTACTTAAAGTGGGAGAGTTTGTCTTCAAGAGTGCACAAGATCAGGTCTTTTTCATCAATGAAGTTCTGATTCAATGGCCAAGCAACTACAAACAGGTCTGGAAATTTTTCAGTATTTAATATGAAGGGAATTATTTGTAAAGAATTATAAAAAATGATTGTGTAATGATTCTTTGAATTTTTAAAATAATTGTGAAATTTTAATTCTTAGCTCTATTGTGACTATGAGCTTGTGTGTTGGTGTTCATGCACATGACCACATGTGCTTCTTAAGTCCACAGTAAACTGTGGTTATCTTCTTCAGTTACTGTCAAATTTATTTTTATCAGTGTGAAACCCTTACTTTCTGATTTTGCTGAACTCAGTGGCCAGCATTACCTAGGTTCTCTCTCTGTCTTCATGATCATAAAGTTTGGATTACAGGCCTATTTTTCTGCACCCAGCTTGTCTTCCATCCTTTCATCGTGATCAAATTCACATTTTCCTGCTTATGTGGCAAGCATGTTAAATACTAAAACATCTCTTTAGTTCTGTTTGATTACTTTAAATCAGAAATGAACCAATATTTCAGAATTACATATATGTATATATACATAAATACACATACAAATGCACACATAAGGTCAGTTAATTCCTTAGCTAGAATTAGATGAATTGAATGTTTGTGTTTGTTCATAATGCAGTGAATGAATAATTGAGAGCTCATGGTGATATAGTGGTATATATGAGTGTTTCTATATGTAAACATACACATGCACACAAACTTATGAAATTTTCACATATGTTAATTATACAGGTTAGCTGATTCTCAAGCATTCTTCCATTCACAGAACTTATGTTCAAGCATATCAATAATTCCACAAGGTTCTAAGGTAGCATAAACAATAAATTATGGATTTGGACACAAGACATTTCTGTAAACAATGCATATGAGCTGCCCAAAATGTGTGTCAGTTACTGAACTCATATTTCAGTGCAAGAGCTGTATGCACTCTTAACAGCTGATCCAGTTATCCAGAAACACATTACTGTTAATATGTACATATTAGACAGAAACTGAATCCAAACCAAGGCAGAAAAGAGGTCTAAGATAGAAATATTCCCTGTCCTACAAAATTTCTAATATATAACAAATTAAAATTGCATTAGAATTTTATTAGTTATGTGATTATCTAAGAATGCAACTGCTGAAATCCCATTTGATGACTACACTAACTTTTGAAAAGAAATACAAAGAACAATCACTAACATTGGGAGTCAAGGGTAAAAGTCACAGTAACAGATTATTATTCACCAATGGCCAAACCATTTTCATGAGTAAATTAAACTTCCTTTTGCAGCTGAATCAGAGTGCATGGGTGTTACTACAAGACTGGAAATATAAAGGTAAAAACAAGTGTGCCTGGAGGCAAGTATGATTGGATTCTTATCTTAAAAACCAACTGTTCCAAAATTCATACAATAAAATGAGTTCTGGCTGGCTGCATCACAAAAGAGAATATGTTGATGCTCTATACATTTCACACAGGCTAGGCAGTAGTGAGTCATGGTTTGGTCAAATAAAGGGATGTTGAACATTTAGTATTGAAAAGCATAGTAAGTTTAAATCTCCATTCTACATTCCCACATTAAAACCTCAGAGTTCCTCATAAACAAATACAATTTTCATAGGTTATGTGTATTTAGCCTAAACTATTTTAAACTGATGTTCAATATCATGACCAGTTTTTCTGTGTTGCTTTCAGACTCCTCAATCTGTATGTACACAGAGCTGTGGTCCAGGATTCTGGAAAGTTCTACAAAAAGACAGACCGGTCTGCTGTTTTTCTTGTGCATTTTGTCCAGAGCAGCACATTTCCAACCAGACAGGTAGAAAAAATAATACTTTTACTCAAAATCTTTGGGAATGCAGAGGCGGAAAGTTAAGAAGTGACTTTGGTGTCATAATGTAGTGCTGTTCCCTATGTCTCTAACATTCATCCCTTAATCCATTATTAATCATTGCTGAAGCCACACAATGTGTGAAGTTTAGAGTAGCAGTTCTCATGCTAATGTGTCATATGCTCGCTACCTTTAAAAACCTGCCTTTTGGTGCATGGAAGTGTCATCTTAGCTCTTGCAGTGTTCCCCATTAAATATGAGATCTCCAGTTGTGCAGGATCTATTTATATTTCTGTGTTTAACAAGCCTAATGATTCTTGCCTCAAAGTAACTCCAGAAAAACTACATCTGATTGTTTCTGAATGTACAAGAAACTGAACTGCATTTACAACACAGTTGTCATTTTCAGTATCAACAATAGAAAAAAAGCAAGTCTTTGTAAATGAAAACATGGCTGCCTGTTTAGGGTTGTGGTCAACTGTGTGATAACATATATAAGTAACATCATATGGAATGAGCAGGTTGCATTGTTATATACAAACACACACACAAAGACACAAACATATTTAATGAGAAAAGAGGCTATGTATTTGAGAGTGAATAAATATAAGGTGGGTCCAGGAGAACATTTAGAGAAATGAAAAAGAAGAAGCATAGTGAGGTAATTATATTATTTTTAAAATGAAAATTTTTACAAGAAAATAAAAAGTCAGAAGGAAAATATATTAATATAATGACAAGAATCAACTGTTTATTATATTAAAAAGGCCAATCCTTAGACAACCATAATACAAGCAGAAATTTTTATGTATTATTGCAAATGATCAAATGTTGAAAATTAATTCTAAGATCTAAAGCTATCATGGGTTAAATTCCTTGCAGAGTGACACATGACTTCAATCCCTATGTTAAAAAGATATGGAGTGAGCAGGCAGCCTTACCTTGTCCCTGATTTCAGTGAAATAATGAAGCTTACATAGGTCATGAATCAAATACCTAACAGAAGTCCTCAATTGGGCTTGATTTGAGTTTCTCTCTGTTTAGGTTAATGTTTTCTGTAGGGTTGCCGTATATTGACTTTACTATGTTTAGGTATGTGATCTGTGTCCCTGATCTCTCCAAAATATTATACATGAACAGGCGTTGGATTTTTGGCTTCTATGGACATGATCATGGAATTCTTACCCTTCTGTTTGTTTATGTGGTGGATTAAATTGATGGATTTCTATAGACTGGACCACTCCTGCATACCTGGGATAAAGCTTATGGGACAGTGGTGGATGATATCTTTTATGTGTTCTTGTATTTAGTTTGCAAGTATTTTACTGAGGTTTTTGTGTCAGTATTTATTTGAGAAATTGGTCTGAAGTTCATGTCTTTCTTGGGTCTTGACTGTGATGTGACTGCATCTTCATAGAATCAATTTGTTAATGTTCCTTCTGTTTCTTTTTGTGGGATAGTTTGAAGAGTATTGGTATTTACTCTTATTTGAAGGTCTGATCAAATTCTGAGCTGAAACCATCTGGCCCTGGGCATTTTGGATGGGGACTTTTGATGACTTCCTCTCTTTCCTTAGGGAAGATAGGATGTTTTATTTACCTGATCTTGATTTAACTTTGGTAAGTAGAATCTATCACGAAAATTGTCCATTTTATATAGATATTAAATTTTTGTGATGTATACACTTTTGAAGTAAGACCTAATGATTCCTTCGATTTCTGTACTTCTATCATTCTTTTCCTTTTTTATTTTGTTCATTTGGATAGTGTCTTTCTGCCTTTTAGTTACTTTGGCTAAGAGGTTGTCTCTTTGATATTCTCAAAGAACCAGCTCTTGGTTTTGTTTATTCATTGAATCATTTCATTTATAGTATGTTGATTTCAGCACTGATTTTTATTATTTCCAGACCTCTACTCCTCTTGGCCCTGTCTACATCTTGTTTTATTCTAGGTCTTTCAGTTGTGTCATTAGATTGCTTGTAAGAGATGTCTCAAATTCTTATACCAAGGCACTTAGTGCTATGAATTTTTCTCTTAGCACTGCTTTCATTGTGTCCCATAAGTTTGGGCATGCTGTGCTTTAATTTTTATTGAATTCTAGGAAATCTTTAAATGCTTTCTTTATTTCTTCCATGACACCTGTCATTGAGTAGAGTTGTTTAGGTTCCATGTGTATGAGTAGGCATTTTGCTCTTTCTGTCATTGTTGAAGTACAGAGTTAGAACATGGTTGTGTAAATGGATTCAAGTGATTATTTCAGTCTTATTGTATGTGTTAAGACTTGCTTTTTGCCTGAATATATGTTCAATTTTGGAGAAAGTTCCTTGATTTGCAGAGAAGAAGGCATATTTGTGCCTGGGTGAAAATATTTGAGGACTTCTATTAGGTATTCGATTCATGACCTATATAAGCTTCATTATTTCACTGTTTAGCTTCTGTGACAATGATCTGTCACTTGGTGAGTGTGAGGTAATGAACTTTACCATTATTACTGTGTTGTGACTGATGTGTGGTTGAAGTTTTAATAATGGTTCTTTTACAAATGCAGGTACCCTTCAATTTGGGGCATACTTGTTCAAGATATTGTTGTCCTCATGGTGGATTTTTCTGTAATGAGAATGAAGTATCCTTCACTTCTCTTTTGATGAATTTTGGTAAGAAGACTTTTTTATTAGATATTAAGATGATACTGCCACTTGCTCCTTGGGTCCATTTGATTGGAAAACCTTTTTCTAGCACTTTACTCCAAGGTAGTGTCTATCTTTGAGGCTGAAGTGTGTTTATTGTATGGAGCAGAATGTTGGATCTTGTTTCCATAACTATTCTGTTAGCATGTGTCTTTTTATTAGATTGCTGATTCCATTGATGTTGAGAGATACTAGTCACCAATGAATATGAGCTCCATTTATTGTGGTGTTATTGTTGATAGTGTGTTTGTGTGCTTGTTTTTTTTTTAATTTTTGTTCTGAAGTTATCTATATCATGTGTTTCTTGGGTGCAGTTGATCTCATTGGGTTGGAGTTTTCCTTCTAGTAGCTTCTCAAGGTCAGGGATAGTGCATAGACATTGTTTTAATTTAGTTTTGTCATGGAATATCTTGATTCCTCCATCTCTGTTGATTGTAAGTTTTGCTGAGTACAGTAGCCTACTCTGGCATCTGTGGTCTCTTCACATCTACATGACATCCCCCAGGCCCTTCTGAGTTTCATAGCCTCTGTTGGAAAGTCGGGTGTGATTCTGATAAGTCTGCCTTTATATGTCACTTGATCTTTTTCATTTGTGCTTTGATATACTTTTCTTCGTTGTGTAGATTAATTGCTTTGATTATTTTATGGCAAGAAAATATTCTGTTCTAGTCTATTTAGTGTACTGTTGGCCTCTTGCATGTTTAAGGTTATCCCTTTCTTAAGGTTGGAGAAATTTTCTTCTATGATTTTATTAAAAATATATTCTGTACCTTGGAGCCTGGAATCATCTATTTAGTCTATTCCTATTGTTCTTAGGTTTCACATTTTCATGGAGTCCTTGAACTTTTCTGATTGTATGTTTTCTTTGAGAGATAGATCAGTTTCTTCAATTGTATCTTCAATGCCTGAGATTCTCTCCTTCATTTCTTATATTTTGTGGATGATGCTTATCTCTGTGGTACTTGATCTCTTCTCTACGTATTCCATCTCCAGGGTTTTTTTGTTTGTTTCCTTATTGATTCAAATTCCGTTTTCAAGAATTGAATAATTTTAATAATTTCCTTCACCTGTTTAATTGTGGTTTCTTGTCTTTGATGGCCTCTCTTTGTTTGCCCTGCATTTCTTTGAAACATTTGTTCTTTTCCTTTATATATGTCTCTAATAACTGCATAAACATATATTTAATGTGCTTTTTCTGTGTTTCAGCTGTATTAGAATATTCATTGCTCTTGAGGGTGGGTTCTGGTGGAGCCAGGATGTCCCAGTTTTTGTTGACTGCGTTTCTATGCTAGCCTTTAGCCATCTGGTTGTCTGTAGCCTTACCTGTTTCTTCTTGGAAACTGCAGCAAAGAGTGGATCTTCCTGTCTTTGGAGTTTAGAGTAGTATTCAGGAAGATGTCAAATGTGCAGTGGCTCAAGAATGGATACTGGCAGTTCAGATGCCAGCACCTTGAAGGGCAAAGCACATGGCAGCATATGGACACATAAACATGTAGGGACTGGTGAATTGAAGACAAGTGTGTGCATGCAATGGAACCATAAATTTTGGGGTGCAGGTACTGGTGCTCTTCATTATCAAGGTGCAGGTGCCTCAAGTGGCATCCCTGGATTCCTCAGAATAAAGCTGGGCTGCCACTTACAGGCCTGCCCCAAATGGTCCTTGTACTCAGACTCCTCTGAGATTTTTCTTCTTGGATCTGGGATCCCTGTAATTTTATTGCTCACCTCGTGTCCACAGGATGACCAGTAGAACAGTGGCTTGGTGGCTTGGATGCTCTCCCAGAAATCCTGAAGCTGCTCTACAGGGAGCAGGAGGAATTCAAATTCTGGCTGCTAGAGCAAACTGTCCCTGGGTATGGGGATCCAAACTCACTGGAGTATGTGAAGGTGGCCCAAATTTTGCTACTCCTGACTCCATGAGATGGCCACAGAGAGCCTGGATCAGATCAACTCCATTTTCTGGATGATCTGTCCAGAAAAGGAAGCAGCAAATTTGATGCTCTGGATCTAGCCACCTGTCCATACACTGGTCTCAGAGTCTCTGAATCTCTGCCCCTCAGATATGGTGCACACTGGTCTCCACCATATTGGAGTCTCCTTGTTTTGATCTTTCATCATTTTCTTTTGTTGGTGGGAGCCTTTTCTGATCTTTTGAATTTACACTTGGGTCTGTTTAGGTCTATTTAGGTTGCTGAATTATTGTTGAATATATCTTTGAATAATGGTTGCTTGACTAACTCTAAAACATCCATATCATGACTATTTTTAAGCTGACTTGAATATAGTATGTTTTAAAAATATTTCCTTAGAATAGTCTGAATTTCATTGAATTCTGTAGTAATGTTTTTTTCTGTAATTTCCTTTAATTTCAGTACTCAATTTTTTCCTTAATTCACTTGATATATAGGTTTGTCAATTTTCTTTATCTTCAGAAAGAGCCAGCTCTTCCTTTGGTTAATTGTATGTATTGTTTTCTTTGTTTCTGTTTCACTCATTTCCATTACAATGTTATTATTTCTTTTTATTATATTATTAATTAATTTGTGTACTATCACAGCATCTGCTCACACCTGTCCTGTCAGACCCTCCCTCTCACCTCACCTACCAACCTAATGTGCCCCTCTTCCCTTTCTTAAAAAAAAAGAAGTCCCCTATGGATATCAATCAGCCTTGGCATATAAAGTTGAAATAAGATTAAGCACAATTTCTGTTATTGAGACTACACAAGGCAGTAAAATTAGGAGAAAAAGAGTCAGAGACAGCTTTGGTCTTTCTGTTATGTGTCCCCATAAGGACCAAGCTTCACAACTGTTATGTATGTGCAGAGATCCCATATCTGTCCCATGCATGCCCTATTGTTGGGAGTTCATTCTCTGTGAGCTTGTGCCAGGAGCCTTTCTGTGGGGCAATTCTGAGCATGGAAAAGAGGTCTTTGCCTACAGGGTGCTCCAGAGAGCAGATGAGGGGTCAGCAATAAGAGGAAGTTAGTCAGCTGAAGTGGTCAGGGTAATCTAGCAGCTGATGTCTAAAATTCAGACCTTTCTTTGTCTCTGACTTATTGTTGACAAGGCTCTTCTTGTTTATACAAGTTTCACAGTGCGAACACAGATTAATGATTATATGAGTGGTACAGAATGGGTGTTTGATTTTTTTTTATTATACAGGAATAATAGCTCAGTTATAATTTTAAAAGTACACACAGAACATATTTGATTATCATTATTAGCCCTATAACTCTTTAAATAATCTAAAGAATGTCTCCTTCAAATAAAACACATTTAATATGTGAAAGTGTGCTTTTAGGCTGGCATTGTTTGCAGTATGAGTGCAGTCCAGAGAAACAGAAAATATTTAACTGGTCTTTTTATGCACAGAAAATACAAATAAATAGCTCCTTTTACTATATGTATCACCATCTATGCTACAAACTAGAAAAAGTTTATTTAAGTCGATCTATCTTATTTACTAAGTTTTATTCTGTCAGGAGTGTACCCTCTGTGACCTTCTATCTTTAAACTACATTTTCCAGGAGCTCTAAGCCTATAATAAAGGATCTTAAACCTATACATGAATCTCCAGGCCTCTCAGGGTAGTCAGATTGCCTCTGTTTACCCTGCACCAATATACTGTTTAGGGGCATATACCCCAAAAAACTCCTGAAATAATGGCCTCAACTCTCTCTCTGCTTAACTCTGCTTAACAATCTCCAGGTCACAAAGATTTTTAAACGGTGGATAGATAAAGTTAAATTTAGTATTATCATAAGGCTCAGGTCTCATTAGGGCTGGCTGCATTGTCTTCCTCTATGGCCTGGTAAGGGAAGGTGATCAAAGAGCCAGCCACTGAGTTTATGTCATAGGCAGTCCCTGGTCCCCTTACAATGCAGCCAGTCCTGATGAGAACTGATAGGCTAGGGTCAGTGGGAAGGGGAGGAGGACCTCCCTATCAGAAGACTTGGAGAGGGGCATGAGAGGAGATGAGCATGGGAAGGTGTGGAGGGAATGAGCAAGGGTGCTACACCTAAGATACAAAGTGAAGAAACTATAATTAATTTAAAATGCCTAATTTAAAAAATGACTCAGACATAATTTCTCTGTAGAAAAAAAAACAAACAGAAATTGAATCTTAGTGCAGAAATACCCCAGTAATGCAAAACACACACACACACACAAAAAAAAAGAACAGAAGTTAGAAATAGAAGAACAATGATTGTAACAATCTGCTCAGCTTTGCTGGAATAGCACCAATAACTGTACCAGCTTCATGACTCTCAACAATTTCAGTGAATATGGCTTTGTCATTCTCCCTTTCTGATTTAACATTTTGTAGATTTATGGTATTTATGACATGTAGGTCATTAAGAACAAGAGTGAAAATTAGAACAATTCCAGGATTATTCTGGACTTAATAATGAAAATCAAAGAGTCCTCTCCTGAATCAAAGGATATCAAAGATTATAGAAATTTATTTGCAACTTCCACAGCTGAGATAGGTAAAGATTGGTCTGAGATTATAGCGGGAGTTTGTTGATGCAAGTGTTGTATATTTATTGCCAAATCAGAAACTGTTCCATAGGTCATGGAGGTGGGACCTAAATTATTCCCATGTTACCTTAGAAAAAATATAGGAGTGGGATAACAAATATCCACTGAAACAGTGAATAACAAGAAAAATGAGAAGAACCCATGATGATGGAAACAAGGAAGTGCATTTTTATACATTGATGTCATCAAAACACAAAGTACATGTATTTAGAAACTCAAAGTGTAAAAAAAGCATTTGAAGGCATACTTAACAGTATTATTTTATCTGAATATAAATAAAATAGTTTTCATTGCCCCAAAGAAACAGTGATAAGCTGTTGAGCAGAAATCTTATTGTTAATTAAACAAGATAAACAATAGAAATGCGAATTATAAAGAGTTCGTGTCCTTGGCAGTAAACAGGATGCAGAATATACCAGGGTACACCCATCATTCGAAAGCACTTTAATGAATTAAATGTGCAATGAATAGATACTTATATAAGGTGAAATGTTGATCCAATTTCTCCACACAGATCAGAAGGAGTGTATCCCTTGCCCAAGTCAAGAGTACCCAAACCCTGAGAGAAACCACTGCCTGCCCAAGGCAGTGACCTTCATTTCCTTTGAGGATCCTCTGGGCATTCTCTGGCCTGCACAGCTTTGTGCGTCTCTATCAGCACAATTGCAGTTCTTGGGATCTTTCTCAAACACCAAGAATCAGCCATTGTTAAGGCCAATAACCGGACTCTCAGCTACATCCTGCTCACCTCCATCCTCCTCTGCTTCTTCTGCTCCTTTTTCTTCATTGGACGCCCAAACACAGTCTCCTGCATACTGCAACAAATAACATTTGCACTTGTGTTCACCTTGGCTCTTTCCACTCTTTTGGCAAAAACTATAACTGTAATTCTGGCTTTTAGAGCCATGAAGCCAGGAAGAACAATGAGAAGTTTGTTTGTCTCAGGTGTCTATAATACTGTCATTCCCATCTGTGTCCTGATCCAACTTATTCTTTCTAGAGTCTGGCTGGGAATCTTGCCTCCCTACATTGACTCAGATGAACACTCTGAACATGCTCATGTCATCATTTTATGCAACAAGGGCTCAGTTACTGCTTTCTACTGTGTGCTGGCTTACTTAGGGACCTTGGCTTTAGGCAGCTTCACTGTAGCTTTCCTGGTAAGGAACCTGCCTGACACATTCAATGAGGCCAAGTTCCTGACATTCAGCATGCTGGTCTTCCTCAGTGTCTGGGTCATGTTCATCCCTGTCTACCAGAGCACCAAGGGCAAAGCCGTCGTGGCTGTGGAGGTCTTCTCCATATTGGCCTCTAGTGCAGGGCTGCTGGGGTACATCTTTTTCCTTAAGTGCTACATTATTCTCTTAAGACCTGATAAAAACTCTTTGAGATTTATTAAAAACAAAACATAGCAAATAAAAAATGATCATTTTGATGTATTAGTTTTCTTTTTTCTAATAAAACCCATTAGTATACTAAAATTAAATTATTTACCCACTCTTAAGTAACTTTTTCTGAAATGTATATTTAAACAAACATAAGAGCCCCTCATTTTGTCGAACAGTCACAGACATTCTATTTTAGAATAAAAGCTGCTGCTGAAAACACATTTTAGTAAGTTATGCATGTTATTTATTAATTTTTGGAAAATATACATATTCAAAATGTAGTTACATGAAAGTAATTGAGATAGACAGTACATGAACAAATACTTGTTTTCTTTGTTATTTTAGGGAGTATACAGGGCTTTGGGTGATATCTGAGATTCTTCTATAGACCAAGCATGAAAATCAATTTCTGGAAAGGGGTTGGTGGTGTGTCTTTTAAACAGTTGAGCCATTCAAGAAATCAGAGTAGAGAATTTTCTAAACAGAAATTATAAATCTGCTGCCTGACTCTGCTCTCTTTTCCTTGACATACGTAAAAATGACTCGACATCCCACTCTACAAATACTTGTTCAGTCACCTTCATTGCTATTCTGTTCACAATAGGTAGGAAATGGAAACTCATGAATATGTTTATCATGATAAATATCATACATATAAATAGATGTAAGTAAAAAAAAAAACATAATTTAGGTAACCCATATCCAGAAGACAAATATATTTCATTCTCTACTCTGGGGCATCTAGCTCCAAATGTTGATTTGTGAGTATTCATCATGGAATAACTATAGAAACAAGAAGGCATGGTGGGTAAGCAATACAATGGCAGATACAATTGATCCGATTGGGATAAACCAGGGAAGGTACTCTAATTATGAAGGAGGATAAATATAAAAGAAGGAAGTGGGTGAAATAATAGTAAATTTTTGAAAGAGTTTTAAGCAATCATACTGCGAATTATCTACATAAAATCTCTATAATGCATGTAAGTCCATTCATGAATATAAACATGTTGCAATCTAGATATTTTCAATAATGCACACAGATAAGTATAGTTCACCACTGACCAAATTTTATGCTACTGCTATCTAACCTGAAAACTACAGTCCATTTCCAGCCTGAAAAGATGTTTTTTGTTCGGTCTGAAATACCTGAAAATAACATGATATAGGAAGAACTAGGAAAATGAAGAGGAGCCATGCTAACTCCTGAAAGTTTAATTTCCATCAAGTGTCAGATTCTTGGAGCATAACTTTATAGTTATTCTCAAGTGCCTGCTTTTTCAACAATACATAAGACATTGAAGACATGGCATGCATGCTTGCGGGTGCTCGTGTTCCCCTTAGCATTCACCACAGGCCACCAAAAGAGGAAAGTACATACCAACCCAGCCATACACCCTTCAGTCTCCAATGGTAACCTGCATACAAGATTTGCTGGTGTGCTTGTGACACAAATTTCATGCAAGTGACCAATTAATATCTGGTTGAATTTCAGGAGGCCCACTCCATGAAAAGGAACCTTGATCCAACATGGCTTAGGTGGCCAGGAGCCTGAGTCTACACAGGCCAGGGACATCAGAGAAATGTAAATGCTATAGTTGTGCTAAAGGAGCACCCGTACTCAGAGATCGGTGCCTTGCTCAGCCATCATAGAAAACTTCTTCCTGCAGCAGATGGGAACAAATACAGAGACCCATATCCAGTTGATTTGCAGACAGTGAGGGGCCTTAGACCATTTCACCCTAAATGAGATGTCTCCAGCAATTCCCTCCCCTAAGGGCTCAAGGAACTCTGTGTGCAGAGTGTAAGTGACAGAGGGGATGAAGGGCACGAGGGTAACAAGATCTTGTAAACACAGCAGGACCAACACACATATGAATGCACCCTGACCCACAAGCTAGCTTTTCTATCACATTCCCCTGTCGGGGCTACTTTGCGATGCCACAGGTGAGGAGGATGCACTGAGTCCTGATGCGACTTGATTTTGTGGCATGGGTGGGTGGACACAGGGGAGGGGGATGATCCCCTTCTCTGAGGAGCCAGGTGAGGGGTGATAGGGGAAACAGGGAGAGTAGAACCAGGAGGAGAGGAGGGAAGGGTCTACGACAGGGATGTAAAATGAATCAATAAATATTAAATAATAAAATAATAATAAATGAGGGGGCTGGAGAGATGTCACAGAGCTTAAGAGCACAGGCCTCTCTTCCAAAGGTCCTGAGTTCTATTTCCAGCACCCACATGGTTGCTCACAACCATCTATAGAGAGATCTGGCACCTTTTTTCTGGTATGCAGGCAGAATACTCTACAAATAATATATTTAAAAAAAATCCCCTCCCTCCAAAAAAAACACTTACTACCTCTTTAAATAATAATAATAATAATAATAATAATAATAATAATAATAATAATAATAATAAATTTTAAAGATAGTTTTCTCCAAAGGGCCAAAAAAACAGACTAATTGGTTAGCCCCATGAGTGGCAACAGATGGCAACAGAAATATTCAAGGGCATATTTGTGGGTTGTCAAGGCTACAATATATATTCACTTCTTTTGTATGCCTGTGGCTTCTGGTTTCATGCTTTCATGGTATTTCTGTGTGAGTGAATATCTGTATCTCTGCACCTATGTTTCCCTCATGTTTTTTCTTTGCTCCTTTTATTAATAACATTAGGCACTTCAACCATTGTATTGATTTCTGGAAGATTGGAGCCTGACAATTTCCTCTTTATGAAATACGAAAGTGTGTGCTCGTGACATAAATCCACCTCCCCAAACTAATGATATGGCCTGCCATTTAGGGTTTTCTGGTCTAGGGTTTGGTGCATCTCTGTGCTTCTTTGCTATCACTGCCGTAGTTTAAATAAATTTGTGAAGTGCTAAGCCTTTCCTAGCCATTGTCAAGGGCAATCCCAGAATTCTAAGCCATCCCTTGATTATCTGCTGCTACTGCTTCCTCTACTATTTATTCTTTATTGGCCACCACAGCACAGTCATCTGTATCACCCAGAAATCCACTCTGAGGCTCTGTTCATGATTCATTTGGGGTGTATATGTTTGAGAGAGAAAGAAAGGTAGACAGAAAGATAGAGACAGACTGCAAATATTGCTATGTGTGTGTGTGTGTGGATATTCCTATAATTCAGGAACACTGAGGCGGTTTCTGGTATCAGTCGCCTGTCTGTCCTTCTCATTTGCTCTTGGATTTGACTTGTTGCCTGTGGAGTTTGGTGGGAATGTCTCTCCCACATTGACAGATTTTCAAACCCTGAACCTGAACACCTACCTCATCATAGGAATGAGAATTCCCACAGAGGAAACATGTGGACAGATCTGACCGACCAATCCGAACTGGAGTGAGGTGGAGACGGTGTGTCCAGAACCTAATAACAATTTGTCTTGGCCCTCTTCGTCCCCTATTAGCCATTCCTTGCCAGCCTCTTTATTGGACCTAGTATCCTAGGACTAATGAATACCTGTAGGGTGGTGCTAACTAGAACACAAGGGTTTGGCAAGCCCAATGTTAAGAATTTCACCTGATGGCGTTGGAGTCTCATAGCTGAGTTTTCTATGCTTTGCCATAACCAACTTTTCTAAGGTCTAACTGAAGAGCATTTATGGCTGTTCTGATATTATAAATATTTCATGGGACTCCCTCCACATTGGAACATGGAATTTGGAGTGACCCATATCTATGCCATGGCAATTGTCATATTCAACAAGGACACAACTCCTGCTTTCTACTGTATCCTGGGATACCCAGCTGTCCTATCACTGAGGAGTGTCCACTATCACTTTACTGGCTAGAGCTTTACATATTTACAGAAGCCAGGCTTCTGACACCCAGCATGGTGGTGTTCTGCAGTGTGTTGGCCACTTTCCTTACTAACCCCCATACCACCGGGGGCAAGGTCATGCTGCTTGAAGAGCATCGCAGGATCCCAGAAATTTCAGTGACCTCCTTCTAGACTTATGGTCAATATTGTGAGAGGATTTCTACCAATATGCCACAACACTGAGGATGAGTTCATGGATGCCTTTTATAGTTCAGGGGCTACAGAGATGATTCAGGGGTTAAGAGTACTTGTTCTTGCCAAGGACCAGATCTGTTTTGCACCTGGTATCTACCCCCATCTGTAAGTCCAGTTCCAGGGAATTTAGCCCCCTCTTCTGCCCTCTTCACACACCTTCACCTCCATCTGATACACAGGCACACCTACCCATGCAGACAAAACACTCATACATATAAAAACAAACAATCAGATGAGAATTACACTTCCTAAGATGGGGGGAAAGCACATCCTTCCATTAGTAAGTAAAACTAGTTTATTGCACACACAGCCCCAGCTATAAATTTACATAACCCCAGTTTAAATGTGTCCAGTTTAATTCTGCTGTTCAGCCAGGGCCCAGCCAGTCTCTCCTCAAAGAAAAAGGAATCCTGGGGTCCTTGGTACCCTTTCCTTTAGTGAGTCCTGACTCTCCAACTCAAAACAGGCCTTGCCTCAGGAAAGTAGACAGAGATTATAAATCATTTTTAAGGAATATAACAAAAAACCAGGTGTGGTGCCACATGCCTGTGACCCTCAGTGGGGCAAGCAGAGGCTGCTGGGTTTGCAAAATGAGTTCAGGACATGCAAGGCCACAAGAGAAACCTTCTCTCCAAAAGCAAGGGTTTGCACCCCTGCCAGCTCTTCACACTCACTTGTCTAGACATGTCCTAAGTCATAAAGTATGATTTCAACCAGGCTATAAGAAAGTCCTGTCAAGCACAGTGCACACAACTTTAATCCCAGCACTTGGGAGGCAGAGGCAAGTAGATGTCTGTGAGTATGACTGTGAGTTTGAGGCCAGCCTGGTATACAAAGAGGCCTGGACAGCCAGGGCTACACAGAGAAAACCTGTCTCAAAAACCCAAATTAATAATAATAATGTTAATAATAATAAGATTGAAATAAAAAAAAATCAGAGCCAGGCCTGCTGGCACATTGGCAGGTTTCTTTCACATGGAAGTGGAGTTTATGGGAAAAATAGCAGGTAGAAGAAAGATTTGAAATTTTATTTTATTTCATTTTTAAAATCTCAATTACATGAATTCTTAGTGGATTGGAGAGACCAAAGACTTAAAAATCAGTGGGTATTGTTTTAAAGTTTAAAGGAGAAGCATGAATAAAGGCTAGTTAGTTGGAAACATGTCCAGCCTCCTTCGGGGAAGAACTAGCCTTAATGCCCTGAGGGGACAAATTAGCCTTACTGCCTTCTTTCCTGCCCACTAATTATACAGTTGCTAGGAAACTGGCCCATAGGACCAGGCCAGAACTGTGTGTAGTCTTGGTGCCTAAAGTGGACCAATCATTTCAAAAGTCAATTTCCCTTACCCAATCACATAATGCCAAAGCACATAAGTCCCTGCTTGCAGTTTTGCCCCATAAAAACCTTGCATCCCTATATCTCAGGGCTACATTACTTTCCTGTGTGCACAGGAAGTTTGTGTCCCATGTCTGAACACATGTACAATTTTAAAAACCTCATATATTTACAGCAGAGTGTATCCCTGGTCTTTTGGGGTTCCCAAACTGGGCATAACAGTTTTACTCTGAATAAGAACATTAGTAATTTATAAACATCTCCCAATGACAATAAACACTTGTAGCCACAGGGGAAAAAAAAAGAAAAGAAAAAAAAACAACAACACCCAATCCCCCTTAAGGAAAATAGGACATCATTCTCATTGATTTCTTCTAGATGACATTTTGGACATGCAAAAATCCTGTTGGGGACCCAAAGAAAATTGGAAAAATGTTTAAGCAAGCAATATTTGTGATCCAGTCTTTAAATGTTGAGAAAATAATAAGAGTTAATAAAAGTCCTGTTTAGAACAGTCTAAAATGTGGGACCAATTAAGATTTGCAGCTTTCTTCAAAGCTCTCTTGGGAACAGGTTGTGATGAGAAACAGTAATTGAAGCAGTTGAGGCAGGAACAAGCAGAATTCTGGAACATGCAAGATACTGAAACAGATGTGTCAATGTCTCAGCATGCTGGAAGGAGGATTCTGTCAGGTTTGGTCCAGCATCTCCAGTATTCACTCCTTTTGTTCTGAAAACATATAATTTCTCACAAGCATTACACAGTAATAAAATTATAAATGTATGAGATGTTCAGAATAAAATTAAACTGTGAACCAATTTCATACATGTCAATTAAAAGAATGGCATAATAAACTTTGAGGATATTATAGCCAAGGATTTATTGGCCATGTACTGCTGAAGTTCTGGTTAGAGACTTTTTTTTATGTCTCAGTCAGTTTTTGAGTTGTTCCCATGTGAAGGGATTATCAAATTATATTACCTGTTCTGTTTGGTCTTCTTGATTTCTCTCTTCTTGTGTGTGGCCAAGGTCTTCAGGTGGTCTTCCTCTGTGATATCTGATTTTTATTAGTTTTGAAGGAACCTATAATTTCTCTTCTCCTGTATGAACATATGCAAAACCTCTTCTCCAGTGTAACACATTCCCTACTGTCCACTGTGAAGTTAGGGTATCTTTGAAATATATAGGCTGAAATAATTCAGCAGTTTTTTTCTATAACCCAGTGTCTCTGTGCAGCTGCTGATTGCTGTTCATTAACATTTAAGATATTTAAGGTCAATAAATCATTATGTAATCTATCTCCAGGGGCGGGTAATAACCTTCTCTGTCAAGCATGTCCCTTAAAGTACGATTCGATTTTTCAATGAGTACTTGACTGGCAGAATTTTGAGGTATACCTGTTGCATACCTTAATATGTTTTATCTTAAAATATGTAAAAAAAAAAACTTTCCATTTTATTAGAGACATATAATGTATTATTATCAGTCTTAATTTGTGTAGGAATAACCGTAACTTCTATCACCTCTAATAAATACATAATAATTGAATCAACCTTCTCAGAACTTTTGGCTTTTGCTCATTAGAACCCTGAGCATGTGTCTATAGTATGGTGCACATATTTCAGTTTACCAATCTCTATAAAATAAAACACGTGATTTGCCAAATTTCATTTCTTTATTTACCAATAGGGTTACTTCTTGCAGTTAGTGAAGTTTAGTTATATAATGAACAAGTGGGACATTTTCACACAATTTCTTTGGCTTGTTGCCAAGTGATAGAAAACTCTCTTTTGAAACCTTTGCTGTTAACATGGTGTTTTAATGAAATTCTGAGGCCTCTAACACACTTCCTATCAATAGTTGATCAATTTCATCATTGTCTTGTGCTAGAGGGCCTTGTGGACCCATATCACATCTGATCTATGTTATATACAGTGGATTATTACTATTTCTGATTACTCGTTGTAAGAAACAGTGAAGTTAAGTCCAAATTATCCTGAATTAGATCAGCAGTTTCCATATGCAAAAAAACTCTTTCTGCATATTGAGAGTCAGTGGCTATATTAAGAGATTCTTGAAAATATGATAACACCAAAAGAATTGTATATAATTTTGATTTTTGAACTGAATCATAAGGATTCAGTTTTTAAGGTTTTATTTTGTTTGTGTGCCAAAAATATCCATTCTAAGACAGTCCTCCCTTTGCATAAGAATTCCTGTGGGAGAATGAGTGGAAAGCAAGGTAACCAAAATACAGGCCCTCTTTGGATCAATATGGTCTATATATGCATCTGTAATTTCCTTTCTACCAGAGCCAATTCATTTTCATCTTCAGTTGACAACGTTCTTGGACTTTTAAAGTCCTTATTATCCTGTAAGGTTTGAAATAAGTTACTTAGCTCTTGAGTAGCTAAACCAAGGGTAGGCTATACTCAGTTAATATTCCACAGCACTTTTGAAAATCATTAAGAGTTTTTAATTGGGTTCTTCTAATTTGTACTTTTTGTGGTCGAGTTTTCTGTAGAGCTATTTTGTATCCTAGGTAATTAATAGAATCTTTCAGGAGCAATCTCTAAACCCCAACAAGGCAAAGTTCTATTTATATCATCAAAAATATTTTCTAATGTTTTTGTATCTGAATCAGCTAATAAGTTAGCATCTATATAGTTGTAAATTATGGATTGAGGAAACTGCTTATGAATTATCTCCAACAGGTCTTGTACAAAATATTGGCATAAAATAGAACTGTTCAACATCCCCTGTGGTAAGACCCTCAAGTGATATCTCTTTATTGGACAGCTTCTATTCAAATGGGTCCTGAGAAAGCAAACCTTTTCCTATCATGCTCATGTAACGGAACTGTGAAAAAGCAATCCTTTAAATCAATCACCATAATAGGCCATTCCTTAGGTAACAAGGATGGCAATGGAATTCTGGATCATTAACGATCTCATTGGCTGAATAATTTTGTTTACAGCTCTGAGATATGTTAACATCCTCCATTTGCCAGATTTCTTTTTGATGACAAATACAGGAGAATTCCAAGGGCTGCTGGACTCCTCTATATGTTGAGCCTCCAGCTATTCCAACACTAACTGTTCTAGTGCCAGTAATTTTTCTTTACTCATAGACCATTGTTCAATCCAAATAAGTTGGTTTGCCAACCACCTTAGTGGTAAGGCTGTGGAAATTTTATTAGCAGTGGCTTTCCAACATGAAGTTGAAAAGATGGCCTCTGCTCTATTTTGTTTATGAACAGCCTGGACAGTCTGAAACTGTTTTTGATGACATTTTAAAATATTTTTAGCTTCTTTATCAGGAATATTACCTGTTTTATCGGCTTGTCTCAGAACTTGGGGGGATGTTAATCTGGGTCTTCAATTGTTGTAACAGATCTCTTGTCCATTAGTTTATGGCTATCTCAGCCACATATGGTCTTAGTTTTCTTATTTGACCTTCTGGTCCTGTACATTTAAGCCATCTAACACTTTGTTTCACTTTAGATAAAGTTTCAACTCCTTGGAATTGAATATCCACCTCTTGAAGTGGCCAATATGGGGGCCAGGATTTAGAACTAATAATTGTGACATCAGTCCCAGTATCTACCATGCCTACAATTTCAATATTATTTAAAATTATCTTTAACTTTGGCTTTTGATCATTTATAAAGGCTTGCAAATATATATGTTTTTTTGTTCTCTTCCTGTTTTTTTTTTAATTTATATATAGAATCTGCTTTGTCCTTGCTGTCCAAGTTTTTAATGTTTATTCCCAGAGCAGTGGCATTTAACTTTCTTGTGGAAGAATATCCCTGTCCTGTACTGGGGCCTGAGAAACGCCCCCTTAGGCATTTTTGATAATGGATTACCCCATTTATCTGTGCTCTACATTCACTAATCCAATGTCAACCCTTGCCACATCTTCTGCATATTCTAGGACGTATAGGCTCCCTTTTTGAATTATTTTGTTTTTCCTGGTAACTCCATTTGCAGCAACCTTGCTCATCAAAATTAAGACATTTCCCAATGTTTTTAGGGGTAGCTTCTCCTATCAAGGTCAAATTGAGGTCTGATGTCAATCCTATTTATAACACATTCGTCTATTTGTGCACACCTTGCTTTTAATGGCCGTATTACCTCTTTACAATCAAAATCTTTGCATTTTCAAAAGCTAAAGGTTCTATTAGTGCTTTTCTAGCTAGTGGATCTGATATACTTGTATCCCCAGCTTTGCAAAACATTAGTGAATGTTTCACTTGGAGCTTGTATGACCTGAGAGAATGGCTCAAGCCTTTTTCCTGATCCCTCAACCTTGTCCCAGGTATTTAAGGCTGCTAGGTGACATAATACTAAGGTTTCTTCATTATATACAGCTTGTATCTCTGTGTGAGCCTATTGGCCATCACCAAGCAGCCATTCCTTAAAAATACCAACAGCCCTGGCTCTATTTTGTATGCTATCTCTCTAGCCTCTTCTCTTCACCATGATAGCCATTGTAAATATGGCTCAGGTTCTTTTATTGTCTTTGCCATATCCTCCCAGTCCTTTGGGATTACTATACTGATTGGCCAGGAAGTCAGCATTTTTTTAACAAATGGTGAATGCATTCCAAAATTGGTGACACTCTCTTTAAACTTTCTCAGGTCTAGCACTTCCACAGGGTGCCATTCAGCCTCATGGTAATCCTGTGGGTAATCATCTGCTGGTCTCTGTTGTACACTGACTGGATAAGCTAACATTTGTTTTCTAACCAACTTTGTTTGGCTTTCTATATTATTATCTTTTGCGTCTGCCTGAGTATTACTTAGTATTCTAAACTCTTTTTTTAAGGTCTGTACCCATATTTTACACCCATCTCTCTATTTTTTGTTTTGTTCAATAATCTCTTGAATGTCTTGTTTTATGCCTTGCTTCTAACTTTTAATTTTTTCTTTATATTGTTCTA
The DNA here is from genome assembly GCF_030254825.1 of Meriones unguiculatus. Classification (NCBI taxonomy): domain Eukaryota; kingdom Metazoa; phylum Chordata; class Mammalia; order Rodentia; family Muridae; genus Meriones; species Meriones unguiculatus. Next base: position 2,461,611 of record NW_026843645.1, read on the forward strand.
CTTGTTCTTTGTGTTTTCCAGTATATTTTCTAAAACCTCTGCCCTCTTTTCTTGTTGTTTATCATGTTCTGTAAGTTTTTGTATCTCGTTTTATGTCCTGTTTCCAACCTTCATTTTTTTCTTTATATTGTTCTACTTGTTTTTTGTATTGTTCCAGTATCTTTTCGAAAGCCTTTGCCTTTGAGAACACATAAAAGGCTAAATCAATTATTAAAGTTAAATTGAGGAATATGAATGTAACCATAGTCATAATTTCTAAACTTTCCTTTATTTCTGTCTTAAAAACATAGAAGAGATTATCAGCCAAGCTCTGAGAAGTCTGTGTTAATGTTTTTCTCCTCCTGTAAGAATGTAGTGGCAGCCAGTTTTGTTCAGTCTCAGTTCTGCCCAAAGTAGGCTGTCTTTTGTTCTGAGGCTTATTTAAGAGTCTCTTTTAAAGAGCCAGTAATTTATCTGGGAGGTTTTAGGTTTAAAGTTTGGGTTGTATCGCTGGGAGCTCATTCCTCTCACCCACCCAATTATATTAAAGTAAGATTTAAAGGGTGTGGATACTTAGATGAGTTAGGTGCAATTTGTTGTTGGTTACTAATATTTACTATTGATAAATCTTTTAGTTAAGCAGTGGTTATTCCTAAACAGCGGTATAACCAAATCGCCACAGAGAGACTAGGATTTATTTAATTAACCTAGAGCACAATGCTGGCCAACAGTTACTCCATCCTAAACCTCTAAGCCCACAGAGTTTCCTACCATTCAGATTCACCCATCATATGGCTTTTCGTGATATCTTAGTTCCAGTTCATTTCTACATGTGGTGCCAAGACCTCTCTTGCAGATTCTCCTCCTCTCCTCTCCTGTCTCCTTCCTCTTCCTCCCACTCTGGACCAGAATGTTTCACCCTATCCTCTCCATTACTCAGTATTGGGGCTGGTTGTTTTAATTGACAATATAGAGAACAAATGGTGGCATGTTTATGCAAACTTGAGACAGGTGATGCTTAGAAAAAGCATCACAGTGCAATATCTGCATTGAAACCAGGCAGTGGAATAGAGAAATCAGCATTTGAATGAACAAGGGTAAATTGTATACATCCAAAAAAGAGAACATTATATCAATATAATCCCTTGTATCATATTAGAATGGCATGGTCTAACACTAGACCTTAATAGTAACAAAAATAGTAAACAGCCTGCATATGCATGGAAAGTGAACTCTACTCAATGACAGCTGGATTATGGAAAAAATAAACTAATTAGACTTTCTAGAATTTAACAAAAATGAAAGCATAACTTCCCCAAACTAATGAGACATATGAAAGTAATTCTAAGAAGAAAGTTCATAGAAGTAAGTGCCTTCATAAAGAAATCTGAGGCATCTCAAATAAATATAACACATATGAAAGACCTAGTCAAAAGGAAGCAGACATATGCAAGAGGAGTAGAAATAATCAAACAGGGCAGAAATCAATAAACTAGAAACAAAAAAAAATATTTCAAAGAATAAACAAAAGCAAGAGCTGGTTCTTGGAGAAAATGACAAAGATAGACAAATCTTTAGCCTAACTAAAACACAGGGAGATACTATACAAATCAGCAAAATCAGAAAATGAAAGGGGGTATAATTACAGACAGTGTGGAAATTCAAAGAATCTTTAGGTTTTATGTTAAAAGTCTATATGCCACAAAATTTGAAAATCTAAATGAAATGGGATATTTTCTTGATAGATTCCACTAATCAAAGTTGAATCTGTATCAGGTAACTAAATGAATAGACCTATATGCCCTAATGAAATAGAAGTAGTCATCAAAAGTCTCCCTGCCAAAAATAGCCCAGAGCCTCATGGCTTCAGTGCAGGATTCTACCAGACCTTCAAAGAAAAGGTAACACCAATACTCTTCAAATAATTTCACAAACAGAAAAAGAAGGAACATTACCAAACTCATTCTATGAGGCCACATTCACCTTGATACCCAAACCTCACAAAAGCTAACTAAAAGGCAGGGATATACTAAGAAAGATAATTTCAGACCATTCTCTCTTATGAATATTGAAACAAAAATACTCAATAAAACACTCACAAAATGAATCCAAGAAAACATAAAATATCTCATCTACCATGACCAAGTAGACTTCATCTTAGGCATGCAGGGGAAGTACAATATACAGAAAGCCATCAGTGTAATCCACCACATAAATAAACTGAAAGAAAAACCACATGATCATCTCAATAGATGCTGAAAAGCATTTAATAAAATCCAAGCTCCATTAATGTTTAAAGTCTTACAGATTTCAGAGATAAAAGGCGCATGCAGTAAAGATAATATAAAACAAGCCTATAGCAAACATCAAACTAAATGGAAAGCAATTTAAATCAATCCCACTGAAATCAGAGACAAGTCAAGTTTGGTCACTCTCTCCTTTCTCTTCAACATAGTACTGGAAGTTCTAGCTAGAAAGGAAGAAGTCAAAGTATCACTATTCACAGATGATATGATAGTATACATGAGTGAACCTAAAAATTCTACCAGAGAACTACTACAGCTGATAAACACCTTCAGCAAAGTGGCTGGATACAAAGTTACTAAAAATATCTGAAGCCCTCTTGTATACAAAAGACAAGAGGGCTGAGAAAGAAATTAGGAAAAAAAAACAACAACCTTGAAATAGCCACAAATAGCATAAAGTGCACTGGTGTGACTAACCAAGCAAGTGAAAAATCTGTATAAAAAAACTTCAAGTCTTTGAAGAAAGAAATTGAAGAAGATATCATAGGATGGAATGAGCTCCCATACTCATGGATCAGTAGGAATAACAGCAAAATGGCCATCCTACCAAAAGAAATGTAGAGATTCAATGCAATTCCCATCAAAATATCAACACAGTTCTTTACAGACCTTGAAAGAACAATTCTCAACATCACATAAAAACACACAAAAAAAGCCAGAATAGTTAAAATAATCTGGTACAATAAAAAAAAAAGCTTCTGGAGATATCTCCATCTTGGATCTCAAGCTGTACTACAGAGAAACAGTAAAAACGGTGTTTTATTGTCATAGAAACATACTGGTGGATCAGTGGAATTGAATCAAAGACCCAGAAATAAACCCACACACCTACAACACCTGATTTTTGACAAAGAAGCCAAAACCATTCAATGGAAAAAAGAACATCTTCAACCAATGGTGCTTGCCTAACTGTATGTCCACATATAGAAAGATACAAATAGGTCCATACTTATCACCCTGCATAAAATAAAGTTCTTGTGGATCAAATACCACAACATAAAATTAACACTCTTAATCTGTTATTTAAAAATGTGAGGAAGAGGCTTGAACACATTGGCACAGGAGACAACTTCCTGAACAGAACACCAGCAGCACAGGCTCTAAGATCAACAATCAATAAATGGGATTTCATAAAACTTAAAAGCTTCTCTAAAGCAAATGATACTGTCAGCAGAACAAAATGATGGCTTAGCTTACAGACTGGGAAAGGATCTTCACCAACTCTACATCTGACAGAAGGCTAATATCCAGAATATATAAATAACCCAACAAATAAAAAAATCCAATTTAAAATAGGGTTCATAGCTAAACAGAAATTCTCAACAGAGGAATGTTGAATGGTGTAGAAACACTTAAAAATGCTCAATGTCCTTAAAAATCTGAGAAATGAAAATCAAAATGACTCTGAGATTCCACCTCACACCCATCAGAACGGCTAAGATCAAAAACTCAAGGGACAACTCATGCTGGAGAGGATGTGCAGAAAGGAGAACCCTCCTCCATTGCTGGTAGAATGTAAACTTGTACAACCACTTTGGAAATCAGTATGGCACTTTCTCAGAAAACTGGGAATACTGCTACCCCAAGACCCAGCTAAACACCTCCTAGACGTATATCAGAAAGATGCTCAAAAAATACAACAAGGACTTTTGTTCAACTATGACAATAACAGCTTTCTCATAATAGCCAGAATCTGGCATCAAACTAGATGTCCCTCAGTGGGGGAATGGATACAGAAATTGTGGTACATTTACACAAGGAAATACTACTTAGGTATTAAAAACAAGAAAATCATGAAATTTACAGACAAATGGATGGAACTAAAAAAGATCACCCTGAGTGATGTATCGCAAGGACCATGTATGGATATAACCTAGAACCTCTGCTCAGATGTAGCCTGTGGTAGCTCAGTAACCAATTGGTTTCCCAAAGTGAGGGGAACAAGGACTATTTCTAACAGGAACTCAATGACTGGCTCTTTGGTCCCCCCAGCCCCCAAGGGAGGAGCAGTCTTGTTAGGCCACAGAGGAGGGCTTTGCAGCCAGTCCTTAAGATACCTGATAAAATAGGATCAGATGAATGGGGAGGAGGTCCACCCTATCAGTGGACTTGGAAAGGGGCACGGTGGAGATGAGGGAGGGAGAGAAGGGCTGGGAGGGAATGAGGGATCGGGACACAGCTGGGATACAGAGTTAATAAAATGTAACTGATAAGAAAAAATAAAATTAAAAAAAACAAGTGGATATTACCCATACATTATAGATTGGACATACTAAAATCTACAGACTTTAAAAAGCTAAAGTACAAGGAGAAACATAGGGAAGATGCTTAATTCTCATTCAGAAAAGAAAACAGGATAGATGCCAGAAACCATAGAAGAGAGAACAGGATAGCAGCCTTCCATGGATGAACACTAAGTGACTCCACTCAAGAGGTGATTGAAGCGGATGCAGAGACCCACAGCAAAATTTTGTATAGAGCACAAAAATACAATATTATTGGAAATGTTTCTTCATGGACTGAACATGGAGTGACTTGTAGGAGTTGAGATGTTGATTTACTTTCTCCCCGCAGATCAGCAGAAATGTATCCCTTGCTGAACTCAAGGGTACCCAAACCTTGAGAGAAACCACTGCCTGCCCATGGCAGTGACCTTCCTGTCATTTGAGGATCCTCTGTGCTTGGCCATGTCCTGCATGGCTTTGTGCTTATCTGTCAGCACAACTATAGTTTTGGGGATCTTTCTCAAGCACCATGACTCACCCATCATTAAGTCCAATAACTGGACTATAATAAAATACCTTAGTGTCTTCAAATGAAATTATTTACCCCTACTTTTAGTAAGTTTATATAAAATGTATATCTAACCATAACTAAAAGAGCCCTTCATTTAAGCAATGTTATATAGATACACTCTATTTCAGAATAGAAACTACTTCTGAAAACACATTTTAGTAAGTTATACATGTTACTTTTTAATTTGTGGACAATATAAGTATTCAGATTTTAATTACATAATAGTAATTGTGATAAATATTACAAGTACTATATATTTTCCCTTAGTATTTTATTTTTCTGGAGGAAACAGGAATTAGGTTGACAGTTGTCATCTTCTGTTGGACAGGCAAAAACCTGGATCTCTGGCAAAGGGAGCTTGAAAAATTGTACATCCACAGTGGAAATCAGTGTGCAGAATTCTCAAAATGATGAAAATAAATCTAACTTATGAATCACTTATAACTTTCCTTGACATATGCATAATGGACTCAACATACTCCTTCAAAAATATTTTCTCATCCCTACTCATTTCTATTCTGTTCATAATAGGTACAAAAATGGGAACACCTAAATATCCTTCAACTGATATAGATAAGTGAAATGGTATGCACATAAGCAGATAGAAATATAAATGACGATATTGATTTAGGTAACTCAGATCCAGAAAACAGATATCACATGTCCTATCTACTCTGAAGCATGTAGCTCTAGATCTTCAGTTGTTAGTATTGACCCTACTGTGAAAGAAAAGAAAGACTGTGGCAAAAGACTGGTGACCAGCCCCAGCAGTTGATAGTATCCAGAGAAGAGGGAAAGATAAGGTGGGGCAGAAATGAGTCAGACATGGTTGTCCAAAGAAACTGAAAGTCTTGACTGACTGGCAGTCAGAGTACCTCTTTATTTAGACAGAGTTCAATAATAAAAGATAGAGTCACATTGTTTTAAAACATGGATGATATCCTTCTTGTCCCCAGACAGGAGTTTTAACTGTCCCTTGGTCATAAATTTAGTCATCATTGATAAACTTTATCTTTTACTATCATTTATCTTCATCAATCTCATAAACTGACATTTTTGAGAATCTGGAGGAATATTTGCACACAGTCTGAAACCCCATTCTCAGGTTGGATGCATTCTCAGATTCAATGGCAATAGATAGAAAATCTTCAAGTCAGCCTGGGCATATTGCTTTGTCCCAAGAAGTATATTATCATATTTTAATGGACAGCCTCAAGAAAAACAATTTAAGCCAAAGAAGCAACAGTTGTTATTAAATTCCTGGCAAAATGCATTGTCTATATCTCATATCTTTGTAGAATTTACTTATGTACTAAATTTAAGTATTCTTTCATTATTTTGGTCATACAACATCACAATGATAATGTGAAAGCTGATATTTCTAGGAAAAGGAGGTCCTAATACCTCACTTTAAAAATCATTTTTATAAAACATTCTTTGTCCATCATTACAGACCCTAGTGTAAGGTGAAGATGTCTCCAGTCATTCATTTACATCTTTATCTAATCATTGAGGGCATACCATATGTAACTCCTAATCTTATATGCCAAGTAATCATCTGAGGATACAGAAGTACAAGGTATTTAATCTCAAATACTATCAGCTCCCCTAGCTCTGGAAACTTTGTTTCCCTTTTTATGAGTATGTTGTTCTAATTATTTTCTTCTTGAGGAAGCACAGGGGTAGATTTTGCAAGACTATCTTGGAGCTGAAGTCTCATAAGGAGTTTTCTGCCGTTTTTATGTGAGTTACATCTTCCACAAGAAAAACATTCATGTAGGGCCAAATAATTGATATTTCTCCTGAAAATGAGAGGAGCCGTATGCTCAGGATTTTTCTGGGGAAGCTTAGAAGCAGTACTCCAGGGTGAAGGCATAAATGATTCATGAAAAATTTTCCCATTGCTCCAATGGCCCCAGGTTGTACATGTATTGAAAGCCCCGTAGCATGTAGCAAGTGGAGATCAAGACCAAGCCTGAAAAATAGCATGAAGGCTATTGTAACTTGCAACTCAGCTATGCTGGATGTTTGTGAAATAGCTGTGCTGACTTCAAGACTTTAAGTGTATATGAACTTTTGTGAGGTTTTAATCCACTTGGAGGTGACTTTTGGGTGAAAATAAGCATCAGTTTCCATGTTTCTACATATAGACATCTAGTTTGGTCAGCATCATTTGTGAAGATTTTAACTGTTTTTCTGTCATAGTACTATTTTTGTTATAGTACTAGTGCATTTACATAATAAAACATTACTCAGACATTTAAAAAATCAAATCATGAAACATGAAGGTAAATGCACCTTTGCAGGTAACTGAGAGTGAGAGAACCTAGACCCCCAAAGACAAATAGGGTATGTATTTGCTTTTACATATATATTAGTTGCAAGATGTATGATATGCAAGCAACTGGACATAATACCACAGGGGATACATACAAATTAAAAACTGGAGGTTAGGGGATGCAGAGATTTCTCCATAGGAAAGGGAAATAAAATACTTGGAACAAATGGAAGGTGGGCTAAAAAGATAGAATGGAAGGATATTGGGAAAGGAAGAGGGCAATGAAAAGGTAACATGAGGAAAGACAGGTAAAATTAAGGGTCATTTGTTTGGTACAGTGGAAACCTAATGCAATAGAAACATTTTAAATCATGTTCATATTAAGAGCCAATATAAATGAAATCACCAGAGAAGAAAGTTCCAACTGGAAATCTCTTGTCACTAAGTAAAGCATCCAGTACTGGTAATAGTCTATATTTAACTGAGGTATTGGCCAAAGTAGTGTGATCGTAATGCCAAAACAATACAGGCTTTTGCCAAGACTATAGGCTGCTCTCCACAAATTGACTGCAATGCCCTTTTGCTGGAGATAACACTTACACTTACACTTACATGGAACATAGATAAATAGAGCTTGTGCTTACATAGAACCTTCACACTTACATTCTAGCAACTTTGATATGAGAAGTACACTGCAACTACAAGAGGAGAAATACAAACACTAAGCCATCTACCAAACTTTTGAACTATGACAGTTTCTTACCTGTAAGACATTTTAGTGCAAGAGTTGTAGGAGTAAATAACCAATCTATAGTTTGACTTAAGGCCCACTTCACATGATGGAATCAATACCTGACACTGGTTTATTGATCAAGAAAAAGAAATTACACAGACCATGGTTCTGGGGGAAAAGCAAATACTGCATTCTACTAAAAGTAATAAAATGACCATTGACACCATTCTGCTATACTCATAGACCAGTATCTTGTTCAGCCATCATAAAAAAAATGTCATCCTGCATCTGATGGAGACAAATTCAGAGACCCATAGAGAAAATAGACAGTCAGTGAGAGACCTCAGAATATGCCCTTCAGACTCTTCAGTAATTCAGCCAGAAGAGTATAAGAGCCAGAAAGGATAGAGGATATCAAAGAAGAAAGCATTATAAATTAAGAGGACTGAAGAATATATAAGCTGTGAGAGACTGAGGCAGCATGCAAAAGGAATTTAATGTTGTCCCTAGCCCTATCTCTAATTGATAAGTGCTTGCAAATGAAAATGTAGTTTTCTCCAAGGTGCACTCATTTTATCCAATGAACTACACTTAATTGTACTTTTAAGCATACATTTCAAAAGGTAGATGGCCAAAAATTTCACTCACTGGCACGTTTGGATTTCCATGTCCTGTAATTCTGGTATGCATTTTAAAAATTTTATCACAGTTCTCATTTTAATTTGCTGAAGAGTTTTTCCTAGTTTTAAAGCTACATGGACCCTCTGTGTGTACTACTGTTTCATGTTTAATATTTTATGAAATTTCTGCATGTGTGAACAAGTCTACATATTTTCCCCCCTTGAGCTCTTTTTCTTTTGTTGGTCTTTTATACTAAGATGTGATTGTTTTTGTATTTTCTCTATTTTACTTTCTTATTATACATTATAGCCCTTCTTGTTTTATATGAGGGTAAATTTAAACAGGATAGAAGGGGAGATGGGAAAGAATTGCCAGGATTAGAGGAAGGGAAAACTTTAATCAGGGTGAATATATGAGTAAAGTGACTATTTTGAAAAGAAAAAAAAGAAGGAGGAGGAGCAAGAAGAAAAGCAGGAGGAGGACGAAGAGATGAAGTTGAAGATGATTATGAACAACAAGAATAAAGAAACAACAACTGGATAATTGCATCAAAATAAATGTTAAATAGCCATGCACAAAAGATCCAGAATATCTAAAAAGTGCAAAAAAATAATTTATGAATAATAGAAATAGAGGAAGAAGACAAAACTCACATCAAAATCCCAGAAATATTTTCAGCAAAATAATAGAATATATCCTTAACCTAATGAAGACAGGGTAGCCTATAAAAGTACAAAAAGTATAGAAAACAACAAAGCATACCAGAAAAGAAATTGTGCTCAGCATATAAAATCAAAACCCTAAATGTAAAGAAAATTATATTAAACAAAGAAGGTATATTAAAAGTTGCAAGTTGAAAAGACTAAGTTGCATATAAATTCAGGCTCATTAGAGTAACTCCTGATCTCTCAAGAAAAATTCTAAACCTAGAATGGCTGAGACAAATTGTATATAATCTTTAAGGGATCCTTATTACTATATCCAGTATACTTTCAATAATAAATGGTGAATAAAAATATATTGCACAATTAAACCAAATATGAGAAATATCTCTGTAAAACTCCTTCACTACAGAAGCCAATCAAAGCAAAACTCCTATCTAAAAATGTTAACCACACCCAATAACAGACAAAAAGTGAATAATCCCAAGCATCAAATATAAAGAAGCAAACTCCCCACATCATAACTACAAAATAAAGGGAAATAATAAACATTGTTCATTGAAAACTCTCAACTTGAATGTTCAATTCTCCAATAGAAAGACAGGAACTAACAGAATGGACTAGACAAAAAATGTCCATTCTTCTGCTGCATCTACTGAACACTCTGTACCATCCACATTAGATAGCATTTTTGTGTAAAAGGATGGAAGGAGACAGTAGAAGAAAGTGGACCAAGAAAGAAGTTTAGGGGCGCTTTATTTTATACAGTTCACACACACAAAATACCTAAAATTCTTGAGTCAATTTAAAAGAGAATATATACTGTACACACTGAATGAGGAGTTCTACCATTATCCACATAAAAACAACAGATGACTTGGGCAGGTCCAGCACACATATATACTCATGTTTACTGAAACACAGCTGACTGTGTGCTAAGATAGAATACACCTGATTGTCCTGAATCACATCAGTGCAAAATATTATATTATTCAATTTTTTTTATTCATAGAAAACATGTACATTTGTTTTTCGAGATTTTAATATAATCACATTTTTTTCTCATTTCTCTGTTCCCCACATACAAAATCTCCCATACAGCCCTCTTTTGGTTCTTTCAATTTCAAGTCTTGTGTTTCCAATAACTACTATTACATGTATCATGCATTATGTGTGTGTGTGCATGTGTGTGAGAGAGAACATTTAACATTTTAAGAAAGGCAATCATTTTACTTTGAAATTGTGGATGAACTAAAAATGTATCATCAAAAATTGTGACCTTAGCTAGACACAGAAATCAAACATTGTATGACTTCAGTCCTAATTGGGCTAAAAGAAGTCAGTACACTGAAATAAGAACTGAAAAGTCAGTATTAGAGCCTGAACATCAGGGTGTAGTGGCATGACTTGTCAAAGAACACATTTAAGTGACAAGAGGAATAATTTAAAGAAATATCTCAGGGTACATGCATAAGAGCTATTAATAATAGCTTACATTGTTTACTTGAGAAATATTCTGTGTATATTTTTTAAATCTCAATAATCAAAATGTTATAATTACTGTGTAAGAAATATTTATTTATATATTATTTATTCTTCCATCAATTTTCCTTCCATTTTCACCCTCCTGAGTTTTGAGTAAACATTCTTTGCTCTTTTGAAAATTCAAGCCACTTTTTCATAAACTATTTTTACACACTTAATATATCAAAATTTGATTTGTAAAATATTTTATAATATTATAATACTAGGAATATATAACAAACCACTGAATTTTATCAAGGGTATTTATTATATACAGGAAAAAGGAAAATGTGAAGACGTGAAATACTATTCTTTCTAGTTGTTTTTAAGAGACAGTTGCCTGAGTGCAGCCATTTCAGGAAAAAAAAAACTTATTTTTTTCTTTTTTATTGATTATTACAATTTATTCACTTTGTTTTCTGGCTGTAAGACCTTCCCTCATCTTCCATCAATTACAACCTACCTCCCTCTTCTACCCCTATGCCCCTCTCCTAGTCCACTGATAGGGGAAGTCCTACTTCCCTACTGTCTTATCCTAGCCTATCTTATCAAGTTTTACCAAGAATGGCTGCATCTTCCTCTGTGGCCTGGCAAGGCTGCACCTTCCAGGAGTAGGTTATCAAGGAGCCTGCCACTGAGTTCATGTCAGAGACAGCTGCTGTTACCCTTAATAGGGAACTCACATGGAAACCGAGATACTTATGAGCTACATCTGAGCAGGGGTTCTAGGTGTTCTTCATGCATGGTCCTTGGTTGGAAAAGGACCCCCTGGGCCCATATTTTTTGGCTCAATTGGCCTCCTTGCGGAGGGCCTCTCTCATCCAGGTCTTTCTATCTCCTGAATCTTCCATATTATTCCATGCTCTCTGCCCAAATTTTGGCTTTGTGGCTAACCGTCTGCTTCAGTACCCTGCTAGGTAGATTCTTTCAGAGGCCCTCTGTGGTTGGTTCCTGCCCTGTTCCCTGTCTTCTCCCATTACTGATGTCTATCCCATTTGCCTTTCTAAACGAGGATTAAGCATCTTCCCTAGGGTTCTTCCTGTTGCATTAGGACTATAAATTTTAGTATTTTAATCCTACATTATTTGACTAATTCCCACATATAAGTGAGGATATACCATGAGTGTCTTTCTGCTTCTGGATAACTCACTCAGAGTGATCTTTTCTAGTTCAATCCATTTGCCTGCTGATTTCCTTGTTTTTAATTGCTAAATAGTATTGCATTGTATAAATGTGCCACAATTTCTATGTCTATTCCTCGGTTTGGGGACATCTAAGTTGTTTCCAGATTCTGGCTATTATCAGTAAAGCTGTTATGAGTACAGTTGAACAAATGTCCCTGTTGTATGTTTGATAATCTTCTGAATATATACCCAGAGTTGGTATAACTGAATATTCTAGTAGTACTATTCATAGTTTTCTGAGAAAGCACCAGATTGATTTCCAAAGTGGTTGTACAAGTTTACATTCCCACCAGCAATGGAGAAGGGTTCCCTTTTCTCCATATCCAGTCCAGCTTGTGTTGCAGATGATGTGATAGTATACATGAATAACCCTAAAAATTCAACCAGGGAACTCCTACAGCTGATAAACAACTTTAGCAAAATGACTGGATACAAAATTAAATTTAAAAAAATCTGAAGCCCTCCTGTATACAGAAGACAAATGAGCTCAGAAAGAAATTAGGGAAACAAAACCCCTTTACAGAAGCCAGAGATAATATAAAGTACATTGGTGTGACTCTAATCAAGCCAGTGAACGACTTGTATGAAAAAAAAGAACTTCAAGGAAGATATCAGAAAATCTCCCATACTCCAGAATTGGTAGGATTAACATAGTAAAAATGGCCACTCTACCAAAAGAAATCTAAAGACTCAATGCAATTCCAATCAAAACACCAGCACAACTCATTACAGACCTCCAAAGAACAATTCTCAGTTTCATATGGAAAAACAAAAAACCCAGAATTGATTTTAAAAAAATGCCTGCACAATAAATATTTTCTGGAGGTATCTTCATCCACAATCTCAAGTAGTACTATAGGGCAACAGTAATAAAAAATGGCATGGTACTGGCACCTGTACTTTAAATCTTAAAGGGGTGTGCATCTACTCATTAATCATTTTTATTAAATCATATCAAGAAGCTGAGGGGAAAAACAAATATAAGGGAATCAACTGCTGTCTCAGGTTTAGACCTAGTTTGCGGGTGCCCAGACGGCCAATGCTACCTTAGGCTATTGTTTCAGCTCATCAACCTTAAAATATCCCTGGATTTACTATTAATAGTGTACTTTTCTTAACTTTAAATTGTTCTCTAAGATTTTTTACATCAGAGCCAAACATCTTCCCTGACCTTGTGAAACAATCTATTTTTCCAAATTGTTTCTAAGTATAATGGTCATTGCTAACAATCTATATCTATGGCTCCTTTCAAGGACAGTGGTTAATTCATTAATCTGCTCCAGTTAACATGTGAAAAGAGATCAAGCATTGTTAATTTTAAATGTCAGTGATATCTCCCAGTGAAGAGCTAGAAGCCTTCTTAAAGTTTTCATACAACTCATGTTATAAGGATTATGGACATCATAAGGGCAACAAGCAGAGATATGCTACATAAGAACACAAATTCATCTGGAAAATCAGTTTTTGGGATTATGCTTCTCCAAGACAAACTCATCATGATTATGCTAACAGGGGAGCCACATTCCATGAGTTCTACAGCTGTTCTGCTATTGCTCCTGCATGGTGCTTGACAGAACCAGGTAGCCAAAATAGTTTGCCTATATGTGTGTGGGGGGTAAGGTTATCTCAGGACCTGGGAAGGAGAATTCAGGGTAATGCATGGGCTGTACTAGCCTGGATGGCCAGATAACATGGAAGGACTGAAGGATTTCTGAGAGAAAATGGCAGGTGGGTTTGATTTGATATGTTAACTAGGAAACTCTGCCATTAGTTTCAGGTTTGAATCCTACTTCTATGGTAACATAAACTTCAGAGAGAGAATCATGGTCTCCATTGCATAATGATCTTCAACTGAGCTCATAGGGAAGAAAGGTGACAAAGACAAAGATTCTGTTTTTCTTTTCTTTCTATATATCTTCTTTATTTTCTTTGAGGGAGGGCAGTTACCCAAATTAGACTCAAATTTTTGCTGTTTTGCTTTGTTTTCTTTACTATATTTTATTTTATTAATTGTTTTTATTTTTCACAATTTATTCACAATTTATTCATTATATATGCTGATTGAAGGTCACTCCCTCAACTCCTACTGGTCCCTCCCTCTACCTTCCCCCATCCCCTTCCCATAGACTACTCAAAAGGAGAGTTCCTCTCGACTGCCATTCACCTTTACATTATCAGAACAGTACTCAGCTATTAAAAACAGAAAAATAAAATTTCTGCTTGTATTTATTTTCCATGGGCCACTGTACTCACCTTAGAAGATTTCATACCATGAAGCTTGCCTGCAACCTTACCTTGAACTAAACAATAAGTATAACTCATTTTAATGAGTCCCATCCCAAGATACTGTTTGATTGACCATCTCAAATCCAGAAACATGTGAAATTTGAAATGCTATGCAGTCTGAAATATTTTATCACAGGCATTTCAGAGAATGTGATTCTCTTGCTACCTGGATGGCTGTTTCCCACCAGCCCAGGAAGGCATGAGGGGCAGAAGATGAGTAGTATAAAGCTTGGAAAGCTCACAAGCATAACATTGGTTAGCCACTCTGGGAACCACTTCAGAAAGTAAGTTCAACTTTAATTCCAGAAAACAGAACACAGTGGCTTATATCCCTTGGGGAGTACCAGGGATGTTCCAAGCATAGGTGTAGAAAATTGTTTAATACTAGGAAATTCAAGAATGCTAGATTTGCATTAAACAGCACATTCCTATTATATGAATAAGAAGAACAAGAACACAGAACCAAATTATCCTATATTTGAAGGGAGGGGAGAGTTATCAGGGATCTGTGTCAAAGGCCATCTATCAAATTTGATTGGTGGTTTCCATGTCTAAAGATACTCTCCATATGAAGTCAGGCAGAGAAAACACACCCTTGACATGGTTACCCATCTAGGCCAGAAGCAGTCATACATAGAAAAAAAAAAGTGATTTTTTTCAATAGTACCCCTGGAACAATAGGTTGATGTACACAAAGAAACTTCTACAGGCTACCAATCTTGTGATACTCTCAGAGAACTTCCTGGCTGGTGAAAGTTCATTTCCTACATATTCATCCACTGAACTAACAGTTTCTTGTGTAAAGTGAGGCAATTAAGTTTGATTTTTGTTCCTTGTAATGTATTTTTGTTCCCTAAGATATGCTATAGTATGATAAGTTCTGTGTCCTGTCCTTTGTGATTGCACAATGGCAGAAGAAGGCATGCAATACCTTTCTCAGGGGAACACCATGAGTTTCACAGCTTGCCCCAGGGGTGCTGAAAAAGAGGGAAGGGTAGGGAGTTGAGCAACCCCTTCACATCTGTGTAGGGAGGTAATGGCCCTCAACCTTGAAACTATCTAAATGTACTCCATCCTTCAAGAGGTGATGATTAAAACACTCTCTGCTCCCCACTTTATCATGCTCTCAATGCTTTGTTCTTACATATTATGGAAAAATAAATGATGGAGTAGGAAAAAAAAAGAAAACACTAAATGTTGAGAATCAGGATTATCAATAAGTCTTCCATAAACACCTTATCATATAATACTGTTGCGTGTAATTCATATTCACTATCCATTGTATTCTTTTAAAAAATGAGTTTATTTACTTTACATTCCAATTTAAGTCTCCCCCCTTTCACTCCCCCATTACTACCCTCCATTCTTATTGCCTCTATTCCCTTTCCCCTTCAGAAAAGTGAGGTCATTTCAAATGAGCTAGTTTTACACTTCTGTTGCATCTCAGTGGACCAAAGTACACAAAGGGCTTTCCACCTTGCTTATAGTCACAGAATTCCTCTCCAGTAAGGATAATTTTATGATGATGATGACGACTCTAGATTTGTGCAAGGCCTCACTATTTTAACATATTCATAAGTTCTCTCAAGTATGAATCCTTTCATGATGATGAAGATTGTACAAATATAGAATGGTTTCACCATGTTAAAAGGACTCATAGGCTTTCTGTCCATTAGGATATCTTTCATGAGTTTGAAGATGATTCTGAAGTGCAAAAGTTTATTCACATTGGATGCAGTGAGACAGCTTCTTTCCAGTATGTGTTCTTTTATGTATTAAGAGATGTTATATGCAAAGGCTTTGCCACATAATTATATTCATATGGTTTCCCTCCAGAATGTGTTGTTGTCTTAGGAGATGATTGTTACATGCAAAGAATTTATCACACTAATTACCCTCACCAGGCTTCTCTCCACTGTGTGTTTTTTCATGTTTTTGGAGACTACTCTGTTGTGCAAGGGCTTTATCATGTTGAGTATACGTATAAGGTTTCTTTCCAGTGTGTTTTCTTTTATGGCTTAAGAGAGTACTGTTTTGAGCAAAGGCTTTACCACACTGGTTACATTCATAAGGTTTCTCTCCAGTGTGTGTTCTTTTATGCCGTATGAGATTATTCTTTTCTGCAAAGGTTTTACCACACTGGTTACATTCATAAGGTTTCTCTCCAGTGTGTGTTCTTTTATGGCTTAAGAGAGTACTGTTTTCTGCAAAGGTTTTACCACAATGGTTACATTCATAAGGTTTCTCTCCAGTGTGTGTTCTTTTATGGCTTATGGGAGCACTGTTTTGTGCAAAGGCTTTACCACACTGGTTACATTCATAAGGTTTCTCTCCAGTGTGTGTTCTTTTATGGCTTATGAGAGCACTGTTTTGTGCAAAGGCTTTACCACACTGGTTACATTCATAAGGTTTCTCTCCACTGTGTGTTCTTTTGTGGCTTAATAGAGTACTGTTTTCTGCAAAGGCTTTACCACACTGGTTACATTCATAAGGTTTCTCTCCAGTGTGTGTTCTTTTATGCCGTATGAGATTATTCTTTTCTGCAAAGGTTTTACCACACTGGTTACATTCATAAGGTTTCTCTCCAGTGTGTGTTCTTTTATGCCATATGAGATTATTCTTTTCTGCAAAGGTTTTACCACACTGGTTACATTCATAAGGTTTCTCTCCAGTGTGTGTTCTTTTATGGCTTAAGAGAGTACTGTTTTCTGCAAAGGTTTTACCACAATGGTTACATTCATAAGGTTTCTCTCCAGTGTGTGTTCTTTTATGTTTTATGAGATGACTGTTTCGTGTAAAGGCTTTACCACACTGGTTACATTCATAACGTTTCTCTCCAGTGTGTGTTCTTTTATGCCGTATGAGATTATTCTTTTCTGCAAAGGCTTTACCACACTGGTTACATTCGTAAGGTTTCTCTCCAGTGTGTGTTCTTTTATGCCGTATGAGAAAAGTTGTATACGGGAAGGCTTTACGACATACAGTGCATTTAAAGGGTTTCTCTGCAGTATGACTATATTCATGCCTGCAAAGAAAATTGACACATGTGAAAGATTTACCACAGTGATTTCATTACACTAATAAATATATTTATCTATATGAATTAATATCCTAATTTGGTCTAATGGTAAAGAAGAATCAAATTTTAAAGTTTTATCACTTTATTTACTTTCACGGTATTCACCTTCATTATGGGTATTTTTGAAGATCCCTGTGATCGTAAGAGCATTTGTTATGTGGATCACTTTTATAGCATCATTTTTCTATATGAGGTTTTCTCCTATATATGAAGAGTATTGTAAGAATTCAGAGTTTTACCACAGCAATCCCATTCACAAATTTTTGTACTGTATGAATGATACTTCATTTACAATGTGAGCCAAGACAAGCAGAAGTTCCAAATTCCTAGTATTCATAGATATTTTCAGCAATATGTGTTTGCTAATGAATTCTCAGTGAAGTTGCAAAACCAATTAACAGTAACCATTTATCACATTCAGAAAATTTACTCACAGTGGGGACTACTACCAAATCAATTGTTCTTGGAGAAAGACAGGGACACTGCTTCTTTCAATAACCCTATGTTCCTGTGTCTTAGAATCATTTTGACATATGATATACCAGTTTAATTTACAAAAATAATAAAGATTCCCACATTGAATTAAAACATTTTGTTTTTTGTTCATCATAGACATGTCATATAGGGATTAAGATTTCTCCACAACAATATTCTTGATTCTCATAAGCTGCTCCTTTCACTAAACTTTACACTGTTACTGCACGAAAATGAGTAGCACTGGGTCTACTATGAAACTTTTGCTTATTAGAAGGTTTTGGACACATACTGATCACTAATTCAGTGTGTGTACCTCTTACAATATCTGAATAGACAGAATGAGACTAAACAGATTGGCAGTTCAAGTCAGTAGCTGTAATGTCCATATGATTCAAATGTTATTTTTGTTACAACATTATTTTATTTTCTTCTATCTTAGGGGAGTGCCTTGTAAACACAAATCAGATACCTGACATTGAAGTACATGGAATTATGAGATTTTAATGATCATCAGTACACTTAAAGTAGTGCTGTTTTTACACTGTTGCTTTTCTTTAAAACTTCCAGGACACAGCCATGTGTGCTGGAACATGCCTTCAATCCCAGCACTTGTGGAGGCAGAAGCAGGCATATCTCTGTGATTTTGAGGTCAGGCTGGTCTAACAAGTAAGTCTAAGAAAATCACAGATACCCAAAAAAAAATATATTTCAAAAACAGAAAATAAAAAGCAGCCAATAAACAAACAAACAAACAAACAAACAAAAAACACCAAACTTCCAGGACACATTAAAATTTACATCTGTGTCAACATGCACATAAAGTTACCTTTTATTACTTGTAGAACTTTGAAAATGTTCTTCAATATCATGGTCATCCCAATTGTAGCCTAAAATATAGTATGAGAAAATATATATTATTGGAAATATCATGTTATTATTAAGGCAAAACTTAAATCACTATGATCTGTGATCCTTAGAAGCATGCCTGATTTATTTACCTCATTCCTCCTCATTCTTAATTGGAATAACAGAAGAGGATCAATAACAAAGTAAGAGTTGTCTCTTTATTTTAAAAGTGAAAGAAAAATTGCAGTCTTACCTATAGCAGTGAGGTTTTCACAGGTCTCTAGCATCACATCTTTGTAGAGTTGCTTCTGGGAAGGTTCCAGCAAGGCCCACTCTTCTTGGCTGAATTTCACATGCACATCATTGAAGGTCACTGAATTCTAAAATATGCCATACATTTGTACAACAGAAACAGTGGCAACAATATAAATTTATACTTCATCGTCAATATAATCATATAATTCTACTGCTTCTTCAATTTATTTTCTGACACAGAAGTGTGACTGTTATATAGTTGGGTGCTGTGCGTGATGTGCAGTAGGGGAGATGAAAAAGCCTAAGGGTTAGATTGAAAAAAAAGGCATGCTTCAAAAACCTGTGTTTCATCAGTTGGTAAGACATTAATATAAAGTAGCCATTAGTTGGGTTCTTGAGCAATCTATGAATCATCTTCAGTTACTTGGGTGAGTAGGTCAGGACTCTGTCATGAGACAAGTGGAAGGACAAAACACAGTCATGATATTTTATATAGCAATAAATGAGATGTATTGATCAGGGGAAACTGAACAGATGGGTAACATCAGTCAAAAGACAACATGGTACTGAATATTATGTTTTGACCAGGGCTCAGGGATGTGGCATATCAGTATGTGAAGAGGGGGGCTCATATAATTGTGGAAGGGAAAGTGGACTACAGTGAATACATGGATAAAAATAATGTGAGTGGCAAGCAACAACAATCATAGCCAATAACATCATATTTCTGAGTGACCAGACAAAAGAAAAGGAATAGAACACGTGATTATTCTTTGATCATTGTTTTGTATATCCTCCTTACTAAATAATGTAGTCTATAGATTAAAAATAAAGATTAAAACTTTTCTATTAAAAAAGAAGTGTTAATGTTATCACTAAGTCATTTTAGAAGAAAACGGAATAACAAGTTTTAACTGTATCATATCTAAACTTTTTGAAGAGGATATAGCTTTGGAATAGACATTGCAATTAATGTGGACAAAGACAAACAGAGAGAAGAGTGTGAAATAGAGAGACAGAGACATAGAGAGAGAGACACAGAGAGAGAGAAATTAACAGATGAACAATACTAAGTACAAATCAGAGAAATTTATTAACAGTTACTAACTACAAAAAATGGTGGACAAGCAGGGTGTATTCTGTCATGCCTTCAATTCCATCACTCAGGAGGCAGATGCAGGTGTATCTTATTGAACTGGATGTCAGCATTATCTATTCAAAGAGTTCTAGGACAGCCAGACCTATATATTAAGACAGAGCCTCCCATAAAAGTCAATCAAAAAAACACAAAATATTGAAAGAACTCAGAGGTCTTTACTGAAGCTTCTACAAGGAGTTATACATTCACTCCTATTGTATATTTATTTTCCAGAAATCTGTACTGCCCCAGCTTAAACTGCAACTGCAATGATATCTTACTAAAAGGGAATGCATGTTTAAACAGGTAAAAATAGAAGACAAAAATATTAGCAGTGTAAATGCTGATCATAAAAGAGCCACATAAGATAGGAGAGATGGCTCAGCAGTAAGGAGCTCTTACTGCTCTTGCAAATAATTGGGCTCAATTGTTAGTGTTTACCTGGGACCCGCTACTTTCAATTGCTATAAGTTCATGAGTTCTGAAGACATCTTCAGACTACTGTGAGAATTAGGCACAGAAGAGATGCATATTCATGCATACAATCAAAATACTTATATTCAGTAAAAACTAAAAATAGATCCCAGATGGCTGGACTGATTTCACACTGTTCTGATAAGATGGGTAGCAGAGACTGCACAGTGACCAATAGTTGGATCTGTGGGCCCCCAAACACCACTGACTGTGTTTCCTAGGTAAGAAGAAAACCAATGATGAGGGAAACAATTGGGTCCAACCTCAGAGAACCCCACTAATCTCTGGGAAATTTTCTTGGATGTTGCAGCAGGAATAAGGTTTTCAAGCAAATGGACCCATGAAGCAAGCAGGAATAGCTATTCTAATATCTAATAAAACAGACTTTCAACCAAAATTAATTGAAAGGGATGATAAAGAGGGAATCCAAGATGGCATTGCCAGGAGGAACAGGACAGGAACAGAACAGGAACAGGACAGGAATAGGACAGCAATATTGGTACAGCAACTAAAAGACTGAATTCTGGGCCCTAAAACAACAGCAATCGTGTTTCCCAGGTGAGAGGAAACTCCATGGTGTGGGGATCACTCAGTTCCACTCTCAGGTCACTCAGTGAGAACCCGGAAAATATTCCAGGCTCAGGATACACTTGTGTGTCCTGATCACCTTCCCAGGCCAAACTGTGTGCTCCAAGGCACCAGAGACTGGGAGCCAAGTGTCAAAAAAAAAAAAAAAAAAAACAGGGAAGAAGAAAGTGGGACTGACCTCAGGTCACCCAGTCTATCCCTGGAAAAGATCCTGCAGACTGGTGGGTGCACAGCTGCCAGCCTTGAGTTGGCCTCCAGTCACTAGACCGGCATGCCCTATTCTCCATCACAGACAGAACTGTGTGCCCCAGGACACTAGAGGATAGGTTTCCCTGTCTGGAGAAAAACCCACAGACAGGGAAAAAGCAGGTCCCAGCTTAGAGCACTCAGCCAACTCCCCCCACACACACACTACCACCACCACAAATGGGAACATTCTTGGAAATGTTCGCAGGTTCTTTCCCAGTCACCAGCTTGGTAGCCATCTGGCAAGTGCCTACCCATTCTACACACCATGTCAAAAACCACAGATTAGGTCTTCATGTTGGGAGAAAACCCAAAGGTGGGGAAAACATCTGGCCCTACCTCAGGACACCTAGCTCTGGAAAAGTTTCTGGTTATTCACAGGCTCCAGACTCTAGCCTCCTGCTGCACATGGGAGAGCAGTGCCAAGCTGCCATGGATTACTGCTTGGGTACTGGGGCACAGAGCTCTAACCTCAGACATACAGAAGCCTGGGATCCCCAAGATCAACCCCAGATACTGCTCCAAGGGACGACCAGTTATCCCTAACTAAGCAGACCAAACCATGGGGTGCCCAGGTTGCAGCTGCAGCTTACTAACTTTACAGCAAGAAAGCCAGAAGCAGGATAGCTGTCTCCAGGACTTCTCTGGGTGAGAGGAGAGCCCCCTTGACTAACAAAGACCACAATTACCGCTCAGGTCTCTATGCCTGTGGTGAGTTTTGGCAATTCCTGAAAAATACCTGCTATTCAGTGACTGTATCCCAAAAGCTGAGGAGGCCTCCTTCAGGAAAAATCATCTTCCTGCCAAGGGGATTATCCCCACCACAGGATTCCAGGAAGCACCAGAAACTAACACCCAACACCTAAGATAGCCAAAAGGGTAGAGGCAAGTGTAAAAGCTCAAAAAGACAAAGCAATATGGCATCTCCAGAACCCAGTTATTCGGGGCAAGCAGCCCTGGACACACCAGGGTAAATGAAATTCAAGAAGATGACCTTACATCTGTGCTTATGAACAGGATAATAGAGGAAAAAAAATAAACTGCGTAAAGACCTAGATGAAGATAAAGTCAAACAGATTATTGCCATTTGCAAAGAAATGGAGGAAGATAAAGTCAAACAGATTATGGCCATCCTTAAAGAAATACAGGAAGTTGCAGCCAAACAATTTGTGGCCTTTAGAGAGGAAATACTTAAATCACGAAAAGATATTAATGAAACAGAGGATTGTTCGAACAAACAGCTGACAGAATTGAAGGAAAATACAGTCAGAGAAGTGAAGGAAATCAATAAAATGGCTCAAGATCTGATAAGAGAATTGGAAAAAAATTAAAGAAAACACAAGTGGAGGAAACTGTGGAGAGAAAGAACTTAGAGAGGAAAAGAGGAACTACAGAGGTAAGCATAAGAAATAGACTACGAGAGATGGAAGAAAGAATCTTAGGTGTGGAAGACACAATGGAAGAAATAGATGTAGCTATCAAAGAAAATGTTAAATCTAAAAAATTCCTGACACAGACCATCCAAGAAATCCAAGACAACATGAAAAGCAAAACCTAAAAATAATAGGAATAGAGGAAAAAGAAGATTCCCTCCTCCAAGGCCCACAAAATATTTTCAACAAAATCATAGAAGAAAATTTCCCCAACTTAAAAGAGAGGTCTATAAGAATACAAGAGGTCTACAGAACACCCAATAAATTAGACCAGAATAGAAAATCCTCCCACCACATAATAAACAGTAAGTATACAGAACAAAGAAAAAATACTAAAAGCTGCAAAGGAAAAAGGCCAACTTAACATATAATGGCAAACCCATAAGAATCACACCTGACTTTTCATCAGAGACTATGAAAGCCAGAAGGGCCTGAACAGATATCATGAAGACCCTAAGAGAACACAGATGACCACCCAGGCTACTATACCCAGCAAAATCTCAGTCATCATAGATGGAGCAAACAAGATATTTAATGACAAAAACAAATTTAAACAACACCTACCCACAAATCCAGGGGTACAGAAGCTCCTAGAAGGAAAACTACAACCCAGGAAAGCTAACTACATTCAGGAAAACACAGGAAAGAAATAATGTCACTAGAGCAAAACTAAAAGTAACCAAGCACACAAACACACTACCACAAGCAACATCAAAATAAAAGGAACTAACAGCCACTGGTCATTAATTTCCCTCAACATCAATGGACTTAACACTCCAATAAAGACACAGACTTACAGAATGGATATGTAAACAAGACCCAACAATCTGTTGCATACAAGAAACACATCTAAGTCACAAAATAGAAAGGTGGAAGGTTCCAAGCAAATGGAGCCAAGAAACATGCAGGAGTAGCCATTTTAATATCTAATAAAGTAGATTTTCAACCAAAATTAATCAAAAGACATGAGGAAGGTCATTTCATACTCATCAAAGGAAAATTCCGCCAAGAAGAAATCATAATTCTGAACATCTATGCTCCAAATACAAAGATACCCACGTTTGTAAAAGAAAGATCAATAAAACCTAAACCGCACACAAATCCCCATACATTACTACTGGGAAACTTCAACACCCCACTCTCATCAAAGGACAAGTAAACAACAGAAATTAAACAAAGAAACAATATCTCTAATAGAGGTCATGTATCAAATGGACCTAACAGATATCTACAGAATCTTACACTCAAAGACAAAAGAATTTACCTTCTTCTCAGCACCTCATGGAACCTTCTCCAAAATAGACCATGTCGTTGGTCACAAAGTGAATCTCAACAGATATAAGAAGATTGAAATAATGCCTTGTATCCTATCTAATTACCATGGACTAAAGCTGGACCTCAACAACAACAGAAATAGCAAAAAGCCTACACTCACATGGAAACTAAACAACTCACTACTAAATGACAGCTGGGTCAGGGAAGAAATAAAGAAAGAACTTAAAGTCTTCCTAGAATTCGAAGACACAACACAACCAAACTTATGGGAGACAATGAAAGCAGTGCTAAGAGGAAAGTTCATAGCACTAAGTGCCTTCAAGAAGAAATTTGTAACATCTCACACAATCAACTTAATAGCCCATCTAATGGCCCTAGAAAAAAAGAAGCAGACACACCGAAAAAGAAGAGACACCTGGAAATAATCAAACTCAGGACTGAAATCAATAAATTAGAAATAAATAAAACATTTCAAAGAATCAATGAAACCAACACCTGGTTCTTTGAGAAAATTAACAAGATAGACAAACCCTTAGCTAAACTAACTAAAAGGCAGAGAGAGATTGTCCAAATTAACAAAATCAGAAATGAAAATGGGACAAAACAAAAGACACTAAGGAAATCCAAACAATCGTTAGGACTTACTTCAAAAGTCTATATGCCATAAAATTTGAAAATCTAAATGAAATAGACAATTTTCTTAATCAATTACACTTACCAAAGCTGAATCAATAAAATAGTCCTTTATCCACTAAGGAAATAGCATTCCTCAAAAGACTCCAATCCACAAAAAGCTCAGGACCAGATGGTTTCAGTGCAGAATTCTACCACACCTTCAAAGAAGAGGTAACTCCAGCTATCTTCAATTTATTCCACAAAATAGGAACAGAAGGAACACTACGAAACTCATTCATTGAAACCACAGTCACTTTGTAACCTAAACCTCACAAAGACCCAACAAAGAAAGAGAATTTCAGGCCAATCTCCCTTATGAACATTGATGCAAAAATACACAACAAAATACTTTGCAAACCCAATACAAGAACACATCAAATATATCATCCACTATGACGATGTAGGCTTCATGCCAGGTATGCAGGGGTGGTTCAACAAACGGAAATCCATTAATGTGATCCACAATATTAAAAAATTGAAAGAAAAAAACATGATAATCTCCTTAGATGCTGAAAAAGCATTTGAAAAAATCCAGCATCCATTCATGTTTAAACTATTGGAGAGATCAGGGATACAAGGCACATACCTAAACATAGTAAAAGCAATATACAGCAAGCCTGTAGCCAACATCAAGTAAACAGAGAGAAACTTAAAGCAATCCCACTGAATTCAGGGACAAGGCAAGGCTGCCCACTCTCTCCATATCTCTTCAACATAGTTCTTGAAGTCCTTGCTAGAACAAGAAGAAAATTAAAGGAGACCAAAAGGATACAAATTGGTAAGGAAGAAGTCAAAGTATCACTATTTGCAGATTATATGATAGTATACTTGAGTAACTCCAAAACTTCTACCAGGGAACTCCTACAGATGATAAACACCATCAGCAAAGTGGCTGGATACAAAATTATCTCAAAAAAAAATCAGTAGCCCTCCTGTATACAAAAGATAAAAGGGCTGAGAAAGAAATTTGTGAAACAACACCGTTCACAATAGCCACAAAGGACATAAAGTACCTTGGTGTGACCATATCCAAGCAAGTCAAAGACTTGTATAAAAAAAACTTCAAGTCTCTGAAGAAAGAATTAGAAGAAGATATCAGAAGATGGAACTATCTCCGATACTCATGGCTTGGCAGGGTTAACATAGTAAAAATGGACATCTTACCAAAAGTAATGTACAGATTCAATGAAATTTCCATCAAAATACCAACAGAATATTTTACAAACCTTGATAGAAGATTTCTCAACTTCATATGGGATGCAATGAAAGCAGTCCGAAGAGGAGTTTGAATACCAACAAAGGCCATCATAAGCTAATGGAGGCATCCCATACAAGCAACTTAATGGCATACCTGAAAGACCTAAGAAAAAAGAAGCAGACACACCCAGCAAGAGTAGACCACTAGGAAAAAACAAACTCAGGCCTGATATCAATAAATTAGAAACAAAGATAATAATTCAAAGAATCAACGAAACCAAGAGCTAGTTCTTTGAGAAAATAAAAAACACAGACAAATTCTTAGCCAAACTAAGTAAATGGCGGAAAGACACTATCCAAATCAACAAAGTCTGAAAGAAAAAGATATAATATACACTGAGAAAATCCAAAGAACCATTACCTTTTATGTCAAAAGCCTATATGCTCCAAAATTTGAAAATCTAAATGAAATATACAATTCTCTTTAAAATCCACTTAGCAAAGTTGAATCAACATCAGGTAAAGATATTAAATAGCCTTATAGTGAATAAGGCAATAGAGGCAGCCATCAAAATACTCCCAACCAAAAAAATCCAAGGGTCAGATGATTTCAGAGCAGAATTCTACAAGACCTTCAAAGAAGAGCGAATACTGATATTCTCCAAATTATTTCACAAAATAGAAATAGATGCAACATGACCAAATTCCTTTGGTGAGACCACAGTCACCTTGATAAATCCTCAAAGATCCCCAAAAAGAAAGAGAACTTCAGACCAATCTCTTTTATGAACAATGATGTAAAAATACTCTATAAAATACTTGCAAACCAAATCCAAGAACATATCAAAGATGTCATCCACCATGACCAAGTAGGCTTCATCCCAGGCATGCAAGGGTGGTTAAGTATATGGAATCCATCAATGTAATCCACTGTATAAACAAATTAAAAAAAAAGACCATTTTCTTAGATGCTGAAAAAGCATTTGACAATATCCAACAGTTATTCTTGTTTAAAGTCTTAGAGAGACCAGGGACAAAGGCACATATCTAAAAATAGTAAAGATAGTATACAGAATATATACAGAATATACAGAATATATACAGAATAGTATATAGCTAACATCAAACTAAATGAAAAAAATGTTAAGTCAATTCCACTGGACTTGGGGACAAGACAAGGCTACACACTCTCTCCAAATCTCTTCAATACAGTACTCGAAGTCCTATCTAGGGCAATAAGACAACTAAAGGAGATTAAGGGGATACAAATTGATAAGGAAGAAGTCAAAGTATCTTGATTCACAGATGATATGACAGTAAACAAAAATGACCCCCAATATTCTACTGTAGGGAACTCCTACAGTTGAAAAACACTTCAGCAAAGTGGCTGGATATAAAGTTAACTAAAAAAAGAAAAAGAAAACTCAAAAAAAATACACTCCTGTATGCAAAGGACAAATGGACTGAAAAAAATTAGGAAAATAACACACTTCACAATAGCCAGTAAAAAAAAAAAAAAAAAAAAAAAAAAAAAAAAAAAAATAATGTATTTTGGTGTTATCTTCAACAAGCCAGTAAAAAACCTATATGAACAACAACAACAACAAAAAACCCAAAAAAGAAATTGAAAAAGATACCAGAAGATAGAAATATCTCTCATGCTTATGGATCAGTAGGATCAACATAGTAAAAATTGTCATCGTAACAAAAACAATCTACAGATTCAATGATATTCCCATCAAAATATCAATATAATTCTTAAGGAATTTGAAAAAATTATTCCCAGCTTCATATGGAAAAATAAAAAGCCAGAATAGCTAAAACAATCATGTTCAAAGACAGATCTTCATTAGGTATCCCCTTCCCTGATCTCAAGCTCTACTATAAAACAATAGTAATAAAAACTGCACAGTACTGTGATAAAAACAGAATGGTGGATGAATGGAATTGAAGTGAAGACCCATAAGTGAACCCACACACCTATGGCCACTTGATTTTTGACAAAGAAGCCAAAAGCATGCAATGGAAAAATGACAGCATCTTCAACAAATGGTGCTGGTCTAACTGGATGTCTACATGTAGAAAAATGAAAATAGATCCATATTTATCACCCTGCATCAAACTACAGTCCAAGTTGTTCTAAAGACCTCAACATAAAACCAGATACACTAAATCTGTTAGAAGAAAAATTGGGAAAGAGCTTGATCTCATTGGCATAGAAGGTAACTTCCTTAAGAGAACACCAAGAACACTGGCTCGAAGATGAAGAATTAACAAATAGGATCTCATGAAAGAAAAAAGCTTTTATGAAGCAAAGAACTCTGTCAGTAGAACAAGATGACTGCCTACAGCCTGACAAAAGATCTCCACCAACCCTACATACAACAGAAAGAGCTAATAAACAATATTTATAAAGAGCTCAAGAAATTAAACTCCAACAATCCAAATAATCCAATTTAAAACTGGGGTACAGAACTATACAGAGATTTCTCCACAGAGGAATATCAAATGGTGGACATTAAATGCTCAATATCTGTAGTCATCATGGAAATGCAAATGACATTCCATCTTAAACCCATCATGGCTAAGGTCAAAACGTGAAGTGACAGCAAGCTAATGAGAATGTGAAGAAAGAGGAACACTCCTCCATTGCTGGTGGGAGTGCAAACTTATACAACCACTTTAGAAATCAATCTGATGCTTTCTCAGACATTGAAAATAGTGTTACTTCAAGACCCAGCTCTACCATTCCTGGGAATATATCAAAAAGATGCTCCACCATTCAACAAAAATATTTGCTCAACTGTGTTCATAGCATCTATATTCATAATGGCAATAACAGAGAAACAAACTACACATCTCTCAACCAAACCATTGTTTTACAGAAATTGTGGTACATTCACACAATGGAATGCACCTCGGGTATTTTAAAAAAACAAGGAAATTATAAAATTTTCAGGCAAGTAGATGGAACTAAAAATGATCATCCTAAGTGAGTTATTCCAAAACCAGAAAGACATGCATGGTATATACTCACTTGTAAATGGTAATGGCCATAATATAGGATAAACATACTACAATCTACAGACCTAAAGGAGCTAAATAAAAAGGAGTACCCTATGGAAGATGGTCAAGTCTTATTCAAAAGGGCAAATAGAATCGACACCAGAAGTGACTGAGGAGAGGGAAGAGAATGAGAGCCTAACAAACATATCCTCCGAAAGACTCTGCCCAGGAGGGGATCGAAGCAGATGCTAAGATTCACAGCCAAACTTTGGGTAGAGCACAGGGAATCATAGGAAAGAGTGGGAGGATAGAATATAGAAAGACCCAGAGCTGGCAGGACCTCCATAAGAAGACCAACAAGGACAACAAATCTGGGCCCATGGGGACTTGGAGAGATTGATGCACCCACCAAAGACCATTCATGAAGAGGACCTAGACCGCTGCTCAGATGTAGCTGATAGGAAGCTCAGTCTCCATGTTCTATCCGTAGTAAGGGGAGAAGGTGCCTGCTCTGACATGGACTCTGTTGTCTGCTATTTGATCACTTCCCCTTGGTGGAGGGGGCATTGCTATGCCACAGAGGATGAGGATGCAGGCAATCCTAGTGAGACTTGATAGGCTGGGTTCAGATGGTAGGAGAGGAGGGCTCCCTGTATCTGAGATATTGGAAATGGCATAAAGGAGAAAGAAGAATGGAGGGTGAGACTAGGAAGAGACGAGAGAGAGGATTACAATTGGGATGTTAAGTGAATAAATTATTTTTAATTTAATTTATTTATTTATTACAATGTGTTCACTTTGTATCCTTGCTGTAGCCCCTCCCTCATATCCTCTCAGTCCCACCCACCCTCCTTCTTCTGCCCCTATTCCCTTTCTCTAGTCTTCTAATTGAGGAGGAACTCCTTCCCTTTTAGCTTATCAGGTCTCATCAAGGATAGCTGCATCATCTTCCTCTGTGGCATTGCAAGGCTGCAACACTTAGGAGGAGGTAATCAAAGGCTCAAGTTCATGTCAGAGAATAAATTAAAAAAAACAAATTTAAATTAAAAATAAATTAAATGTGAATAAAACAAACGAATAAAATAAAAAAATACAACAGGTAAGAAGAGCGTCACAAACCCACAATTCAATGTCTCAGAAAGCTCAGATAGTGTTAGTGTCAATGAATAAATGCCATCCTAAGAAATTAAATATACTCCCTGCCAATAATTCAAATGCAAGATGTTGATGAAGATCAACACAATAACCTATGCTTACATATACAAAACAAAACAAAATAAATACCTAAATCCGTATATTCCATGCTCAGCAGCCAATGATGGTGATGTTGATGCCAGGCATGTTGGCCTACATTTAAGCCCAACACTTGAGTGGAGTTAGAGCTGTAAGTTCAAAACCAGCCTGTCTACATACAAACTTTCAGGGAACATTCAGGATTTACGGGACAGTATGACAACACACAACATGCTGATAATCAGATTAGAAGAAGAAGGATGAGATCAAAGGTCCAGAAGACATTTTCAACAAAATCATACAAGAAAAATTTCTTAACCTAAAGAAGAAGATGTCTATCAAGGCACACGAAGCATACAAAATATCAAAGACACTGGACCAGAAAAGAAAGTCCTCTTACCAGAGAATAATCAAAACTCTAAATATACAGAATGAAGAAAGAATATGAAAAGCTGCAACTAAAAACAAACAAAGAAACCAAACTAACCAACCAATCAGACAAACCAAAACAAACAAAAACCAACCAAAAAAAAGGCAGATCTATTGGAATTAATCCTGTATTCTCAGTAAAAATGCTAGAAGTTGAAGGGCTTAGACACAGTGCTTCTGATTCTAAAAAACTACAGAAGCCAACACAAATTACTAACTATGCCCAGAAACTTTCAATCACCAAATGGGGAAAATAAGATGTTCCATAAAAAGGTCAATTTTAAATAATATGTATCTATAAATACAGCCCCACTCAAGGTGCTAAAACCACCACCACCACCAAAATAACAATCACTGTTCAATGATATCTCTTAATAACATTAACCCAAATTCACCAATAAAAAAACACAGACTCACAAAATGGATGATAAAATAGAATCCACCCTTTTTCTAAATACAAAAAACACAGCTTCACATCAAGATAGACATTATCTCAAGGTAAAGGTTTGGAAAAAGATATTCTAAATAAGTGGACTGGAGTATCAAGCTTGTATATCAATTTTAATATCCAATGAAACAGCTTTCAAAAACCTAATCAAAAGATGGCAAAGGACATGATGTATTCAAAAAATCCAGCAATATAACATTTCAATACTTAACATGTATGCTCCCAACCTAAGAGCACCTAAGTTATAAAAGAAACACTTCTGCAGTGCTTGCATCACATCCTGGCCCTCATAAACTGATAGGGAAAGACTTCAATATATCACTCTCACCAATGGACAGTTCCTCCTGACCAAACTGAACAGAGAAATGCTCCAGCTAACATCAAAAATCTAAATATACCCAAATAATATTTACAGAACATCTACCCAAGCACAAAAGATTGTTCCTTCTTCTCAGCAAATCATATATTGCTCTCCAAAATTGATGATATACTTGAACAGTGGAAGTCTCAAAAGATATAAGAAATTTGCAATAACCTCCTGCATCCTATCAGACCACTAAGGTTTAAAGCAGCACATCACCAATAACAAAAACAATAGAAAGCTTACGAACTCATAGAAATTCAACAACTCTCTACTGAATAAAAAATGGATCAAAACTGAAATAAAGAAATTAAAGACTTTCTAGAAGTAAATGAAATGAATACACAGCATATCAAAACTTATAGTACACAATGTAAATGTTGAACAGAAGACAGTTCATAGCACTAAGTACATTCAGAAAAAAATAATCAGAAAGATCTCTTAGTAGCAACTTAACAGCACACCTAAACACTCTAGAAAAAAAGAAGTAAACATAACTAAAAGGAGTAGACAGTGAGAAACTACTGAACTGTGTCTTCACTGGTAAAACCGAATGTTTTAACAGGAAAAGAAAGGTGGATCCTATCAAAATTGATAATGATAAGATTTGAATAGTAGAGATCTTCTGAATAAGCAGAGGTAACTCTTCATCAGAAACCTTGGTCATTGAGTCCAAACAAACTTATAAAGACTAGTGATTTCTTCTTAAATAAAAAATGGGTATGGGGCAGGGTTTTGATGTAATCTTTTCAGGAGAATAAAAACATCCAACTAAATAATATGGATACCACTGGACCACCACATGAAACTTCTGAAGAAAAAGGACAGAATATGTCACCAAAAGAATATGCCCAAAGAAAAGGAGTAACTGGTCAAGTGGTATCACTCACCTTAATGTTGTCTCTTCGGCCTTTTACAGACATAAGTGCAAATTGTCTTTATGTGCTTGCTAAAGGACAATCCAAAATCTCTAACTCTAATATCAGAAAAGCCACCTGGTAAGAAATAGAGGAAAACAGAAAAATAAATGAAGACTCTATTGCCACTAATCTCATAAATCTTCTGGCATGATGTGACTTCTGTACTCCCCACAAACTTCAACAATCAAGAATATGTTCAGTATTTGTGGGAGAAAAAAGCCAAAAACATAAGCCTAAAATATAGCCAATTTTACATGAAAAAACCTAAAGAAACTCTAACATGAAAAATGTACACAGGATCAGAGATACCTTTGATTTTTTTAAATTTAATACAAATTACATAAACACAGATTTCACAACTCCTACAAGACAAACTCAAAGTACACCAAAACTGTTATATTTTTGACTTTGCAGCTACTCCTAATGTCCTTTCCAGAGAGTCCTTTTGTTCTGGATGTCTCTTAGAAAGTGGAGGTGATCAAAAAGATGAGCTATGGCTTTCAGTCCCTCATGTCGCCTTGTGGGTTCAGGCACATCTCTGCCCTTGCCAACACTCACACCCAAAACAAAGTTGGAGAATAATTTAATGTTTCCTGCTGTGTGGATTATGTCACAAGATGTGGAATCTGCCCTATTCACTTATCTAAAACCAGGCACACCTGACACGGACAAAATTTTGCACCTCAGAAAATCCTTTTGAACCCAAGAATTCAATTTTCCTGAATTACACCAGTGTGTTCATTGATAGTTGAAAGGTAAAAAATAAATTTAAAAAAAAAATAAGCAAGTATTGCTTAAGATGACCACCACCACTTTTTTTTTACCACTTTCAAAACTATTTATAAAATTTGTTACACAAAACCATGTGTGGATTATAACATGAGGCATTTCTAGAAATGAGACTTTCAGTTTTCCAATCTATCTATCTAATGCACAGCAAAAGCAATGCCTGGGTGTGCACACTAGATAGTGATACTATAAGCACCACAACTTTCTACTGCCCAAGCCACAGGGTCCCCTCCTCCTTGAACAGTCAACACTCAAGAAGGGTAAGAGGACAAGGATCTCTGCTGAAGTCACCACATGGAAAACAACAGAATCAGAGTCTGAAACACAGCCCATCTCGGTCAAAGCAGAATAGGCTGTGATAGCTTAGCAGACCTGCTCTGCCTGGCCTGGGAACAATGGCCCCTCACTCACCATGGCATGGGCTCTGGTCTCATTCACAGCTCCCTACAGCTACATCAGAGTACAATCCCAGAACAAACCCATAAGCTACCTCCCACTGTTGGTCCTTACTGCTAGTCCCATGCAGACTCTCTCATTAGCTTGGACAATACAGCTGAGTCTCAGGACAGTAGTAGCTCTTCTACCAGTGTATAAAAGATCAAATGATGCAGATAGCAGAGGTATTCTAGCTTTGCCCCAACCCCTAGGGGCTCACAGAACCCTAGTGTTGTTATAAAAAAATGAAAATCCCAATTGTTTGAGTTTACCAATACAGACCCAGGAGCTAGGTACTGGGGAGAAAACCTGGTAGTTCAGAAAGTCAGATAAAGCATCCATCTGACCCTGCTACTCACCTCACATCTAAGAGGAAAAAGCTCCAAAAGCTTACCAGTTCAGATGACAGCTCAGGGGGGATAGGCCAAACTAATCCAACACCAAAGGCGTTCTAGCTCAAAGCTCAAAAAGCCCCATAGCTACCAAGCTAAAACTCCTTCCACTTTTACACTCTGTCTTAAATACATTTCAGCTGAAATTTCCACTTACTCTTTAATCCCTGTCAGCTGGCTTCTTGCTTTGCCTCTTGACCTAGGGTTAACATTATTTAATCCTATGCACAGGGAGCTTTTGAATTAAAGGTATGTTCCAGGGCTGACGGATTCATACCATAATCACCTGTTTAGAATAAATGGAAAGTTCTTGGAATTAAGATTTGTGTTAGGGCTCAACCATACCAAACAAAGCCCAGGTTTTTACAGTTCACAATCTAAGGAATCACACTGGGATCAAATCCTGCAACACCCTCATTTTGGAAATAATTTAAAATACAGTCTTCCACTCTCCCAGGGCACCTGTTCATTTTCCATGATACAGGTAATTTATGTTACACACTCAGTGTCCAGTGCATTCATCTCTACCTCATAGTTGGGAAGTCCTTCATCGAAACTTCAGTCAAAGACAAACAGTAACAACCATTAAAGAAACAAACGGCCATGAATTCGAATCAAGGAGTAGTTAAGCTCATCGAAAATGAGATATAAAACAAAAAGGATGTGGCTGTTCCTAGGTATGTTGGAGTAGAAAGTTTATTATAGATAGACACAGGGAAATGTGGGACAGTCTAGAGTTGACATGACCCTGAGCTATGTGAGAAGAGAGGACAGAGGGAAGTAGAGAGCCAGAACAAAGGGCCAGGAGGATAAATGATAAATGAAAAAGACCAGGTAACCAAAACGGTTAGAATACATAAGGGAGGACAGCTGGGAGGAGGGCAGCTTAACTCCTGGGCTAGAGAACTCTGTTTGACACCCACACCTTGTAACAGGTAAGGACTGAAGGATGCTGGGAGAACCTGACAGCCAAATCTGCTTTGATTGTTAAGTAGCCACCTTAAGGATTTATCCCATCTTTTGAGATGTAAGAGTAGAGAGGAATGAGAAAGTTGAAACGATTTCATTATAATCTTAAAAATTATTTTTAAAAGTTGAAAATGGCTTTATGGTCCAATATTCTTCAGGGAATTCAAGTATGTATTAGAGCACACAAAATATCACTCACACCTTTTCTCTCTCAGGTTGTGCATTTTCAAATGGGGGGAGGGGAAAGCATTCCTGCTAGGCACTACCACCCCACTTTGTCCAGATCTTCTGTGTGTTTGAACTAGTGTAACTGTAAAAATTTGCTTTCCAGAAACAAGTTCAGCAACTAATCCATATTCTTGATTCTCTTTGTGTATAACTCCCAGCCCTAAGTATACACTTTTCACATTTACTGACCATCTAAAATTGATTACCATTATCATTGCCATCTTCCCTCTTCCCCTCCCTTTCTGTGTTGTGACAACACCAGCTTCAAAGTAGCTCAGTGAGCTCAATTCTTACACAGGTCTCGCTTTATTTGTAATCACCCAGCTCCAAACAAACAAACAAACAAAACCCAGGGAAGTCAGTGGACACTCATTCACTGATCTCTTTTACTTCACACTAACCAGTCAGGGCCCACCTGAAAAGAGTTGGAGGATTATATTCTAGGCACTGGGCTGTAGAGGTAGCATTCAGTGTTCAAATAAAGTGTAAACTACATAACATGTGAAAGGCTGATCTACAGGAGACATTGCTTTAA
Organism: Meriones unguiculatus; assembly: GCF_030254825.1. NCBI lineage: Eukaryota > Metazoa > Chordata > Mammalia > Rodentia > Muridae > Meriones > Meriones unguiculatus. Next base: position 2,497,408 of record NW_026843645.1, read on the forward strand.
ACAAAAACAAAAATCAAAGCACTAAAGAAAAAGGAATGAAATTCTTAATGACTGGGGATTATCAGAGAATATTAACTAATAGACTAGAGCAGTGATTCATCAACAAAATAAAATTTAGTAATACCAACAACTGACTTATTTATTTATTTATTTATTTATTTATTATGGATACAGTGTTCTGCATGCATGTACACTTGCACGCCAGAAGAGAGCACCAGATTTCATATAGATGTTGTGGTTGTTGGGAATTAAACTTGTGATCTCTGAAAGAGCAGCCAGTGATCTTAACCTCTTAGTTGAAAAATACACATAGCATACTGACTTTGAAAAACACAGGTCAATCTCTTGTAGAGTGAAAGCCATTAATAAGATACTGTTTAATGTTGTCCCTGTGTACAATATTAGCTGCTGAGACCTGTAACCTGACAGACACAGCTTTATCCACTAGCCTGTGGCTCAAATTTGAACTGACAGAACTATTTCAATGAGGATTGTACATATGGGCATAGGAAAGTCCATTAATTTGAAATTCAATATTCACTGGATCAAGCTACCTGACCCAAATTGTACACCCACCAATCTGGTCTGTTTTCATTCACATTCATGAATTAATAAATACACGTTGGAAAATTACAAATTAAAAGAACTCATCCTGCCACATTTCTAGATAATCCTGGTCAGCAAACATGTGCATCCTCTGATCCTAATCTCTAACAGGCCTGGTTATCATACTACTTATTTGTGTAGTGTTTTACAGGCAGTTTTCCCTCGGCTAAATTCTAGTTTCTCAGCAATAGTAAATCCTTTACATCATCAGTTCTACTCTTCTATATCATAGCTTGATATTGGAGTGCTTTCTGACACAGGACATATCATTTACAACCCCCACAAAATCCAAATGGATCTTTTAGAACTTAGAGAACCTACCTGACACCCCCAAAGATCACCGGGAACTAGGACTAAAAAAGGTCACCTAAAGGTCACCAGACTAGTGACTCTACCCCAAGATCACCAGGAATTGGGCCATGTCATAAGATTCCCTACCCAAGGAACAGTCTGAGGATAACCACAAGGATGGAAAAGTATCTTAAAGTGGGACAATTGTGCTGAGCACCCTACCAACCTTGTAGAAGATTCAATGACACAGAAAATACCTAACATTCCTGAGGCCTAGAGTTATGTTAGCTAGCCAATCACTTGATAAAAAGCTTGCCCTTGCTGAATGTCACCCAATCCTTTAACTGTTAAACTACAACTTCCTGGTCCTTCCTCAGACCCCAATCAAAACCCTGCCATGCAGCTGCTCAGGGCTCTCCTCTCTGATCCATTGTGTTGGTAATGATGGAGAGACCCAGCTTAAGCCCAAATAAAACTCTTTGCTTTTGCATATATGGTCCAGCTCCTGATGATCTTTGGTGACCCTAAGTGCTGGCCATAACATATGGGTTCTCATATTGGATTCCCAAGTCTCCCAAGCACCCCCAGCACATGGAGCTGAACAACAGCCAGTAAGTGAGCACTCTGTCAGTATCTCTCTGTGTCTGGCTCTGTGTTTCTGTAGTTTCTTTTTTCAAGACTCGAGGCAAAATGTGTAATCTGTGTGGTCAGAAAGGTTAGAGCTGATGCTTTGGACAGCTGTGGGGCAGAGGGGGCCTGGAAGACTTTCCAGACCCCCCTCAAAGAGGCACATTTGTAAAGGTAATTGAGTACTGAGTTTTCTGTGATCTCTGGACCTCAGAGAGGCTGAATGTGCCCCTATCTGTAAAGGGTGGTAGAGTACCCAGTTTTCTGTGATCTCTGGATCGTTGGACAAGGACAATGCAGGTATCTCCTGTAGCAGAGATTCTCTGATATCCTACTTTCATTTTTTTCCACTGCAGGAATGGTGGAATCTGCTGTCTAGCTCTGTGTATTTTTCTGCTGCACAAGCAATGGGATCTAGCTCTTTGTGTCTTGTTTAACTGTTTTGTCCCTTGTTGCCATTTTTTTGTCTCTGAGACTGACTGAGGACATGGGACAGAATCCTTCTATCCCTCTAGACTTGATTCTTTCCCATTTCAGGGAAGCTTGAGCTATGCTCCACAGGCTCCCATGAGAGTGGCAAGGAGGTGCCAAAGGATGGATACAGTATGTGGAGCCCCAGGCTTGGCACCTCTGCCAATGTTCTCTGGTCTCTGGTCTGGCAGAGCTTAGCCACTACTCTGGCCTCAGGTCTGGCAGAGTTTGGATGCTGCTCTGGACTGTGATCTGGCCGAGATTTGCTGCTCCTGTGGTCTCTGGTCTGGCAGAGTTTGGCTGGTGTTTGGACTCTGGTCTGGTAGAGATCAACAGATATTTTACTGCGTCATTCTCTGGTCTGGCTGAATGCAGGACACCATTCCAAACTCTGGTGTAGTTGGTTGGATCCTGATTTCGGTGTAGGTCACCACTTATGGAACAGGATAGAGGGCCCATAGAGAGACAGGTCACTGTTTTGAGTTTTGGTATTTTCTTCTTCCATTTTCTTTGCACGCATTGTACCCAGTGCATTTTTTCTTGTGTTGTTCTTTTGCGGTTTTGTTTGCTTGTGATGGTCTCAGTGGGCTGGTGACAAAACAGTTGTGATCCATTGTGACTTTGCCTGCCCCATACTGCCAGCGCTACAAGCTGGGGCACCTCTGGTCTCCTGTGGGAGCACACATTTCCACATGGTTGGCTGGGAAATCTCGGTTGGAGAGGGATCTGTATGCAGAAAATCCTGTTGGGCTGGACCATGTTGCCTCTTTGCTTTTTCTCTGAGGAAAGTTGGTGACATGAGGTTAGCTCTGGCTTGGAACAATGATCGCCAAATAATGCTTTTACCTGAAGCGTATTATAGTTATTACTATTATTATTACTTGGTTAGGGTCCCCTGTACCCCAGCCTGGCCTTATACTAAACAGCTTAAATTTCTGATCCGTCTGATCCACCTCTTATCAACTGAGCTACACTCCCACCATGTGCTTCTCAAAAAGAAATAACAAAGATTAAAGAGGAAGCCAGAGGGGCTGAAGAGATGGCTTAGTGATGAAAAATACTTTCTGTATTTTTCTGTATTTTTTGTGGGGCTGGAGGGATGCCTCATTCCTTAAGAGGACTGGCTGCTTTTTGTCATGAGTTCAATTCCCAACAACCACATGGTGGCTCACAATGAAATCTGTTGCCCTCTTCTGGCATGCAGGTGTATATGAAAACACAACATTGTATACATAATAAATCTTAGAACAAAGCAAAACATTCTCTACTTTTTTTTTTTTTTTTTTGCAGAGTTCCTAGCATGTCCATGGTGGTTCACAATCTTCTGTAACTCCTGTTACAGAAAATTTGATGCCATATGGCCTCCTGGGATATAAGGCACACATGTGGTACACTTATATACATACAAGTAAAATAATCTTATCACTCATCTAAAGAAAAGATAAAAATACCCCCTCAAAAAAAAAGAGGTCAGCAGGCATGGTGGCACACACTGGATCTCAGTGATTTTGAGGCCATCCTGGTCAACAGAGCTAGTCCAGTCCAGGCAAAGCTACACAGGGAGATTCTGTCTTGAAAAGCAAAGCAAAACAACCAACCAACCAAAACAAACAAACAAATAAACAAAACAAAACAAAAACTATCATAAAGCAAGTGTGGTGACACATGCCTGTAAATGGAGCAACAGGGAGGTCAGGAATGAAGGTCAACCTGGACTATATGAAACTCGGTCTCAAAAACAAAACAGCAGCAGCAACAACAAAACAGCACAAGAATCTGAGTGCCTGAGATGCTTTGGGACATTCAAATTTTTATCTTAATTCCTGGCTACATAGGAAGCTATTGAGGAGTGTAGTTCTTTGAATGAAAATGACCCCTACTATCTCATATGTTTGAAAATCTGGTCTCCCATTGGTGGAACAATTTTGGAAAAATAAGTGTGATCTTGTTGAAGAGGTGTGTCACTGTGGGTCAGCTCTGAGGTTTTAAAATCCCACACATTCTCAGTTAGCTCTTTGCCTCATACTTATAGATCAGGATGTAAGCTCTGAACCACTGTTCTCTCTGGTGCTCTGTCTGCCATTACTGTCTGCCACCATGGTCCCTGCCATGATATTCATGGACTTATCATCTGAAACTCTAAGTACCCAAACAACTGTTTCTTCTATAAGCTGCTTTGGTCATGATATCTTAGCATAGTGATAGAAAAGTAACTAAGACAAGTGGTTTGAAAATAGGATAGAAATGTTTTAGTGTACACTTATCTCAAAGATCTTTTTGTCCTATAAACTTAATAGTAAGATTACAAAAATTTAAACATACACACACTTTTATGCACTGCCTGTGGATGGGTCCATATGGTCTTGTTCTTGATTCCCAGCATAATTTAAAGGGGAAACTTACACAATGTTCTGAGCCCTTGATGTCCTGCAGATGAAGTAGGAGGATGTCCTCAAGTGCCTTGCCACAGGAACCCAGTTAGGTGGCAGGAACCTTGACTTTCAGATGGAGCAATGCATCTACAAAAGGAAAGTGATGGTATCTACATCATAAATCTGAAAAGGACCTGTTGCTTGCAGCTCAGGCTATTGTTGCCATTGAGAACCTTGCTGATGGCAGTGTCATCGCCTCCAGGAACACTGGTGAGCAAGGTGTGCTGAAGTTTGCCGCTACCACTGTAGCCACTCCAATTGCTGCCCCCTTCACACCTGGGATCTTCACTAACCAGATGCAAGCAGCTTCAGGGAGCCATGGCTTCTAGTGGTAACTGATCTCAGGGCTGAAACCAGCCCTTCCCAGAGGCTGCTTAGGTCAACCTGCCTACCATTGCTCAGTGCAAGACAGATTCTCTGCACTATGTGAACATTGCCATCCACGTAACAAGGGAGTTCACTGAGTGGTGGATGCTGGCCGAGGAAGTACACCTCATGCATGGCACTATCTCCTGTGAGCAGTCATGGGAGGTTATGCTTGATCTTTACTTCTACATATACCCAGAGGAGACTGAGAAAGAATAGCAGGCTGCTGCTGAGAAGGCCATGACCGAGGAGGAATTCCAGGGTGAATGGACTGTGCCAGCTCCTGAGTTCACTGTCGCTCATCCCGAGGTGGCAGACCGGTCTGAGGGTATGCAGGTGCCCTCTGTACCCATCCAGAAGTTCCCTACTGAAGACTGGAGTGTCCAGCCAGACACTGAGGACTGGTGAACAGCTCCCACAGCATAGGCCATTGATTGGGTTGGAGCCACCCCTGAGGGGTCCTGAGCTCCTCTGCAGAAACCTGTGCAAACAGAAAAGGTGGAATGAAAATAAAGTTCCTAAAAGCTGAAAATATGCACACACACACACACACACACACACACACACACACACTTTAGAAACAATAGTTTTGAGTGTTGGGTGTAATGGTACACTTCTGTAATCCTGGCTCTTAGGAGGTTGGGGCAGAAGGATGGTGAACTTGGGCTATGTAGTGAGATCATCTCAACAATAATGACAAGACTAGAACAACTAGAGATTGTTTTGAGGCTGGGGTATGTAGCTCAGTGGTAAATCATGTGCTAAGAATGCACAAGGTGGTTCTAGGTTTTGTTGTTATCTCCAAAATACCAAACAACCAAAGCAGAATATTGGGGCTGGAGAGATGACTTGGAGGCTAATAGAACTGGCTGTCCTTCCAGAGGACCTGAGTTCAATTCCTGGCAACCACATTGTGGTTCACAACCAACTATACAGGGATCTGATGCCCTCTTCTGGCATGCAGGTGTATATGCATGTAGAGAACTCATAGACATAAAAATCAAAATCAAAAAAAGAAAAAAAAATGGGCCGAAGAGATGGCTCAGAGGTTAAAAACACTAGCTACTTTTCTAAACGTCCTGAGCTCAATTCCCAGCAACCACCCCCCTCTCTACTCCAGCATGCACACAGACTGCACCAACAGAGTCAGCTTTGTGGAAACATACCCTGTTCAGGTACTAGGGATCTGCACTCAGAGGAGCCCACCTTTGTTCTAATGCTCTGCTAAAGCTTTTGAAATCTTTAACTTTTGAACAAGGGATCCATAACTTTTGTTTTGTACTGGACTCTGCAAATTATGTAACCAAGGCCTGTGTACCAAATATTCAGTCTATATAAGAACAGCCTGCAAAGCCTCTCAGTACCACTGTGACCACTGCAGTCCCAGATATTTCGAAAAAAAAATGTCAAGACACAATGGCCTAAGATACAGTCTGTCAGCCATCTCTGGATTTCTCTTTCCTGCACTCCAAACATAGTTCAAACTGAAAATGTGTGCTTGGTACACTAACTTTTTTTTCTCAAAATAGGGCTTTTCTGTGTAGACCAGGCTGGCCCTGAACTCAGTGCGACCCACCTGCCTCTGCTTCTCTGAGTGCGGGCTCACAGGTGTGTGCCACTGCTCCAGGCTTACAGACTTAATTTTAAGACTGGGTCAATATCTTGCTTTTTGTCTTTAGGTTTTCTATATAAGGACTTGGAACATAGCTCAGTTGGTAAAGTGCTTGCCTTGCATCCATCAAACCTCGTGTTTTGTACACACCTGTAATCCTAATAAGGAGGTGCAGTCAGGGGCATCAGAAGTTCAACATCATCTTAATGTGCTTGGAATTTTTGAGGCTAGCCTGAGATAAGTAAAACCTGATTTTAAAAAATAAGTTTTACATATAAAAAGCCATTTTTTTACACACATGGAACCAATGAAGAGGGAAAAGGGTAAGGAAGGTATTATAAACTATCAAGATGGGAAATGACAATGATGTGAGTGTGAAATGGACATGTGGGAAGTAGGAGCAACAGGACTGAAAGACGAATGTGGGCCTGAGTGAAAGGCCAGTATCGAGGGTAGCAGTCATTGAGATTTTTGCTTAGGCAACTGTGTGTTTTGAGATATGGCAGTCATCAGGGAAATTTCCACATCTCTCAGTCTCCTAAGTTATGGATTGGGAGAAGAAATCTGAAGGAGCCCTGGTTGTGGCTGCAGGAAATGTGATCAAATCCAACTCTCAGACTGCCTGCCTAAACTGTAGTGGCTAACCACAGCAAGCATTGGCAATGACTGTACAGTGAAATCACTTACCCCACCACAGTCCACATGGGGAGTATCAGGCTGAGAAATCCCCCCCCACTAGGAATCAGCTTCATCTTGTCTTGTAAGGCAAGAAAGGCTGTCTTCTCTCTTGCATAGCTTTATCACTTGAGGCTCCCAGCCCTCAGCAAAACAAATCTGGACTTGGATTTTTCTCTCCCTTGTTAGTGAAAGATGATGGTAGTTATCTTAGGGGGTGGAATGGCCTTTAGCCAGCCTCATCAATCAGGCTGTCCTGTCCAGGCTTATTAGTTTCAGCAGCCTGGCAGTTGTTAGGTGAGAAACCAAAGTATATCTTCAGTGGATGTTAATGTGTTCATGCATAGATAGAAACACACAGTACTTTTAGGCCTTTACCTTATGTCATGGGAAAACTTCATTTACAAAACAGCCATTTAAATGTCCACTAGTCTATCTAAGACATTAATAGAATAAACATAGTCAAGAAGGTAGTTCTCAATTCTAGATTTGGAAAACAACTTCGATAAAGAAAAAGAAAGAAATTAAAATAAACTTGCAAGTTGGGAATGTAGTTTAGTATTAGTAGAACAATGATTAGATGAACAATGATTACCTCAGGTTAATGTCAATATTTTCAAAGAGAATTTAAACAATATGCATTTAAAGAGTAAATGGGGGCTGGGGAGATGGCTTAGTGGTTAAGAGAACTTGATTCTCATCCAAAGAACTAAGTTCAGTTCCTAGCATCCATGCTGGATGCTCACAGTTGTCTCTCCCTCTAGATCTGGGGTCTCTGACACTCTCTTTTGGTCATCACATGCACACACATACATACGTACACACAAAGAGTTATACACACACAAAATAAACATAGATCTTTTAAAAAAGATAAAATGAGAACCCTATCATTACAAAGTCAACCCAAAATGGATCAAAGGCCAAAATATAAGAGCTATAAGTGTGTAAAGGTTACATAGAAGTGAACTTTCATGATGTTAAATTCAATAATTAATTTTTAAATATGACACAAAAATCATAGAAAACCAATAAAACTTTGGACTTCATCAAAGTAAAATACTTTTTTGAACCAAAGGGTAATATCAAGAAGATAACATGACAGTCTACAGAAAGAAAGTCTGCAGAGTTTTTATTTGACAGAAGTCTAGTTTTTAGAATAACAAACACAACAAAAACAAACAGGGCTGGGCTAGGGGCATGGCTCAGTAGAACAGAGCTTGCCTAGCATGGGGGAAGCCAAGGGTTAGACACCTCAGCAGGGTGTGGTAAAGGTGTAGTTAGGCAGAGGACTAGAATAGATATTTCTTCAAGGAAGATTTAGAAATGGCAGTCATACAGAGGAAAATATGCTGAACACCATGAGTCATTAAAGAAATATAAATCAGGAGGACAGTAAGACATCTACTCAGCTAGGCCTGGTGGTTAATTCCATGCTGTTAACCTCAGTATTGGGGGTGAAAATTAGGCTGGAGGATCCAGAGTACAAGAGTAAACTAGGTCACAGGTTAGTTGGGTCTCTAGTGAGACCCTGTCTTAAGAGCAACAGCATAAGTTAATAATTCACACTTATTGGGCCAGGCAGTGGTGGCACACTCTTAATCCCAGCACTCACTCAGGAGTACAAGGCAGATAGATCTCTGAGTATGAGGCCAGCCTGGTCTACAGAGTGAGTTTTAGGACAGCCAGGGCTACACAGAGAAAACCCCCCTTTTTTTAAACAAGCTAAAAAAGTAAAGCAAAACAACAAAACCCCAAACAAACAAACAAAAAGTAATCTATACCTCTTAAGATATCTATAATATTTTAAAAAAACAACCAAGGAAACAACTGTTGACAAAGATATAAAGATAGAAATAAAGTTAGAATTCTTGTTCAGTGTTGGTAGGTAAAATCATTACCATATGTAATTTACTACTGTCCATTAGTGCTACTCTTAAGGATATACCAAGAGAATTGCAAACTGGTACTCAGGCACTTTTTTTTTCTTTTAAGATTTATTCATTTTATGTATGTGAGTGCTCTATCTGTATGTACACTTGCATGCCAGAAGAGGGCATCAAATCCCAGTACAGATGGTTATGAGCTACCATGTGGGTGCTGGGAATTGAACTCAGGACCTCTGAAAGAGCAACCAGTACTCTTAACCACTGAGATATCTCTTTAGCTCCACTCACATATTTTCTATACATGGTCATGGCGCTAGAGAGAAACAATGCTCTATGCTCTAAATCACCAGTGGATAAGCAAGGCCTGATTTGTACATAGAGAAGAGGGTTATTCAACAGTAAGGAAGAATGCAGTACTGATGCTCTGATATAGTACAAGGCAGCACTAATGATAGAGCATGGATAAAACTAGAAAAAAAGCCAGGTGGTGGTGTGATGGCTCACACACTTAATCCCAGCACTCAGGGGGCTGAGGTAGGCAGATCTCTGTGAGTTCAAGGCCAGCCTTGTCTACAAAGAAAGTTCCAGGACATCCAAGGCTACACAGAGAAACCCTCGCTCAAAATATCAACCAACCAACCAACCCAAAAGCAAAAACCCAAAACCTAGGAAACAATATTCCAGACAAGATTAATTCAAGTTATAGGAAACAGGCAAACCCATAGAATCAGAAAGTGAGTGGTTATTGCCAGGGCCTAGAGAGAGAAATGGTAGTGTATATTTAATGGATTTTGGGTGGGTGATGAAAATGGTTTGAAACAAAAAAGACAGCTGTATTCGTTGTCCAATGGTGAGATATATTAAATGCCACTGCAGTGTATATTTACTTTTATGATATATACATTTATTCCAAGTATAAAAAGATTGTTTATTTTATGTGTATGGATTTTGCATGTCTCTGACATGAACTGACTGCCCTGCTCTTTGATCACCTCCCCTTTAGGGAGCAGCCTTACCAGGCCACAGAGGAAGACAGTGCAGCCAGTCCTTATGAGACCTGATAGACTAGGATCAGAATGAAGGGGAGGAAAAGCACCCCTATCAGTGGACTGGCAGAGGGGCATGGGTGGAGAAGGGAGAGGGTGAGTGGGACTGGGAGAGGAGGAGGGAGGGAGCTACAGGGGGGATACAAAGTGAATAAATTGTAACTAATGAAAATTTAAAAAAAATAAAAAAAAATAAAAAATAAACTCAATCGACTAGGATAATCTCTAGACTGGACAAAGAGCCCCATGAATTTATCTGATTGCACTTTTGCAATAGAGCAACTTGGAAGTTAATACCTGTTTCAGCTACCAGAGCTTTGAAACAAAAAAGCAGTGAAATTCAGGTGAGCAGGGCTCCCTGGGAAGCGACAGGACCATTTCAGGAGGATCCCTGGGATGCCCTGTTCTTAGGTGGAACCCAACTCTCTTGGGCACTCAGAGGAAAGCCCAAGGTGAACGCTCCCAGCCCAGGAATCCCAGAAACCATAGGTGTCTCTGAAGATTGCGCAAGTCTTTTCCTCCCCCGCCAGCTCGGTGGCATGTTTCTAAAATCCCAATCTGCACAACATAAACAGAAAACGTTCAGCCAGAAAGCCTCGGTGGTGCAAATTAAAAGCTTCCAGCAGAGGGCGGGAGAATCTTTGCTGCGCGGCCAGTGGCAAGCAGGCAGCAGAGAAGAGCAAGCTTTCCAGTGACCTCACGACCCTCCATGCCCTTCTCCCCCACTGCAAAAGGGAGAGAGAAGGCGGAAGGAAAGACCCCTGATAGAGGAAAATAAAGAATAGGGGAGGGGGCGTTGAGGCAGAGGGCGGCCTCTAAGAGCTCCCCCTCGGAGCAGCTGCCCACTTCCTGAGCCGAGGGTCCAAGCAGCCTCGGGGGAACCCGAAGGCCGAGCCCTCGCAGATGGGGCGGGGGAGGGGCTTGCGCGAGGCCTAGCGCAGACGCAGTGCGCGCCTCCATTGTCAAGCGTGACGTAAGCGCCATTGCTATGGCAACAGCCGCCAAAGGGAAAAGGAAAATCCCTTTGGGTTGCGGCGGCGGCGGCGGCGGCGGCGGCGAGGGTTGGCGACTGGAACCCGCTTCCCGGGCACGATGGCGGCGGTCGTGGCTTGGCTAGTGGACTACTTCATCGTGGAAGGCTGAGACCAGGAGAAGCCAGGTAAGGGTGTGGGGTAGGCGCCGTCCCGGGCTCCGCCTCCGCCTGACCCGGGCTCCGCCTCCGTCCCCTCGGGCTCCGCCTCCGCCCCAGGCTCAGCCTCTGCACACACTAGGCTCCGCCTCTGCTCTCCCAAACTCCGCTTCCCTCATCCGCCGGGCTCCGCCTTCACCTCACAGGGCTCCGCCTCCCTCCGCGTCCGGGCCTCTCCCCGTCTCTACCCCGAGTTCGCTTTCGTTCCCGGGCTCCGCCCCCCCTCCGCTAGGCTCCGCCTCTGCTACCACGGGCTCCGTCTCCCTCCTCCGCCGGACTCATCCCCTGCCCCCCCTGGCTCCGCCTCCGCCCCTCGGGCTCCGCCTCCGCCTACAGGCTCCTCCCCCGCTCTGCTTCTGGGCTCTGCCTCCGCCCCCAGCAGCCATCCAGTGGGCTAGGCAGTGCTGGGCCTGGCATCGCAGCTGGGAGGCTGAGAGGAGAGAGGGTTGGGTCCCAAGGTGGAGGAGCCTGTTGGCCATCGCGGAGCAGGCGATGTGTGTGAGGGACGCGCTAGACGGCAGTTGCGAGGCAAGGCAGGGCTGTGCAGCTGGGGGCTGGAGGGCTGGGCGGGTCGGGAGAGCCTGTCTGAGTTCTGCCAAGAGCTTTTGTGGAGGATGCTGGTACCTGGGACCACGCCCTCTTGCTGCCAGGGTTGGGAGGGCGGGAGTACACTCTGAGGAGTTTCTAGGATACCCTTGTGCTCTGCATCCTGAGGAAGAGTGATCCTGGGGCCAGTCCTCCAGGAATGGAAGTGCAGAGTCCGGTGCTGCCTCCTGCCTGCCCTAGGGCGGGTAGAGTGGGGGAGCTTGGACATCCCAGTCGAATGAATGCCTTAAAAATGTACTTAAAAAGGCTACAGGATCCGTGCACATTTCTAGGAATATTGTTTCAGGACGTATGTGCCAGCATTCCAGAATGAAATGACTCTTCTTAGGTAAAGACAGCCACTGCAGGTGCTCTCTCTCATTTAGATTTCACGTGATTTAATTGTTCTCTTTATTCATCAGAGAATTCTTCATAAGGAACAGTTTGGCAGATACACTGCTGTTTATACTTTGATGGACTTGTACAACCAATGAAAGACTCCCAGGAGCCTATCTAGAGGGGGAGACCCCGCTTCCCAAGGAACAGCGAGACCAGCCTTCGGATGCAAGCCGCAAGAGGTTTATTTTGATACACGGGTACCTGGGGCGACCAAGCCTATCGGAGGACTTGCGCGCCTCTCGGTTGGGGTGACAGGTTTTTATAGGGCTCGGGAGCAGGAGGCACAGTTACAGAAGCGAGAAGCATAGTTACAGGGGTCTGATTGGGTGGTTTGAACAAAGCCGTAGTTAAGTCACGTACCCAGAACAGGGAAGGCGGGAAGGCGGATTGTGAGCCCAGTCAGGTACCCACCCGGAACCGGAAGGCGGGAAAGAATGCAGCGAGGTAGCTCTTGCTATACCGCGCCTACTCTACATAGTGTTAACAATCGCTGCTTATCTTTTGGTCTTTCACCAGGAGTTTACAGGGTTCATGCGGGCTTATTTTCCTATTTGTATTTCTTTGGGTTGCTATGTGTAGATAATCAGGATATAATAACAAGGTTACTGTAGAGCTGGGAAAGCTCTTTTATTTCAGGTTTATTCCAGTTTTACACTTGCAAGGAATTTTAGCTACCAGCCCTGCAGCCCCTTGTCTCAGGAGGTGCTTGGTTGTGTTTGGATGATTGTTAGTCGTTGGTAGCACTAGTGTACTAATGTTCTACTCATCTCTTTTTTATTATTTATTCATCCCTAAGAAATTGTTTAAGAGCAGGGACCCTTCACATTTTTTTCTCACTATTATCTAATTGAGGTCATTTAAGAGAATCACTTGCAGGTCGGTAGGATGGCTTGCTGGGCAAGCCTGGAAACCTGAGTTTGATCCCTGAATTCCTGAAAAGGTGGAAGGAAAAAATGATTGCACAGAGTTGTCATCTGACCTTCCCATATGTTCACTGATATTCATCCTTTACCCACATCATGAACACTCCCCCCCCACACATACACAATAACAAAAGAAGACTGTGGGCTGTATTTAGAGAATCTTCTTGCTGCTCCAAAATGTCATGTCATTTCACTTTTCAGTCTCTTACAGACATAGTCTTACCCAGACTGCCAGTGTGGAGAATCAGCTTTGTTTTTAATCTTGTTCAGTTTTCAGTTACATTGTTCTTCTCCTTACAACAATTTTATTTAGTTTGTTTTTTTGACACAAATTCTCTCTACAGAGACCTGGTTGTCCTGGGCTTCCCTATGTAGACCAGGCTGGCCTTGAACTTACAGAGATCTGCCTTCCTCTGCCTCCCAAGTGCTGGAGTTAAAGACCACACACAACTTCCCCACAACAATTTTGAAACAATAACAAACTTGAAGATAGTTCCAAGTATGTACAGTTAATTGTTGTTTTACTTTGCACATTTTGAAAGGAAGCTGCTGACCTTATGCCCTGTCACTCAGAATGGTCTAGTGTTGATTTTATACAAACAAGAACTTTGTCTTACATAATGACAGTTCAGTTATCAAATTTGGTAATTCACACTGACACAGTATTACATTTAATTTGGGTTGTGTTGACTATGTTATTACTCACATAATTGTCGAGGAAGTGGGTACATTTAAGTGTTGCATTGTTTCCTTATCTTTTTAGTCTCTTTCAATATGGAATAGTTCTGTCATCTTTTTCATAATCCTGTCACTTGTGATGACTGTGGGTCAGTTATATTTTTTCTTCATTAATTTATTTATTTGTTCATTTTACATCTCACAACCCCACTCCCTCCTCTCCTCCCAGTCCTGCCCTCCTCCCACTCACCCATATTCCCCAGATAGCCCCCAACCAACCCACCCTGGCACATCAAGTTACATCAGTATTAAGTACCTCCTCTTTCACTAGGCAAGACAAGGCAGCCCTGCAAGGAAAATGGGATCCAGAGGGAAGCAACAGAGATAGGAGCCCAAGTCAGAGACAGCCCCTGCTCTAGTTGTTAGGGGACCCACTTGAGGACAAACAGCCCATGAATTTCATATGTGGAAGGATCCTAGGACTAGTCCAGGCATGTACTCTTATTGGTTCTTCAGTCTCTATGAGTCCCCATGGTCCCAGGTGAGCTGGCTATGTAAGTCTTGTGGTGTACTACCCCCTCCCAGCTCCCTAAATCTTTCCTTTAACTCTTCCACAGGACTCTCCAAATTCTGCCTAATGTTTGTTTGGCTGTGGGTCTCTGCAACTGTTTCCATTATCTACTGGATAAAGCCTCTCAGATGATAGTTATGTTAGTGTCCTGTCTACAAGCATAGCAGAGTATTATTAATAGTGTCAGTTGAGTCTTTTCTATGGGTTGGGTCTCAAGTTGTGCCAGTCACTGGTTGGCCATTTCCTCAATCTCTGTTCCATCTTTTATTCCTGCATATCTTGTAGATGACAAATTTGGGTCGAGGGATTTGTGAGATGGTTGGGGTCCCCTCCCTCCTCTGGCTACAGGATGTGTCTACTTCAGTTTCAATATCCCTGCTGCTAGGAGTCTCAGCCAGGGTCAACCTCATATCTTCCCAGGCACCTCCAAAATTCCAGGTGTTCATCTTATCTCAGAGATGCCTCAACACCAATTTCCCTTCTTTCTTAGCCCTCTTACTCCCCCATCTCCACTTTACCCACACATGATCCCCCCTCCTGTTCCTCTCTTCACCCCCCTCTCCCACCCACTTCCTCTCTCACTCCACTTCCCATGTCTGTCCCCTTCTTAGTGGGATTCAAGTATCCTCTCTTCTACCCTCCATGTTACCTACTTTATTTAGGTCTGTGGGCTGTACCATGGTTATTTTGTGCTATATGGCTAATATCCCAGGTTAGTTATTTTTATAGACTCTCTCTAAGCTCTTTGTGTTCTCATAGATCAATACATAAACTGGGACAAGGGTATCACAAAAGTATAACACATTGTGTCCTATCAGGTGGTACATATTTTGACTTTGATTACTTGTAATCAGTGTTTTCCAGGATTTTCTACTACACAGTTAATACCTTGCACCCCCATGAGTGCCTTGACACTCTGTGTCTTGGTCCTCATCAGAATGTTAATGCATTTGCCATACACTTACATCAATATGGATTCATGATTTATGTGCCTTCTGTAGTGGACTGGACTGTTACTGTTTGTTTTAGTCTGCTTCGGCTAAGTGACAAATGATTTATAAACAAAGGCTTTACTTTTCAGAGTTGTGAACTCTGGAAAGTCTAAAGTTAAATTATGAGGTCTAGTTGGGGGCATGCTTATCTAGTCCTGTTCTCACTTTAAACTCAGTGTTATAGGATCTCTTCAATAAGGTTATGAACCTATTTATAAGGGCTTCACCTCCCAGACCTGGGTACCTCCCAAAGATCTCATGCAGCTCTGTTACTTTGGGTCTTAGGACTTCAACATAGGAATTTTGGGAGGACATAGATATACGTATCATTTTGATGTTTAAATTGTTTTGTCATTTGACCAATGAGAGCTTATAAATCTGGCTTCTGTGTCTTTTATTTTCTTTCCATTTTTAATCTTAATTTTTACTCATTACACTTTATTCACATTGAATCCCTCCATGCCCCATCCCTCCTCCTCTCCCAATCCCATTCTCCCTCCTCCTTCTCCACACACGTGCCTCCCCAAGTCCACTGATAGGGGAGGTCCTCCTCTCCCTTCCCCTGATCATTGTCTATCAGGGCTCATCAGGAATAGCTTCACTGTCTTCCTCTGTGGTCTGGTAGGGTTGCTTCCCCCTCAGGGGGAGGTGATCAGAGAGCAGGCCAATCAGTTCATGTCAGAGACAGTCACAGTTCCCATTACAATGGAACCCACTTGGACACTGAACTGCCATGGGCAACATCTGTGCAGGTTTCTAGTTTATCTCCATCAATGGTCCTTGGTTGGAGTATCAATCTCAGAAAAGACCCCTGTGCCCAGATTTTTTTAGTTCTCTTGTTCCCCTTGTGGAGAACCTGACCTCTCCAGGTCTTATTATTTCCTACTTCTTTCATGAAGTGCTCTGCACTCTGCCCGAAATTTGGCTACAAGTCTCAGCATCTTCTATGATACCCTGCAGGGTAGAGCCTTTCAGATTCCCTCTGTGGCAGGCTCCTATCATGTTCCCTGTTTTCTCCCTCTTCTGATGTCCATCCTCTTTGTCTTTCTGAATGTGGATTCAGCATCTTAGCTAGAGTCCTCCTCCTTCATAAGTTTCTTTAGTTGTACAGATTTTAGTATGTTTATCCTATATTGTATATCTAGTATTCACTTATGATTGACTATACACCCTGTGTGTCTTTCTGCTGCTGAGATACCTCACTCAGGGTGATATTTTCCAGTTCCCACCATTTGCCTGCAATTTTCATGATTTCCTTGGGGTTTTTTTTGTTGTTTTTGTTGTTGTTGTTGCTGAGTAATATTCCATTATGTAGATGTACCACAATTTTTTAATCCACTCCTCAGTTGAGGGGCATCTGGGTTGTTTCCAACTTCTAACTATTACAAATAAAGCTAATAAAGCTGTTACAAACATGGTTGGACAAATGTCTTTCTTGTATACTTGGGCAGCTTTTGGATATATGCTTAGCAGTGGTATAGCTGAATCTTGAGGAAGCAGTATTCCTAATTGTCTGAGAAAGTGCCAGATTGATTTCCAATGTGATGTACAAGTTTACATTCCCACCAGGAGTGCAGGAGGGTTCCTCTTTCTCAATATCCTCTTCATCATGTATTGTCACTTGAGCTTTAGATCTTAGCTCTTCTGATGGGTGTAAGGTGAAATCTGAGGGTTGTTTTGATTTGCATTTCCCTGATGATTAAGGGCATTGAGCATTTAAATGTTTCTCTGCCATTCCTCTATTGAGAATTCTCTGTTTAGCTTTGTACCCCCCCTTTTTTTAATTGGATTATTTGATTTATTGCTCTTTAACTTCTTGAGTTCTCTATATATTCTGGATATTGGCCCTCTGTCAGATATAGAGTTAGTGAACATCCTTTCCCTATCTGTAGACAGTATCCTTTGCTTTACAGAAGCTTTTCAGTTTCATGATGTCCCATTTATTGATTGTAGCTCTTAGAGCCTGTGTTTTTGGTGTTTTGTTACACCAGCAAAGACACAAGACCTGAGAAAGAGATTTTCCTGGCACAGGCAAGAAGAGCATAAGAGTCCTTTCCAAAGCAATGGTTTACTTCAAGAAAGCAAGCACCGGAATTTAACTTATGGCATATGGATAAGTTCAAATGTGGGTTTGTCTACTCAGAGACATTCTAAATTAAGTCCTATTCTGAATGTGAAAATAATGTAAAAATAAGAGATAAAAAGGCACTCTTGTCATTTCTTGGCAGAAATAGATGTAAAAATTTTAAAATTATGGACAGAAATGCCTCTGGAATGTTTACTTTTGACCACAGTTCTTAGCTGAAAATGAAGTAAATGAGGCCATGAAAGTAGATTTCTCAGGGAGCAATGACATCTGGTAATAATATCTGATCTATGAGAGGGATATTACAATGCTACAGTTCTCACTCACAGAAGGGACATAGAGCCCAATTTCAGAAAACTTCTAACATCGCTGTGTACACAATCCCTCAGGAAAAAAATCTATTACTTGAAAGATAGTTTGCATTTTGAAATCATTTTGATACATGATATTCCTACATAGCCAGGCCTGTTTTAGAAGTGTCCGTGGAGTTGGGCATGGTGGCACACACCTGTAATCCCAGCACTCAAGGAGGAAGAGGCAGACAGATTTATGTAATTTTGAGGATGGCTGGGTCTACAAAGTGAGTCCAGAACAATCAAAGCTACACAAGAAAATTGTGTCTCAAAAACAAAACAAAAAAAAAAAAAACTGAGAATACAGTCTGTGGAACAATCTGGCCTCAGTCTCAGAGAGATCAGCCTGCCACTGAATCCTAGGTTTAGGGTGACAAGGATGCACTTCTGAGCCAAGCTATGATTTTTAAGTCGTCTATCCTTGAATCAATAAATTAAAGGATAAAATAAGATGTACAGAGGAACCATTTTCCTTTTCAAGAACAACAATAAGTCTTCAAATTCTACAAATAATTTCTGTCATCTATAAGTGGCTCCATTGCTTTGTTAATTTGATCATTTATAACTGGATATAAGGTATATAATACTAAAATCTGTACAGCTAAACAAGCTAATCAAGAAGGAGGACCCTGGGTAAGATGCTCAATCTTCGTTCAGAAAGGCAAACGGGATGGACATCAGAAGACAGAGAAAACAGGGAACTGGACAGGAAACTACCACAGAGGGCCTCTGAAAGACTCTATCCAGCAGAGTATCAAAACATATGCTGAGACTCATAACCAACCTTTGGGCACAGTATAGGTAATCTAATGAAAGAAGGTGGAGATAGAAAGACCTAGAGGGGACAGGAGCTCCATGAGGAGAGAAATAGAATGAAAAACTCTGCACACAGGGATATTTGGAGACTCATAATCCAAACAAGAACCACAAATGGAGATAATGTAATACCCGACAGATTTAGCCCATTGCAGCTTAGTGTCCAAGAGGGTACCCTAGTAATGGGAACAAGGACTGTCTCTGACATGAACTCAGGGCCTGGCTCTTTGATCACCTCTGCCTGCAGGGGGAACAGCCTTACCAGTCCACAGAGGAAGACAATGAAGACAGTCCCCATGAAACCTGATATACTAGGTTCAGATGGAAGGAGAGAAGTACCTCCCCTATCCAGTGGACTGAGGGAGGGGCATAGGAGAAGAAGAGGGAGAGAGGGTAGGATTGGGAGGGGATGAGGAGGGGTCTAGAGCAGGGATACAAAGTGAATAAACTGTAATCAATAAAAATAAAAATGAATTAAAAAGTGCTGGAGTGTGTTTGTGTATACATACATGTTATTGTGTATATGTGATAGAGTACAACTTATTGCTATTTATTATCTACATCCCATATATAAGTTCTTGACATGGAACACAATGAGTCTTTTGGCCAGTGACCACACTGGCCCTTATTTAGCCTGAAAATATATTTACGTATATGCTAGTATGTGATTTTGCATATACAGCAGCCCAACTATAGAAACATTAGAAAAATCTATAGCACTGATATGAACTACTCAGGGATTGAGCTCAAATCATCAGGCTTAGCAATAACTAAATTTACCCACTGAGACAATTCTCTGACCTTCACTTGCAGTTTTGAGAAATTCTTAAGAATAAGTCTTTACTCCTAAGAAGGAACTAACACATTCCAAAACAAGACAGGAGTGTATAATTTTCATTTGCAAGTAGAATTTATTATTCAAATAATTTCTTTTTCTTCCATCCTCAGATGACAATATATTCATAATCAGAATAGAAGACAATATTGTACTGATGTAATTTTTCAAGTAAGTTTTATGAGTCTCAATGAGCTTAGTGGGGAGTGTTTGTGGTGTGCAAAAGAGACCACATACCTTGAAGATCATAGAACCATGACGAAAATAGATCCCACACTCTTCGTATATCTGTCATAGCCTAAGAATGAATAGTCCATCACACACATAACATGTCTTTTTGAAATAAATCTTGTTGCTGTTACATTAACTTTCACTTCTAGATAAATCTCTAAGAAGGCAATACTTCAAGATGATGTGCCATATAGTAAATATGGGAACATGTAGAAGCATGAATCTTCAAACAATATATACATACATACGTACACACATACTATTAAGCATCAATTAATTATTTATATCCAAGCAAGGCTTAAAAAAAACATCTTAAATGAATTTGTGAAAACATAAAAAAGTACAAGTTCTCATAGACCCTTTCTTGAAAACTATGATCTCACACTGTCTGATATAAATGAGCAATGCGCCACATAGAGGATGTGGATTCCATTCTATGCATTGCAGCAGAAAAATACCTATAACCAAGTGGAAATGCATTAGAACATGAACAGCCACCACAGAAGGAATATCAGAACAACCTAATAAACTTCTGTGAATGGATTTGCTACACACACAGCAAATTTAATACCTACTCCAATGTTTCAAAATTCAGACCACAACCACAATTGGTGATCTCCTCCATTATAATGAAGTGAACATGGTAAATAATTACTTCTTCTGAGGCTCTGATAAAAACAGATTCAAAATAGTTTCTTTTCTTGGAAATGAATACATTTATTATGTCCAAAGTAATAAACACTTTTCCATAAATAAGATTGCTCTCTTCTACGAATGCTTTTCTACTTCCTGACATCAAGATGATATATTAATAGTTAAGATATTTACAGTACTGGATACATGGTTTTGCAGTTAAGACAAGTTCATTCCCAGGACCTAGGTCAGGTTTTTGACAACTTTCTATAATTTTTGTTATGAGAAAATCAGTGGGTCTGGTCTATATGGAAAGTAAAGTGGACAGGCACATGAACAGACAAAGACAAACTGTTATCACGTAAGAGAAATTAGAACAAATTCTTAAATATACTCATGTTTTACTTGTATAAGCATTCATTACTGAACTCAGGTGTTGAGGGAACTACAGGCTTATCTACAAATATCTTCATCATGAATTCCTTCATGTAACAGAAATCAAACATGTAGGTTTGAAATCAGAGAAATGAATCCTTTTCAGTTGGTGGTATCATTTTGGGAATGTTTAAAAAATGTATCCCTGCTGGAGAAAGTATGTTACTTGGGGTGGGCTTGATAGTTTTCAGCTGCATACCATCTGTAGTTCCCACTCTCTGTTTCATGCTGAAGGTGGAGGTTGTGAGCTCCAAGCTTCCTACTTTAGCTGCCATGTATGACATTTGTTTTGCCCAATTTAAAGTGATCCCATATCCTCTCCCATATCATAAGGCAAAGTAAACACATTTGGAAGTTGCCATAGACATTGTGTTTGGTCACAGAAAATGCACTAATATGCACACATAAATTTTACAACTGGATGATTTATTTCATGTAATTGAAGTGAATTGTGAAATAAAAATGGATTATCTTACTGTTTCAATCCATATGCCTTTGGTCAATGAGATTTCAATTGGAAACAAAATAAGGATGGATGTCACAAACACATGCATACATCGTTGACACTTCTTAGAATTTTCCTCCAAACTAATCTAGTGTAATTGAATGCAAGTTGGTGGGTCAAAGACCTTTACAAATCTTTTATTCTAATAGATGTTCTACAGAATGAGTTCTTTTAGGTTCTCAAAGGCTACTGTGATATGCAAAGCCTTTAAGATGTAGCCCACAGAGTAAAGCTTTTACTCTTATATAATGGTAGCATGAAGCAGAAAACCTTATCATACTGACTATATTCATGGTTTTTCTCTGCAGCATGACTTTTTCTCATGATTTCAAGGAAAACCCTATGAAAAGGATTTACCACATTGCTTATTCAGAGGGTTTCCCTGCAGTGTGTTTTCTTTTATATATTTGGAGATAACTGAATTAAGAAGAGGCTTTATCACATTGAAGACATGTATAAGGTTTCTCTCTACTATCTGACCGTTTGTATACTTGAAGATGACTTTGATATGCAAAACATGTAAAAGCAAATTGTATGTGGGAACATGCAAAAGCAATTTGTCCTAAGTATTTCCTTTTAGTTACCAGCATTCATTGATATATAGGGTGAACATAAGTTCAAGTTCATAGTCCCTAGGAAAGCTGTAGACTTCTCAATAGCTGACCGGCTTTAATTACTTAACTTTTGTTGCCCAAAATGACTGTTCCATACCATGATTTCTGGTCCCCTAACATAATGACTGACCCAAACCACAAATTCTCTTTATTAAAACACAATACCTTTTCCTAACCACAAAAGAACAAATGGATATGATTGCTTTGACTGTTAAACCTACATTTTGCATCAGGTGACTTCCTCTAAGACATAAACAAATCCCATATCCCTAAACCATGACTAATGGAAATAATTCAGTTGTAAAACGCTAAAGATGTTTATGATTTTCAAGCTCAGAACCTCTGTAACTTTCTGGCTCATTGGATGGGTAGGCATCACAGTTAAACATTATGTGTCCTTCATCAAACTGGATGACAATATTTTTTTTTATCGGTATTGATCTGTTTGAGTTATAATGGATTCAGTGGACAGAAGGACACAAAAGCCTTACCATATTCATTATATTCTCAGATTTTTCTCTCCATTTTGAAACGTTTATGATGATGTAGAATATAGATATGTGCAAAGGTCTCCCATTTTAACACATTCATAAATTTTCTCTCTGTATGAATTCTTTCCTGATGACGAAGATTATACAAATGTGGAGTAGCTTCACCATGTAAATACACTCATAGTCTTTTGTTCCAGTATGAATTCTTTCATGACATTGAAGATAATTTTGAAGAGCAAATTTTTATTAGGAGATGACTGTTTTGTGAAAAGGCTTTACCACATAGATTACATGATTAAGGTTTCTCTCAAGGGTGAGGTCTTTTATGTATTAGGAGATGACTGTTACATGCAAAGGCTTTCACACATTGATTACATCCATAAGAGTTCTCTCCAGTGTGAGCTCTTTTTTGTATTAGGAGACTACTGTTACATGCAATGGCTTTATCACCTTAGTTACATTCATAAGGCTTCTCTCCAGTGTGCTTTCTTTATGTCATAGGAGATTACTATTATGTCAAAATGCTTTATCACATTGGTTGCATTCATAAAGTTTCTATCCAGTGTGCTTCTTCTATGTACATGGAGATTATTATGGCATGCAAACTTTTTCACTCATTGGTTATATTCATAGGGTTTCACTCCAATAAGTGTTCTTGTTCAAGATAAGTCTTACATGAAAAGACTTCATGACATCAGTTATATTCATAAGGATTTTCTGCAACATGAATTTTTATGTCTTCGGAGAACACTGTTATCTGCAAAGGCTTACCACATTGGTTACATTCATAAGGTTTCTCTCCACTGTCAGTTCTGCTATATAGCAGGAGATGACTGTTACATGGAAAGGCTTTACCACATTCATTACACCCATAAGGTTTCTCTCCAGTGTGAGTTCTTTTATGTCTTAGGAGATGACTGTTCGATGCAAAGGCTTTACCACATTGGTTACATTCATAAGGTTTCACTCCAGTGTGAGTTCTTTTATGTACTAGAAGACTACTGTTCTGTGCAAAGGCTTTACCACATTGGATGCATTCATAAGGTTTCTCTCCAGTGTGAGTTCTTTTATGTACTAGAAGACTACTCTTGAATGCAAAGGCTTGATGACATTGGTTACATTCATAAGGTTTCTCTCCACTGTGAGTTCTTTTATGTACTAGAAGTCTACTGCTTCATGCAAAGGCTTTACCACATTGGTTACATTCATAAGGCTTCTCTCCAGTGTGAGTTCTTTTATGTACTAGAAGACTACTGTTACGTGCAAAGGCTTTACCACATTGGTTACATTCATAAGGTTTTTTTCCACTGTGAGTTCTTCTATGTAGCAGGAGATGACTGTTAGATGCAAAGGCTTTACAACATTCATTACACTCATCAAGTTTCTCTCCAGTGTGAGTTGTTTTATGTATTAGGAGATGACTGTTACGTAGAAAGGCTTTACCACATTGGTTACATTCATGATGTTTCTCTCCTCTATTTATCCTTTTATGTCTTAGGAGATGACTTTTATGTGCAAAGGCATTCCTATATAGGCTACATTCATAGTGATCTGCACCAGTATGCATACTTTTACATGTGTGGGGACTACTGTGATGTGCAAAGACTTCATATTGAGTATCTTCAGGGAGTTTGTCTGCACAATGATTGTTTTCATACCTGCAAAGATAATTGGCACATATGACACTTTTTCCACATTCATTACACTAATGGATGTTTTTGACACATGACTTAATTTTGCAATTTGAATTAAAGGTAAAGAAGAATTACATTTTGAGTTTTCATCATTATTTTTATATTTATGATGTTCTTCTCTACGGGTTGTTTTGCATATTTGAAAATACCTGTGATGGTAAAAATATTTTTTTACCTGGCACACATTTATCATATACTTTCTTCTATAGGATGTTTTACCACATATTTATAGAAAACTAGAATACCTCAGAGCTTTAACACACTAACTGGATTAATAACTTTCCCTATACTGTGCGCCAAACTAAATATGTAAAGATAATTGTTAGAAAAAGAATAATTTGTATATTCCTAAAACTTATATTTTTTGCAGTGTGATTTTGTGAGAATTCCTAATGAAGGTGAATAGCCAGGTAAATGATGTTAGTGTATATTCTGTGAAAATGTGCCAGTACAGGTGAATGCTGATTGATGAGCCAGCAACCAGCTAAGTACTGACGAAATCATATTATTGTTGGTTCTATGGCTGATCACCTGTCATATATTTTGTAAACATTTGTCCTTCCTTACTTATCTATTGGAAATAATAAAGAGCTAACAAGTGATTGCACTGCACAAAATGGAGGACAGAACTTCTGAGTGAGAGAGGGTTGCTGGGAAGAAAGCAAATGATAGGCTACTCACCAGCATGACAGTGAGGTTAACAGATGGACATGACCATGAACAAAGAAGTAGAGCTGGCCATGCATCCGGACACTGTGCTAGGTTTGTGTTAGGGAAAAAAAGGGTTCAGAATCTGCCCAGTTAAATATTAAAAAGCCTCTGTGTCATTATTTGTACTGCTGGCAGCTCTAAATCGCCCATATAAAGTATAATAGGTATCAATTTTTAAACATCCACCCAAAATGGGGACTACTATACCTTTTAGTTGTTCTGGGTGGTACATTGTTTCTTTCAATATACATATGTTATAATGACTTGTATACATTGTGATACATGATTATATCACTATTAAAGAATAATAATAAATAACATGATTTCATGATGCATTCACACATATCTGAGTTGTAGGAGACTAAACAAATTTCACTTTTACCTCATAGCGCTAATGAGTAAACAATTTAAACATTGATCTTGTGTAAGTATGATTTCCTTGCATTCTTTCTTAGAGGAGTGCCTTGCAAGCACACATCAAATACCTAACATGGAGGTACATGGTTTAGTAACAAGTTAGACATCATCAATTAATACACTTAAAACAGTTCATTTACACTCTCCCTTCTCTTTCAAACTTCCAGAACATATTAAAATTTTCTCAGAACGATATTCATTCATAAAAATTACCTTGCATGTCTTCTAGAATTTTGAAAATGCTCTTCTATATTATGACTTTCCCAATTGTAGCCTAAAATACAATAACACAATATGTATGATTCATTATCAGAAATAAGACAAAATTTAAGTCGTGCTCTATGGTCAATGAAAGAACCATTCACCTCATTCTTGCTCATCCTCAAGAGAAATTGCAGAAGCACTTCAATAATGAATAAAGAGTTTTCCGCATATTTTAAAAGGCAAAAAAAATTCACTGTCCTACCTATAGCAGTGAGGTTCCTGTAGGTCTCCAACATTACATCTTTGTAGAGATTCCTCTGGGATGGATCAGGCAAAGCCCACTCTTCTCGGGCACATCATTGTAGGTCAATGCTGTCTAAAATATACACACACATGTACAACAGAAAGCATGATATTTAGAATACTGGAAATGTATCCTTCATTTAAAATATTTTTAGGGGGAGCCAAGATGGCAGCGCCGGGAGAACAGTGCGTCTGAGAAGCAGGACAGCACTCTCCGTGCAGAGACCAGGAGACTGAACTCAGGGCCCTGAAACTACATTGATCGTGTTTCCCAGGTGAGGGGAGGCTCCCACAGCGTGGGAATCAGTCGGGTCCTGTCACGGCTACCCAGCCAGAACCCGGAAGAAATCCGAGGTAACACAGGCTTTGGGTATCCAGGCTGGAGCCGCAAGCAGGCGTGTCCCAGTCACTTTCCCAGACTGATCTGTGGGCACAAGGGTACATGAGACTGGGAGTCCCAGTCGTGGGGGAACCCCTCGGGGAAGCAGGGTTGCGGGTCTGATCGCAGGTCACCCAGTCTTTCCCCGGAAGGTCTCTGCTGCCATCACAGTCGAGCTCCTGCTGTGCACGAAGAGCTTGCGCTCAGCTCAGCAGTACAGACAATCTGCGTGCCCCAGTACAACAGGGACTGGGAACCCCTGTCCGGAGAGGACCCCACAGAGAAGGAAGAAACCATGCTGCTGGGGTCACCTAGGGAAAGTCTAGCAGACTGCAAATTGCAAACAGGTGAGTACAGCCACCCATCACAGATCTGGGCCCAAACAGGGAACACAGAGTGATTGGAAACTCAGCTCCCGCAGACTAGCAGGTGGGCGCACGCTCCACCAGCTCAGAGGCCTGCTTCATAGAAACTACTCCTTACAGACAGAACTGAGTGCCCCAAGACACCGGAGCAGTACTCACCCGCCACAGATTATCTCTTGGGTTCTGGGGCACAGAGCCCCAACCTCAGACCTACAAAAGACCGGGAACCCTGAGATCAACCCCCAGATACTGCTCCAAGGGGCAACCAGTTATCCCTAACAAAAGCGACCAAACCACGGGACACACAGGTTACAGCAGCTGATCACTAGCAAGAAAATCCAGAAGGAGGGCAGCTGTCTCCAGTACTTCTCCCGGTGAGAGGAAAGCCCTCTTGACTAATCAGGACCACAGTTACCACCCAGGTCTCTATGTCTGAGGTAAGCTGTAGCAACTCCTGAAAAACATCAGACATCCAGGGACTATACCCAAACAGCTGAGAAGGCTTCCTTCAGGAAAAAGCATTTTCCTGCCAAAGGGATTCTCTCCACTACAACAGTCCAGGAACAACCAGAAACTAAACTCAAACAACTAAGATAGCCCAATGGGTAGAGGACAGTGTAAAAGTTCAACCAACAAAAGCCAGAGCATTATGGCATCTCCAGAAGCCAGTTATCCAGGGGCAAATAGCCCTAGACACCCCAGCATAAATGAAATTCAAGGAGACGACCTAACATCTATGCTCAAGAAGATGATAACAGAGGAACCAAATAAAATATGAAAAGAAATAGAAGCTGCAGTCAAACGGTATGTGGCCTTTAAAGAGGAAATGCTTAAATCACTGAATGAAATAAAAGAAACAGTGGATTGTTCAAACAAACAGCTCAAGGAATTGACAGAAAAACATGAAAATACACTCAGACAGGGGAAGGAAACCAACAAAATAGCTCAAGACCTGAAGATAGAATTGGAAAAATTAAAAAAAAAAACACACAAATGGAAGAAATTGTGGAGAGAAAGAACTTAGGGAAGAAAGCAGGAACTACAGAGGTTAGCATAACCAATAGGCTATAAGAAATGGAAGAAAGACTCTCAGGTGTGGAAGATACAATGGAAGAAATAGATGTATCTGTCAAAGAAAATGTTAAATCTAAAAAATTCCTCACACAGACCATCCAAGAAATTCAAGACAACATAAAAAGACAAAACCTAAGAATAATAGGAATAGAGGAAAAAGAAGATTCCCTGCACCAAGGCCCATAAAATATTTTCAACAAAATCATTGAAGAGAATTTCCCCAACTTAAAGGAGAGGCCAATAAGAATACAAGAGGCCTATAGAACACCCAATGAATTAGAACAGAAAAGAAAATCCTCCCGCCTCATAATAATTAAAACTGTAAGTATACAGAACAAAGAAAAAATACTAAAAGCTGCAAGAGAAAAAGGCCAAGTAACATATAATGGCAAACCCATTAGAATCACACCTGACTTTTCGACAGAGACTAGGGCCTGGACAGATATCATGCAGACCCTAAGAGAACACAGATGTCAGCCCAGGCAACTATACCCTGCAAAACTCTCAGTCCTCATAGACGGAGAAAACAAGATATTCAATGACAAAAACAAATTTCAACAATACCTACAAACAAATCCAGCATTACAGAAGACACTGGAAGGGAAAATACAACCCAAGAAAGCTAGCTACATTCAAGAAAACACAGGAAATAACCCTACTACAGTAAAACAAAAAAACAACCAAGCACACAACCGTATGACCACAGCCAACATCAAGTTCAAAGGATCTAACAGCCACTGGTCATTACTCTCTCTCTCAATATCAATGGACTTAATTCTCCAATAAAAAGACACAGACTAACAGAATGGATGCGTAAACAAAACCCAGCAATCTGCTGTATACAAGAAACACACCTATGTCACAAAGATAGACATTACCTGAGGGTAAAGGGATGGAAGATGGCTTTTCAAGCAAATAGACGCAAGAAGCAAGCAGGAGTAGCCATTCTAATATCTGATAAAATAGTCTTTCAACCAAAATTAATCAAAAGAGATGGGGAAGGACACTTCATACTCATCAAGGGAAAATTCCAAGAAGACAACACAATCCTGAACATCTATGCCCCAAATACAAGGGCACCCAATTTGTGAAAGAAACATTGATAAAACTTAAACCACATATAGATCCCCACACACTAATAGTGGGAGACTTCAACACCCCACTCTCAACAAAGGACAGGTCAACAAAACAGAAATTAAACAAAGAAACAATATCTCTAACAGAGGTCATGAATCAAATGGACCTAACAGACATTTACAGAACCTTACACCCAAACACAAAAGAATTTACCTTCTTCTCAGCACCTCATGGAACCTTCTCCAAAATAGACCACATAGTTGGTCACAAAGCAAGCCTCAACACATACAGGAAGATTGAAATAATCCCTTGTATCCTCTCTGATCACCATGGAATAAAGCTGGACCTCAGTAACAACAGAAATAGCAAAAAGCCTACACATACATGGAAACTGAACAACTTGCTACTAAAAGACAGCTGGGTCAGGGAAGAAATAAAGAAAGAAATTAAAATCTTCCTAGAACTCAATGAAAATGAAGACACAACATACCCAAACTTGTGGGACACAATGAAAGCAGTGCTAAGAGGAAAGTTCATAGCACTAAATGCCTTCAAGAAGAAATCTGAGACAGCGCATTCAAGCAACTTAATGGCTCACTTAAAAACCCTAGAAAAAGAAGAAGCAGATACACCAACAAGGAGCAGACGGCTGGAAATAATCAAACTCAGGGCTGAAATCAATCAATTAGAAACAAATAAAACAATTCAAAGAATCAATGAAACCAAGAGCTGGTTCTTTGAGAAAATCAACAAGATAGACAAACCCTTAGCCAAGCTAATTAAAAGTCAGCGAGACACCATCCAAATCAACAAAATCAGAAATGAAAAGGGGGACATAACTACAGACACTGAGGAAATCCAAGCAATCATTAGGACTTACTTCAAAAGTCTATACGGAACAAAATTTGAAAATTTAAATGAAATGGACAATTTTCTTGATCGATTCCACTTACCAAAGCTAAATCAGGACCAGGTAAATCAATTAAATAGTCCTATATCCCCCAAGGAAATAGAAGCAGTTATCAAAAGTCTCCCATCCAAAAAAAGCCCAAGACCTGATGGTTTCAGTGCAGAATTCTACCAGACATTCAAAAAAGAGCTACCTCCAATTCTCTTCAAACTATTCCACAAAATCGAAACAGAAACAGTACCAAACTCATTCTATGAAGCCACAGTCACCTTGGTACCTAAACCTCACAAAGACCCAACCAAAAAGGAGAACTTCAGGCCAATCTCCCTTATGAACATTGATGCAAAAATACTCAACAAAATACTCGCAAACCGAATACAAGAACACATCAAAGATATCATCCACCATGACCAAGTAGGCTTCATCCCAGGTATGCAGGGGTGGTTCATTATATGGAAATCCATCAATGTGATCCTCCATATTAACAAATTGAAAGAAAAAAAACCACATGAAAATCTCCCTAGATGCTGAAAAAGCCTTTGACAAAATCCAACATCCATTCATGTTTAAAGTACTGGAGAAATCATGGATACAATGCACATATTTAAACATAGTAAAGGCAATATACAGCAAACCTATAGCCAACATCAAACTGAACGGAGAGAAACTTAAAGCAATCCCACTGAAATCAGGGACAAGACAAGGCTGCCCACTCTCTCCATATCTCTTCAACATAGTTCTGGAAGTCCTTGCTAGAGCAATAAGACAGTTGAAGGGGATCAAGGGGATGCAAATTGGACAGGAAGAAGTCAAATTATCACTATTTGCAGATGATATGATAGTATACATGAGTGACCCCAAAAACTCTACCAGGGAACTCCTACAGCTGATAAAAACTTTCAGCAAAGTGTCTGGATACAAAATTAACTCAAAAAATCAGTAGCCCTCCTGTATACAAAAGACAAAAGGGCTGAGAAAGAAATTAGAGAAACAACACCCTTCACAATAGCCACAAATGACATAAGGTACCTTGGTATAACCCTAACCAAGGAAGTCAAAGACTTGTATGAAAAAAATTTCAAGTCTCTGAAGAAAGAATTAGAAGAAGATATCAGAAGATGAAACTATCTCCCATGCTCATGGCTTGGCAGGATTAAAATAGTAAAAATGGCCATTTTACCAAAAGCTATCTACAGATGCAGAAATTGTGGTACATCTATACAATAGAGTATTACTCTGCAATGAAAAATAAGGAAATCATGAAATTTGCAGGCAAATGGTGGGACCTGCAAAGGATCATCCTGAGTGGGTTGTCCCAGAAGCAAAAAGACACACAAGGTATATACTCACTCATATAGACATACAACATAGGAGAAACCCACTAAAATCTGTGCATCTAAAGAAACTAAGCAAGACAGAGGACCCTGACTAAAGCGCTCAATCCCCATCCTGAAAGGCAAAGAGGATGGACATCAGAAACAGAAGAAAACAGGAAACAAACTAGGAACCTGCCACAGAGGGTCTCTGAAAGCGTCTACCCTGCAGACTATCAAAGCAGATGCTGAGCCTGATGGGCAACTGTTGGGCAGAGTGAATGGAATTTTATGTAAGAAGTGGGAAATAGTAAGAGCTGGAGATGACAGGAACCCCACAAAGAGAGCAACAGAATAAGAAAATTTGAACACAGGGACTCATACTCCAACCAAGAACTATTCATGGAGATAACCTAGAACCCCTGCACAGATGTAGCCCATGGCAGTTCAGTGTCCAAGGGGGTTACATAGTAATAGGAAGAGGGACTGCCTCTGACATAATCTGATTGGCCTGCTCTTTGATCTGAACATTATTTACCAAGACCACAGTGACTTTGGAACTGATGAGGGTATCTCCAGGTGTTAGAAAGAGTTGGGTTCTCAGAATCTGAAGGAAACCCTCCTCAAACCCTCCTCCCTGAAGTGGGGAGCAGCCTTACCAGGCCACAGAAAATGACAATGCAGCCACTTTTGATGAGAAATGATAGACTAAGATCAGAAAGGAGAAGAGAACCTCCCCTATCAGTGGACTTGGGGAGGGGCATGCCTGCAGAAAGCGGAGGGAGGGTGGGATCGGGAGGGGAGGAGGGAGGGGCTAATGGGGTGATACAAAATGAATAAAGTGTAATTAATAAAAAATTAAAAAAAACAAATTATCTTCTAGATATAACTGATTGTTTTTCAAAGAAAATACCCATGCTCTAGACCTCTATCTGTAAATGGAGGTCACCAGAAAGGTGGGCTATGGGGTTATAGCTCATGTGCCCCCAGTGATTGAAGATAAACACAGTTCTACTGAATCCCATAAACAAAACAATGTGAAATAGTAATTTTAAGTCTCGTTCTTGCCACATGTATTCCAGCACAAGATATGAAATCTGTCCTATGTAACTGCATAACACTATGTACACTTGAGATATCTCTGCAGCTCAGAAACTCCTTTTAATCCTGGAATTCTGTTCTTAAGTCACATCATCGTGGCTGCTGTGAGTGGAAACATAAAAGGATGCTAATCAAATACTGCTGAAGACTGATCTACATTTCTTCCTTGACACCATTTTGAAGCCTATTTGTAAACTTGTAACATTCATCACAAAACAACTGAATTAGGAAACAATGTTTAAAGCTTCTTGAAATCTGACTTTCATTTTTTCCAAGCTGTCTTCCTACTGCACACACAGTAGACAGCTCATTGTATGTCTCAAATGAGTAATTTTTAAGACTCTGATGTGCACAGCCTTGAACTTCAGAATTTAGGAATTTTAACCAAGAGGAAAGCAAAGTCATGCATCTGGGGAACAAGAGACTAGGAAAAATGTGACTTGAGCCAACAACACTTGTCTCAGAAATATTTTTCCAAAACAATGAAGATGCAGCTATTCTAGAGTTAATATCCACCATCAGGGAGAATGTATGCCACACACAATTAAATGGTTAATTAAAAAAAGTTTTCTTTAATAATAGCATGTATCTAGCTCTAGTTAAGGCTATAAGACAACCTAAAACTGATTTTGTACTCCATACATGCAGTCTTCCTTAAGTCTCTTTTAGGCTCCAGTTTATATATTAAACAATTTCAATATGGACCAGAGAGTTCAAGTCTAGCCACTGAGCCAGTTGGGAGATTTACATAGCAAAGATATTCCTAGAATGATTCATGTACTCCACTCCCCTAATACAGTAGGTCATTATTCAGTGACAGGGTATAAGTGAGATGTCTCAGAGGTTTCAAATATTAGGAAAAGTAGAAGGTAGAAAACGTAGAAGCTAGGGTGGGAAGGTTTTGCACAAACTATATCTTATCCTAATTAAGCTTCTTAAGGAGCATAGCATATTGTACACTCCTTGGGGAGAAATGGAAGGAAACAGGAGACATCTATGAATTGATCAGACAATCTCATACAATGGTATAAAACCATGAAAAGTCTAATAAACAACACTGCACAAGGGGAACACAGGATCTCAAGAACATTATTTACCAAGAACACAGTGACTTTGGAACTGATGAGGGTATCTCCAGGTGTTAGAAAGAGTTGGGTTCTCAGAATCTGAAGGAAACACTCCTCAAATGCCCTGAACCTGCAGCTCACCCTATTCCTGGTTTTAGAATAGGAACAGTGCTTTATTTTAAATACCTCATAATCTTGGGCAAATCTCCCAAAGACTAGGCCACAGGTTGATCTGGTTCTGCCAAGCATATCTGAGGAGTACGAGAAGAAGTTAGGTCACTCTCCATACACGAGGCTCTTGGGGAAAGCTTTGTTTGATCAGGGCAGTGTTTTCCCTGTTCAATTGGTTTTCACCAGATGTCTTCCCCATGTGACAGAGCTATGCTTTTCTCAAGAAAACTGTAACTTTATGGCACAACAGTCTTTAATGCTGGCTGTCAGTCTGTAATGGCAATTAAGCAGCTTGTTAGATGCCTGTTCTTTGACATGGACATGGGCCAGTGCTTCATATGAATCAGGGCTGTCTCCCTGGTTATGGCTGTAGACAAATTTGTTGACTATCATCTTATGCAAACATGTATTTCCTAGCATCCTTATCTCAAGCATGCCTGGTTGGCATGCTACTTATCTATGTAGCCCTTAGCTAAATTGAACTTGGTGTGACTTCCTGTCACCTAAGTATTGGTAAATCCTTTACATGAACAATTCTAGGTGTTTACACCACAGCTTTATAATGAAGTGCTACTCAACACATATGTTATTTACAACCTCCACAAAATTAATTCCAAAGGAATCTTATACCTGAATGTTAAATGCCAAGGTCAGTACTTGGAAAAGATACTAGAAACTAGGCCTCTCTGAGTTTGCATCCTACCAAGGACATTTCTGTGTTCAAGCCCCTGTTGCAAATACTTTGTAAACATGCAAGCCCATAGTGTGTAAGGAGGCAGCCTCCAGTGCCCCAGCCCTCTCCAAGCAACTCTTCCACTTTACTAGCAATATTAAATTAACTTCACATTCCAAACCTTTCAGCGCCATCTCCCACTGAACCCCTTGAAACATTTTCCTAATTATCAGTTAACTGGTAAAACTTGCTGCTACCTTAACCAATGTGCCTGAATTGTAAAAATATATCACTTACAAAGCCCTGCCTTATTACAGACAGAGCACTCATGTCTTTGTTTCTGTTTCTTTATCACCTTGAGCTCCAGACCACGTGTCAAGGGATATAAATGAAGGGCCTTGGAATCCAGACCAAATGTCTTGGAAAACAGTTAAAGGCCTTGAGCCCAGTGGATCAACACAGCCTCCAACAGAAACTCCCTTGCCTAACCCACAATGTTAAAATTTGATTGGATGTCCCCAGGACTCACCAAGGGGCCCTCGCCGTGTGGATTTAACTCTTTAAATATACAATAAAGCTTACTCTGGGTCACCTTTCAGATCCTGAACTGGCTGCCTCCCTGAGCTCAGAAAATAAAGCTTTCATTTTAACCTTCTGTTCTGGAAATGAGTTTTCTTTGCTCCCAACCAAAGGCTAACATAGCCAAGATATTCAGATGCTCTGCTCTGTTCAGAGCTAGGAAAAGGGACATCTCCCATGGCTGATTCTGGCTGCTGGTTCCCACCCAGCCCCATGAAAGACCCTACACAGAAGCTCTTGTCATTCAGCCTCCTGCTCCACCAGGTTGGGGGCACTGACCAAAAACTCACCAAACTTGTCTGAAATCGCCTCACAGCACACAGCAGCTGCACTCATACCAGAGCACACCAACCATTCAATCCAGCTCAGCTATAGAGGGAACATGCACCATGTCGCCAAGAAGAACCGGCCTCTTCCTCAAATGGAGGGATGGAAGATTCTGATTGGCCAGTGAGTCTTGAGTGACATGAGCACCTCCCTTAGGTTTACACTGTAATGAAGGGACAAGGCTTAGTTATCTATGGCTCAGGCTTCGGTTTCAGTACCAAATCTTCTTCAGATATGCAGAGATTTGCATTTCATCATTTGTGCCTGTCCTCCCCTAGCCTACCCTCTGTCTTCCACACTCACAATGCAATTTCCCTCTTCCTGCTGGAATCAAGGTGGACATTGCACAACTGTTATTCAACCTGTAGCAGAGCGAACAGCCTGTCCCACAGGAGGAAGGGTGCCAAGAGTATTAAAAATTATAGAGAGATTTTAGAAAATGGAAGGAGATTTTATGTTCTGTGAATTCACGCTGGGGTCAGGTAAACTGCAGCCACTTTTCTCCTGGAAGATCAGAGAAAACCCAGGAGAAAAAAAAGCAGGAAAAACATGACACATTGGAGTACTATCGTCAGGTAAAAATTTCTCCTCAATTGGAAGATGTAGAAAACAGAAAGTTATACTAGTGAAGGCTCTACCCATGAAAAGAACTGACAGAATAAATTTCTCTGTGTATGTATACAGCTAATACATATATGTATACACACACACATACAGACACAGAGATATATATTATGATTTGGTATTTTGAGACAGGGCTTCTCCTTTTAGCCTTTGCTGTCTTGGACTAGATCTGTAGACCAGGCTGACCTTAAACTCACAGAGACTGGCCTGCTTCTCTCTGCCAGAGGACTGGGGTTTAAGGCCTGTGCCACCAAATCCATCTCAGATTTTCTGTTTTGTTTACGCCTGTTATTGTCAACCAGCCTGAACTCACAAAGAACAGCCTGTGTCTGCCTTTCATGTGCCTAGATTAAAGGCTTATGCAAGCATGACTGGCAAGACCTTAGGCTTTAAGGATTTGTTTAAGGGAGGGTTTCTTATATAACTAAATTTTTATAAGATTTTTGAGTGGGTGGATGAGGGGACCTCTAAATATTATTGTCTGTGCACAGACATGAAATCAGACATTGCTGCCATCCTCACAAAACCTTCTTATATCAGAGCTTTTAATCTTATTCTTAAGAAATTTTATTTTATTTTTTTGAAAAACATCTCACCAGGCAGTGAGTTCTGTGCTGAGCATCAATTGCACTGTGGGTCCGGTCCTCTGAGGGCAAAGAATCATATGAAAGAAGAGAGAGTTAGTATTACATGGAGAGGACAGGAGTGCCACAAGGACCAATTAATTATATATGGGAACAGGGGTCCTTTATGAGACTATATCTCCAACCAAGGACCATGTATGGATATAACCTAGAATCCCTGCTAAGTTGGAGCCCATGGTAGCTTGGTATCTAAGTGTGTACCCTGGTAAGGAGAACAGGGTTTATTTCTGACATGAACTCAATGGCTGGCTCTTTGACCTCCCTCTTCTGTGGGAGGAGCAGCCTTGCTAGGCCACAAAAGTGGACACCAGCCAGTCCCAATGATACCTGATAAGCTAAAGTCAGATTGAAGGGGAGGTGGACCTCCCCTATCAGTGGACTTGGAAAAGGGTAGGGAGGAGGGTGGGAATCAGAGGTAATGAGGGAGCAGGCTACAGCTGGGATACAAAGTTAATAAACTGTAACATATTTAAAAAATAAAAATATAAAATAAAAAACAGAGAACAGATCTCAATAAAGAATTCTCAACAGGAGAATCTCAAATAGCTGAGAAACACTGTTCAGGTTCAGCATCCTTGGCCTTTAAGGTTTGAGGTTTAATTTTACACATGTCAGAATGGTGAAGTTTATCAGGACAAGCGACAGCTCACTCATACTGAAGGTGGAGAGGTGGACCAGGTGCAGGCTGAAAGACTTCACCCCTATGTTCTAGTCTCTTTGGGATGAGACAGTACTGTACAGGCTCCCGAAAGAGAAACCTGGACACAAACCCAGAATAAAAACCACTCCACCTAAAATCTGTACTGCTTACAAGATGTAAAGGGGTGGTGGTGGCACCAAACTTGCTTGAGTGGTGAGCTAATGTTTGGTTTAACTTACAGCCTAAGCCATGGGATGGAACCCACTCCCTGCATGGCCAGGAATGTCACAGAGACATAAATGGCAAGCATTGCATGTGCATGTCTCAGCACCAGGTCCTCTACTGAGGTGTCATGGCTGTTAGCTCTGTATTTTTGTGGGAATCCTAACATTAGGAACAGGTGTAGCTTTGACTCTCTCACCTGCTCTTGAGAATCTTTTTCCCCTATCAGGTTCCTTTTCAATCCTCAATGTGAGGTCTGTTTGCTTTATCGTTTTGTATCTTGTTTGGTCTTGTTTGGCAGTCCTATCTTGGAGCCTGTTCTTTTCTGAAAAGGATACAGAGTGGAAGGAGTGGATCTGGGGAAGAAGGGAGGTATGCTGGACGTGGGAGAAGTAGAGGGAGGGTAAACAGTGGTCAGAATATATTGTATGATGGAAGAATCCTTTTCAATTAAAAAGCATTAATTAAATTTTCCTACCTAAAAAATGGGAAGAAGGGATGCAATCAAAGAGAAGTGAAATAGTGACGACTAGGCAAACACAATCATGACGTACAGTTATTATTCTCTGTGCATAGAGAGAAAGCATCACTCAGGAGTTTAACAAGCTTATTCTTTAGTCCCATCTAGATCTGTGAAATCAGAAGTTTTGCTCTCACCAATGTGAAATATATATCATGCAGGTAAAAAAAAAATGGTAATTTTCTGCTGTTATGTGGAATTATAGGGGTCCCTGCTCACTTAATTCCAAAAGAGTACTCTTTCTTCTCTATAATAAAAACTAAAGTTTGGAGCTGGAGAGGTGGCCCAGCAGATAAGAACACTCTCTGTTCTTTCAGAGCTCCTGAGTTCAATTCTTAGCAACCACATGGTGGCTCACAACCATTTATACTGTGGTCTGTTGCACTCTTCTGGCATGCAGGCGCATGTGCAGACAGAACATTAATTAAATAAATAAAATCTTTAAAAAGAAGCAACCAAAAAGAATGTTTGAATAATATTCACAATAACAGAAATAAATGCATAATGTTATACACTATACATTAAATATATAATACATTAAGTATATACAAACTGATGTTTTAAAATGTTAAGTGTTTAGACATGTTTTTCCAATAAAAATAAAAGTATTACCATCTAAGACAGGTTAGCTGATCAGAACAAAACTAAGAAAAGTGTCACTTGTGTAAGACTATTACATTTTTAATCAACTGTAATTTATTGTCATTATTTCAATTCAAACAAAACAAGTCAGTCTGTTTCTTAACTCATTTTCACTTCGTGGAGCATGACTCATTGACATAAAGCTCTCAGACCATCAAAATAAACCAACTATCTACATTTTTATACTATACAATAAAAGCACTTTTGCTTTTTTTCCAGAACAACTTTTCCATAATAATTTTGTTCCATAACAAATTATTTCATGACTCATTGGCATAAAGCTCTCAGACCATCAAAATAAACCAACTACCTGCATTTTTATACTATACTATAAAAGCACATTTGCTTTTTTTCCATAACAACTTTTGCTCTAAAAAGTCTGATATTTGATTTTCCTTCTCCACATACCAACTAAAAAATGTTATAAAAATTCTTTGAAAGTGATTGCTTCACCTAGGTTGTGTTGTTTCTGCCTTTCATTAGGTAGACAAGATAATTGAACGTCTCCTACCCAATGGACAAATAGAAATGCAGCACGATTGAAATTAAAGAGAGAAAGAGAAGTTTGTTGATTTAAACACTGTTTATGCTGTACTTATATCCTCTTTCATGACTAATACAGCACTGACTGTGAGAGTCTTTTAAAAGTGTGTAATCCTTTAACCATTGCTATTGTCTTCATTTATTTACCATACTGTCCTCCTGAGATACTCAGAGTGACCTCAACAAATGAAGAATTAGGTTATTTTGAAAGGTATGCCACCACGAACATAAATGCAATAAGCATTAGAATTCAGATACTTATTTAAAACCAATCTAAAGTACCTGAAAATTTACTGAGAAGACTGTTAGGATCCATAGTAATTCTGTCATTTTATGAGAGCTCTGTGCAATGTAGGCACACATAAACATGGAAACAATGAGAATGTGTAAAAACATGGTTTATTGTGTTGCTTTTGGTAATGAGGGTGTGTGGGTAGGGGTAATATCTGCAAAACCATCAGATTACATACATTAAATACTTGCAGTTTTACATTGACTCTAAAACTACTTGATGTTACCTAATTTTAGTTTGTATCCACAGGAAATCCCAAATTCTGCTATCAAGAGTTGATTTTGTATGCTAATACACGATCCCATATCACATTCAAATTTATAGTTCAATTCTGGACCATGTATTATTTTCACTTTTTGTCTTCTCAAATTATACTTGATGAGATAGCTTTTCTGACTGTAACAATGTTTTTTCTGTCAGTAAACTCTATACTGGTCTTCTTTTTATAGATTGAAAATTATTTCATATCACTTTCAATTTTATGTACTAACTGTAGTTTGCTAAACAAATGATTATGTAGGATAATATCATTTACCCTTTTATACTAGAGTAAACGACACTAATGAAATGATCTATTTAAAAATACAAAGATGTTGGCTATTTTTCAACATGAATTCAACAGAATCTGAAGAAAATTTCTATGAATTTCTAAGAGGAAAGATGATTCCAAAGCTATATCCCATGAAAAATGATACAGAATTCCAAATAGGATTATGAAGTAAGAGTACACACATGGGCAGCTGTGACCTCAGAACGTATCTCAGAGCTACAACTACCAAGAATGTGTACAACAGTTTTGACAAAATTAGGAGATGAAGAGAAAAAGTGAAAACCATAAGCTTAAAAATATATTCCAATTTCCCTCAAAATTCCCAATGAAACTCTGCCAGGAAAAATGTGTACTTGACCAAGTTACCTTTGGTTATATATGTGTAGAAATTAAATAAACACAGACTTCAAAACTCTTACAAAAGCAACTCAAACTGACCGCTAAAGTATATTTGTGACCCACCAGCTACTATAGATTGTTCTTCCAAAAGGAGAAAAAACATGCTCTATGCTCTGGAGCTCTCTGTTAAAAAAAAAAAGTGATCCAAAAAGTGGGCTACGATTCTACAGCCCCTCATGCATTCTTGTGGTTTCAGACAAATCCAGCCCCAATGAAAGCCACACACAAACAGATGTGGTGAGTGTTTTCATGTTTGCTTACTCCCACATGGATTGTGCCACAAGATATGGAATCTGCATTACACCCCTACCCAACACCATGCACACCTTAAAAACCTCTGCATTTCAGAAATTCACTTTGTGTCCTGAAATTAAATTTTCCTGAGTCACAACACTGTGGTTGAAAGTAGTGAAAAGATAAAAAGATTGCAAACAAAAATTGCTGGAGGATGCACATAGCCCCTTCTCTACCAGCTTTAAAACTATTTATAAAATTGTCCACATAAACCAGAATGTGGAATGCAAGGTTCAGAACTTCTAGAGAGCAGACTATTAGTTTTCCAGTCTGTCTTCCCAGTACACACCAAAAGCAATGTATGTGTGTGCACACTGGACAGTGATATTTTAAGCATCATTTTAAACTGCCAGGGCTGCAGAGGAATTCTCCCAGATCCCCACCCAAGGCCCCCAAGAAATCCATACTCAAGGGAGAATCAGTGACAAAGGACCACTCCCCAAGTCACCACATAGATCAACAGAACTACAGTAGACTCACAGTCTCAGCATCACCATATCAGACTCAGAGAGCTTAGCAGACCTGTTCCTCCTGGTTTTTGGGACAGTTGCCCACAGACTCACCATTGCATGGTTTGTGGTTCCCCTCACAGTTCTCTTCAGCTGCATCAGAGAAGAATCCTGAAAAGAAAATATGAGCTACCTTCCAGTGGTGCT
Organism: Meriones unguiculatus; assembly: GCF_030254825.1. NCBI lineage: Eukaryota > Metazoa > Chordata > Mammalia > Rodentia > Muridae > Meriones > Meriones unguiculatus. The sequence continues at coordinate 2,538,147 of NW_026843645.1, forward strand.
GCTGAATGGTAGGTCTGCCCAGAGTCCCTTGTTTCCTTCAGCCACCTGGCTGGGCTTCAGGACAGTAGCAGCTCCTCTACTGGGGAATCCAATCAAAAGGCTCAGACAGCTGAGGCCTTCCCAGTTGGGCCCTTCCACCTTAGGGTCAGACAGAGCCCTACTATAAGAAATCTGTATTTTAGTACAACATTCCAGTCTCCAAGACACAAGGAGACAGTTCCTCTTCCAAGACACAGGGTCCTTTGTGTGCACGTTCCAACACACAATCAATGTTCAGTGCAGCTATCCCTACCTCATAGCTGAGAAATCCCAAAGCCAAACAAGTCAAAGTCAAACAGTAACAACAATTAGAGCAAAAAGTGACCATGAATTTAAAAGTAAGGAGTGGTAAATGAGAAATGAATGAAAAAAAGAAAAAAGGTAAGGACATGGATGATTCTAGGTATGTTACAGTAGAAAGTTTATTATACATAAAAGAGACAGAATAGCAAGAGGCAGGGATGTCTGGGAGAGTTCAGAGGGGACATGACTGCGAGCCTTACAAGGAAAGGGAGGGGAGGAGAGGGCAAAGCCAGACCAAGAGGCTAGGATATTAAATAATAGGTGAAAAAGACCAGGTAACCAAAATGGTTGGATTACATTAGTAAGACCATCCAGGGGAAGGGGAACTCAGACCCTAGGCTAGAAGGCTGAAATGCCAACCATTAACCTATGGCAGGTAGAAACAGAGTTATGCTGGGAGAACCAGCAACTGGGCCTGCTTTGAGTTGTTAAATAGGTATCTCAGCCATTTGTCCCAGCATTTGAGACTTAACAGTAAGGAAGAATGAGGAGGCTGAAATGATTTAATTATAATCTCAAAAACTGTTGTAAAAGTTGAAACAGGGTTCATGCTCCAATAGTTTTCTAGGACTAGACATGCCTAGCAGGGCACACCAAGTATGATTCACTCCTTTTATCTTGGGACGCACCATTATTGTTAGAGTAATAACATTCCTGTTAGGCTCGGCCACACCATTTTGTCCTGATCTTCTGTGTTTGTTGAATCAATGTAACTACAGAAGTTTGGTTTCTAGAAATAAGTTTAGTTCCTCTTCCAGAATCTTAATTGCCTTGGTATGTGAAATCCAAGTATTACTAGTTTGGACTTTTCCTAACCATCTAAAATTGAATAACTGACACTTCCTGTCCAAGCAGGAAAGCTCTCACCATCCTTCTTCTCCATCCCTTTTTGTGCTATGATGACACCAGCTTCATAGTTGGTCAGTGAACTCATTTCATACACAGGTCCCTCTTTATTTGTAATTGCCCACCCTATAAAAGCCAGGGATGTTTGAGGAACCTCATTCACTGGTCTCTTTTCCATTTCACTGACCAGGTTAAGGTCCAGCCTGAAATGAGTTGCAAGGCACTGGGCCACAGACGCAGGATTATGTGTTCAAAGTAACTCTTAACTACACAGCGTGAAGAAAGGATGCATTTTGGGAGACAGTGCTCTAAACAGAAACTAATGAGAAATCCCTTTTTAAATGGGAATGAAATTCTTTAAAAAAATCATTTAATATTATTTTTTGTGCAGTACTGTGAAGGTATCAGATCCCTTGGAATTAGCATTACATACAGTTGTGAGCTTCTATGTGGGTGCTGAGAATTGAATCTGGGTCCTTTAGAAAAAGAGACAGTGCTCTTAACCACTGAGACATGTCTCCCGTCCCAGGAATGAAATTCTTAATAACTGGGAAATGTTGGAAAAGAGAAACAAATAAGAGATTAGAGCAGTGATACATAAAGAAAATAAAACTTAGTAAGTAAAACCAACAATTGACTTTATTAAAAAGATAAATATAATTGAAAAATGCGTAAGTATACTGACTTTTAATAAAAGCAGGCCCTTTTCTGGTAGAGCTATTGGCATTAATTGGATACAGTTTGGACTTGATTCTACCTGCAGTGTTAGCTGCTGAGATTACTGCCACTAGCACTAGTCTCAAATTTCTGAGCAGACATAGCCCTGTCCAAGAAGACTGCACATAAATGCATAGGATAGACCTTACTTGGAAATTCAATATTCACTGGCTCCATTTAAGGTACCTAAATTGAACACCCACCAATCTGGTCTATATACATGCAAAAGTTAATATGTGCTAGAAATTGAAAAATCTCACTAACTCTGTGGGGATCATGTCCTTCTTCATAGGGTGACCCCTGCAGCTGACTGCCTTAAATTTTAGTCCTTGATCTAGCTATTGCCTATCCTGTTTCACCCAGCAATTGTACATAAAAAAATGTTCTTCCTGTTCTGAACAGAAGGCAGAAACCATGCTCCACATGGAAATCCTTTCACTGTAACTACAATGGACAGTATATCACTAATTCAAAATATAAAGTTCTTTTTTGGTACAACCCTTTAACTAAAGAATTTAGAAAGTTTAATCAAGAGGAAATCAAGGTCATTGCCCTAGGAAGAAACAGACTGGGATGAAGGTGACCTCAGTCTGAATAGCTTGTCTTGGAAACATTTATCTACCAGGCTGAAGATGCAGCTGGTCTAGAATTAATATCCCCTCCCAAGGAGAAATCACTGCAAACACAATTAAAAGATTAAGACAGCATGCAATTAATGACAGCATACATTCAGCTCTGGCCAATGCTCAAAAGGAGCCAGCTGCGGACAAAATTTTGCATTACACATATCTTGTAACCTTTAAGTCACTTTTAGGTTCAGTCCCCAGGTTATGTTTTCAACAATTTAAATGGGGACTGGAGACTTGTAAGTCTAGCCACTTAGAAAGATTTACACAGCAAAAATATTGCCAGAAGTAGACTAGTGCCCTCAAACAGCAGGTCATTCTTCAGTGACAGGGTCCTGAAGTGAGTGTGCCAGAAGAGAAAAAGGCAACATTGGAAAAAATAAAAGCTGGGGTGGGGATGTCTTATACAAGCTATGTGTTAAGCTGAGTAAGCATTTTTATCCTTCAGTTCATTTATTTAATCACTTAACAGCCAGATGGAAAAATCCACCCTCCTTTCCTCCCTGTCTCATCCCCACACCCCACTCCTCCCTACCTCTATCCTCATAGGAGCAGATCTCCTTCCCCACTTAAGTACCAACATACCCTGATGCATCAAGTCTAAATGGAACCAATTTTACCCTTTCCCACTGAAGCTAGGCAAGGCAGTCCAGGTGGAAGAAAGTGATCCAAACCCAGGTACAGAGTCAGAAACAGCCAGGACTCACATTGTTAGGAGAGCTACATGATGACCAAGATACACATCTGCTACATATGTGGAGGGGTTCTATGTCCAGCCCATGAATACTATTTAGTTGGTGGTTCAGCCTCTGAGAGGTCCATGGCCATGTTAGCTTCTCAAGAATAACATCTGGTATACTACTTTCAAGGGTTTTGTAGGAGACGATTAATATTTACTATTGGTTTATCTACTGGTAATGCTTGCAGTTAATCTTAAACAGCTGTATAACCAAATCACCACACAGAGACTTAGCTTTTAGTTAACCTAGAACACAATGCTGGGCAATATTTACTCCCTCCTAAACCTCCAAGCCCTCAGTTTCCTAATATTTAGATTTCCCACATTAAACTTGCTTTTTGTGAAATCTTAGGTCTGGTTCATGTTCCATGTCCTCCAAGATCTCTCCTCCAGCTCTGCTCTCCTCACTCTCCTCCCACCCCTTCTCCTCCCACTCATTCCTGCTTTCTGGCTCCTCCCCTCTTTCCTGTCCTCTGCCTCCTCCCTACTCAACACTGTGTCTAGTTGCTTTATATTGTCCTGTTTACACAAGAGTTGAGACAGGATGCCTAAAATGAGTATCACATTGCAATATCCGGATTGAAACCAGAGAGTTGGGGGTGGGGTGCAGAAGAAATCAGTATTTGAATGAACAAGGGTAAGGTGTATACATTAAAAAATATATCAACACAGGGGAAATGGAAGGAAATGGTTAACTTCTATAATGTCAGCAGAAAATATCATATGTAGGAACAAACTCATGAGGAGTCTAATGAAACAAAGCTGCATTAAGAGGAACACAGGGTCTCTCAAGAACATTATTAACTAAGCCTACAGTGGCCTTGGAAGTGACAACCACAGCCCCAAGTGGTGGAAAGAGCTAGTATCTTATGATCTGAAGCAATGCCCCCCCCAAAGGCCTGGGACTCAGACCATTACAGGCTCTCCCAAACATGTTCCTCGCTTTTGAGAAGGAACTCCATTTTATTCTAAATACATGGATAACTTAGTGAAAGCTCCCAAGGCCTAGGCCCCTGTCTGTTACTGGCTATGCCAAGAATGTTAATGGGTTTGAGAAAGAACTATGCCATTCCTCTTACATGAAGGCCTCATGGAATGCCTTCATTGATCATGTCAGCCATGAACACAAAGACATTTTTTGTTTGTTTGTTTGTTTGTTCTGTTGTTGTTTTCCTTTTCAAAGTGATGTCAACCAGTATAGACTTGCCCCTGTGGAAAAAACTATTCTTTTCCCAAAAACAAATCTGGACCTTTAGGTAAATGAATTTCAATTCAGAAAATGACTGTTCTAGCAAGAGATCAAATCCAAAGACTTTCTAGGTCTATACAGTCTGGTTGGAATACAAACACAACTTTAATCACAGGAGAGAGAGATAAGCTGATCCTTGTGGACTAGGCAAGCCAGGTATAGCGCAAGCTTCAGGAAAGAAAAGCTTAGGTCTGGGTGTGATGGAATAAACCTTTAATCCTAACCCTCAGGAAACTGAGGCATGCAGATGTTTGAGTTCTAGCCATTTCTGCTCAGGCTGTTCAGCTGAGTGAGTCAGTGAGTTGAGAGGCAATGCAGTCAAGTTGAGTTTGCAGAATTCAGAAAAAAAAGTTTTACTGGGAGACTTTTACAGACACAAGTTGAAGAGAGAAACTAGGCAAAGGTGAAGACAGACAGAGCCAGAGGATGAGAACCATCTAGAGGATTATAACATATTGCCAAAGTTAGTATGAGGTCAAACAGAGCAATTCAGTCAGAAACTAAAAGAAGCCAGACTGGAGGGGAGTCTGAGCCAGAACAGCTGAGTTGAACAGCCTAGCAAGAGTTCTAAAAGAAATAGAAAGGGTGAGTTTATTCAGCACCAAGTCTCAGAGGATGAAAACATTCTAAGCCTAGATTTGATTGTATGGAGGCTAGAAGCTTGCAGGACTAGGCCTAGGTTAGCAGATGAAGGCACTAAGTTCCTGGAGGAAAACTACATCAGGGGAATAAATGTTACTTTAACACCTTTATGTCACCACAGGCTATAATGTTGGTAGTGACCCTGAGACCGCCTTGAGCCACTCCGTAGAGGCCTGTTCTTTGATATGAGGATCGGCCCGGTAGCTGGTTGTAAATCACATTTATCTCTCTTTTTTGCTAGGGTTAGAGCCAAATTTCTGGACAAGCCCGGTCAGCATGTGTATGCTAGCATGCTAATCTCTAAGAGGCCTGGTTAGCATACCTGTGGGGTGACTGAGAGGCAGTCCTCTCCCCTGGCTAAATTCTATTTAGTGTCGCCTATACTTCCCAATCCTTTACATCATCAATTCTACTCTTCCTCATCACAGCTTAATATTGGAGTGCTACCCAACACACGAGATGCCATTTCCAACCCCCACAAAACTACCTCTGAATGGATCTCACACCCAAAGGTTAAATGCTAAGAGCAGAACTTGTAGAAGACACTAGAGAAACTGGAACACTGAAGACAAACTCAAGTATTCCGAGTTTGGTGTCCAGCCACGAGGATGATTCTGCAAAAGAACCCCTGCTGCAAACGCTCTGCGCGGATGCGATCCCCTCAGTGAAGTGACTCAAATGCCACCACTGGTTCCAGCGAGAGCTCAGGACCACAAGGTTCCTCCCCAGGGGCCGCCGCTGACTAGCCAGTCCTGGAAGAGACCCCGCACACCAGCTCCCGCCGCTCAGCCGCCTTCTTCTCCCTGCACTCATCATGTTGCAACTTCGTAGCTTGCCTCAGTTCCCTTACAGCACCCAAGCAGCGGCGGCAGCGATCAGAGCTCTTCACCTGGAACCCTGAGAACCTGCTCAGCAGCAGGAGCTGAACCCATACAAAGGCACACGGAAGAACACGCCCCCTCTCTTGACTGGCAGGTCCGGTCAGAGGCTCTGATTGGCCAGAGATTTTTGTGTGACAGGAGGGCTCCCTTAGGGTTAGGGTGTCTCCCTTAGGGTTAGAGTGTGTGGAAGGGACTCAGCCCGTTATTCCCTGACCCTGGCTTCCAGGCCAGGACCGTGCCTTCTTCAGGTCTAAGGAGATTCACATTTCAGCAGCACTAACGCCTGTCCTCCCAGCCTCGGGACCACCCAGCCCTCCCACACTTGCTGCTCAGCCACTTGCTGCTCTCCTCTGTGGGAAGGGACCCTAGGCTCCCAAATTCAAGATCTCAGGGCATGCCGGAGGCCCCACAGCACTCAGTAAGCAGTTCTCTTTCTTCCTCCTGGTGGATCAGGCTTCCTTAGCCCATTCCTCAACTGCAGTGGAGTTACCCATCTGTTCCACAAATGGAAGGTGCCCTTGAATATTAACAAGTAAAGAGCATTTTTTTAATTATTTATACATTTTATAATTAAAGAACAAAATACAAATTAAGGTGAATTCTTTATTAAATTACCATGGTGTTTAAATGCTTTAGCAGTAATATACATATATAATATAATATAATATAATATAATATAATATAATATATAAAAGGTAGGAATCACATACACCAAGAAGCCCATTCTTGTGAGATGATTAATATGATTAATATGTCTAGAGAACATACTTAGTAGAATCAAACAATACTGACAAAAATGATTGCAGGATTCTTAAGTTATGCTACATCATATTCATCTTTGGTGAAATGTCGAGTTTACAGTGATTTACAATTACTACAGAGGAGTTTATTAGGATTTATAAATGACTCCCACAGGAGTCATATAGTCTTCTCAGAGAACAATATGGATTGTGTTTTGTAATAAATGCAAAATGCCCTCTTGGCAAAAAGTGTAAAAGCTGCTAACAAAATTTGGGTTGAGACTGAGTTCCTTATACATTTCATTTCTGAATATAAATGATTTTTTTAACATTTTATTTTTTATAATATTCCAAGTTTATTCACTCTCTATCCCATCTATAGGCCCCTCCTTCAATCTCTCCCAATCTCACCCTTGCTCCCTCATTTCCATCCATTCCCCACTCCATCTTTTCTGAGACTTATTCTCCAGCCAAGGACCATGCATGGAGATAACCTAGAACTCCTGCTCAGATGTAGCCCATGGCAGCTCAGTATCCATGTGGGAACTCTAGTAAGGGGAACAGGGACTGTTTCTGACATGAAATCAGTAGTTGGCTCTTTAATCACCTCCTCCTATGGGGGGGGAGCAGCCTGACCAGGCCACAGAGTAATACAATGCAGCCAGTCCTGATGAGACCTGATAGGCTAGGGTCAGATGAAAGGGGAGGAGGACCTCCCCTATCAAAGAAATTTCAAGAAACAATATTTTTGTTTTGTGGCTTCATGCTGGGCTCAGATAACTGCACCTAAGTTTCACCTGGTACCTGTGAAAAACCGTGTGCCTGCAAGGACCAATGAGAGAGGTTGTGTGTGTGTGTGTGTGTGCACGTGCAGGTCTTGGGGAGGTTTTCCCTGCAGATAAAAATTATGCACAAAAAAAGCCGGACACTTTTCTTTATTTGGTGAGGGTGCTTTGATGGGGAACCATGAGAAACCAGAACTTAAGGGCTGAAGAGCTGAATGGCCTTATCTGATTTAAAAACTCACGGGTGGGTGCTGGAGAGATGGCTCAGTGGTGAAGAGCATTGGCTGCCCTTCCAGATGGTCTGGAGTTCAATTCCCAGCAGCCTACATGATTACCCACAACTGTCTACAATGGGATCTGGTGCTCTCTTGTTTCATACAGGCATATATTCAGACAGAGTGCTCATGTATAAATAAATAAATATTAAAAAAAAAACAACTCATGGGTTTCTCTTTAAGGTTTAAAGCTTAAAACATATGCTCTGTTTGGTGCAGATCCAAAGAATTTGAAGGGAGCCAGTATGCTGGTGAACCACTTAAAAGACAGGCCTATCCACAGCCAGGTCAGGGTCACCTTGGCTCCCAAAGTACAAACCTTCCAGAAGTTCTTATCAGGGGCTGTTCTGAAAACACAGTCCTCACTTAAACTGAACAAGATTATATTGAACTTTGGAGGGGAAGTCGAGGCCTTTAATCTGAAAAAAAAGTTCTCACCTCAATGTCTCCAAAAGGAAACAGTGCAAATTCTGGCTGTGGAGGAGGCCCTTAATGAGATGATTTCCCTTGGAAATGGACATGTTTGGGGAAGGTGCAGGAACTGACTATATGGGAAGGATATGGGCCCTGCATACTAGTTTGATTTTTGCAGGAAGGATATTAAGTCACTAGGTGAACTCTTGGTTGTGCAAGGACTCGCTTGAATGGAAACAAAAATGTTTCCTAGTGGCCTTATTTAACAATGCATTCAGCCAGTAAAAATACACAAGAGCAAGTTCGGCAGCACATAGACATATCTGAGATGTCTCCCCAGTCCTTAAAAGACACATTGCTTTAAGTCCTTTTGGGATAATAGTGGTTTTGGTTGAATTGCCCCTGGAAGTTGGTCCTACTTCTATATGTGTCCAGTGTCTCTGTCTATTTTGGCTTTTGCATAACTAGAACCTGGGTGGCGGCCTCCTCCTTTTATTCAGGGTAACAAGCCTGATTGGAGTCAAATGGGTTCCCGACAGTTGGAGGCCACAGTGAGGAGACAGAATGGAAGTGCTGGGAATGTTGTGTGAATTTGTTTCCATCTTAATCCTGAGTGTGGGATTTCAGTTTGCACATAGTTCATCCACACCTATTAATGGTCTCTCAGGACATGGCTTTTTGACAGCTGATAACAGGCCTGCCTCGTGCACTGAGAGGGCCTCTGAGCACATCCTGGAGTAGAGAGAAGGTGGCTGTGTCTGCAGTTGATGGGGACTGATATGGAGACTCTCAAAGGACCCTTGATCAACAACAGCCCAGAGAAGTAAAGCGGTCTGTTTTACCTATTCCCCACAATGGGGAGGCTGAGGCTCAAACACCCCCAAATAAAGCAGAATTGTAAAAAAACAAAAACAAAACATAACAAGCACTTATAAGAAAATAGGAAAGAATTGCTACCCTCCCATGATTCAGAAGTCATGATGTGTTAATATTATAAAGCATTCAGTGAGCAGAAGCATAGTGATTTTTTCTTAATTGGGTTTACAAAATTTATTTTTAATATATTATATATATATTAATATAGATATGTGATATATTATATACTGTATAACATATATTTATATGTAATTGTATATATTATATATTTTTATATATTTATGGATTGTTATTTTATGTAAATATATTAATATAGTTATAGAGATATATTTATATATATTATGTATACCATATATATTTATATATAATTATATATTATATATTTATTGATTGGTTTTTATATACATATATTTATATAGATATATTTTATATATTTATGGATTGTTTGTTCACACAGTACCCTAGTAGTGCAGTACACCAGACTTATGTTACTAAAAAACAAACCTTTAATCGTCAGATGAGAGTGCATATAGAGTTGACACAGCCTTACACTCGTGTATGCACATCTTGAAAAGTTGGCAAAATCACAAGGCTCTGCTTTATACATTCCAAAGAACCACTGGATAATGTAATTCATGGTTATGGTTTCTCGTTGCTGGTGGGAAGACTACAGAGAGGAGTAGGTTGTTGGCCCATGACCTCATTCTAGTGAGCTCATCATCGAAGGGCAGGGACATGATTCATTGGGGTGCGGGTGGCAGGGAGGGAAAACAAGGGAAGAGAAATAATGGAACCCTTTGATGCCGCATCAGATCAGAATTGAAACCCAAGCCAGGGATGAATCCAAGGCTGCTTGTCTCATGGCCGAATCGTTTCTCTTGCCTCTGATGCAACTGCTCTGTAGTGAATCCTATCTAAAAAGAGGTTCAGTTGCTGCCCTTTCCAGCCTGTCCTTATATGATTCAACTGTGAAATTGTTGCAGAAGAAATAGAAGAGAAATAGTACTCACTAGGACCTCAGCAGTTATTTTCCTCAGTAGGAGGCACTGGGGAACAGAGAGAAAAGTGAGTGTGGATGTGAAGGTTGAGTTAAGGCCATGACAAGATAGAAGCTGGGTTTATTTCCTAAATTTTATATAGTAAAATACATACAATTTCAACTTCCCATAGCAGCTGTTTGTGTTTGTCTGTTTTGATTTGTTTTGGATGGTTGGATTTTGTTTGTTTGCTTGTTTTTGTTTTTCTAGGCTGTCCAGGACTTTGTAGACCAGGCTGGCCTTGAACTCACAGGCCAGGCTTCAGTCAGATCTTACTGAAGAAAGGAAAAAGAGGCTCTATGTCAACAGTCTTTCACTACAGTGGCAGTTTCCCGAACTTGGCTTATGGGAAAGAAATATGATTTCCATTGTCATATTGTAATGTTCTCTGTGTTCCTTTGTGTCAGTCATTCTTCAAATACAAGAATAGGAAACTGAGGGACTTAAACAGAACTCGAGAAAGACCCATGAAGGAGCCACAGCATCTCAGCCCATGTGGAGGTCAGGCAGTGGCTTCAAATTTTTTCTCAAGAAATTGGCATAGTGAATTCAGGTGGCACTAACCGCTCTGGTGACTGCAGGGAATTCAAAACTCCTCCAGAACTCCTCTCGTCCAAGGGTTTGGATGAATTCCTCTGTGAAGGTTCCTATGTGTGTCTGAGCTTGGAGAGCATCCCTGAAGAGGAGGAGAGGGTCTTCCTCCCCTCACCCTTAAATGTTTCTCATCATCTACCTGTGCAGGCCTGACCCAGGTGCATTTACCATTTATAAAACCATGAGGGTGTGCATTTGCGGCCTGTGGTCTCCTTAAATGTCATAATCACTATGACACTATTCTATCCTATTCTATTCTGATTACTGTAATCCTAGAGAAACTTCTTTTTCTCAGGGGTCCCGATCTGATCGTGAAATTGTTGTCATATGTAGCCAATATGGAGGAGGGGATGGGGTGGAGTGGGTAAGGTGTGTCTATGCAGGCTCAGAGTAAGATTTCTTTCCCCGATAAGAAACAGAGAATTCAGATAATCTCACAGATGGCTGGGAAAAGCAGTGGAAGTTGATTGCTTTGTTTTTAATGCCTGAGTATATGCTTTTGTGTAAATGTGCCACGGTTTCTTTATCCATTCTTCAGTTGTGGGACATCTAAGTGGTTTCCAGATTCTGACTATTACAAATAAAACTGCTATGAATGTAGTTGATTAGGTGTCCTTCTTATAGAGCTTCTTTGGGGGATATATCCATTAGTGGTATAGCTAGCTCTTTCCAAATTTCTGAGAAATCGCTAGATTGATTTCCAAAGTGCTTGTAAAAGTTTCCACTCACACTAGCAAGGAAGGCTTGTTCCCCTTTGTCCTCATCCTCACCAGGATCTGCTACAACTTGAGATTTTTGATCTTAGCCTTTCAGACTGGGTATGAGATAGAATCTCAGAGTAATTTTGATTTGCATTTCTCTGATGATGATGGAAGGTGAGCATTTCTTTAAGTGCTTCTAAGCCATTCAAGATTTCACTGTTGAAAATTCTTTGTTTAGTTCTGTAAAATTATTTAATTGGGTCATTTTTTATTGTAGTTTGATTTCTTGAGTCCATTGTATAGTTTCGATATTTGTTGAAAATAGGATTGATGTGTTCTTTTCCTAATGTGTAGATTGACATTTATTTCCATTGATAGTGTTTACTCCTTATAGATCTGTTGGTGTTCTTTTCAGAAAGTTGTCTCCTGTGCCAATGAGTTCAAGGCTCTTTCCAGGTTTCTCTTCTAACAGATTTAGTATTTCTGCAGTTATATTGAGGTCTCTGATCCACTTGGATTTGAGATTTTTTTTCAGGGAGAAAAATATATATCTATTTGCATTTTTCTACATGCAGAGATAGTTAGACCATCATGGTTTGTTGAAGAGGCTGTGTTTTTTCCATTGTACGGTTCTGGCTTCCTTGTCAAAAATCAATTGACCAAAGGTATGTGGGTTTATTTCTGCGTCTTTGATTCAATTCCATTGATCAACCAACCAGTCTATCTCTATGCCAGCACCATGCAGTATTATTAATATTGCTGTGTGTTGTAGCTTGAAGTCAGGGATGTAGATAACTCCAGAAGTTCTTTTGTTGTCTAGGACTGTTTAAGCTGTTCTGGGTTTTTTTATTCTTCCATATAAAGTTTAGAATTGTTCTTTCAAGATCTGAAAAGAACTGCATTAGTATTTTGATGTGATTGCATTGAATCTGTAGATTGCCTTTGGTTAGATGGCCATTTTCACTATGTTAATCCTATGGATCCAGGAAATTGGGAGATCCTTCCATTTTCTGACATCTTCATTTTCTTTCTTCAGACCATTGAAGTTCTTTTCATGCAGGCCTTTCACTTATTTGGTTAGAGTCACACCAAGATACATTATAACATTTGTGGATATTATGAATGGTGAAGTTTTCTTAATTTCTTTCTCAACACATATGTCCCTTATGTACAGGAGGGCTATGGATTTTTTTAAAACATTAATCTTGTATCCAGCTACTTTGCTGAAGCTGTTTATCAGCTATAGGAGTTCTCTTGTGGAATGTTTGGGGTCGCTTACATACACTGACACCTGGTCCGAAAATAGCAATATTTTGACTTCTTCCTTGCTGATTTGTATGCCCTTGATCTCCCTTCATTGTCTTATTGCTCTAGCTAGAACTTAAAGTACTATATTGAAGAGGTACAGAAAGAGTGGACATTCTTCTTCTGTCCCTGATTTTAATGAAATTGCTTTGAATTTTTCCACATTTATTCTGATGCTTGCAATTAGCTTGCAGTATATAGTCTTTATTATGTTTAAATGTAGATATTGTATCCTTAATCTCTCTAAGACTTTCACCATGATGGGATGTTGGATTTTATCAAGCACATTTTCTCCATCTAATGAGATGACAGTGATTTTTTTCTTTAAATTTTTTAATGTGGTGGATTACATTGAAGACATTTTGTATGTTGAACCATCCCTGCATCCCTGGGATAATGTATATGATGTGTCCTTGGATTCAGTTTGTATTTTATTGAGTTTTTTTACATGGAAGTTCATGCATGAAATTGGTCTGGAATTATCTTTCTTTGTTGGGTTTTTATGTAGTTTAGGTTTCAGCATGACTGTGGCCTCATAGAATGAATCTGGCAATGTTCCTTCTGTTTCTATTTTGTAGAACAATATGAAGAGTATCTGTATTAGTTCTTTTTTGAATGTCTGACAGAATTCTGCACTAAAACCATCTGGGTCTGGGCTTTTTTTTTTTTTTTTTGATGGGAGGTTTTTGATGATTCCTTCTATTTTCTTAGTGGTTATTGGACTGTTTAAACTTTTTCCTGATCTTGATTTATCTTCGGTAGGTGAAATCTATCCAGAAAAATCCTTTGTTTACTTTAGATTTTTTAATTTTGTAAAATACAGGCTTTTGAGTTAAGTCCTAATGATTTTTTTTATTTCCTCATTGTCTGTAGTTATGTTCCCCTTTTTGTTTCTGATGTTTACCTGGATTCTCTCCCTCTGTCTTTTAGTTAGTTTGGCTAAGGGTTTGTTTATCTTGTTGATATTTTCAAAGAATCAGCTTTTGGTTTTATTGATTCTTTGTATCAGTCTCTTTGCTTCCAATGTATTGATTCCAGCCTCAAGACTGAATATTTCCTGTCAACTGCTACATGTTGGTGTGTTTGCTTCCTTCTCTTAGAGAGCTTTCAAGTATGCTGCTAAATTACTAATTTGGGATCTCTCCAATTTCTTTATGAAGGCACTTCATTTATCAAAAGGCTGTGAGCTTTTCTCTTAGGACTACTTTCATTGTGTCTCATAAGCTTGGGTATGTTTTGCCTTCATTTTTATTGAAAACTAAAATGTCTTTTATTTCTTCCTTTGTTTCTTCCATGATCATGTGGTGTTTCTCTTGTTGAAGTCTAGATTTAATCCATGGATGTCTAATAAGATTCATGGAGGTATTTCAGTCTTCTGATATCTTCTGAGGCTTGCTTTGTGACTGATTTTATGGTCAAATTTGGAGGTTTCCCGAGCCACTGAGAAATGTTCTGTATATATCTGTTAGGCCCATTTGATTCAAGATGTCTGTAAGTTTATTTATTTCCCCACTTACTTTCTGTCTTGATCTGTCCTTTGGAGAAAGTCTGTGCTGAAGTCTCTGACTATTAATGTGTGAGATCCAATGTGTGATTTAAGCTTTGGTAATATTTCTTTTATGAATGACACTACCCTTACATTTGCATCATAGATGTTCATTATTGAATGGTTGTAGTGGTGGATTTTTCCTTTAGTGAGTATAAAGTGTTCTTCCCCATCTCTTTTGATTAATTTTGATTGAAAACTTATTTTGAGACATGAAAATGGCTACTTCATCTTGTATTTTTTTTGGGTCAATTTGCTTTCAAAACCTTTTCCAGCCCTATACTCTGAGGTAAGGGCTATCTTTATGCATCATTATTTTTTAGTGTAATCACCCACACCTCAGAACACTCTCTTGATAGTATCCCTAATGACCTCTCTATCAAGGCACACACTCAGAAGAATTCTCTACAAGACAATAAACAGCCAACATCCTTTCCTAAGATCCAGAGAGAGAAACAGAAGTGAAGAAATTAAACATCATAAACCTAAAATAGACAAGTGAAGATAGCAACAACTAGAATCACAATTATCCCAAACCCAGATAACTAGACACCAGAGTGAAATCAAAATCATTAACACCCAAGACAGCAAATCACCACAACCCTACTAGAGGAGACCCTGAGGAATTCAATATAGCCACAGAACAAGACAATGATTTCAAAACAAAGATAAGTCAAGGATATAGCACAGGATATATATAAAACCTCAATGATGTCTGTGAAAACAAAAAGTGAAATAAAACACTGAAGATAGTTGAAGACATTTTATTACAAAAGGAATCGATAAAATGAAAAACTGAGATATATCTAGAAATAAAAAATGGCTGAAGAAGTCTAACAAAAACTCAAGTGATAAGCCTCACCAACACAGTCCAAAACATGAAAAAGACATTCTCATGACTAGAGAAAAATGCTATTCCTTAATTTCTCATCCATCATATTCTCTGATTCTTGATTTTACTGAGCTCTTTAATCTATTTTGGTGAGTTTTGTTCAGAGTGATACATAAGGATCCTTTGAATTATTTTATGTGCACACTTCTAGTTTGACCACAACAATGTGATGAAGATGCTGTCTTTTTTTTCCAGTGTTTATTTCAAGATTTCTTATTTTAAAAATATTAACTGTCCATAGGTATTTGGATTTCTGCATGGGTTTTTCATCTCATCATCAAGCAAAGTGTTTGTTACTCTGCCAGTACCATGCTGTTACTACTATAGTTTTTAGTTCAATTTAATCTTTGGATGGGTGATCCCTCTTGCAGTTCTTATTTAGGATTGTTTTAGGTTTCATGGTTTGTTTGTGCTTCTATTTAAAGCTGAAAATTGTCCTTGCAACAATTGTCCTTTCAACAATTGACAACAGAATTGTCTGGAATTTTGATGAAGATTGCACTGAATGATTGCAATGAGGATTGCATTTTTTTATGATGGAGAGTTTTGTTGTATTAATCTTAGTTGTCAATGAGTAGGGGAGATCTTCCTAGCCCTTGCCCAGGCATAAAGATAAACCATCTTCAATATTACAGCAGATAACTGAAATTCTTCTTCATAACAAAGGACCGCCATCATTCTGAAAATGAAGAAGTGTACAAAAAGCTAAAATACGTTCACCAACTACACACCCAAATATATTCTAATATTCAAATGAATAAATAAGTCAAAAGAAAAATTAGATATCAAGAAAATATACAATACGAATAATACACAATATAATTCTAAATAAAGAATTCTTTATTACTATTATTAATTACAGTTTATTCACTTTGTATCCCAGGTGTAGCACCCTCCCCATCCCCTCCCAATCCCACCCTCCCTTTTCTTCTCCTATGCCCCTCCCCCAGTCCAATGATATCGTAGGACTTCATCCTCTTCCATCTGACACAAGTCGATCAAGGCTCATCAGGACTGGCTTCATTGTTTTCCTCTGTGGACTGGTAAGGCTGCTACCCCCTCACATGGAGGTGATCAAAGAGCCAGCCCATGAGTTCATGTCATGTCACAATTTGCAGATGATATATGGTAGTAGACCTGAGTGACCCCAAAAATTTTCCCAGGGAACACCTACAGCTGATAAATCTATTCAGCCAAGTGCCCGGATACAAAATCAACTCAAAAAAATTAGTAGCACTCCTGTATACAGAAGACAAAAGGGCTGAGAAAGAAATTGGGAAAACAACACCCTTCACAATAGCCACAAAGGACATAAAGTACCTTGATGTAACTCTAACCAAACAAGTGAAAGACTTGTATGAAAAAAAAAAAAACTTCAGTCTCTGAAGAAAGAAATAGAAAAACATATGAGAAGAGAATTCTTAAAGAAATAATTCAAATGGCTGAGAAACATTTAAAGATATGTGCAAGATCGATAGTCACCAGGGAAATGGAAACCAAAAGTAGTTTCAGGTATGGTCCAAAGAGAGTCACATTGGCTAAGAATATTCAGACATTGCTAGTAGGAGTACAAAAATGTATAGCCACTAAGGACATATTTGTGGCTTTTCCTCAGCAATATGGAGAATGTTCTGCCTCAAGAACCAGCTATACCACTCTTGGGCATATATCCAAAGAATGTTTCATCTTTCCATGGAGACATTTATGCAAACATGTTTATGATTGCTTTAATCAACACTTCCAGAAATTGGATAAAACCCAGATGTCCATAACAGAAGAATAGATAAAGAAAATGTGGACATTTATACAACAAAACAGTACTCAGTCATTTTACAAAGTAAATCATGAAATTCGAAAGAATATGCATATCTGCAAGCAAACTAGAAAAAAAATCATTCTGAGTATATAGTAACACAAGTTCAAAAATACAAATATGGCACGTATCTTCTCACATGTTAATATTACTTTTAAAGTGAATGATAAGCAATGTACAGCACATAAAACCATGTAGGATACACACAGAATAAGGGACTAGTGTTTGAGAACAAATAACTAGATCTCTCTAGGAGAGGTTAATAAAATAGTAATTGATAGATGGAAGATGGGCTCATAAAGAAGAATCGGTTGGAAGTGGGGAAAAGGACATTATGGAAAGTAATATGAAGAGAGACAGTGAAGATGAAATGTCAATTGAATATTACTGTAGTAACCTAATACAGCAAAAGCTGCCTAAAATGTATACATATCTGAAGGTGATCCAAATGAAATAATACGAGAGAGTCCCAACAGCATGTCATTTGTCATCAAATGAAGTATGTGTTATATCTACTTGAGGTGGTGGACAAAAGAGTCTTATTAGAATGTCTAAACAATGCACACTTTTATCAAGATTATAATTTGCTCTCCATAAATTCACTACAAGTCTCTATCGCTGAATACAGCATTTACACAACTCACTGAATATATAGAAATTAAGCCAGTGCCTACATAGAAATTTCACTATATAGGTACATTTATCTATATCTGAATTGATATATATATATATATATAGAGAGAGAGACAGAGAAATAGATTTATGTGTGTAATCTGTATATGTATTTTTAAATTCCAATAACCAAATATTGCAAGATTATACATAGGAGGCATCAATTAATTATTTTGTTTGTTTATATATAAGAGTTAACAGTACATCATTTTTTCACTTTCCTACATTCAAAGCCTCTTGCAGTTTTAGCTCTTGAAATTTCATGGCTGCGTTTTCATGAATGGAGTTTACATAAGTTAGATATCAAATTTTGATTTGCATTATATTGTATATATCTCATTATAATAATGTATATAGTAAAAATACCATGAAATTATATCAGTAGTAATTATGATAAACAGTATTACAGTAAACTAGAAAAGTATAGAGATGAAGTACTTTTCGTTTTGGTTGTTGTTATGAGATAGTTGACTGAGCCCAGCCACATCAAGATTTCTGTTGCCAGGTTCAAAACTGAGTTCATAATCACAGGCTTCAAAACTTACTCCTATCCCGATTCTTAAAGTGATTAATGTTTGTCTTTTAATCAGGAAAGAATGTAAAGAGGAAAGTGGCTGATAATCTAAGCTAAGCATACAACTTATAAATTTGTTGTCTGTCTTGATTTAAATTGCTTATGAGCAGCTTGCCCCCTCTTTTGGTCCTGTATAATTCTGAATTTGGTGCCAGACTTCCAGGAGGAAATCTGAATACAAAAGCTGAGTTGAGAACCCTGAACCCAGGTGTCCTGCATAAGGCTGAGTCACTAGTATTTACTTTCTTGGTCAAAACCCCATGTCAAAATATGAATGAATTCTCTCCCTCTCCAGCCCCCACACCAATGTCCCTATTCTAGTCCACTGATAAGGGATGTCCTCCTCCTCTACTATCTTACTGTAGCCTATCAAGTCTCATCAAAATTGTCGGGATCTACTTTCCCTGTTGCTTAGTTTAGCCACTTTGACTGAAAGAAGTGATCAAAGAGGTAGCAAAGTGATCAAAGAGTGACTGCCCCTGCTCCCCTTACTAAAGGAAATCAAATGTTCAAAGTACCCTTCACAACAGCAATCCAAAACAAACAAGCTGTTTTTGTTTTTGTTTTTTTTTTTTTATGACCTACAATTTTGTCTCAGACCCTGGTGTTCTCCAAAGTCACTGTGGACCATGATGAAATCATACAGGTTGTAGAAGAAAGAAAGAACCAAACATGTTTTTCACCTGGAGGAACCAGGTGTAGAGCCCCAGGGCTATGGGATTCCAAGAGTACATGGATGACAGGGAAATAGAACAACAAAAAGACAGCAAATTCAGAGCAAGTCTGGCTACAGTGACAGAAATATCTCAGTACTATGACCCTCAGTTGTCTGGACTTTGCTACAGTGTCTGTACTGACCTATCATGTAAAACTTTGGGTATGCACAGACTAAGAGCCTGAAGCAACAGTAGGAAGCAGCTGTAGCATACAAAGTCTTCTCTAACACTGCTGAGGTCTGAGCCTGTTACAGGACCTAAGCCAAGAATCTCCTTGGATCAGCCTCAATGCAGGGGACTATCTCTGCATAGTGAAGAGTCTGACATGTCCCTTCCTTTGCTTTGTCTCAGCCTCCTCCTGAAACCTTTGTTTACATCAATGAGGATGCCTCTGCTCAGTTGTGGTTATTACTGGGGGCCCAACAACTACATGGAGGCAGACGTTAACCTTGCTACATTTATTCCCATTTCCATCCCACTTGACCTACATTATAAAGTCCGGAATGTTTTTGACAGAAAACCAAGTCAACTATGGAATGCCGATCTGTGAGTACTTGCTTGAATGTGCTATGGTTGTTCTGGTTAAAAGACAGTACATGACCTGCTAAACACATGTAATTCCATTGAGAATAATGAACTAGATAGAGGACAATGTGAAAACAGTTTCACATTTTTCTTTCTGCTTCATTGTGCATTGCAAACATTTACACTTCTCTGTGTTATGCTTCCAGCCAGAAATAAATCAGGGATAGGGAAAACCTAACTTTTGTGTCTGATCCATGGTGTGATTCCATGGTCAGGCTTATATATTAATAACACACTGACTCTAATATGTCCTGATAAGTTTCCATTCTTCTCAGCTCTATTTAGCCATCTAAAGATCTTATGTTTGAATATCTGTTTCTTTCCAGAGATTTGGAGAGTTCTGCTAAATTGAACTTGAATATCCCTATGTCGTCAGTACAACTCTTAGGATCTCATGTTTCTCATATTCTGGCTTTAGTATCTTTAAAGTATCTCAGAGTTTAGACGCTGTGGTCATAATCATTACTTATTTATTTATCATTGACATTGTAATATAGTGTTCTGAAATTCGTGTGTTTCATGCCCATATTCTGTCTTCTACTTAGATCTGCTGGAAACCCAGTGTTCTGTGATTTGATTGGAAGCTCTATGATTTTCATTTCCAACCTTTCTGTCTTTCTCTTCCTTCAGAATATCAGTTTTATCTTAGGATTTATTTTACATGGTACTGAGCATTGTCTGTGTTTTGCTGTTTATTCTATCCCTCATCGAAGTTCTCCTGGAAACTGTTGATTCTTGTCTCAATGCCCAGTTGAATTCATTGCTTGATTCTGTCTTCTTTTCTGTTGTTCATCTCTTTACTTTCTGAAGTATTCATCTGCCACTTTATCTCTCTGATAAACTGTGAGTTAGGTTGTTGGATATTCATGATACTGTAGAGGAGTCATTAGGCTTTTTCATATTTCTATTGTTTAGTTGATACTATAAAAGGTACACATGTTCATCTGAACATCAATTTTGAGATTAGTGTGGTCCTTTGATGAAAAGTACCTTATTGAAACCTCAATACATATTTCCTCTCTGAGCAGGAAACAAACATACAAGCCTGTGGTCCTGGTACTTGTATTATTATGGAGTACTTAAATAGAAAAACAGACACACTAGAATTCCTAATTTATTTTGGAAGTAAGGGACTCTTAGGAATGCTTTCACAAGATGGAGAAATCATAGTTCAGTAGCTCACTGCCGCTGGAGAGAGAAGGGATTCCAACACAGGAGGAAGGAAAGAGCCAATCCTCAGAGATAGACAAGAGACAGAAAAGACTGAATTGTTAATTGACAGAAGTCTTAATCTAGATTCTGTTTGTCCTGTGATAGGTGGATCTAGTCTTAATTCCTTGAAGTAGTTTACACAAAGAAATAAAATTTTAAATATATTAACATGTCCACAATCTGTAATCTATTCTGAAATCCTCACTTTAGGAAAAGCAAGTGTATGTAAACAGCTGGGTTAGACTCATGCTTTAGAGCTAAAGCTGGGGTACCAAAAAGGATGGTTCTGGGCTACAAAATGAACAGCCTTTCCTCTCTCTGAATGTGTAATGGCAGATAAGATTTCAGCACAATGAGAAGCATTGAGGTATATCTTCAGCAGGAATGAAAGGACATTAAAAAGTTTGATTTTGTAACTATGACAAGACTAGCCATACTGTCAACATGTCAAGAGATCTGAGAGAAATTTGAGCAGGCAGTATAATCCAAATTTCTTTTATATCTGTCAAAATGACAGAGACTTAACAGATCCCTGGCACCCAGTCGGAGATCCTCCATGGCAATCTCAAAGACTTCATAGCCATCAGAGTTTGGCAGTCTTTTGATGCCACACCAAACAACATTAAGGCTTCAACTGCCACACAGGGCATCATCGGCCTCCAAACACCAGACTCATGAGGCCTGAAAGATTTTTTTATGAAGGAGGCACTTGGGAAAATTCACCTACCCTAGCCAAGCAGAGTATGGCATTTAATTCTACAATTTCCATAGGTTGGGCAGGGACAAACTGGTGGGAGAAACATGTGGCAATTCATTGTTCAGTTTTCAGCATTACCGCAGTTAAAATATGATCAAAGAAAAGGCCATTTCTGTCCATTTTATTTGTGGATAGGCATAGCTAATGACTCCAGATGTCTGTCAGAGAAAGCCTTTTTCATTAAATTAATTCCATATTTGACAGAGCTCTCTGGGATTTGAGGAGGAGCATCTCATTTATTACCATACCTTTTCACTTGAATATTTTTACTAATTAAATCAATTCACATCTTAGTAATATGTTGCACCCTTCTTTACTCCCAATTCCACCCTCTCTCCCACATCCCCCTCCCCTATCTTTTCCCATAAATACACACTGCAGCTCCTGTAGTCTTAGGGTAAGTGAGTTGTCTCCATCCCCTGTGGTCTGTTAGGGTAGCACAATCAGGGGAAAGTGATCAACAATCAGAAAACATATTGCATGTCAGAGTTATCTTCCTCTTCCCTAACTACTGGACCCACATGAAGCCTAATCATCCCTTCAACTACTTATATGTAGAGGACCTAAGTTCAAGCCATGCATTGTCCTTGGTGGTGCTTCAGACACTGTAGAACCCTCTGGGCCCTGTTGCATTGGACCTGATAATCTTCATGTGGAGTTCCTGTCACACATATATACATGAATGAGTATATGGATATAACCAACTGAATCAATTGTTTACTCTTTAGAATTACTTTTATGTGATTGGAAAAACATCAGCACTCAGCTCAAATGGAAAAAATGGAGAACAAATTTATTGTTGAATAAATTTGCGAGTCTGGGAACACAATTAAAGTCATCCCAAATCCCATGTTTCAATATGGAAGTAGATTCATGCATTTTTATAGTAAGTGAATAAAGACAGCTATAAGTCCAATATATCACTGGAAACATCAGAGAGGAGGTAGACAGAA
This sequence comes from Meriones unguiculatus, assembly GCF_030254825.1. Classification (NCBI taxonomy): domain Eukaryota; kingdom Metazoa; phylum Chordata; class Mammalia; order Rodentia; family Muridae; genus Meriones; species Meriones unguiculatus. The sequence continues at coordinate 2,560,636 of NW_026843645.1, forward strand.
AGATGGAGAAATTTATCATACAGGCCTAAGATGCTGTATGATGTAATGCTTGTCTTTTAGAGAGGCAGAAGCCAGTGGTGTTCTGGGTTACTGAATTCCAAAATGATTTTGTTCACTGTCTGTAAGAGATCATCTCAACCTTAGAGGTGTCCAAGAAATGGCAACTCAGGATGTGTCAGGTAGTCTGGACTATGGTAATGAGGCCCCAGAGCTACTACATTCCAATCTCTCCATATCATTAAAGTTTTTATAGCCAGTCTTTGCAGACACAGCTGTTTCCAGGAGTTCTCATTGATACATGTATACAATCATACAGTTCAATATTACTTTGGGATAATCCCTGGGAAAGACTAATTTTCTTTCTCTCAGTTGTTCCTCATTGCCTGGTGTTGACCAATAGATTCTCTCTTAACATAGCATCTGGCCATATATCTCAGATTAATGCAGTACAACCAAATGGTGTTTCTTCCCAGTGATGGTAGGGCTGAAAGCAGAATCGTTCCTTCAGTAGAACCTAGTGGCCTATAGACTCATGATTTCTGTTAAGCTCCCTCTGTAAGGGTTACCCAGACTCTTATCTACCACAGGTTTTGAAAGAAGCTTCTGAAGTCCCTTCCCTAAACACTGAAGGCCATGAGTGAGAAAGTTCAGCCCACCTATGTGCAACAAAGTTACACCTCCTCCCAAGGACGTTCAGCCAACCAACCTGCAAAAAAGTTACACCACCTCCCCTTGAGAGCACTTTTGTACTGTCTTAAAATGCTTGGGGTTTTCCTCTCTTTTATATGCTAGTATAACTTACTTTTTTCTTTCACTGCCTTACCTAGGAAACTCTAATTCTTTATTTAATTTGCAAGCTTCATGAAATACCTTTTCTTTAGTTATTACTATTTACATTTTGTAAAGAAAATTAATTTTTACATTAGATTTACATGTGTTTTGCCTACATGTCTGTGTGTGCATGGTTACTTCAAAGGCCAGTGAAGGATGTGGATACCCTAGAAGTGGTGGTACATATTTTTGGAACCTAAAACTGGCTACTGGGACTTGAATCAGGGTCCTCCACAAGAGCAGCAAGTAGTCATAACATATCAGTCATTTCTCAGGGCCCTAGAACACTATTTTACACAGGTTTATTTATTTTTATTTCATGTCTTGAGTGCTTACCTTCTTGTATATGTGTGAATGCCCAGGTATGCTGGTGCCCAAAGATGCCAGAAAGGATTTTATGACCTAGAGCTACACATGGATCCAAGGCTTCCCAGTGGGCACTGAGAACTGATACTAGCTTTTACTCAAAGGGGTCTGTGTGCTTAAATGCCTGGGCATCTGCCTATCCACCAAAGAGATATTTTAACAGTAAGAGTGCATACAAACTTGTTAAAATTTTTAAGTGAGTATAAAATTAAATCATTTCAAAATAAAAGGACATGAAGTGGTTAATCATATTCCTAGTGAACACCTTAGTAACTCTTCCATACCCCAATGCCTCCACAAACAGAAAGATCATCAGCACCTATATATTCAGCAGTCATACGACATAGACAAGTGACAATGCACAGAAAAAAAAAAACTATTACTAGATGCAGTTTAATTTCTTAGGTTTTAGGAGCCATTCTATGATGTTCCTAAGTTGTCTGGGCTCATTCACAAAAGCTTCAAATGTCACAGGAAAAGTCATGGCCTAAGACCTCTAAGTTTCTGAATTTGATAAAGAATTCCTGGAAAAAATATTGACTGACGATACTCATCGCTCTATCCCTATATGTTTAGAATGAAATGGAAAAACTATCAAATTTTGCTGACTGTATACTTTGCCATGGAGGAGATCAATAAGGACAAACAATTGCTTCCTAATATAACCATGGGTTTCCATGTCTACAATTCCTTTAATTCTAACAAAAGAACCCTGGAGGGCCCTCTGATGTTCTTGTCTGGGAGGAGTGATCATATCCCTAATTACAAATGCAAAACAAAACACAAAGCTCTAGGAATCATTTCAGGAACCTGGCCAGAATTTTCTGCTGCTATTGGAACACTTTTGGAGCTCTACAAAGTCCCACAAGTAAGTTAGGAAAGTATTTTTGTTCACAGTCACTTAGGAAACCTGACCAAAAGAAAACAAACAATTGTTTACTTTAGACAGATTTCAAAATCATTGAATGAATTACCTTAGTATGGCAATGATTAGTAGGGGAAAGAGTGTGGTGAAAAGCATGAGCAGGACATGAGCAGTATATTCTGATAATTTCAAAGCAGATAACTTAATAATACTCGTGATTCTATCTCTAAATGCTGGCAAGATGTTCTGTGAATACTGAGGCTGTATTTGCTCACAAGTCAAATTTTACAACACCTAAGTGCCAAATCTTGCATATAAATATCTCATAATACATAGAATGGTCAATGTCTGACATAAGAAAATAAAAAGTACAGGACATGTTACTAAATTTGCAACAATCCTCAAATGAAAAATTTTCAAGGAATTTTTATGATATCATTCAGGATAATACACCTCAGAGAGCAAAGAATATCTACATAGGTATATTCCAAATACTGACTATTGCCAGCCTATACTGAAGCAAAGCATCCATCAAAAGGCATCAGTATAAACAAAGAAAACATTGGGTGAGTGTAAGGGTAGGGAATAATCAAGATCACAAAACCCACAGTGTGGCTCTGATTGTTATCACTCAGTTAAACAATTCATATGTGAAGAATGAACCTATTTCCTCTCTTAAGGTGATGGCCCCAAATACATAGAACATCAGAATCACTTTTGTTCCTGTGTTTCTTCAGGTCACATATGGACCTTTTAATGCCGAGCTAAGTGACAAAGTTACATTCCCATCCCTTTATCAGATGTCTCCTAAAGACAGAGGCCTAATCCATGGTGTGATCTCTTTATTGCTGTGCTTTGGCTGGAATTGGGTGGGGCTTTTTGTGGTTGATGATCTGAATGGAAAAGAGTTACTCTCTCACCTGAAAGCAGAAATGGCAACAGAAGATATCTGTGTGGCTTTTACACAAAAAATCCCTGCTTATTGGAAGCTAGGGTTAAAAAATATTGCTGGTTTTGTGGACCTGAACCAACATACACAAGTGAATGTACAGGTATTCTATGGTGATATAGATGACTTGTTGATATTCTGCCTTAATAATAGAATATTTTTAGCCAGAGGGAAGGTGTGGATCATGGCAAAGCAACACTTAATACATTTAGATTCTGCAGCAGATGAGTATTATTTGATATACTTTTTCAGAGGAAGTGTATCATTTTCAAAGAAGAGAACTATCCCTGGTTTCAAGAACTTTCTTGAGGATCTTACACCCTCCAGATACCGAGGAGATTTTTATTTCTCTAAATTCTGGATTGACAATTTTCTTTGTTCACTTCCTTCTTTGCCATGTGAATCTCTTAATCCCTGCCCAGCGAATATTTCCCTAAAGATTAATCACAAAAACATTGATCTGATGACCATTTCTGAGTCCAGCTATTCCATATGGAATGCAATGTATTCCATGGCCCATGCACTCCATAAACTGCTATTGAACAAAACTGAAATGGGATCTACCGAAGACAGAAACACAGACTGGCTTCTACCATTGCAGGTAAGTCTCACTCATATGCAAGGGAAGCTCAGGATCTAACATTATTACTAAGTAATTACTGTGGTCAAGCCATTAAAACGTTTTTCTCATTTTATAATTAAAAGTAGAAGTTAAAATGGAAAAGCTTCTGTCACAGTGTATGTGTATACATCTGTAATTATCTTATATGATTTTGGGACTGAAAGCACTGACTTGAAGACAGTAAGTTTGAATGTCTTTTAACAAATACTTTCATAGTTTGAGATGAAATTCTGTAACATATAAATGTAATCCATGTAAAGAGGAAGCAAGTTTAATATTAAAATTTATGTGCTTTCATGGAATATGCCAAGTTCCATGACGTATAGACATAGTGACCACATCCAAAGCTGCTTTTTCACATAAAATGAAATTTAGGTTAATAATACAAGACTATAAGAAGAACCTTTCATGGAAAATAAATTCCCTGTTCTAGAGTCATGAGTAACTGAAAAGTAATTGCTTGTACAAGTTCTTTATTCTTAATTGCATAAAATGAAGTTAAAACCAAACAGTGCTTCCATCTTAAAGGTTAGAGCATAAACCAGTTAATAAGCTGAGACTATATCTCCATGCATTAGAGATAAATGGATGTGTTTAGGTTTTAAACCAAAAAGATATAAACAGGAATCATCCACACACATACGAGCCTTGATGATCACCTTCAAATAGGGTATCATTAAGAAGACTGTTGAACAAGTAAATTTAACTTTAAATTCTATCAAAGACAGATGAACAAAAAATAAATTCTGAATGTATCATGTACTATGTAATCTTGAGTATTATGGAAAGCAATAATATTTAACATAGACATTGTCACGGTTTCTGAACATAGTCTACCAGAGATGTGATATTAGGTAAGTTTGTATAAGCCTTCTCTAGATAACAGAGTACCTCAGCAACAGTTCTATAATATGAGTAGGAATTAGATAACAAAATATTGAACATCATAATTTGAAACATTAACCTGTTTAATTTGTTAAATATGGAATTAAATCACGCTAGGGGCATGATTCAGCAAGTATAAGCATGTGCTTCTCATACAGGGTCCCTGAGTTTGGTTGTCAGCACACATATGGTGGCTCACAACTGTCTTAATTTCAGCTCCATGGAATCTGACACACGCTTTTGCTTTCTGCAGGAGTCAGATATGTACTTTGTGTACATGTGTACATACTCGTAGGCAATAAACAAAAACAAAAATAACACATATGTAGGGGGCCTGAAGTGGCTCAGTGTTTAGAAGTACTTCGTGCTATTTAAAGACCCACAATTCCTGTTATCTAGATAAAAGCTTACAACTATCTGTAACTCTACTCTGGGCAGTACCGTCTTCTGGCCTCCAGAGGCACCAGACACATTTGTAGTGAACATTGTACCAGATAGTGTTCATATCAAAGCTGAAAGTCAAATGTTGTGACAGAAAACAAACCAACGAGAAATGAAGGCAGGTAGTGGGTCTCTTTTCAGTTTCCTGAATTATAACTGACATAAAGTTTGCACATATTTATTGTACATTTTTAAATGAATCTGGAGTTTTGCATAAACTCCTAATAATATTATCTCATTGTAATCTCATATACATGTATACCAATTTACCAAATTGAAATACACTCATATTCATTGTGTGGCATCAGAAAAGACATATCTTAAGACATATGAATCCACTGACTTTCTCTAAAAAAATTATATTTTCTAATTAGAAATATTTTGCTGGTGCTGGGGAAAGTTACAGGGCCTTGTTTACTCTAAGAACATGCTCCACATGTTCCATACCTTAGATATTTCTCTTTGTGTTCAGTAGCTCTTGTATTACTTTCATGGGGAGAACTTTTCATCTCACTAAAACAAGTGTGGGGGGACACCTAAACAAAGTAAGCCTCTTCAAAAACAAAGCTATGTTAGAGAGAGAAAGAGAGAAGAGAGAGAGAGAGAGAGAGAGAGAGAGAGAGAGAGAGAGAGAGAGAGAGAGAGAATGGATTTCTCTTAAAGGTCATCAAACAGTAATTTGTATGGGCCACTCATATCAAATGATGTCTCTCTTCAGCTGCATCCATTTCTGAGTAAAATTAAAGTGACAAATGCTGCTGGAGATGAAATAAGCTTCGATGAGAACAAGAAAATTATGGAAACGTATGATATACAAAATTTTGTGGAACATACTCAGCACATTTCATTACTAGTTAAAGTGGGAGAGTTTGTCTTCAAGAGTCCACAAGATCAAGGCTTTTTCATCAATGAAGTTCTGATTAAATGGCCAAGCAACTTCAATCAGGTCTGGAAGTTTTCAATATTTAATTTGTAGAGAATATTTGTAAAGGATTACTAAAATTAATTGTGTGATGTCTTTTAGATATTTTTAAATAAATGTTTTTAAATTTCAGTTCACTTTCTTTACATCCCCCAAAATGGTTCCTCTTGCCTCACCTCTCAGCTTCCCCTCTCTTCCTTTTCCTCTCTCCTACTCTCTTTCCCCCAGAAAAAAAAAAATGATCTCCCCTCCCACCATATCAACCCTCTCCAACACATCAAGTCACATCATAACTGACCATATCTCATCCACTGAGGCCAGTTCAAGCCAGCCTGCCAGGGGAAAGTGCTCCAAAATGAGGCAATAGAGTTCATGTTTGAAACAGCCTCCACCCCTCCAACTACATTTGCCAGGCTACAAAGATGAAGAACAAACTACTCATTGGCCAACTATGTAAAGAGGGCCAATGCCCAGACCATACATGCTCCTTAGTTGATGTATCAGTCTCTGTAAACCCCCATGATTCTTAGTTAGTTGTCTCTGTTAGTCTTATTTTGGAGTTCCTGTCCCTTCCAGGGCCTTCCAACACTTCCACAAAATGGATAGAACTCCACCCCATGCTTGTCCCAGTATCATCAACCAACTACAGGGTGGAGCCTCCCAGAAACCTGTTCTGTAAGACTCTCTACTGTTGTGGTGTGTCTCAGGTTGGGTCAATTATTATTTGGAGTTTTCCCTCAATCTTTATTCCTGCACTTCCTGTAGGCAGGGTAAGTTTTGGATCAAAGGTTTTGTTAATGGGTTGATTTCCCCTCACTCCACTAGTCCTGCCTGGCCAAGAGGTGGTCACTTCAGGCTTCACGTCTCTCCCTCTTAGGGGTCTCAGTTATAGGAACACCCACATCCTCCCACCGACCTCCATCTTGACAAATATATTACCTTAGTTTCCCTTCTTGTTCCCAGCCCTAGAACCTCCCACTGACATTGTCCCTACATCTGATCCCAACTCTTGTTTCTCTCCCAATTACATCTCTTATCCAGTCCCTCCTCTTTATCCACTTCTGCTTTCTAATCTATGTCCCCTTCTGAGTGACATTCCAGCACTCTCCCTTAGACCTTCCTTCTTACTTATCTTCTTCGTGTCTGTGGATTGTGGCTGGAGCCCGCCAGCAGAGTTGAACGGTTCTTGAGTTGGGAGTCAGGATTAAAATTAAAAAAACTAACACACAACACACATGGGCCTTTTCCAAGAGGCTCCAGTGGAGATATTAGACTCGACCAGCCCCCAGCCTGACTTTATTGCAGAGAGCTTTTAAGCCAGAGTAAAAACAGCTCAGAAAAATGGGTTAAATTTATGAGGAGGTGAAACAATAGGTGTGATTTTGAAAAGCTCTCCCACCTGCTGTCACAAACAAAGGGAGATAGACTTGCAAATTCTTCCCTGGCTTCAGTGAAGGCCTGGTAAAAGCAGTCTTCCTGTTGAGATTTAAATATCAAAGCAGCTACCAGAGCAATGGCTTCCAACAGATCGTGGTAGGTTTATCCTGTACTATAGGTCTAATATCCTCTTGTAAGTGAATATATACCACATGTGTCTTTCTGCTTCTGGATTACCTCACTCAGGATGATCTTTTCTAGTTCCCACCATTTGCCTGCAAATTTCATGATTTCCTTGTTTTTAACAGCTGTGTACAGTTCCATCGTGTAAATGTAGCACAATCTCTTTACCCACTCTTTGGCTGAGGGACATCTAAATTGTTTCCAGTTTCTGGTTATTAAAAATATACTCTGTATAAACATAGCTGAGCAAATGTCCTTGTTGTATGGTAGAGCATATTTGGGTAAATGCCCAGGAGTGGTATATCAGGGTCTTGAGGTAGAACTATTCCCAGTTTTCTGAGAAATTGCCCGCTTGATTTCCAGAGAGGTGTGTAAATTTCCACACCCATCAGCAACGCAGGAGTGTTCCCCTTTCTCCACATCCTTGCCAGCATGTGTTATCACATGAGTTTTTGATCTTAGCCATTCTGACAGGAGTAAAATTGAATCTTAAAGTCATTTTGATTTGCAATTCTCTGATGGGTAAAGACATTGAGAATTTAAGTGCTCCTCAGCCATTTGTGATTCCTGCTGTGAATTCTCAGTTTACCTTTGTACCTCATGTTTTAATTGGATTATTTGATATGCTGATGTTTGATTTCTTAAGTTCTTTGTGTATTTTGGATATCAGCCCTCTCTGTGATGTAGGGTTGGTAAAGATCTTTTCCCAATCTGTAAGCTGCTGTTTCGTTCTTTGATTTCTTTGGTTTACAGAAGCTTTATAGTTTCATGAGATCCCACTTATTAATTGTTGATCTCAGAGCTTGTTCTATTGTCATTCTATTGTCTGCTATGCTAATGAGTTCCAGGCTTTTCCTCCATTTTATCTTCTAATAGATTTATAGTCTCTGGTTTTACTTCAATGTCTTTGATCCACTTGGACTTGAGTATGTGCAGGATGATACATACAGGTCTATTTGCATTTTCTACATGCAGACATCTAGTTAGACCTTCAATTTGGTTCAGCTGATCAACCTGTCTGTTTCTGTGCCAATACCATGCAGGTTTTATTTCTATTACTATGTAGTATAGCTTGAATCAGGAATGTTGATACTGCCAGAAGTTTTTATTATACAGAATGTTTTTGGCTATCCTGGGTCTTTTATTTTTCCATATGAAGTTAATGGTTGAACTTTCCAGGTCTGTAAAGAACTGTGTTGGAATTTAATGGGAATTGCATTTAATCTGAGGATGGCTTTTGGCAGGATGACCATTTTTAGTATGTTAATCCTAACAATCTATGATCATGGGAGTTCTTTCCATCTTCCAAAATCTTCTGTTTATTATTTCAAAGACTTGAAGTTCTTGTCACACAGGTCTTTCAATTGCTTGGTTGGTGTTACCCCAAGATATTTTATAGTATTTGTGGCTCTTTGTGAAGTGTGTGTGTGTGTTCACCTACTTTCTTTCTCAGCCTTATTGTTGCTTGTGTACAGAAAGTCTATTGAATTTTTTTGAAATAATTTTATATCCAGACACTTCACTGAAATTGTTTAGTAGCAGTAGGAGTTCACTGGTAGAATCTTGGGGGTCACTTATCATCTTCAAAGAATGATACTTTCAGTTCTTCTCTTCTTGTTTTATATCCCTTTGATCTCTTGTTTTATCACTCTAGGTAGAAATTGAAGCACTGTATTGAAGAGATATGGTGCAATTGGCAGCCTGGTCTTGTCCCTAATTTTAGCAGGAATGCTTGAAGTTTTTGTGCATTTAACTTGATGTTGGTTATTGGCTTGCTGTATATTGCCTTTATTGTGTTTAGGTATGTGTCTTGCCTCCCTGATTGTATGATGTCTCTTTGAAAATTTAAAATTATTATTATATTCTATATTCTTAGCTCTATTGTGATTGTGAGCTTGTGTGTGACTGAGCACATGTACTTGTTAGGGCCACACTCAACACTGGTTATCTTCCTCTGTTGCTCTCCCTTTTATTTTTAAACCGGTTATCTCTCTGAAACCTATGCTTATGGTCTTGCTGTATTCAGTGGAAAGCATATCCTTGAATTTCTCACTGTCTTCATGACCACAAAATTTCTATTACAGGAATATATTCTACACCCAACTTTTCTTTCAATCCCTTCAGGATGATCAGTTCAGGTATTCATGTTCATGTGACAAGAATGTTAAATGCTAAATCATCTCTTCAGTCCAATTTGATTATTTTCAGAAATAAACCACTACTTAACTACTTCCTGCAGATTCAATTAGATGAAGTAAATTCAAATGTGTGTTCATTCATGCTGCAGTTAATGAATGAGTGTTCATGGTTATATAGGTGTGTAGGTGTGTGGTTTATGTGTACATACACATGCATACAAATGTATGTACATATTGACATATTTATTATACATGCATGATCATGCTCAAGCGTCCTTCCATTTATACAACTCATACTCAAGCATCTCAATAATTTTGCACATTTGTGAATTAGCGTGAACAGAAAATAAACTATGGATTTTGATAGAACACTTTTCTGTAACAAATGTATATGAGCTGCCAGATATGTGTGCCAGGAACTGAACTTATATTTCTCTGCAAGAAAAGTATGAGCTCTTAACTGCTGAGCCAGTTATCCAGAAGGATATTCCTGTTAATATATTAAAATTTATGAGATAGAAAATGAATCCAAATAAAGGCAAAAAAGAGGTCTAAGAATAGATAGAAATGTTTGTTCCTGTCCTACACAATTTTTAACATATAACAAACTAAAGTTGTGCTAGTTTAGTAGTTAATGTTATTAACTAATGTGCAACTGGTGAAAATCCTATGTAACAGTGTAACTAATATTTAAAAAGAAAGAAGTATTCCTAGCATTGGGAATTAAAGGTAAAAGTCACAGTAATAGATCATAATTCACCAATGGCCAAACCATCTTTCATGAGAAAAGTAAACTTCCTTTTGCAGCTGAATCAGAGTGCATGGGTATTACTACATGATTGGAAATGTAAAGGTAGAAATAGATGAGGAAAGATGGACTGGGTTTCTGTCTGACAATCCAACTGTTTCATAATTCATATGAAAAAATGAGTTCTGGCTTGCTGCCTCACAGGAGAAAATATATGGACATTGTACACATTTCACAAAGGCTAGGAAGAAGTGAGTCACAGATTAGTCACCATAAAAGGATGTTGAAGATTTAGCATTGGAAAGTGTGCTAACTTCAAATTTCCATTCTACACTCTTGTATTAAACACTCTGATTTCCTCATAAACCCATAGAATTTCCATAAGATATATGAATTTAAGTTATTTAGCCTAAATTATTTTAAATTAATGTACAATATTACTACCAGTTTTTCTGTGTTTCCCTCAGATTCCTCAATCTGTATGTTCACAGAGCTGTGGTCCAGGATTCTTGAAAGTTCCACAAGAAGAGAGACCTATCTGCTGTTTTTCTTGTGTATTTTGTCCAGAGCAGCACATTTCCAACCAGACAGGTATAAAAATAATATCTTTTCTCAAAGATATATATTATATGTTATATGTTAATATCTTACATGCTTGGGAATGTAGAATCAGAAAGCTAAGAAGTGACCATGGTATCATAATGTCACTCTTCTCTATGTCTCTTTCACTCATCCCTGAATCCATTAGTAACCACTGCTGATTCCACATGATGTGTGAAGGTTTGAGTGGCAGTTCTCTTGCTATTGTGTCAAAATCAACCTACTTAAAAATTCTTCCTTTTGGTTCATGAAATGGCCATCTCAACTCTTGCAGTGATACTTGCTTTAGGCTACCCATTGAATGTGAGAGATCCAGTTGTTCAAGATTGAATTATATTTCTGTAATAAACAAATGTAATGATCGGTGCCTGAAAGTAACTCCGGGAAAAGTAGATGTGTAATTGTTTCCTCAATACACAAGAAATGGAACTGCATTTAAAACACTTAAAAGTTGACATTTCAAGTACCAACAATAGCAGAAAAAGCCAGTCTTCATAAATGAAAGTATGGCTGCCTGTTTAAGGTTATTGTCATCCATGTGATAACATATACATGTAACATCACATGGAATGAGCAATTAGTATTTATGAATAAAAAGACAAAGACACAAATACAACATTTAATGAGAAAGAGTCCATGAATTTGAGAGACACTAAATATAAGGTGGGTCCAGGAGAAGGTCTGGAAAGAAGAACAAAGAGGTATAGTGAGATAAATGTGTTATTTTAAAAATGAAAAATTTTATTAAAAAAATAAAAAGTCATAAGGAAGAAGCATTATTATAATGATGAGAATCTATTATTATTTATTAAACTGAAAAAGGCCAACCCTTAGGCAATTTTATAAGGCTTGTCTATGCTGTTGATTTTCTCAAAGAAATCAAAAAATGCTTTTGTTGGCTCTTTGAATCATTTTGGTTTTAGTATATTGATTTTAGCACTGAGTTTGATTATTTCCAGCCATCTACTCCTCTTCAGTGTGTCTATATCTTTTTTTTTATTTACTTAGGGGAGATAGGCCTATTTAATTTATTTACTTGATCTTGATTTCACTTTGGTAAGTGGAATCTATCAAGAAAATTGTGCATTCTATATAAAGTTTTTGTAAAGTATAGGCTTTTGAAGTACCACTTAAAGATTCTTTTTTATTTCCTTTGTGTCTGTCCTTATGTCCCCTTTTCATTTTCAACTTTGTTCATTTCAGTACTGTCTTTCTGCCTTTTGTTACTTTGTTTCAGGGCTTGTCTATGCTGTTGATTCTCTCAAAGAAGTAAAAAAATGGTTTTGTTGGCTCTTTTAATCACTTTGGTTTTAGTATATTGATTTTAGCACTGAGTTTGATTATTTCCAGCCATCTACTCCTCTTCAGTGTGTCTATATCTTTTTTGTTGTTTTGTTTCTAGGTCTTTCAGGTGTGACCTTAGATTGCTTGTATAAGATGTCTCAAATTTCCTTAAGAAGCACCAAGTGCTATCAACTTTCTTGTAAGCACTGCTTTCATTGTGTCCCATAAGTTTGGGCATGTTGTGTCTTCATTTTCATTGAATTATAGAAAATCTTTGATTACTTTATTTCTTCGATTGCCCTGACCCTCAGGGCTTCAATGGGGTTCCTAAGGTGGATAGATTGGAAGGAATGGGGGAAAAAGGAACAAGAGAAGCAAGAAATGAAAGCCAAGTCTGTTCATCTGATCAAGGCTTCTGTTTATTAAAAATTTTTACCCAACTTATATAGGGAGAAGGCAGGAAAGGGGGAAGGTTAATATACTGCTGCAGGAAATAGAAAGAGTGCTTTCATGGGTTAAATATTGTACCTGCAAGATACCATAAGGATGTTCTCTTAAGATATCTTACAGATGCTCTAACAAAGGATGTCCTCACAAGGCACTTCTCTATACAAGTTTCACAGTACAAACACAGACTAATGATTACACAAGTGATTCAGAGTGGGTGTATGATTTTTTTCAATTACATATCCAGGGTTACAAGTTCAGTTGCATTTTAAAAAATACAAAAGGAACAGATATTATTGTTAGCTCAATAACTCTACTTTAAGGAATCCAAAGGATGTCTCCTTAAAAGAAAACACATTTACTATATTACAGCCTGCTTTTAGGCTGGCAGTGTTTGCAGAATGATTGCAGTCTGATTGCAGTCCAGAGATACAGAAAATACATGAACTTGTCTTTTATGAATAGAAAATAATAATAAACAACTCCTTTTACTAAATGTATCATCATCTATGCTATAAATTAGATTTAGTCTATTTTAGTCAATTCTTATTTATTAAATTTTATTTCATCAGGAATGTATGCTCCATTGCCTCATATCTTTAAACAACATTTACAGGGAGTTCTCAGCCTATAATAAAAGAAATATAAATTTTAACACAAATCTCTTGGCTTCTCAGGGTTTGCATATTGTCTTTGTTTACCCTGCACCAATATACTGTTTAGGGGCATATAGCCCAAGAAAACTCCTGAAATGATGGCCTCATCTCTCTATCTGTTTGTCTGTGCTTAATGATCTCCAGGGCCTATAGAAGATTTCCAAACAGTGGACAGATATAGTTAAGTTTAGGCTTTTCATAAAAAAGACTCAAACATAACTTTTGTGTAGTAAAAACAAACAAACAAACAAACAGAAATTGAATCATATTGCAGAAAGTCCCCTGTAATACAACACATGGAAAAAGAGTTAGATATAGAATAACAGTGATCCTAACAATCTGGGATTGTGTCAAGCAACTGTGCTGGCTTCATGACTCTCAACAATTTCAGTGAATATGGCTGTGTCATTCTCCCTTTTTGATTTAATATTTATAGATTTATGGCACTATTATATGACATGTAGGTCATTTTTCAGTCTTCAGAATATTACTGAAAGAACAAGACTGAAAATTAGAACAATTCCCAGGATTATTTTGGAATTAATAATGAAATATTAAGAGTCCTGTCCTGAGTCAAAGGATGTCAAAGACTATAGAAATTTATTTGCAACTTCCACATCTGAGATAGGTACTAGTTGATCTGAGCAGATAGCTGCTCTTTGTTGATGCAAGTGTTGTATATTTACTGCCAAATCAGAATTGATCCATAGTCTATGGAGGTCAGATATAACTTATTCCCATGTTACCTTAGAAAAATTATATAGAAGTGGGGTAACAAATATCCATTAAAACTGTGAGTAACAAGAAAATTGAGAAGAACCCACAATGGCACAATGGTGGAATTAACGAAGTATATTTTTATACATGGAAGTGATCAAAGTACTTTGTATTGTATACATACTTAGAAACTCACAGTATATAAAAAAGCATTTGAAGGATTGCTTGACAGTGTTACTGCATCTGAATATGAGTAATATATATTTCACTGCCCTAGAGAAATTGATAAATTCTTCAGCAGAAAGTTTATTGTTAATTAAAGAAGATAAAGAGTAAAAATGGGAATTATAAAGATTTCCTTCCTTGGCAGTATCAGAAAGCAGAATATGCCAGGCTACACTTATCAATGGAAAGCACTCTCATGAATTAAATGTGCAATGACTAAATAATTGTAAAAGCTTAAATGTTGATTCACTTCCTCCCCTCAGATCAGCAGGTGTGTATCCCTTGCTCAAGTCAAGAGTACCCAAACCCTGAGAGAAACTATTGCCTGCCCAAGAGATTGACCTTCTTGTCCTTTGAAGATCCTCTGGGCATGGCTCTAGCCTGCACAGCTCTATGCTTCTCTGTCAGCACAACTGCAGTTTTGGGGATCTTTCTTAAACACTGAGAATCACCCATTGTTAAGGCCAATAACCGGACTCTCAGCTACATCCTGCTCATCTCCATCCTCCTCTGTTTCCTCTGCTCTTTTTTCTTCATTGGCCATCCAAACACAACCTCCTGCATACTGCAACAAATAACATTTGCACTTGTGTTTACCTTGGCTATTTCCACCGTTTTGGCAAAAACTATAACTGTAATTCTGGCCTTTAGAGTCATGAAACCAGGGAGAACAATGAGAAGATTCTTTGTCTCGGGTGTCTATACTGCTGTCATTCCCATCTGTGTCCTGATCCAACTTATTCTCAGTGGAGTCTGGCTGGGAACCTCACCTCCCTATATTGACACAGATGCACACTCTGAAAATGCTCAAGTCATCATTTTATGCAACAAGGGCTCAGTAACTGTTTTCTACTGTGTGCTGGCCTACTTAGGGTCCCTGGCCCTAGGCAGCTTCACTGTGGCTTTTCTGGCGAGGAACCTGCCTGACACATTCAATGAGGCCAAGTTCCTGACATTCAGCATGCTGGTGTTCTGCAGTGTCTGGGTCACCTTCATCCCTGTCTACCAGAGCACCAAGGGCAAAGCCATGGTGGCTGTGGAAGTCTTCTCCATCTTGGCCTCCAGTGCAGGACTTCTGGGATGCATCTTTTTCCCTAAGTGCTACATTATTCTCTTAAGACCTGATATGAACTCTTTGAGATGTATTAAAAACAAAAAATAGCAAATAAAAATTGATCATTTTGATGTATTAGTTTTCTAATAAACCCATTAGTATACTAAAATTAAATTATTGACATACTTTTAAGTAACCTTTTTCTGAAATGTATATTTAAACAAAAATAAGAGCTCCTCACTTTGTCTCACAATCACAGACATTCTATTTCAGAATAGAAGCTGCTGCTGAAATAATTTTAGTAAGATATTCATGTTACTTATTAATTTGTGGACAATATTAAAAATGTAATTACATGATAGTAATTTAGATAAACAGTGCATGAACTAAATACTTGTTTTATTTCTTATTTTTGGGAGTATAACAGGGATTTTGGTGGTATTTGAGATTCTTCTATAGAACAGGCATGAAAATAGATCTCTGGAAAGGGGGAGGGTCTTTTAAACAGTTCAGCCATTCCAAAAATCAGAGTAGAGAATTTTCTAAAAGAAAAAAAAAATAAATCTACTACCTGGCCCTGCTCTCCTTTCCTAGATTCAGCACCCCACTCTAGAAATACTTGCTCAGTCACCTTCATTGCTATTGTGTTCACAATAGGTAGGAAATCAAAATTATAAATATGTTTAACATGATAAATATCATACACATAATTAGTTGTAAGTAGAAAAATTATAATTTAGGTAACCCATATCCAGAAGACAAATATCTCTCATTCTCTATACTGGGGCATCTAGATCCCATGTTTCAGATGTGAGTATCACCATGTAGAAACAAGAAAAAATGTTGGGCAAGCAATAAAATGGCAGGTACAATTGATCTGATTGGGATAATGTGGGGAAGGTCCCCTAATTATCAAGGTGGATAAATATGAAAGAAGGAAGCAGAACAAATAACAGTAAATATTTGTGAAAGGGTTTTAAGCAATCATACTGGGAATTTATCTACATAAAATTCCTATAATACATGTAAGTCCATGCATGAATATGTTACATGTTACAACCTAAATATTTTTAATAATGAACACAGATAAGTATAGTTCACCACTGTCAGAAGAAGCTTTTCTTTGCAACAGCAATCATGACTGAAAAACACAACCAATCACAAGGCAGAATTCTGGAGAACACTCACACCTGATAAATCTACAAAACAATTCCCAGATCTAAGGCTCAGAGATTATGCAGAACAGATGATGAAAAATTATATAAGGCAGAGGATCAGAGTATGTTCTGGTAGTGTGTCTCCTAATAATACCAGACGCTACACCCATAAGATGAACCAATATTAAAAAAAAAGAAAAAGAAAAAAAGGCTTACCAATATACCTGCACAAACATGAAGTGAAAAATGGAAAACGCCAATAGGCATGCAAAAGTGCTCCAGGAAGAAACCGTTGTCTTTAATCCTATGTAAAAAAAAAAAATATGTAGGGAACTAATAAAAGCTGAGTGTGTGAGAAAAAAAATCTTTCCAGGAAAGAGCATAAAATCAGTTAGTTATTCAACACCAAACAATCAACCCTGAAAACATACAGGGGACCCAGAAATATCCTGAAAAGCCCTTTCCAGTTGCCACATTGCACACAGAGTTTCCCCTGGTTCCCGGTGTCATGTAAATGTCCCCATCCTTCACCACTGGCTGTCTTCAGGATCCAGAGCTTTCAGGGATTCGGGATTCCTGATGCCATCTCCCCGCCTATCTGCTTTCAGAAGTAAACAGGCCCGGATGCTGGAAGTCTCATTTGTGCGAAGGAAAAATGTGCCCTTTGATTTCTCCTGATCTGACATGGTCCGGCTGGTCCCTGGTCCCTGGAGAAGGGATTCTGGGGTCTCTGCCCCCCTTTTTTAGTCATTTTGACTCTCCCAGTCAAAACAGAGCTGGTCTCTGGAAGGCAAAAAGGCACTCACACAGATAATAAATCTGTTTTAAAGATTAAAAAAAAAGCTGGAGGCTGGAAAGATGGCTCAAAGGTTAACAGAGCTGACTGCTCTTCCAAAGGTCCTGAGTTCAATTCCCAGCAACCACATGGTGGCTCACAACCATCTATAATGAGATCTGGTGCCTTCTTATAGTGCACAGGCATAATGCTGGAGAATGAATGAATGATGAATGAATGAATGAATCTAAAAAAAATAAAGAAAGAAACAAATCACCGGACTCAGTGTCTCATGCCTGTCATCCCAAAAGCCAGGGGGCTCTCTGAAGCAGAGAATCCCTCTCTCTTCCCTAGGTGCCTGGTTCTATCCCCACGGATCACAGCGTCATCTGTCAAGGGATGTGGTGCCCTCTCGTGGCAAGCATGTGTCACTTAATAACGAGCTTTACATAGATGCTGTAATTAATTTAATACTATGTATTTATTTCAATTTAATAAGAACAGAGCAAGGAGTGTCTCCAGAGCCGGCCTCCTCCTCGAGTCCTGTGGGGTTGGAACTCAGGAGGATTCTATGCTAGATCAAAACAGGGCCTGGGAACCACCTAACTTGAGTCCACCCTCTTCTGCTCTCCCAAACGTGATGGTAAGATTCTATTGCTGAGAACAACACCTCCGTTCATTGGACACAGAGAATCCCAGCTGGCACCTACCTAGAACCTTCACCTCCTTTGGACCACTGTTCATGATACTGGAACATTCACTGAGTGCCACCGGAAGAGAAAGGTCCACACCAACCCAGCCATGCAGCCTTTGCTCTCTAATGGTGACATGCCTACAAGATTTGCTGGTGCACTTGTTGTACAAACATCACGGAAGTGACCAACTAATATCTGGTTGGGTTTCAGGAGGCCCACGCCATGAGAAGGAACCTCGATCCAATACTGCTTGGGTACCCAGGAGCCTGAGTCTACACATGCCAGGAATAGAAGAGAAATCTAAATGCTACAGTTACGCTAAAGGAGAACAGCCATAGTCACAGATCTGTGCCTTCTTTGGACATCATTGGGAACTTCCTCCTGCAGCAGATGGGAACAAATAAAGAGGCCCATGTCCAGTCGACCTGCAGAGAGAGAGAGGCCTTGAACCATCCCACCCTAAATGAGATGTCTCCAGCAAACTCTCACCCCTAAGGGCTCAAGGTACTCTTGTGTCTAGAGTGTAAGTGCCAGAGGGGATGAAGGACAGGAGGGTAACAATGCCTTGTAAACACTTCAGGACCAACACACATAAGAATGCACCCTGACCCACAAGCTATCTTTTCTATCACTTTCCCCTTTCAGGGCTACCTCACCAGGCCACAGGGGAAGAGGATGCTCTCAGTCCTGATGTGACTTGATATGCTGACATGGGTGGACTTGGGGTTGGCAGATCCCATTCTCTGAGGAGCCAGGTGAGGGGTGATAGGGGAAACAGGGAGGGTAGGCCTAGGAAGAGAGGAGGAAGGGGTCTACGACAGGGATGTAAAATGAATAAATAAAAATAAAAATTAAGGGAGCTGGAGTGATGGCACAAAGCTTAAGAGCACCAGCTGTTCTTTCAAACGTTTGGAGTTCGATTCCCAGCATCCACGTGGCAGTTCATAATCATCTATAGTAAGACTTGGTGACTTCCTCTGGCATGCAGACAGAATACTGTACAAATAATAAACAAATCTTCTATAATAAAAAGAACTACACCACGAATCATAAATAAAGTTTCACTCCAAAAAGAACACTCTTTATCTCTTTAAATACTACTTCTACTAATAATAATAAATGAAACACTTAGTTTTCTCCAAGAGAGTCTCATTGGGGCAACAAACCAGACTAAAATCCTAGGTCCCATGAACAGCAACAGATGGCAACAGAAAAGCTCAAGGGTATACTTGTGGTTTGTCAATGCTTTATATGTATATAAACACACACACACACACACACATATATAAACATATATATATAAACACACTTCTGCCTACATACACACACACACACACACACACACATATTTATATACTGTTCCTTTGTGTACATTATGGCTTCTGGTTTCATGCTTTTATGGTATTTCTTTGTGAATGGACATCTGTATCTCTGCACCCACATGTATCCCACATGTTCTTTCTTTGCTGTTTTATTAATTACAATAGACATGTAAATCATTTTAATGATTTCTGGAAAACTGGAGCCTAACAATTTCCTCTTCATGAAATAGGAAAGTGTGTGTCCATGAGATAAAGCCACTTCCCCAAACAAGTGATCTGCCCCACCTTTTAGGGTCCTCTGGTTATCACTTTGGCACAGCTCTGTTGGTCTTTGTTATCCCTGCTGTGGGTTCCAGTCATTGTGTAGATTACTAAGCCTTGACCCTTTGTTGATGGTCCCAGAATTCTAAGACATATCTTGATTATCTGGTGCTGCTGCTGCTTCATCTGCAGTGATGTGATGATGTTGGTATATCCAGAGCCTAATAACGATTTGTGTTGGGCCATCTTTAGCCCTTATTGGCCATTCTTTGCCAGCCTCTTTGGTGGACCTACTCTACTAGGACTGAGGAATACCTGTATGGTTGTGCTAACTGTAACACAAACTTCTACCAGACCCGGTGTTAAGAATTTTACCTGATGGCACTGGAGGCCCATAGCTGAGTTTTCTATGCTCTGCCATAACCCACTTTTGTAAGGTATAACTGAGAGAATTTATGGCTGTTCTTATAGTAGAAATACTTCGTGTGACTACCTCAGATGTGCTCAGTTCATGAGACCACAAAAGACCACCAGGAGTTGAATCCATTGCAGAACACATGAGGATCTTTTTATTACAAGCTATAGGGCCCACACCCTCACTGACTCAGCGGTTGAGAGTAGAGTACCTTGTGCTTAGGGTAGGCAGACTTGACTCCTTTCTGTTACAGAGTGCCAACTCTCCTAGTCAAAACAGGGCTGGTCTCAAAAAGGCAGACACATACACAGAGAGTATAAATCATTTTTAATGATTATAACAAGAAGCCAGGTGTGGTGTCACACACCTGTGACCATCAGTGGGGCAAGCAGAGGCAGGTGTCAGTTCCAGGACATCCAGGTTTGTAAAGCATGTCCAGGACATGAAAGACCACACAGAGAAACCCTGTCTCCAAAAACAAGGGCTTGCATCCCCTGCCAGCTCATCACACTCACATGTCTAGACATGTTCTAAGTTACATAGTATGACTTTAACCAGGCTATAAGAGCATGCTGCCAAGCATGGTGGCACAGAACTTTAATCCCAGCACTGGAGAGGCAGAGGCAAGAAGATGTTTCTGATTTTGAGGCCAGCCTGGCGTACAGAGCAAGTCCAAGACAGCCAGGGATACACAGAGAAACCTTGTCCAAAAAATTCAAATTATTATTAATATTAATATTAATATTAATATTAAACAAACATCAGAGCCATGCCTGCAGGCAGTTTGCAGGGTTCCTTTCACAAGGAAGGCACACAATAGAGTTAATAGAAAAAATGGCAGATGGAAGAAAGATTTAAATCTTGATTTTATTTCAATATTTAAATCTCCATTATAAGAAATTCTTAATGGGTTGAAAACAAAAGAAGTCAAAGATGGCAGGAGAAACTACAGAAGACCCATGGGGCAAGGGCTAGGGGGAGACACAGGGTTCTATTTTTATTTTGTATAGAGAACATGTGAACACCTTCTACTGAAGAAGAATGGTATGAAACACTTGAGGAAATATTCTGCACATTAAGGTCACATTATCACGGTGCTTCTCAGCTACATCTCTTCAAAATGTGCTTTTCTGGTTGTGATGCCGATTACACATTTACTTTTTAAAAGACACATTTGTTCATGTGTGTGTGTGTGTCCCTGGAGGATAGAAGAGGATAGTGGATTCCCTGGAATTGGAATTTCAGTTGGTTAGGGGTTGCCTGACATGGCAGAGTGATACATTTTAATATCTTATTAAATGTGTGAGACATATTAAACATATCAAGTTTGGAAATCTTAAAAGGTGATAATCATCACAAACAGATAAATATACCATCTGCTTCAGTATTCTTACTTTAGTGGCCCAAGCTTTGAACCCCAGCATTCAGAAGGCTGAGACAGGAGGATCACAAGTTCAAGGTTGGCCTCCCCACCTCCTGATGAAAAGGCACAATTTACTCATCCATCCAATTAGCTCAGCTAAGGCAGCATACAGCCTCCTAGTGGTCATGAGTAAGAAACACCATCCTGAAAACACAATGATAAATTTGATTCACCACATGGTGATATAAACTGTTGAGATATACTCGACAGTATTCAAACTTATGTGTGACCATAGTAAAGAATCATTAAGACATCTGTTAATCATCTTTTCATTTTCTTCCTTGAAAAAAAATGCCTCCTTCTACATATGTTCGTAACACATCATTTATGTTTTAGAAAATTTAAGTAACATGAAGTAAAGAAAAGTGAGACCAGGGCTAGAGAGGTAGCTCAGATGTTAAGAGCATTGGCTGCTCTTGTAAAGGTCCTGACTTCAATTCCCAGCAACCACATGGTGGCTCACAACCATCTATAGTGAGATCCCATGCCCTCTTATGGCTTGCAGTGGTACATGCAGGCAGAACACTGTAAAATAAGTAAATAAATAGATAGATAGACAGACAGACAGACAGACAGATAGATAGATAGATAGATAGATAGATAGATAAACTAATAAATCAGAAGAAAGAAAGTAGGAAAGAAAAAAAGCATCATGAACAAATTAATACCTTAAATTCCTTCTTAATGTTTTTGGATGATGCTGGAGCGGTGGCTCAGAGGTTAAGAGCACTACTCGATATTCTTCCAAAGGCCATGAGTTCAATTCCAAGCAACCACATGGTGGCTCACAAGCATCTATACAGAGATCAAGTGTGAAGGCAAATGTTGTATAAATAGTAAAAAAAATCTTTAAAAAGTTTTGGAAATGTGATCCTCCTGCCTCTTGCCTCCTGAGTGCTTACCTTGCAGGTGTGTTCCCCACACCTAGCCTTACCAGGCCACAGAGGAATACACTGCAGCCACTCCTGACTAGTCCTCATAGACTAGAATCAGAGGGAAGGGGAGGTGGACATCCCTTATCAGTGGACTGGGGAAGGGGCACTGCTGGGAGAGATGGAGGGAGGGTGGGGTTAGGAGGGGAGGTGGGAGGGAACTACAAGGGGGATACAAAATGAATAAACTGTAATTAATAAAAATAAATTAAAAAATTCAAAAACATGATGTAGCCTTGTAAGAGAAACGCTAATTAATAGACATAAAGAAGGGGAGACAATTAAACAGATCAACTGTGCTTAGCCCACCTCAGAGAAATTGTATGAACAGTTCCTAAGTATAAAAACAATGGGTTAGCTGGGTGTATTTTGTCATGCCTTTAATTCCAACAACCCTCAGGAGGCAGAGGCTGGTATATCTCATAGAGTTGGATGGTAGCCTGGTCTATGCAATGAGTTCCAGAATAGTCAGGGGCACAGAATACTCTACCAAAAATTAATCAAACAAATGAAAATTAATCAATCAAATCAAAGAACTGACAGCTCTTTGCTCAATTTTCTACACAAGCTATTCATTCCCTCTAATTATGTACATATCATCTAGAAACTTGAAGTGCCTCACTTTAAATTATAGCATTGATATGATCTTCCTAAAATGAAATCTATATTTAAACAGTTACAAATAACAGATGAAAGCATCAGCAATGTAAATGGTGATCAAAAATAGGCAACATAGGGCATGCGAGTTGGCTCAGCAGAGAAGAGGTTTTGCTGGTCTTGCAAATAACTACTCCTGATTGCCAGTATTTACATAAATATGGAAATCAGGAACCATGGGGAACTGGAATGAGTGGCAACAGGGCCCACGCAGAATCTTGGGAATCAAACACCAGAGACAAGACTAAGAGGGGCATATCTAACTTTATTATCCATTGTAACAGCCTGTAAATGACTGAAAGCCCAATCAGAACCTCCCATGCTATCCTCAAGTACCAGGAACAATCAATGCAGTTGGTTCAACTATAAGGAAAAGTGGGAGTTGAGTGGAGAGGCAAGGTCATGTTAGGAGACACATTGGGAAAGAATCTTCACCAACCCTTTATCTGACAGAGGGCTAATATCCAGTATATATAAAGAACTAAAGAAGCTGAAAAGCAGCAAACCAAGTAATCCAATTTAAAAAATGTGGAGCAGAGCTAAACAGAGAACTCTCTGTAGAGAAATATCAAATGGCAGAGAAACACTTAAAGAAATGTTCAACGTCATTAGCTATTAGGGAAATGCAAATCAAAACGACCTTGAGAATTCACCTTACACCCATCAGAATGGCCAAGATGAAAAACTAAAGTGACAACACATGCTGGAGAGGTTGTGGAGAAAGGGGAACCCTTCTCCACTGCAGGTAGAAATGTAAACTTGTACAACCACTCTGGAAATCCAGCTGCCGATTTCTTAGACAACTAGGAATAGTGCTTCCTCAAGATCCAGCCATACCATTACTAGGCATATATCCAAAAGAGGCTCAAGTACACAATAAGGACATTTGCTCAACCATGTTTGTAGCAGCTTTATTTGTAATAGTCAGAAGCTGGAAATAGCCCAGATGCCCCTCAACTGAAGAATGGATACAGAAATTGTGGTACATGCACACAATGGAGTATTACTGTGCAATGTAAAACAAGGAAACCATGAAATTTGCAGGTAAATGGTGGGACTTGGAAAGGATCGTCCTGAGTGAGCTGTCTCAGAAGTAGAAAGACACACACGGTATATACTCATTCATATAGACATATAACATAGGATAAACCTACTAGAATCTGTACATCAAAAGAAACTAATTAAGAGAGAGGATCCTGACTAAAATGCTCAATCCCCATCCCAAAAGGCAAACAGGATGGACATCAGAAGAAGAAGAAAACAGGAAACAACCTAGAAACCTGCCACAGAGGGCCTATGAAAGGCTCTGCCCTGCAGACTATCAAAGCAGACACTGAGACTTACGGCCAACTGTTGGGCAGAGTGCATGGAATCTTATGTAAGAAATGGGAAATAGTAAGACCTGGAGAGGACAGGAACCCCACAAGGAGAGCAACAGAACCAGAAAATTTGAACACAGGGGTCTCCCCAGAGACTCATACTCCAACCAAGTAGCAGGCATGGCGATAACCTAGAACCCCTGCACAGATGTAGCCCAGGGCAGTTTAGTGTCCAAGTAGGTTCCATAGTAATGGGAAGAGGGACTGACTCTGACATAATCTGATTGGCCTGCTCTTTGATCACCTCCCCCTGAGGAGGGAACCAGCCTTACCAGGAAACAGAAGATAACAATGCAGCCACTCCTGATGTGATCTGATAGACTAAGGTCAGAAGGAAGGAGAGGAGGACCTCCCTTATCAGTGGACTTGGGGAGGGGCATGGGTAAAGAAGGAGGAGGGAGGGTATGACTGGGAGGGGAGGAGGGAGGGATTTATGGGGGGATATAAAGTATATAAAGTGTAATTAATAAAATTAAATTTAATTTAAAAAATTCAGGCTTGGCATGAACACTCACTTTCTGGGTTTTTACCCATTTTTATTGAATAAAATTCCTAGGGTTTAGGAAGATGTGCTGCTATTCAGATGAATTAATTCCTGATTATATAATTTCTGATTTGATTCAAACAATTGTAGAAGTTAACTTGCTTAGAACTTCTAAAACAATTTTACAGTTTTATGGCTGCAATAAATACTTTTGTGGTTCTCCATAAGCCTCACTAAGAGAAGGGCTTGAGACTAATTGTGGCTTCAGATAAGCTCTCACTCTAGGGATAGCTCCATTCATTCTTGTATACAGCAAAAATATAGGCAAGTTTACACTTCTAAAAATGCAAATTATAATGGGGCAACCAAGAAATGACTAAATTAAATACAAAATTTGATGTCAATATATACGAATTGTTTCACTGTAATTCCTATGCCTTGTCAGCATATGGCATAAAATACTGTCAGTCTAAATTCACTTTGTGTTTTGGAATGGAAGACAGATAAAATTTTGGCCCTGAACTCACTACAAACTAAGAGATAGCTGGATAATGTGTAGCCAGGTCAGTCCTAATTGAGCAGACATATATCTTCTTCTAATCTCTTGGACCCTGTTAACCTTTAACCCCTGTCAACCTTTGTCATTCTGAACTCGCCATGAAATTCTATAATGGATACACAAATACAAAATATTTAGTTTTAATGAAAATACATGTAACCTGTTACATTTTTTAATTCCTCTTTATCTGTAATCAATTACTTTTTTGATTATGAATTTATTCCTTTGTCTCAGAAATAAAAAAAAAAAAGCTAAGACCAGGCCATAAGCAGGACTGAAGCCCCCTGGAAGTTGCTTCATCCATGAGTTGTAAATATATAAATATGTGTATTGATGTGTTTGCATGAAATATGTCTGCTTTTGTACATGTTAAATGAGTGTATGTCAATTGCTGCCTGTAAGGTGCTCCTCTTTTGCATCATCCATGGAATATGTGCATAAATATGTACAGGTTTATATATCTGATCATTTGTCTATGTGATTGTATGTGGGAGCCAGCCATAACTGGTGAACAGGGAAGATCTTCTCCCAAAGGCAGCCTAAATTTGCTGCAGTTTATGCAGAGGAACTGCTAGCTAAAATCAACACCATCATCATTATCATATGTAAGCTTGTGGGAATTTGTTTGAAATGTTTCAGTGAGTGTGTATGCCTGAGACCTCTTTCTTTCCTCTCCATTTCTCATTCATCATTCACAGAAGGACAATGGGACCCTAAACCTCTACCAGCCCTGGGAGCCTACCTCAGAGAGAGGACAGAGGATGGCCAGTGAGCCCATAGTGTCCTGAAGAAAGTGTCTGAGTAAACAAGCCTGAAGCACTTTGTCAGTCTAATTAAGACCACCTGTTGTTAAGCAATAACAACATTAGGGAAAGAGTAATTTTGGTGGGAGGGAGACCAAAAAGCCTTAAGTGGCTCAAATGGTAAAGCACCAGGCTCCAAGTAAGGAGACTGGGGGTTAACACCTAAATAAAACTACTTTTGACTTCCTCATCAAGATGCTCAAACTAAATTTAGGTATACAGAAAGATACAAATATCAGTCTCTGACCCTGAATTCATGTGCCACAGTCTTTTCACCCTCAGTATTTACTTCTGGATATTAAAATTTATCAATTATTTTGAGTCTATGGTTTCATCACAAAATTTCTTCCTTCCTTTTTTTCTCCCTCCAGGCCTTCCCACATACCCCCCCACACATACTCACCTTCAAATCAAAGACTTCTTTCTTCATTGTTACTTCATGTGTGATATATATATATATATTTTGAAATACAAACTGCTTATTTTTTACAATGCTAACTATATGTATGTTTTCAAGAATGAATATTTCTTTATATAAGACTAAGATCAGAAAGAAGGAGAGGAGGACCTCCCCTATCAGTGGACTTGGGGAGGGGTATGCATGCAGAAGGGGGGGAGGGTGGGGCCGGGAGGGGAGGAGGGAGGTGCGTATGGGGGGATACAAAATGAATAAAGTGTAATTAATAAAAGTTAAAAAAAGAAAAGAAAACTAAATATTCTAAGTGATTGTACCTATAGTTAAATACAGGAATGAAAGTAACCAATAATAATCAATTTTAAAAAAACTAAGGAAACACCAAAATGAACAAAATAATGGGAATTTATAAACATCTTTCAGTAAAACCTCAGTAGTAAGAGACCCAATCCTACAACAAAGTGGCAAAGATTGTTAGACAAAACATTTAGACAAAACAATTAGAATTTTTGCTGCATTCAAAGTTTAATACATCAATTACAGTAATTTTATTTGTTGTTTTTATTATTTTTTATTTTATCAATTACAATGTTATTTCAAGCATAATGTAATTTCATCATTACCCTTCTCATTCCTCCTTTGAAACACTCTCATATACTCCTCATTGTTCATTTGCAAAATTGTGGTGTCTTTTTTCATTGTTATTACACACACACAAAAACAAACACACACAGTTTTTGAGCATAGCATTAGAAACAATAACAAAGAAAAAGTATCAGGCTGGAAAATGCTTGCTTAAAAACTACCCCACACTCAAGAATAACTGCCAGCACTCACAATTCCTGAATGAAACCGCAGAGGCAGAACTAAGTCCAGAAATTTATACACTGAAACCCCACAATATGTCCTCCAGCATATCAAGCCACTTAAAATCCCCAGCCCCTAGTACTACAGCACAGATTCTCCACTTCTTCCCTCAAAAGACTAGCACATCAGTGTTCTGACTGTGAGAAAAATCCTGCTTCTGGAAATACCTGTCTTCTCTCTATTAATTCCGTGTCAACTGCATCAATTTCGATATAACAGACACTATAGCATGCATTGAGGAAAACAGGAATCATAGGTTCATATTTTAACTCTTCTTTCAAATAAACATTCAAATGTAAAATATAAATTGGTAGAGTTCTACATGTATAAAATCTAACAAGATTAAATCAAGATGAAGTAAATTATTTAAACAGACATATAACAACCAAAATAGAAAAAGTAATTTAAAGTTTTCAAATAAAAAGAAAAAAAATAAAAGAAAGCAAACATAGGTTTAGATTCAGCATGAATTCTACAAAATTCTCAAAGAACTCACTGCAATACTCCTTAAAGTATTCCACAGAAGGGAAAAGGAAGAAACACTTCTATATTTTGGTAAGACACCAGTATTATCCTGATAACAAAAAATCAACTCCTGAAAATTAGTAACTAAACCTAATACTGTGATAACTAATTCATAACTCATGTTATTAAAGAACTTCTGTATAGGTATACAGTTATCTGAACAAGAGACATATTAACTTACCAAACATATTATGACTAGAAGCCATGATTATGGACTATGTCAATATCTATGTCAAATATTACTTATTCCCATAACACTAAGTTACACAGTACACTAAAGTTTCAGAGTTCATCTTGTATTTACCTATCATTGACTGAATGAAGAGATCTTGAAGAGACTTGCTCAACAATATTCTTGATGATACCCTATTTGGAGGTGATCTCCAAGGCTTGTTAAGTGTAAATGAGTCCTAAGTTTATATATTGTTTGTTTAAAATCCTCATATTACATTTATCACCAATACAATGAAATACGTCCCAGGCTCAAGAGCACTGTCTGTATTCCAAAATTTCATAATGGAAGCAGTTTTGGTTTCAACTTCATCTTACTTTACTAATACTAAATAATACAAAATACTAAATTAAAATTTGAAAGCAAATTACTTTTCAGTTACTGTTGACTCTAGGACAGAGTATTTATTGTCCACAAAGGGATCTTCTTATGTCTTGTGTCATAAATATAGATTGTAATTTTGGTGAAATGGCTACTTTGGATATGATCCCCTTGTTTATATCTTATGGTGTTGGACATATTCCATGAAATATAAAAAAAAATTGTTACTGAACTTGCTATATTTTTGCAATGATTACACTTACAACTTACAGAATTTTATCTCACATTGGAGAAACATTTGTTGAAATATATTCAAATTTAATGTCTTGAAATTGGTGCTTTCAGTCTCAAAATCATGTAAGATAATTATATTCATACATGCATACATTGTAATAGTTCCCTTTTCCATTTGAACTTATACTTTTAATTATAAGATGAAAATGTTTTATTGGCTTGACCACAGTAAATAACTTACCAATAATGTAAGATCCTGGTGCTTCTCTTGCTTATGGGTGAGGCTTACCAACCATGGTAGAAGTCCACCCTTGTTTTTGTCTTATTTAGATCCAATTTTTTTATTTCCTCAAAAGCATTTCATGGACGGTATAGGCCACTGCATACACTACATTCCATATAGAATGGCTGGGCTCAGAATTGATCATTACAGCCATTTCTTCTAGATTAATCTTCATAGAAATATGTTCTGGGTATGGATTACAATTTCTACAAAGTAAAGCTGGATGCGAGCAATCAAAATTGTCAATCCAGGATTTATGGAAGTAAGAATCTCCTGGGTGCTGGGTAAGTCTAGGTGCCTTGAGAAAATGCTTTAAGCAAGGGATGGTTCTTGTCTTTGAATATGTGAAGCTTCCTCTGAAAGTTCATCAAATCATTCTAATTTGATACAGACTCTAAATACAATGTGCTGCTTTGCCATGTTCAACAACTTCTTTCTAGTTGAAAATGTTATTTGCCATGAGGAAAAGCATCAATTATTTATATAACTATAGAGAACGTGAACATTTTCCTATGTATTCTGGTTCAAGTTCAGCAAATTAACACCAAATATTACCCAAGTTTCAAATAGGTGGGAGTTTTTTTGAAAAAAAAAATCACAGACTGATCGATCTTTCTTCTTTCTTTCCTTCCTTCCTCCTCCACCTCCTCCTTTTTCTCTTTGCCCATGTGTGTATGCCTTCAGGTCAGCAGAGGTGGCAGGATTCTTATGTACTGTGTACCCAGCACCCTAACCACTAAGCACAGAGCAATTTTCCTACTCAGCCCCTAACTCCCTAAGCGTTATTTACAGTGTCCTGCCTGCTCGGGCACCTGCAAGACAGCAGAGGGCGCCAGAACACCCTTTACAAGGTCGTGTACAACCTCAGCCCTGGCAGGGGTAAACCCATTTCCCCAGGATGCACGCAGGTAGAGTGGGAGAGGCTTGTGCCTCTCTCTTCCCGCCATCCCCCTGCCTGTGGTCGGCCCCACGCACGAGTCACTGGAGGACTCTAGGCAGGCGGGCGTTGGACTGGGAATCCCGCAACCTCCTGATTGTGGAGTTCTGGCGAAGAGCTTGCATAAAGATGCTGACCTGGAAAAACCCGCAAAGGTACTGGCGCACCTATTGCGGAAGTCCCACCCCTTCCGGCTTTGTTTTCGAATCTGCCCTGCAGAGAGCAGAGACTTCAGGGCTTGGAGGCTCTGAGTCCCCTCCCCCACCCCCTTTCCACTTCCCAGAATCTCCCTGGCCTCGGACACAGGTTCGTAAATACAAAGCTTCTAGTCACAGACCAACCATTGTCATTGGTTTCCCACTTGGGAGCGCTCACTGGTCAGTGAAGTACCAACAGTCCCAAGATGCATCGCGGCAGAGACCCACCTGCTTGAGAACTACAAACATGGCTTCGGAGCAAAGACTTCTGGGATTGTATCTGAGAACTACAAAAATGGCGTCCGGTTGCGCGATGCCTTCTCCCCGCATACACCGTTGCCAGGGTACCGCCTACAAATCCCAGAACACCCCGCGTGCTGTACCCACCATCACATGTGGGCGTTCCTGGGCTTAACTCTCGGGTGGTTAGGCGAGTAGCCCGGCAGTAGGCCCAGTAAGCCTCTTCACCATGCTGATGGCCGCTGTGGCACAACGTCGTCCTCAAAGCCCACAGAGCCTTTCCCCTGGTCGGGGTGTATGTAAATCTCCGTGCCACGGCATACTGATTCTAGCATCACGATTGGTCAGAAGCTTTGTGATGTCACCGCCCCGCCCCATGTCCCGTAGTTAACACACTTAGCTGCTGTTTCTGCTTCTGCTGCTGCTGCTACTACATACAGTAATAAAGGCCCAGGCCCTGGTAGCTGGAGAAGGAGTCCTTGGGTCTCCTTTAATTACGTCATTGGGAGTCAGACACAGATATTCTCTTTCAAATATTAAAAAAAAAAGATGGATGAGGCGGCACACGCCTGTCATCCCAGCATTCCTACAGACAGTGCGAGGAGCGTCTCTGAATTTTATTCACTGCAAAAATTTCACTATCTGATGAATTGTACCATTTTGTTTGACAGTGATTGTACTATATTTTTAAAATTACATAATGAACAGTGGATAAAGCAGTGTCTACTCTTCGAGGTGAACCTAGGTTCAATCCCTAACACCTACCAATATCTGTGAATCCAGATCCAGGGTATATCACACCCTCACACAAACAGGAAGGCTGAGAGATATTTTTTTCTAAAAATATAAAATAAAATTTCTTAGTCATGAGAATAAAAGCTCTGCTCCGAGAAGTACTGTGAGAAAGGCAGCAATGACTGATTTAACATCTATGCACCCACAGACACACACACTGATAATAATAATCAGAGGTCCCCTCATTCACACACTCAGAAACTTTTTAAAAAAGATTAGGATATATGAATCCCTCCCTTAAACAAATTCTTAAAAGTCTAAGGTCCTGCCAGGTGTGCTTGCACAAGCTTTTAATACAGGCACATGAGAGGCAGACACAGACCAATCTCTGTGAGTTCAATGTCTGTCTGGTTGGCAAAGAGAGTCCAGGATAGACAGGCCTACACAATGAAACCCAGTCTTAAAGAAAAATAAGATTAAAACAAACAAACAAACAAACAAAAAAAAAAAAACTGAGCCAGGCATGTTGGCACATGTCTCTAATCCCATCTCTCCAGGAGACACAAACATGCTGCTGTATGAGTTCAATGTCACTGGGGTCCACAAAACAAGTCCAGGACATCATGGCTACAGAGAGAAACCTTGTCTAAAAAAACAGGTTCCTTTGCACCCACACGACTAGATATGTCTGAAATCACATAGTGTGCCTTGGCTATAAGAAAGTCTTGTTAGGCATGGTGGTACACATCCTTTGTCCCAGCACTTTGGAGACAGATGAAGGTGGGTCTCTGTGAGTTCAAGGTCAGCCTGGTTTACAAAGAGAATCGTGGACTGGCAACGATGCACCGAGACACCATGCCTCAAAATTAAAACACATTAAATTAAATTAAATTAAATATTAAATTAAAAGAAAAATCAAAGCCTGGACTGGTAGCAAATGCTTCTAACACCAGCATTATGACTGGCAGAGGGAGATGGATCTGTGTTAGTTCAAGGCTTGCTTGGTCTAGAAAGCACGACAGGTCAGTCAAAGCCATTCAGAGAATCTCTTTCAAAAAAAAAAAAACATCCTAGGATGTAAACAAAAACATTCTAATGATGAAAGATAATTTCTGTTCTTCACTTTTTAAAAAATTTATTTATGATTTTATAAATTACAGTTTATTCACTTTGTATCCATGTGGTAACCCCATCCTTCTTCCTCTCTTCCTCTCTTTAACCATCCTTCCAAACTTCCTCCCATTCCCACCCCCAAGTCCACTGATAGGGAGGTCCTCCTCCACTTCCTTTTGATCCTAGCCTATCAGGTCTCATCAGGACTGGCTGCATTGTCTTACTCTGTGGCCTGGTAAGGCTGCACCCCCTGAGTGGGAGGTGATCAAAGAGCCAGACACTGAGTTCATGTCAGAGACAGTTCCTGTTCACATTACTAGGGATCTCAGTTGGAGACTGAGCTGCCATGGAATACATCTGGGCAGGGGTTGTAGGGGTTCTAGGTTATTTCCATGCATGTTCCTCAGTTGGAGTACCAGGCTCAGAAAAGATCCCTGTGCTCAGTAGTTTTTCATCTGTTGCTTTCCTTGTGGAACTCCTGTCCCCTCAAAAGTCTTTCTTAGTTATCAGAAGAAAATGCAAATCAAAATGACCCAGAGATTTCACATTACACCCATCAGAATGAATAAGATAAAAAACTCAAGTGACAACACATGCTGGAGAGGACGTGCAGAAAGCAGAACCCTCCTCCACTGCTGGTGGGAATGTAAACTTGCACAACCACTTTGGAAATCAACCTGGCACGTTCTCAGAAAATTAGGAATAGCACTACGTCAAGATCCAGCACATGTCCAAAATATGCTCAAGTATAAAACAAGGACATTTGCTCAACCATGTTTGTAGCTGCTTTATTTGTAATAGCCAGAATCTGGAAACAACCCAGATGCTCCTCAGTTGAGGAATAGTTACAGAAATTGTGGTACATTTACACAATGGAATACTACTCAGCATTTAAAAATAAGGAAGTCATGAAATTGGCAGGCAAATGGTGGGATCTAGAAAATATCATCCTGAGTGACTTATCCCAGGAGCATAAAGACACACAGGGTATACACTCACTCATAAGTGGGTATTAGACATATAATACAGGATAAACATACTAAAATCTGTACACCCTAAGAATTTAATCACGAAAAGAAACATTTTTGATGTTTTTCATCATAGCTTTGGAGGAAGTAAATTATTTACCATGTTCACTTATAATGTAATGGAGGAGGTCACCAATTGTGGTTTGTGTGCTATATTTTGAAACATTGGTGTAGGTATTGAAGTTTGCTGTATGTGTATCAAATCCAATCACAGAAGCTTATTAGGCCTTTCTGATATTATTTCTGTGGCTGTTGTTGATCTAATGCATTTCTACTTGGTGATAGGTATTTTTCTCCTGCAAAGTATAGAATGGAATTCCCATCATATATATAATCCATTGCTTATTAATATTAGGTAGAGTGTGATCATGCTTTTCAATGAAGGGTCTCTGAGAAAGTGTGGTGATTTTTTTTCATTTTCACAAATTCCTCTAAGATGTTTGTTTTCAAGCCTGATTTGGATGTCAGTAATTAGGCAAAGCTACATTTGAAATCTTGATTATCATGTGTCAGCCATCTGAGTACACGTCCAAGGGTGGAAGATGTTCCCCAATGTGTTCTATTTTTACCAACGTTAATGTTAAAATGCTTAATAGTGTGTATGAATGTATGACTGTATATATATATATATATATATATATATATGTGTGTGTGTGTGTGTGTGTGTGTGTGTGTGTGTGTACAGTTTGAAGTTCCATTCTTCTTCATGTTCCCTTTAGTTACTATATGGCACCTAATGTTGAAGTACTGCCTTCTGAATGAATTAGCTAGAGGTGCTAAATAATGTAACAGCAATTATATTTATTTCAAAAAAGGATGTTATGGTGTGTAATGTTATTATGGGTTCTTAGGCCATGACAGATGTGTGAAGACCTGGTGACAGCTTTGTGGTGCTTATTTTGGTCATTGTTATATGATATTCAAAGTCATGTTGCCAGTTTTGCTTACCACAGACATTCTCCACTGATTTCATTGATACTCAAATAACCTTAAATGAAATATTACATCAGTAAAATATTGTCTTCTATCCAGATTATAAACTTATTGTTATATAAGGATGGAATAACATGAAATAATTTGAATAATAAATGCTATTTACAAATTAAAATTATATAATCCTTTTGTGTTTTGGAATATGTTTGTTCAGTCTTAGGAGTAAAGACTTGCTCATGACACTGTCTCAGTTCTATAAGTGAATGTCAGAGAACTGTCTCAGTGGGAATAGTTGGTTGTTTCTGAGCCTGATAATTTGAACTCAATTTCTGGGTAGCCCATATTACTCCTATAGATTTTTCTAATATTTCTATACTTGGTCACTTGTATATACAAATTCACACACCAGCACATACATAAATCATTTTTAAACCTAAATAAGGGCCAGTTTTTTCACTGGTCAAAAGACTCTTTGGGTTTCATGTTGAAAACTCATATATGGGATGCAAACAGATAGCAAACAGCAATAAGTTGTCCTCTCACTGGCAGATACGTACTCAAACATTTTTCAATGTATGAAATTAAAGTAAAGGAGAAAACTCACCTATTGACAACATCAGAAATGATTTGCAATTGTAAATAAATGTAGATATTGAAGACTTATTACTGTTCATTAAAAGAAAAATGGTAGCTTTGTACATCTTATTTTATCCTTTCATTCCTTGATTCAAGAATAGGTCATTAAAAATATCTTAGCTTGGCTCAGAGGTGCATCCCTGTCATCCTAGACCTGGGAGTCCATGGTAAGCTAATCTTTCTGAGACTGTGGTCAGCTTGGTCCACAGAGTGAGTTCTCTTTGGGTTTGTTCATTAGTTTCTATATTTGTTTGTTTGTTTGTTTAGACAGAATTTATTTGGTGTAAGCTTGGATGTCCTACAGTCACTTTATAGACCTGGCTGGACTCAAATTCAGGCCGCTTCCTCCCTGAGTGCTGGAATTTCAGGTGTGTGCCACCATGCCCAGCTCCAAAGATTGAGTTCTAAAACAGGCGTGCTATGTAGACATATCATGTATTTAAATGATCCACCAAAATGTACTCTATATCTCAAATTATAGGTCCCCCCGCTCAGAGATAGTGCCCAAAAAGCTGGGTCTTGGTATTGGTCCTGGTCCTTGACCTCAGATCCTAGCCCTAGACCCAGCTGTGGCCCCAAAAGTCTGCTGTCAAGTGCTGACTCTGTTGGGCTTTCTCTCTGGGACTCAATCTATCCCAGTAGACCCCCTGGGCACCAACTGCACACCTGGCAGCATCGTCTATAGATGGATGCGCATGCCCAATTCACAGGAAACTCTCAACAAAAACAGGCTCCATAGCTCTTGGCTTAGTCAGGAACACAACCCAGGAATGGCTCCAACCACTGTGGGCAAATGGGGAGGCCCCATCTCCAAATATATCACTTAAGATGAGTAAGCAACACCTTTTTAATAATAATATGAAACCAATAACAATAATGCAACAGTGAAAAACAGCAATTTAAAAATATACAAAATTAAGGCAATCTTTTCTCTAATGGGAATAGGCGCTGGGTGTGCTCAGTCGGTGATTGTACCAACTATATGTCTACCTTGGGCAGTGAGTACACAGGATCAGGTGCCCCCAAGTGCACCACATTGGAGAGAAACAGTAGCTCACTCTCCAAGTCCACAAGGGACTGTGTGTCCTCTGATACTAAAGCTGTAGTTTGCACTGGTCCAGGTTCTAGCAAGACTGGGGGTCCCGCATAGTCCAGCAGCCACCTCACAATGGCCAGTTCCGGGACTCCAGAGAAATCCTGGGGGAATTTCTGCAGCCACTGGGACAAGAACGAGAAGATGGCAGGGTGAGAGCAGGGCAGAGGGACACAGGATTGGGAGCCTGGCCTAGCTTCGCTGCTGCGGGGGGCGGGCATTGGTATACTTTCCTGTCCCTCCCTCTGCTGCTCAAAACCCAGGAGCCTGGTGTGACAGTCCCTAGGGAGAGAACCCCAAAGGTGAGGCTCCTGGCCAAAATTGGCCCTCCACCCTGGCCTCAAACGTCCCTCCCCGCTCACCTCCCCCTCCACCCCAAGCCCACTCACATCGTTGTCTGCTGGTCCCCATCACAGTCTGACCTGAAGGATCTATACCTGTGACAGTCCACGGGGGTGTTACCCCTAAGGCCCTGTGTCCCCAACCCACCCAGACATCTAGAAGGAACTATTATAATCTTCCAGGGTGGAGCACGGGGGTGCTAGGGGCTCCATCCATAACAAACACTGCAAATGGGGTCCAGAATCCTTTACACAAACGGGGAAAGGACGCCCAGGGCATGAGAAAGGGTGGTGTCTGACATTCCCTGGGGAAGGTGAATGGCACCTGCTAGAGCCCCACCTCTGTCCCAATTGCCATGTATGGACATGTCACTTTAAAGGGCTAGGCCCGGCACCTAGGCTGCTGCAACTCCTTCGTCCCGGTTCTGTGTGGGCACAGGCCCTAGGAAACAGCAGGAGGAGGACTGAGGGCTGCCTCCCTGGTGGAGCCGCTCAACTGCCTTTTCAGGATCAGGTCCAGAACCACTCCTGTGGTCGCAAACTTTGGATAAAGGGCCAGAAAGAGTGGTGGGCAAATAGGGGATCATCTGCTCCACGAAGTTCACGCCATCATTGCTGAGCAATGGGGATACCATGCTGGAAGGCTCGCTTCCTTTCTCTCTGAGAAAGGACCAGGGCAGGAGGTAGGCGTGAAGTGTGCAAACCCCGAGGGGCACCAATGACTTCTTTGCCTACACCAAAGCGGGCTTGAAAAGTGTTCCTCAGTGACCCAATAGGAACACTTGACCAGGCCGCGACCACGGTGGATAGGGGGTGAGAGTGGACCAGAAAGCTCCCCCACCACATAGAGGCCGTGGTTACCTTGGTCTCCCGGTGGGGAACAGGCCAGAAACGTGTCAGTGAGCGCACCATATGTCTCCAGCAGCGGCCCAGGCGACCACCACTGACTTCCAAGAGACCTGAGACCCTGGAAGTCTGGAAGCAGAAGAACAGATTCATCTCTCCAGCTCCTCTGGACCAGCTGGTCTGTCCAGGCAGCTGTTGCTGCTACTGGCTTCTGGTTACCTGGCAACCAGGGTTCCGAGTTCCACCTGGAACAATGCTGAGGAAGCATGGTCACGTCCTGGAGTCACCTGCCCAAGCCTCCCCAACATGGGCTCTCCCTGGGAGCCACCAGCCCTGCAGGCTCTGCAACAGTTCCAGAGAGAAATGATGGAGAAGTTGCCTCCCATCACCACTAGAGGGCACAGAGGCACATGAGAGGGTGCAAGGATGAAAAGAAAAGCAGCAGCAGAGAGGGATGGCTATCATCCCTCTTTAATCTTTTGTCATTATTATTATTATTATCATCATCATCATCATTATCATTCCTTTCTTCTTCCCTAGTATACTTCAAACAAATTCACCTTCTTTCATTTCCCCTATTGAACTAAAATGTTCTCATCTCTCAGCCTTTGAATATGTATGCTCTTTATCATTTCTGGGGTGTTAGGTCCCTCTTGCTTTCCTTTAGGTTTCATAGTGTAATTTATAGTGATGTAAACATTTCTATGCATGGTCTCTGGGTTTGTTTATGGTGGATTACCCCACAAGACTGTAAGCTTATAGAGAAAGAGTGGTGTTTACATCAATCATTTTGGTGTGTTTAGGACTTAGCACAGTATTGGGTACCTAATTCACAATTTGTCCTTCTGTGGAAGGACTAATAACCTTTTAAACAGTAAATTCCTTTAACAAAATCTTCATAATCTCATAGTACTACAGAATTCCCACCTAAAGGATGGGGGCATGTAGCATCTTATTTGTTAATGCCAGCCATTGTGCCATCTGTAAAAAACTTTTCCTCAAGTCTTTTTATCTTGTTCTGTTACTGCTGTTACTAGGACAGCCTCCTCTATCCCTGTTGCCTTCTCTGTGTTCTCTTTAATTTATCCCATAATAAGTTACTTCCTCTAAGCTTTAGTGAGCTTTAGCATCTGGGTTTATTATATCTAAAGACTATCTGTTTCTGCCTGTTTTGTACAGAAGGCAGGAATACAACTCAGAGGTAGAACATTTGCTTCACATATAGAAGGTAAGGAAGGAGAAGAAAGGGGAGGAGAAAAAAAGGAAGAGGAGAAGTGAAACATTGCTTTTCTTTATGCAGATGCACTTCCTTAAATACAGGGGTTAACAGTCTTCTTGTCTCTGCATTCCAAATAAAGTAGAAATTCCAGATACAGCAACAGTGGTACTTATTTGGTGTTAGTTTTTAACCTGATCCTTCTCCTGACATTTACTCTGTACCTGCTTTATATGTAGTTGGTTTATGTACATGTTCATTTTCTGGGAAGAATCATTTTTTTTCATTAGGTTTTATGAGAAGTCATATCCTCAGAAAGTGTCCTGGGCTTTTAGTCCTACCATACTTATCCCTAGGAGACCATATCTGCAATGGTGATTATGTCCTCTCTGTACATAATTTGATATTATGACTTCAGGATGCATCTTGAACCTTTTTTTCAAGAGAATGTTATAAACAAGCCTTAAGCTTAACAGGCATTTGTGCCTCATGAAAAAATTTTCATCATAAAATGTCCTGTCTGAAAAGAACATCTGAGATCATTGTAAAATGCACTCTCTTACTTTCATTTTAGTCATTAACATTATTAGTACTATTTACTGTTCTTCATTATTTTGTTAGAGATCCAAATATGATGACTCAGGTGTAAGAGACTGTGTACACACTGTTAACTAAAAAAATAAAACCACACATTCAAAACAAGTAAAACCTCCAAATATTGATAAGAATTAGGTTTAGATTTAGTGCCCAAAAATAATTCAGTTGAAATGTGGGAAAAACATTGAAACACCATTATTCAGCAAGCATTTAGAGTATATATGTAAATATGATGAAAGGAATGTACACATAAACACAACTTAAAAATTCTTGGCACACGGTATATACTCACTCATATAGACATATAATATAGGATAAACCTACTAAAATCTGTACATCTAAAGAAACTAATCAAGAGGGAGGATCCTGACTAAAATGCTCAATCCCTATCCTGTAAGGCAAAGAGGATGGACATCAAAAGAAGAAGAAAACAGGAAACAAGTTAGGAACCTGCCACAGAGGCTCTCTAAAAGGCTCTGCCCTGCAGACTATCAAAGCAGATGCTGAGACTTATGGCCAACTGTTGGGCAGAGTACATGGAATCTTATGAAAGAAGTGGGAAATAGTAAGATCTGGAGAGGACAGAAACTCCACAAGGAGAACAACAGAATGAGAAAATTTGAATACCAGGGTCTTTCCAGAGACTCATACTCCAACCAAGTAACATGCATGGAGATAACCTAGAACTCCTGCACAGATGTAGCCCATGACAGTTAGTGTCCAAGTGGGTTACATAGTAATGGGAAGAGGGACTGCTTCTAACATAAACTGATTGGCCTGCTCTTTGATCTCAGCCCACAGAGGAAGACAATGCAGCCACTCCTGATGAGACCTAACAGACTAAGATCAGAAGGAAGGAAATGGAGACCTCCCCTATCAGTGGACTTGGGGAGGATCATTCATGAAGAAAGGGAAAAGTAGGTGGGATTAGGAGGGGAGGAAGGAGGGGTTTATGGGGGGGATACAAAATGAATAAAGTGTAATTAATAAAAGTTTAAAAAATTAAAAAATATTTAACACAAAAAAATTAAATAAATAATAAAAAAATTCTTGGGCACACATACAAAAAGTGGGACTTCATTAAGATTTTTTTTTCATTTTTGTTTTCTTGACAGGATAAGTTTGAACATGTTCCTCTCCTGTCATCCTTTTTATTCTCCTCCCCTCCCCTTCCCTTCCCTGCCTTCCTTGCTCAGTGTGAATTTACAAACATTGCACTTGAATGGATGCAGTTCTTCGAAAGCATTGCCAAAAGGACCCCTGCAGCCTCACTTCTAAACTTTGAACCTCAAATGCATTCTAGCTATTTTGTTTTTCTTGCATTGGTGATTAAGTAAAGCAACTCATTTTCTGGGGTGTAGGGGTAGATACCCAGACATGGTGAATTCCTCATCTACCCCTCCCCGTTCCCCATGCTTACGTCCTTTAGCACTTTGGGGAGCACATTGATAGAGGTTCCCCACCCATTCAAACCACAATCAAACATGTGCTTTCTAATATTTTCTAATAAAATTCTTTTAGTTGCCAGTATGAGACCTTGACTAAAAAAGAATTGGCTTCATTCTCAGGTGACAATCTCATGAGTACAGCCAGGCTAATAAGTGACATATCAAGGTGCTCAGGTGGGTATTCTGTGTACAGTGCTAGTACACAGGCTCAGACCCAGGAGCTCAGTGGAGCCAAGCCTTCCCTATTTAAGTTCGGTTCACTTCCTTGTTGAAGCCACCTATGGGTAAAAAAAAAAAAAAAAAAAAAAAAGAAGTTTGTGGGATTGGGATTGTAGCTCAGTTGATAAGTGGTGAAGCAGAAGAATCAGAAATTCAAGGTCATCTCATAGCTGTTTAGTTTAAGGCCAGGCTGGGCTACAGAGGACCCTAACCAAATAATAATAATAATAATAACTACAATACGTTTCAGCTAAGAGCATAATTTGGCGGTCATTGTTCCAAGCCAGAGCTATCCTCAGGTCACTGACCTTCCTCAGAGAGATAGCAAGGAGGCAACAAGGTTGAGCCCAGCAAGATTTTCTGTACACAGACCCCTCTCCAACTGAGCCTTCCTAGCCAAATATGTGGAAATATGTGTTCCCACTGATGACCAGAGGTGCCCCAGCTTGTAGTGTTGGGAACATGGGGAAGGCAAAGTCACAATGGAGCACAGCTGTTTGATCACCAGCCCACTGAGACCATCACAAGCAAACAAAATCACAAAAGTACAACAAAGGAAAAAAATGTACTGGGTATAATGTGCTCAAAGAGTATGGAAGAAGAAAATACCAAAACTCAGAACAGTGGCCTGTCTCTCTATGGGCCCTCTATCCTGTTCCATTAGTGGTGACCCACCCCCAAATCAGGCTCCACCCAACTACACCCGAGTTTGGAATGGTGACCTGCATTCAGCCAGACCAGAGAATGGAGCAGCAACATATCTGTTGATCTCTGTCTACCAGACCACAGGCCAAAGCACCAGCCAAACTCTGCCAGACCAGAGACCACAGCAGCAGGAAATCTTTCCGAGATCAGAGTCCA
This sequence comes from Meriones unguiculatus, assembly GCF_030254825.1. NCBI lineage: Eukaryota > Metazoa > Chordata > Mammalia > Rodentia > Muridae > Meriones > Meriones unguiculatus. The sequence continues at coordinate 2,602,125 of NW_026843645.1, forward strand.
GAGCAGGGGACACGCTCTGCCAAACCCGAGGCCAGAGTAGTGGATAAGATCTGCCAGACCAGAGACCAGAAAACATTGGCAGAGGTGCCAAGCTTGGGTCTCTACATACTATATCAATCCCTTGCCACCTCCTTGCCACTCTCACTGGAACTTATGAAGCATGGCTTAAGCCTCCCTGAAATGGGAAAGAATCAGGTCTAGGGGGATAGAAGGATTTTGTCCCATGTCCTCAGTCAGTCCCAGAGACAAAAAAAAATGCAGTGAGAGTCAAAACAGTTAAACAAGACACAGACTAGATCCCATTGCTTGTGAAGCAGAAAAATACACAGAGCCAGACAGCAGATCCCACCACTCCTGCAGTGGAAAAATGAAAGTAGGATATCAGTGAATCCCTGATGCAGGAGCTACCTGCATTGTCCTTGTCCAAAGATCCAGAGATCACAGAAAACTGGGTACTCTACCACCCTTTACAGATAGGGGCACATTCCTCCTCTCTGAGGTCCAGAGAACACAGAAAAGTGGATGCTCAACTCCCTTTACAGATGTGGCCCTTCAAGGGGGGGGGTCTGGAATATCTTCCAGGCTCCCTGAGGCCCACAGTTGTCCAGAGCATCAGCTCTAACCTTTCTGACCACATAGATGCATTTTGCCCCATGGCCCGAAAAAAGAAACTAGAGAAACACAGAGACAGACACAGACAGATACAGACAGAGTGCTCACTTACTGGCTGTTGTTCAGTTCCTTGTGCCCGGGGTGCTTGGGAGACTTGAGGATCCAATATGAGACCCCACATGTTATGCGCAGATCTTAGGGTCCCCAAAGATCATCAGGAGCTGGACCACATATGTAAGAGCAAAGAATTTTATTTGGGCTTAAGCTTGGTCTCTCCAACATCACCAACAGAGTGGATCAGAGAGCAGAACCCTGAGCAACTGCATGGCAGGGTTTTGACTGGGGTTTTAGGAAGGACCAGGAAGTTCCAGTTTAACAGTTACAGGATTGGGTGACATTCAGCAATGGCAAGCTTTTTATAAAGTGATTGGCTAGCTAACATAACTAACATTGAGCAAGCTATCTCTAGGCCTCAGGAATGTTAGGTATTTTCTGTGTCACTGAATGTTCTACTACAAGGTTGGTAGGGTGCTCAGCACATATATCCCACTTTAAGATACTTTTCCATCCTTGTGGTTATCCTCAGACTGTTCCTTGGGTAAGGAATCTTACAACATGCCCCAATTCCTGGTGACCTTATGGTAGAGTCACTAGTCTGGTGACCTTTGGGTGACCTTTTAAGGCCTAGTTCTTGGTGTCCTTTGGGGGGTGTCAGATAGGTTCTCTCAGTTCTAAAAGATCCATTTGGATTTTGTGGGGGTTGTAAATGGTATGCCCTGTGTCATAGATCACTCCAATATCAAGCTGTGATATAGAAGAGTAGAACTGATGATGTAAAGGATTTACTATTGCTGAGAAACTAGTGGTCCCGTTAGAATTTAGCTGAAGGAAAGCTGCCTGTAAAATACTTCACAGATAAGTAGTATGCTAACCAGGCCTGTTAGAGATTAGGATCCTGGATTATGTAGAAATGTGGCAGGGTGAGGTTTTTTAATTTGTAATTTTCCAACGTGTATTTATTAATTCATGAATGTGAATGAAAACAGACCAGATTGGTGGGTGTTCAATTTGGGCCAGGTTGCTTGATCCAGTGAATATTGAATTTCAAATTAAGGGACTGTCCTATGCCCATATGTCCAATCCTGATTGACACAGTAATGTCAATTCAAATTTGAGACACAGGCTATTGGCTAAAGCTGTTTCTGTCAGGTTACAGGTCTTAGCAGCTAATATTGTACACAGGGGCAAGGTCAAATAGTATCTTATTAATTGCTTTCCCTCTATAAGAGAATGACCTGTGTTTTTCAAAGTCAGTATACCTATGTGTTTTGTTTTTGTTTTTGTTTTTGTTTTTTTTTTTTTTTCAACTAAGAGGTTAACAGCACTGGCTGCTGTTCCAGAAGTCAAAAGTTCAATAAACCACTGATAAACCACATGATGGTGACTCACAACATCTATAATGAGATCTGGTGTTCTTTTCTGGCATGCAAGTATACATGCATGCAGTACACTGTACACGTAATAAATGAATATTTAAAATAGTCAGTTGTTGGTATTGTTACATTTTGTTTTGTTGATGCTCTAGTCTCTTATTAGTTAATATTCTCTGATAATCCCCAGTCATTAAGAATTTCATTTCTTTTCTCTAGTCTTTGACATTTGTTTTTGTTTAAAGCAATGACTCCTGTAGATAAGCCTTTCACATGTTTTGTAGTTTACATTTTATTTGAACACTGAATGCTACCTCTAATGTCCAGTGCTTAGAACATAGTTCTGCAACTCTTTTCAGGTGTACCCTGACTGGTCAGTGTGAAGTAAAGAAGACCAGTGAATGAGTGTCCATTGACTTTCCTGGTTGGTTTGTTTGTTTGTTTTTGGAGGTGGGTAATTACAACTAAAGAGGGACCTGTGTAAGAACTGAGTTCACTGACCTACTTTGAAGCTTTAGTTACAACACAAGAAGGGAGGGGGAGGAGGGAAGATGGCAATGAGTCAGGTAATCAACTTTAGACAGTAAAAGTGAAAACTGTACATTTGGAGGGATTCATATACAGTGAAATCAAGAATATGGATTAGGAGCTGAGCTTGTTTCTGGAAAGCAAATTTCTATAGTTGAACTACAGATCTGGAGAAACTCATGTGGTAATTCCTAACAGGAATGTCCCCTCTGTCCCTGTTTGAAAATGCACAACCTGAGAGGAAAAAAAAAAGGTTTGAGTAATAATTGATGTGCCCTAATACATACCTGAAGTACCTGAAGAATATTGGACCATAAGGCCATTTTCAACTTTTAAAAATAATTTTTGAGATTATAATGAAATCATTTCATCCTTCTCTCTTCTCTCTACTCTTACATCTCAAATGCTGGGATGAATCGTTAAGGAGGCTACTTAACAATCAAAGCAGACGTGGCTGTCAGGTTCTCCCAGCATCCCTCAGTCCTCACCTGTTATAAAGTATGGGTGTCATACACAGATCTCTAGCCCAGGAGTTGAGTTGCCCTCCTCCCAGCTTTCCTTATTATGTATTCTAAATGTTTTGGTTACTTGGTCTTTTTCATTTGTCGTTTATCCTCCTGGCCCTTTGTTCAGGCTCTCCACTTCTCTTTCTCCTCTCTTCTCACATAGCTCAGGGTCATGTCAACTCTAGACTGTCCCAGATTTCCCTGTGTCTGACTATATTCTCTCGTCTATCTATAATAAACTTTCTACTCCAACATACGTAGGAACAGCCACATCCTTTTTGTTTTATATCTCATTTTCATTGAGCTCCCATTAACTACTCCTTTCTTTCAAATTCATGGACATTTGTTTCTTTATTGGTTGTTACTCTTTGGCTTTGACTGGAGTTTGGCTGATGGACTTCCCAACTATGAGGTAGAGATGAATTCACTGGACACTGAGTGTGTAACATAAATTACCTGTATCTTGGAAAATGAACAGGTGCCCTGGGAGAGTGGAAGATTGAATTTTAAATCATTTCCAAGATGAGGGTGTTGGAGGATATTTGATCCCAGGGTGATCCCTGAGATTGTGAACTGTAAAAACCCGTGCTTTGTTTGGTGTGGGTGAGCCCTAACACAAATCTTAATTCCAAGAATTTACAATTTATTGTAAACAGGTGATTGTGGTATGGTTCCGTCAGCCCTAGAACATGCCTTTAATTCAAAAGCTCTCTGTGCACAGGATTGAATAGTGTTAATTCTAGGTCAAGAGGCAAAGCAAGAAACCAGCTGACAGATATTAAAGAGTAAGTGGAACTTTCAGCTGAAATATATTTAAGACAGAGGGTAAAAGTGGAAGGAGTTTTAGCTTTGTAGATTTTGGGCTTTTTGAACTTTGAGCTAGAAGCCTTTGGCCTTGGGGTCCTTTAGCCTATCCTCCCTGAGCTGTCATCTGAACTGGTGAGCTTTTGGGGCTTTTTCCTCTTAGAGGTGAGGTGAATAGCAGGGTCAGATGGATGCTTTCTTTGCCTCTCTGCACTAGCAGATTTTAAAATCGAATAATTGGGATTTTCATTCTTTTATAACAACACTAGGTTTCTGTGTGCCCATAGGGTTTAGGACAAAGCTAGAATGCCTCTGCTATCTGCATCATTTGATCTTTGATCCACTGGTAGAGGAGCTACTACTGTCCTGAGACTCAGCTCTATTGTTCAAGATAATGATGTATTCTGGGGAGGGCTAACAATCAGGAGCAACAGTGGGAGGTAGTTTATGGGTTTGTTCTGGGATTTTCCTCTGATGTAGCTCTAAAGAGCTGTGAGTGAGACCAGACCATGTCATGCTGAGTGTGGGGCCATTGTCCCCAGGCCAGGAAGAGCAGGCTGCTGAGCTATCACAGCCTGTTCTGCTTTGAAAGAGATGGACTGTGGTTCAGACTGTGGTTCAGGCTGTGGTTCTGTTGGTCTCCATGTGATGATCTCGGCAGAGACCCTTGGCCTCCAACCCTTCTTGAGTGTCCAGAGAAGTGAGGACTTTGTGGCCTGGGCAGTAGAAAGTTGTGGTGCTTATAATATCACTTTCTAGTGTGTACACACATGCATTGGTTTTGCAGTGGACAGATTGGAAAACTGAAGGTCTCATTTCTAGAAATGATGAATGTTGTATTCCACATACAGCTTTGAGTAACAAATTTTACAAATCGTTTTGAAACTGGAAGAAAATAGGTGGTGGTGCTCATCTTTCAGGAATACTTGATTATGTTTTTTTTTTTTTTTTTTTTTTAACTTTCAACTACCACCAGTCACAATGGCATGCTTTAGAGAAATTCAATTCCAGGGTACAAAATGAATTTCTGAGATGCAGAATTTTGTCAGGTGTGCCTGGTTTTAGGTAAGTGGATAGGGCAGATTCTACATCTTGTGACATAATCCATGCATCAGAAAACATATTAAATTATTCTCCAACATTGCTTTATGTGTGACTTTTGGCAAGGGCTGGGTTGTGCCTGAACTCACCAGGGAACATGAGGGACTGCAAGCCATAGCTTATCTTTATGATCAACTCCATTTTCCACTTCCAGAGCAAAAGGGCTCTCTGGAAAGGAGGTTAGTAGTACATGGAGGGTTAGAAATATAACAGTTTAGGTGTCACTTTGAGTTTGTCTTGTGTGATTTGTGAAATCTGTGTTTATTTGATTTTTATTAAAAAACAATCAAAGTTATCTCTGGTCCAGTGCACATTTTTCATGTTAGAGTTTCCTTAGGTCTTTTCATGTAAACTTGGCTATATTTTAGGCTTATGTTTTTGGCTTTTTCTCTCACCCCTTCATTCTTTCACAAACACTGTACACATTCTTAATTATTGAAGTTTGTGGTAAGTACAGAAGTCACATAATGCCAGAAGATTATGAGATTCATGACAATAGAATCATCCCTCATTTTTCTGTTTTCCTCTGTTTCTTACCAGGTGACTTTTCTGATATGAGATAGAGATTTTGGATTGTTCCTTAGCAATCACATAAAGACAATTTGCACTATGTCTGTAGAAGGCAGAAGAGACAACATGAAGGTGAGTGATACCAGTTGGACAGTTTATTCTTTCCTTTTGACAATTTCTTTTGGTGATCTGTCATTTTCTTCAGAAGTTTCATGTGTCCAGTTGTCTCCATATTCATTAGTTGGAAGATTTTATTCTCCTGAAAAGATTAAATCAAAACCTGCCCCATCCCTAATTCAGGGGAGAGGGTCCTACCTTTTTAGGCATGTTATATCTTTTATAGGGCAAAATGGTTTTTTGGAAATAGAAAAAGTATAATATCTCAATTAAAGTTAAAAGATCTTTGAAAGTTTATAAATATACCTTAAAGTGTATTTATTTCTAGATAATAAAGTGCATTCACTTTGATTTTCAGCCTGTCTTTTACATGTAGCTTTTAAATGAAATCAATGTAAATCATATGTGCCTGCCTCTGCTTCCCAGGTGGTATGTAAAAGGCATGTGCCTCCCAAATGCTGGGATTAAGGCTGTGAACCACCAACACCCTGTCATTGTAACTCCTGAATTCAGAAAACAACTAATTAATAGTGAACTGCTTGTCTCTGCTGGGATTAAAGGCACTGTCTGTCACTACACTGCTCAAAAATTTTATATTCACTCCAAATTATTCCATCTCAAACAAGTTTATAACTTTGAATTTACTTAAAACATTTAAACCTCTTAACTGTTTTTCATATGAAACAACAAAAGTATCCTTTTTATTTAAGAAGAAAAAACTAGTCTTTATAAGTTTGTGTGGACTCAATGACCAAGCTGTCTGATGAACAGTTACCTCTGCTTATTCAGGGGATCTCCACTATTCAAATCTAATCATTATCAATTTTGATAGGATCCACCATTCCTTTCCTGTGGAGACATTTAGTTTTACCTGTGAAGACACAGTTCAACAGTTTCTCATTGTCTACTCCTTTTAGTTTTGTTTACTTCTTTTTGTTGTACAGTATTTAGGTGTGCTGTTAAGTTGCTAGTAAGAGATCTTGCAGATTTTTTTTTCTAAATGTACTTAGTGCTATGAACTGTCTTCTGGTCAACATTTCTATTGTGTACTATGAGTTTTGATATGTTATATATTTATTTCATAGAATTATTGCAAGTTTCTTATATCTTTTGATACTTCCACTGTTCAAGTATATCATCAGTTTTGGAGAACAATGTATGAGTTGCTGAGAAGATGGAACAATCTTTTGTGCTTGGGTGGATGTTCTGTAAACATCATTTGGGTATATTTAGTTTTTTGATGTTAGTTAGCTGGAGCATTTCTCTGTTTAGTTTGGTCAGGAGTGTCCATTGGTGAGAGTGATATATTGAAGTCTTCCTCTATTGGTTTATGAGGGCCAGGATGTGATGCAAGCTGCAGAAGTGTTTCTTTTATAACTTGGGTGCTCTTAGGTTGGGGGCATAGATGTTAAGTGTTGAGATGTTATATTGCTGGATGTTTTATTTTAATATGTCATGTCATTTGCCATCTTTTGATTAGTTTTTTTTTGGAAACTGTTTCGTTACATATTAAAATTTCTATACAAGCTTGATACTCTAGTCCATTTATTTAGAATATCTTTTTCCAACCCTTTACCTTGAGATAATGTCTATCTTGATGTGAAGCTTTGTTTGTTGTACTTAGAAGAAGGGTGGATTCTATTTTATCATCAATTTTGTGAGTCTGTGTCTTTTTATTGGTGAATTTGGGTTGATGTTATTAAGAAATATCATTGAACAGTGATTGTTATTTTTGTGGTGGTGGTGGTTTTAGCACCTTGAGTGGGGCTGTATTTATAGATACATATTATTTAAAATTGACCTTTTTATGGAACATCTTATTTTCCCCATTTGGTGATTGAAACTTTCTGGGCATGGTTAGTAATTTGTATTGTATTGTATTGGCTTCTGCAGTTTTTTAGAGTCAGAAGCACTCTGTCTAAGCCCTTCATCTTCTAGCATTTTTACTGAGAATACAGGATTAATTCCAAGAGATCTGCCTTTTTTGTTTTTTGGTTGGTTTTTGTTTGTTTTGGTTTGTCGGATTGGTTGGTTAGTTTGGTTTGTTTGTTTTCAGTTGCAGCTTTTCATATTCTTTCTTCGTTCTGTATATTTAGAGTTTTGATTATTCTCTGGTAAGAGGACTTTCTTTTCTGATCCAGTATCTTTGGTATTTTGTATGCTTCTTGTGCTTTGATAGACATCTTCTTCTTTAGGTTAAGAAATTTTTCTTGTATGATTTTGTTGAAAATGTCTTCTGGACCTTTGATCTCATCCTTCTTCTTCTAATCTGATTATCAGCATGTTGTGTGTTGTCATAATGTCCCAGAGTTCCTGGATGTTTCCTGAAAGTTTGTATGTAGACAGGCTGGTTTTGAACTTCTAGCTCTAACTCCAGTCGACTGTTGGGCTTAAATGTAGGCCAACATGCCTGGCATCAACATCACCATCATTGGCTGCTGAGCATGGAATATATGGTTTTAGGTATTCATTTTGTTTTGTTTTGTATATGTAAGCATAGGCTATTGTGTTGATTTTCATCAACATCATGCATTTGAAATTTGGCAGGGAGTATATTTAATTTCTTAGGATGGCATTTAATGATGACACTAACACTATCTGAGCTTTCTGAGTCATTGAATTGTGGGTTTGTGACACTCTCCTTACCTGTTGTATTTTGTTTATTTTTAATTTTATTTGTTTGTTTTATTCCCATTTAATTCATTTTTAATTTAAATTTGTTTTTTTTTAATTTATTCTCTGACATGAACTCGAGTCTTTTATTACCTCCTCCTGAGTGTTGCAGTCTTGCAATGCCACAGAGGAACATGATGCAGCCATCCTTGATGAGACCTGATAAGCTAGAAGGGAAGGAATTCCTCCCCAATTAGGAGACTAGAGAAAGGGCATAGGGGCAGAAGAAGGAGGGTCGGTGGGCCTGGGAGGAGATGAGGGAGGGGGCTATGGCAAGGATACAAAGTGAACACATTGCAATAAATAAATTAATTAAATTAAAAAATAATTTATCCACTAAACATCCCAATTGTATCTTCTCCCTTGACTCTTCCTTGTCTCACCCTCCATTCTTCTTTCCTCCTTATCCCACTTCCTATATCTCAGATACAGGGAACCTTCCTCTCCTACCATCTGAACCCAGCCTATCAAGTCTCACTACAACTTCCTGCATCCTCTTCCTCTGTGGCATAGCAATGCCCCCTCCACCAAGGGGAAATGATCAAATAGCAGACAACAGAGTCCATGTCAAAGCCAGCACCTTCTCCCCTTACTATGGATCGAACATGGAGACTGAGCTGCCTATCAGCTACATCTGAGCAGGGGTCTGGTTCCTCTTCATGAATGGTCTTTGATGGGTCCATCAATCTCTGCGAGTCCCCATGGGCCCAGATTTGTTGTCCTTGTTGGTCTTCTTATGGAGGTCCTGCCAGCTCTGGGTCTTTCTACATTCTATTCTCCCACTCTTTCCTATGATTCCCTGTACTCTACCCAAAGTTTGGCTGTGAATCTTAGCATCTGTTTCGAACCCCTAATGGGCAGTGTCTTTTGGAGGATATGTATGTTAGGCTCTCATCCTCTTCCCTCTCCTCAGTCACTTCTGGTGTTGATTCTATTTCCACTTTTGCATAAGAATTGAGCATCTTTCATAGGGTCCTCCTTTTTATTTAGCTCCTTTAGGTCTGTAGATTGTAGTATGTTTATCCAATATTATAGCCATTATCCATTTACAAATGAGCATATACCATGCATGTCTTTCTGGTTTTGGAATAACTCACTTAGGATGATCATTTCTAGTTCCATCTACTTGCCTGAAAATTTTATAGTTTCCTTTATTTTTTAAATACCCGAGGTGCATTCCATTGTGTAAATGTACTACAATTTCTGTAAAACAATGGTTTGGTTGAGAGACATGTAGTTTGTTTCCCTGTTAAGGCTATTATGAATAGAGATGCTATGAACACAGTTGAGCAAATATCTTTGTTGAATGGTGGATCATCTTTTTGATATATGCCCAGGAATGGTAGAGCTGGGTCTTGAAGTAACACTATTTCCAATTGTCTGAGAAAGCATCGGATTGATTTTTATAGTGGTTGTATAAGTTTGCACTCTCACCAGCAATGGAGGAGTGTTCCTCTTTCTCCACATTCTCACTAGCTTGCTGTCACTTCAGGTTTTGACCTTAATCATGATGGGTTTAAGATGGAATGTCATTTTCATTTCCATTATTACTACAGATATTGAGCATTTAATGTCCACCATTTGATATTTCTCTGTGGAGAAATCTCTGTATAGTTCTGTACCACAGTTTTAAATTGGAATATTTGGATTATTGGAGTTTAATTTCTTCAGCTCTTTATATATATTGTTTATTAGCTCTTTCTGTTGTATGTAGGGTTGGTGAAGATCTTTTGCCAGGCTGTAGGCTGTCATTTTGTTCTGTTGACAGAGTTCTTTGCTTCATAGAAGCTTTTTGTTTCATGAGATCCTATTCCTTAATTCTTGATCTCAGAGCCAGTGTTCTTGGTGTTCTGTTGAGGAATTTATTATCTATGCCAATGAGATCAAGACTCTTTCCCACTTTTTCTTCTAACAGATTTAGTGTATCTGGTTTTATGTTGAGGTCTTTGAACAACTTGGACTGTAGTTTGATGTGGGGTGATAAATATGGATCTATTTTCATTTTTCTACATGTAGACTTCCAGTTAGACCAGCACCATTTGTTGAAGATGCTGTCCTTTTTCCATTGCATGGTTTTGGCTTCTTTGTCAAAAATCAAGTGTCGATAGGTGTGTGGGTTTATTTATGACTCTTCACTTCAATTCCATTCATCCACCATTCTGATTTTATTTCAGTACCGTGCATTTTTTATTACTATTGATTTATAGTAGAGCTTGAGATCAGGGATGGTGATACCTACTGAAGATCTGCTATAGTACAGGAGTGTTTTAGCTATTCTGGCTTTTTTATTTATCCATATGAAGCTGAGAATTGTTTTTTTCAAGTTCGTTAAGGAATTGTGTTGATATTTTGATGGGAATATTATTTAATCTATAGATTGTTTTTGGTATGATAGCAATTTTTACTATGTTGATCCTACTGACCCATGAGCATGAGAGATATTTCTCTCTTCTGGTATCTTTTTCAATTTCTTTCTTCAGAGGCTTAAAGTTGTTTATTTTTTTTTTCATGCAGGTTTTTCACTTGCTTGTTGAGGATAACTCCAAGATACATTATGTTGTTTTCTTTTTTTCCTACCTATTGTGAAGGGTGTTGTTCTCCTAAATCGTTCTCAGTCCATTTGTCTTTTGCATACAGGAGTGCTACTGATTTTTTTTTTTAGTTAACTTTATATCCAACCACTTTGATAAAGTGTTATTCAACTGTAGGAGTTTCCTACAGTAGAATATTTGGGGTCACTTTTATATACTGTCATATATGTGAATAGCAATACTTTGACTTCTTCCTTATCAATTTGTATCCCCTTGATCACCTTTAGTTGTCTTATTGCCCTAGATAGGACTTTGAGTACTGTACTGAAGAGATTTGGAGAGAGTGTGTGGCCTTGTCTTGTCCCTGAGTTCAGTGGAATTGATTTAACTTTTTTTCATTTAGTTTGATGTTAGCTATAGGACTGCTGTATATTGTTTTTACTATTTTTAGATCTGTGCCTCTGTCCCCAGTCACTCCAAGACTTTAAACAAGAATAACTGTTGGATATTGTCAAATGCTTTTTTGGCTTCTAAGGAAATGAACCTGTGCTATTTTTTTTCAATTTGTTTATATCATGGATTAAGATTCCATATATTGGACCATCCCTGCATGCCTGGAATGAAGCCTACTTGGTCATGTTGGATGATATTTTTGGTATGTTCTTGGATTTGGTTTGTGGTTAATTTATTGAGTATTTTTGCATCATTGTTCATAAAAGAGATTGGTCTGAAGATTTCTTTCTCTTTTGGGGTCTTTTAGGATTTATCAAGGTAACTGTGGTCTTACAAAAGGAGTTTGGTCATGTTGTGTCCATTTCTATTTTGTGGAATAATTTGAAGAATATCGGTTTTCACTCTTCATTGAAGTTCTTGTAGAATTCTGCTCTGAAATCATCTTGCCCTTGGCTCTTTTTTTGGAAGGATTTTGATAGCTGCTTCTATTTTTTTAGGCAGTATAAGTCTCTTTAATATCTTTACCTGATTTTTATTCAACTTTGGTAAGTGGAATCTAACAAGAGAATTGTATATTTCATTTAGATTTTTCAAATGTTGTGGCATATAGGCTTTTGACATAAGAGCTAATGGTTCTTCAGATTTTCTCAGTGTCTGTTATCTCTCTGTCTTCCTTTCAGACTTTGTTGATTTGGATAGTGTCTTTCTGCCATTTACTTAGTTTGGCTAAGAGTTTGTCTATATATTTGATTTTCTCAAAGAACTAGCTCTTGGTTTCGTTGATTTTTTTAAATTATTTTCTTTGTTTCTAATTTATTGATTTCAGCCCTGATGTTGGTTATTCCTAGTGGTCTACTCCTGTTGCGTGTGTTTGCTTCTTTTTTTTTTTTTTCTAGGGCTTTCAGGTGTGCCATTAAGTTGCTTGTATGGGATGTCTCTAATAGCTTATGAAGGCCTTTAGTGATATTAAAAGTCCTCTTAGGACTGCTTTCATTGCATCCCACGAGATTAGGTATGATGTGCATTCATTTTCATTGAACTGTAGGAAGTTCTTTCTTTATTTCTTTCCTCACCTAGATTTCATTGAGTAGGGAGTTGTTCAGTTCCCACGTGTGTGTAGGCTTTTTATTATTTCTGTTATTGTTGAGGTTCATCTTTAGTCCATCATGGTCTGATAAGGTACAAGATATCATTTCAGTCTTGTTGTATCTTTTGAGGCCTGGTTTGTGACCTATTGTATGGTCAGTTTTGGAGAAGGGTCCATGAGGTGCTAAAAGAAGATAGATTCTTTTCTTTTTGGGTTTAAAAATTCTCTAGATATCTGTTAGGTCCATTTGATTCATGACATCCATTAGTGTCATTATCTCTCAGTTTAAGTTCTTTTCCATTGCTCTGTCCCTTGATAATAGTGACATGTTGACTTCTTCCACTATTAATGTACGGTGATTGATATGTTCTTTAAGTTTTATTAATGTTTCTTTTACAAATGTGGGTGTCCTTGTATTTGGGGCATTGTTGCTCAGAATACAGATGCCATCTTGGTGGAATTTTCCTTTGATGAGTATGAAGTAGTCTTCCTCATTATTTATTTATTTATTTATTTATTTATTTATTTATTTATATTTAGGAGCAATAACTGACATCAGGCAATATTTTCATAGTTTGAAACTATGTGTAACAGCATAGTTTTTAAAAAATCTTTCAACATTTTATTGTGTTCTTTTTACATTTTTATTAATAACAGTTTATTCACTTTGTATCCCCCCTGTACCTCCCTTCCTCCTCCCCTTCCAATCCCACTCTCCATCTTTCCCACCCCTGGTCCTTTCCCAGTCCACTGATAAGGGAGGTCCTCCTCCCCTTCACTCTGATCCTAGTCTATCAGGTCTCATTAGGAGTGGCTGCATTGTCTTCTTCTGTGGCCTGGCAAGGCTGATTCCCCCTCAATGGGAGGTGATCAAAATCAAAAAGCAGGCCAATGAGTTCCTGTCAGAGACACTGCCTGTCCCCATTACTATGAAGCCCACTTGAATACTGAACTGCCATAGGCTACCTTTTGTGCAGGGGTTTCAGGCCATCTCCATGAGTGGTCCTTGGCTGGTGTATTAGTTTCACAAAAGACCTCTGTGCCCAGAATTTTTGGAACAGTTACTGTCCTTGTGGAGCTCCTGTCCTCTCCAGGTTTACTATCTCCCAGTTCTTCCATAAGATTCCCTGCACTCTGCCCAAAGTTTGGCAATGAGTCTCAGCATCTGCCTTGACACCCTTCTGGGTTAGAGCCTTTCAAAGGCCCTCTGTGGTAGGCTCCTGTCCTGTTCCTTTGTTCTCCATCATCTGATGTCCATCCTCTTTGCCTTTTTGCATGGGGTTTGAGCATCTTAACCAGCATACTTCCTGATTAACTTCCTTAGGTGTACAGATTTTAGTATTTTTATCCTATATATTATATTCTATATCCACTTATGAGTGAGTATATACCCTGTGAGTCTTTCTGCTTCTGGGATACCACACTCAGCATGATCTTTTCCACTTCCCACCATTTACCTGCAAGTTTCATGTTTTCCTTGTTTTTCATTGCTGAGTTATATTCCATAGTATAGATATACCACAATTTCTGTATCCATTTCTCAACTGAGGGCCATCTCTGCTGTTTCCAGCTTCTGGCTATTACAAATAAAGCTATTACAAACATAGCTGAGTAGATGTCCTTGTTGTATACTTGAGCGCCTTTTGGATATATGCTTAGGAGTGGTATAGCTGGATCTTGAGGAGGCGCTATTCCTAATTGTCTGAGAAAGTGTCAGGTTGATTTGTAAAGTGGTTGTATAAGTTTACATTCCCACCAGCAATGAAGGAGGGTTCCCCTTTCTCCAAATCCTATCCAGCATGAGTTGTCACTTAAGTTATTCTTCTTAGTCATTTTGATGGGTGTAAGGTGAAATCTCAGGGTGGTTTTGATTTGCATTTCCCTGATGACTAAGAATGTTGAACATTTCTTTAAGTGTTTCTCTGCCATTCTATATTCCTCTATTGAGAATTCTCTGTTTTGCTTTGTACCCCATTTTTTAATTTGGGTTAATTGATTTGTTGCTGTTTAACTTCTTGAATTCTTTATAAATACTGGATATTAACCCTCTGTCAGATATAGGGTTAGTGAAGATCCTTTCCCAATCTGTAGGCAGTCGTTTTGTTTTGAAAACAGTTTCCTTTGACTTATAGAAGATTTTCAGTTTCATGAGGTCCCATTTATTGATTGTTGCTCTTAGAGTCTGCACTGTTGGTGTTCTGTTCAGGAAGTTGTAGCCTGTGCAAATGAGTTCAAGGCTCTTCCTCACTTTTTCTTCTAACAGGGTTAGTATGTCTGGTTTTATACTATACTGAGGTCTTTGATCCACCTGAACTTTAGTTTTGTGCAGAGTGGTAATTATGGATCTATTTTCATTTTCCTACATGTAGACATCCAGTTAGACCAGCACCTTTTGTTGAAGATGCTATCTTTTTTCCGTTGTATGGTTTTGGCATCTTTGTAAAAATCAGGAGTCCATAGTGTGTGGGTGTATTTCTGGGACTTCTATCCAATTCCTTTGATCCACTAGTTAGTGTCTATGCAAGTACCATGCAGTTTTTATTATTTTTGCTCTAGAGTACAGCTTGAGATCAGGGATGGAGATACCTCCAGAAGATCTTTTATTATGGAAGATTGTTTTAGCAATTCTGGGTTTCTTGTTATTCCATATGAAGTTGGGAATTTTTCTTTCAAGGTCTGTAAAGATTTGTGTTGGTAATTTGATGGGAATTACATTAAATCTGTAGATTGAATTTGGTAAGAGGACCATTTTTACTATGTTTATCCTGCCAAGCCATGAGCATGGGAGATCTTTCCATCTTCTGATATCTTCTATTTCTTTCTTTAGAGACTTGAAATTTTTTCATACAAGTCTTTGACTTGCTTGGTTAGGGTCACACCAAGGTACTTTATGTCCTTTTTGACTATTGTGAAGGGTGTTGTTTCTTTCTCAGCACTTTTGTCATTTGTATACAAAAGGGCTACTGATTTTTTGAGTTGATTTTGTATCCAGCCACATTGCTGAAAGTATTTGTCAGCTTTAGGGGTTCCCTGGTAGAATTTTGGGGGTCACTCAGGTATACTCTCATATCATCTACAAATAGTGATACTTTGACTTCTTCTTTTCCCATTTGTATCCCCTTAATCTTCTTTAATTGTCTTATTACTCTAGCAAGGACTTCGAGAACTATGTTGAAGAGATATGGAGAGAGGGGGCAGCCTTGCCTTGTCCCTGAATTCAGTGGGATTGTTTTAAGTTTCTCTCCATTCAGTTTGATGTTGGCTATATGTTTTCTGTATATTGCCTTTACTATGTTTAGGTATATGCCCTGTATCCCTGATCTCTCCAATACTTTAAAAATGAATGGATGCTGGATTTTTTCAAATGCTTTTTCAGCATCTAAGGAGATTATCATGTGTTTATTTTTCTTTCAGTTTGTTAATATGGTGGATCATATCGATAGATTTTTGCATATTGAACCACCCCTGAATACCTGGCCTGAAGCCTGCTTGGCTGTAGTGGATGATATCTTTGATGTATTTTTGTATTGGGTTTGCAAAGTATTTTGTTGAGTATTTTTGCATCAATGCTCATAAGAGTGATTGGCCTGAAATTGTCTTTATGCTGGGGTATCCAGGGCTGCTTGCTCCTGAATGACTGGGTTCTGGAGATGCCATATTGTTTGTCTTTTGTTGGTTGAGCTTTTACACTGGCCTCTACCCATTGGTATATCTTAGGTGTTGGGTGTTAGTTTCTGGTACTTCCTGGAATCCTGTGGTGGGTCGAATCCCCTTGGCAGAAGGATTTTTCCCAAAGGAGCTCTCCTCCGTTTTTTAGGTATGGTCAATGAATGGCAGGTGTTTTTCAAGAATTGCCACAGCTCATCTCAGGCATACAGACCTGAGTAGTAATTGTTGCCTTTGTTAGTAAAGGGGGCTATCCTCTCACCCAGAGAAGTTCTGGAGACAGCTGCCCTGCTGCTGGGTTTCTTGCTGTAAATTTAGTGAGCTGCTGCTGTAACCTGGGTGCCTTCTGGTTTGGTCAGTTTAGTTAGGGAAAACTGGTTGTCCTTTGGAGCAGTATCTGGGGGTTGATCTCAGTGAACCCAGGCTTCTGTAGGTTTGAGTTTGGAGCTCTATACCACAGTAGCCAAGTGGTAATCAGTGGCAGGTGAGCACCACTTTCATGTATACAGCAGGAGGCTAGAGTATGGATCCTGTGGATAACCAGAAAGTTTTCTGGAGCTAGGTGTCCTGAGGTAGGGCCAGATATTTTCCCCACCTTAGGGTTTTCTCCAAATAGGAAGACTCAGTCTGTGGTGTTTGACGTGGTGTGTAGAATGCATAGGCACTTGCCAATGATGGCTCCAAGCTGGTGACTGGGAAAGAAGCTGAGAACTTTTCCAAAAATGTTCCTGTGTATGGTGGATGTAGTGTGTGTGTGGAGAGTTGGCTGAGTTCTCTAAGCTGGGACCTGCTGTTTCCCTGCCTGTGAGGTTTTCTCCAGACAGGGAAACCCAGCCTCTAGTGTCCGGGGGCACACAATTCTGTGATGGAGAGTAGGGCATATAAGCCTAGCAGCTGGAGGCACACTCAGGCCTGGCGGCTGTGCACCCACCGGTCTGCAGAACCTTTCCAGGGATAAAATGGGTGACCTGAGGTCAGTCCTGCTTTCTTCCCTGTTTTTTTTTTCCTAGACTGGGGCTCCCAGTCTATGGTGCCCTGGAGAACATAATTTAGTCTGGAAAGTTTATCAGGACAGAAAGGTGTATCCTGGGACCCGGGATATCTTCCGGGTTCTTGCTGAGTGACCTGAGAGTGGACCTGACTGACTCCCACACCGTGGAGTTTCCTCTCACCTGGGAAACAGGATCTCTGTTGTTTTAGGGCCCAGAGTTCAGTCTTTTAGTTGCTGTACCAACATTGCTGTCCTACTCCTCAGACCCAATGTCCTTCTGGCACCACCATCTTGGATTCCCCCCTTCCTCATCCCTTTCAAATAATTTTGGTTGAAAGTCTATTTTATTAGATATTAGAATAGCTACTCCTGCTTGCTTCTTGGGTCCATTTGCCTGAAAACCTTATTCCTGCTGCAACATCCCAGGAACTTTCCCAGAGATTAGCTGGGTGCTCTGAGGTTGGACCCGATTGTTTACCTCATCATTGGTTTTCTTCTTACATTTGAAACACAGTCAGTTGGGACCCACAGATCCAACTATTGGATGCCATGCAGTCTCTGCTACCCAGCTTATCAGACACAGTATGCAATCATCCCAACCATCTGGGATCTATTTTTTTTACAGTTTTTTTTCTTTATTTTTTTTTTTATCAGTTACATTTTATTAACTCTGTATCTCAGCCGTGTCCCGATCCCTCATTCCCTCCCAGTCTCTCCCTCCCTCCCTCATCTCCACCGTGCCGCTTTCCAAGTTCACTGATAGGGGGGACCTCCTCCCCATTCATCTGATCCTGTTTTATCAGGTATCTTCAGGACTGGCTACAAAGCCCTCCTCTGTGGCCTAACAGGACTGCTCCTCCCTTCAGGCTTGGGGAGACCAAAGAGAAAAAAGATAATCAATTGAGCGGACATGGGGTAAGATGATCAATCCTCATTTAGAAAGACAGATTTGATGTGCATTGAACGTATGACAGGAGTCTACTGAGCACATCTGAAAGACTCTAACTAGCAGTGTTTTCAAAGCAAAGACTCATGACCAAACCTTTGGCAGAGTACAGGGAATCATAAGAAAGAAGGGGAGTTAGTCTGATGGGGAAAGGATAGGAGCTCCACAAGGACCAAATATATCTGGGATCTATTTTTAATTTTTACTGAATATGAGTATTTTGATTGTATGCATGAATATGCACCTCTTGCGTGCCTAATCCTCACAGTAGTCTGAAGATGTCTTCAGAACTCATGAACTTATAGCAATTGATAGTAGTGGGTCCCAGGTAATCACTGACAATTGAGCCCAATTATTTGAAAGAGCAGCAAGAACTCCTCACTGCTGAGCCATCTGTCCTGTTTTATGTTGCTTATTTATGATCAGCATTTACATTTACATGTTAAAATTTTCATCTTTCTATTTTTAGGTGTTTAAACATGCATTCCCTTTTAGTAAGATATCATTGAAGTTACAGTTTAAGCTGTGGCAGTGCAATTTCTGGAGAATAAATATACAACAGGAGTGAATGTATAATTCCTTGTAGGAGCTTCAGTAAAGACCTCTGAGTTCTTTCAATATTTTGTGTTTGTTTGATTGACTTTTAGAGGAGGCTCTGTCTTACTCTATAGGTCTGGCTGTCCTAGAACTTTTTGAATAGATAATGCTGAGATCCAGTTCAATAAGATACAGCTGCGTCTGCCTCCTGAGTGATGGAATTGAAGGCATGACAGAATACACCCAGCTTGTCCACCATTTTTTGTAGTTAGTAACTGTTAATAAATTCCTCTGATCTGTACTTAGTATTGTTCATCTGTTAATTTCTCTCTCTCTGTGTCTCTGTCTCTATGTCTGTGTCTCTCTATTTCAAACCCTTCTCTCTGTTTGTCTTTGTCCACATTAATTGCCATGTCTATTACAAAGCTATATCCTCTTCAAAAAGTTCATATATGATAGAGTTAAAACTTGTTATTCCGTTTTCTTCTAAAATGACTTAGTGATAACATTAATACTTGTTTTTTAATAGAAAGTTTTAATCTTTATTTTTAATCTATAGACTACATTATTTAGTAAGGAGGATATACAAAACAATGATCAAAGAATAATCGTGTGTTCTATTCCTTTTCTTTTGTCTGGTCACTCAGAAATATGGTGCTATTGGCTATGATTGTTGTTGCTTGCCACTCACATTATTTTTATCCATGTATTCACTGTAGTCCACTTTCCCTTCCACAAATATATGAGTCCCCCTCTTCACATACTGATATGCCACATCCCTGAGCCCTGGTCAAAACATAATATTCAGTACCATGTTGTCTTTTGACTGATGTTACCCATCTGTTCAGTGTCCCCTGATCAACACATCTCATTTGTTGCTATATAAAATATCATGACTGTGTTTTGTCCTTCCACCTTTCTCATGACAGGGTCCTGACCTACTCACCCAAGTAACTGAAAATGATTCATAGATTGCTCAAGTACCCAACTAATGGCTACTTTATATTCATGTCTTACAAACTGATGAAACACAGGTTTTTGAAGCACGTCTTTGTTTTTTGTTTGTTTGTTTGTTTGTTTTTTTTCAATCTAACCTTTAGGCTTTTTCATCTCCCCTACTTCACATCACGCACAGCACCCAACTGTATAACATTCGCACTTCTGTGTCAGAAAATAAATGGAAGAAGCAGTAGAATTATATGATTATATTGACAATGACGTATAAATCATATCATTGCCACTGTTTCTGTTGTACAAATGTATGGCATATTTTAGAATTCAGTGACCTTCAATGATGTGCATGTGAAATTCAGCCAAGAAGAGTGGGCCTTGCTGGAACCTTCCCAGAAGCAACTCTACAAAGATGTGATGCTAGAGACCTGTGAAAACCTCACTGCTATAGGTAAGACTGCAATTTTTCTTTCACTTTTAAAATAAAGAGACAACTCTTACTTTGTTATTGATCCTCTTCTGTAATTCCAATTGAGAATGAGGAGGAATGTGGTAAATAAATCAGGCATGATTCTAAGGGTCACAGAAGATAATGATTTAAGTTTTGCCTTAATAATAACATGTTATTTCCAATAATATATATTTTCTCGTACTATATTTTAGGCTACAATTGGGATGACCATAATATTGAAGAACATTTTCAAAGTTCTATAAGTAATAAAAGGTAACATTATGTGCACACTGATACAGATATGAATCTTAAATTTTAATGTGTCCTGGAAGTTTGGTGTTTTTTGTTTGTTTGTTTATTGGCTGTTTTTCATTTTCTGTTTTTGAAATAGATTTTTTCTGGGTATCTGTGACTTTCTTAGACTTGCTTGTTAGACCAGCCTGACCTCAAAATAACAAGCAAGATATGCCTGCTTCTGCCTCCACAAGTGCTAGGATTGAAGGCATGTACCAGCACACATGGCTGTGTCCTGGAAGTTTTAAAGAAAAGCAACAGTGTAAAAACAGCACTGCTTTACGTGTACTGATGATCATTAAAATCTCATAATTCCATGTACTTCAATGTCAGGTATCTGATTTGTGTTTACAAGGCACTTCCCTAAGATAGAAGAAAATAAAATAATATTGTAACAAAAATACCATTTGAATCATATGGACATTACAGCTACTGACTTGAACTGCCAATCTGTTTAGTCTCATTCTATCTACTCAGATATTGTAAGAGGTATGCACACTGAATTGGTGATCAGTATGTGTCCAAAACCTTCTAATAAGCAAAAATTTCATAGTAGAACCAGTATTACTCATTTTCGTGCAGTAACTTTGTAAAGTTTAGTGAAAGAAGCAGCTTATGAGAATCAAGAATATTGTTGTGGAGAAACCTCAATCCCTATATGACATATCTATGATGAACAAAAAACAAACTGTGTTAATTCAATGTGGGAATCTTTATTATTTTTGTAAATTAAACTGGTATATCATATGTCAAAATGATTCTAAGACACATGAGCATAGGGATATTGAAAGAAGCAGTGTCCCTGTCTTTCTCCAAGAACAATTGATTTGGTAGTAGTCCCCACTGTGAGTAAATTTTCTGAATGTGATAAATGGTTACTGTTAATTGGCTTTGCAACTTCACTGAGAATTTATCAGCAAACTCATATTGCTGAAAATACCTATGAATACTAGGAATTTGGAACTTCTGCTTTTCCTGGCTCACTTTGTAAATGAAGTATCATTCATACAGTACAAAAATTTGTGAATGGGATTGCTGTGGTAAAACTCTGAATTCTTAAATACTCTTCATATATAGGAGAAAACCTCTTACAGAAAAATGATGCTATAAAAGTGATCCACATAACAAATTCTCTTACCATCACAGGGATCTTCAAAAATACCCATAATGAAGAGGAATACTGTGAATGTAAATAATGTGATAAAACTTTTAAATTTGATTCTTCTTTACCATTAGACCAAATTATGAAATTAATTCATATAGATAAATATATTTATTAGTGTAATGAAATGACGGTGTTAAATCTTTCACATGTGCCAATTTTCTTTGCAGGCATGAAAGCAGTCATACTGGAGAGAAACCCTTTAAATGCACTCTATGTGGGAAAACCTTCCCCTATATCACTGTTCTTATATGGCATAAAAGAACACACACTGGAGAGAAGCCTTACAAATGTAATCAATGTGGTAAAGCTTTTGCAAAAAACAGTCATCTCATGAGCCATAAAAGAACACACACTGGAGAGAAACCTTATGAATGTAATGAGTGTGGCAAAGCCTTTGCAGAAAACAGTACTCTCTTAAGCCATAAAAGAACACATACTGGAGAGAAACCTTATGAACGTAACCAGTGTGGTAAAGCCTTTGCACAAAACAGTCATCTCATAAGCCATAAAAGAACACACACTGGAGAGAAACCTTATGAATGTAATGAGTGTGGTAAAGCCTTTGCAAAAAACAGTCATCTCATGAGCCATAAAAGAACACACACTGGAGAGAAACCTCATGAATGTAATGAGTGTGGCAAAGCCTTTGCAGAAAACAGTACTCTCTTAATCCATAAAAGAACACACACTGGAGAGAAACCTTATGAATGTAACCAGTGTGGTAAATCCTTTGCAGAAAACAGTCATCTCATAAGACATAAAAGAACACATACTGGAGAGAAACCTTATGAATGTAATGAGTGTGGCAAAGCCTTTGCAGAAAACAGTACTCTCTTAAGCCATAAAAGAACACACACTGGAGAGAAACCTTATGAATGTAATGAGTGTGGCAAAGCCTTTGCAGAAAACAGTACTCTCTTAAGCCATAAAAGAACACACACTGGAGAGAAACCTTATGAATGTAACCAGTGTGGTAAAGCCTTTGCACAAAACAGTACTCTCTTAATCCATAAAAGAACACACACTGGAGAGAAACCTTATGAATGTAATGAGTGTGGTAAAGCCTTTGCAAAAAACAGTCATCTCATGAGCCATAAAAGAACACACACTGGAGAGAAACCTTATGAATGTAATGAGTGTGGCAAAGCCTTTGCAGAAAACAGTCATCTCATAAGACATAAAAGAACACATACTGGAAAGAAACCTTATGAATATACCCAACCTGATAAAGCCTTTGCACAGCAGAGTAGTCTCCAAAAACAGGAAAAGACACACAGTGGAGAGAAGCCTTGTTAGGGTAATTAGTGTGATAAAGCCTTTGCATGTAACAATCATCTCCTAAGACAACAGCACATTCTGGAGGGAAACCATATGAATATAACTATGTGGCAAAGCCTTTGCACATAACATCTCCTAATACATAAAAGAACACATTCTGGAAAGATGTCTGACAGTAACCAATGTGAAAAAACTTTTGGACTTCAGAATCATCTTCACACTCATGAAAGAAATCCTAACGGACAGAAAGCCTGTGAGTGCTTTAAACATGGTGAAACCATTCCACATTTGTATAATCTTCATCATCATGAAAGGATTCATAATAGAGGAAAAACTTATGAATGTGTTAAAATGGTGAAGCCTTGCATAAATCTAGAATCATCATCATCATAAAAGTATCCTTACTGGAGAGGAATTCTGTGAGTATAAGCAATTTGGAAAGGCCTTTGTGTACTTTGGTCCACTGAGATGCAACGGAACTGTAAAACTAGCTCAATGGAAATGACCTCCCTTTTCTGAAGGGAACATGCAACAGTATTATATATTAAGGGGCAATAGGAACGGAGAGTAGTCATGGGGCAGAGAAGGGAGGGGGATTACTATTGGAATTTAAAGTAAATAAACTTATTTTTTAAAAAGAATACAATGAATGGTGAATATCAATTACATGCAACAGTATTATATAATAAGGTATTTACGGAAGACTTATTGATAATCCTGATTCTCAACATTTACTGTTTTCAATTGCCTCAGTTTACACAAGAAACTTTTAGTCCAGTGGATGAATATGTAGGGAATGGTGAATTAACACCAGCCAGGAAGTTCTCTGAGAGTATCACAACAGTGGTAGCCTGTAGAAGTTTCTTTATGTACACAAACCTATTGTTCCAGGGGTTCTATTGAAAAACATCACAACCCAGACTGAAGTTTGAGATGTGAGGGAGGAGGCTTTCTCTTCTATGTATGACCCTGCTGCTGGCCTAGTTGTATAACCATGGCAAGGACGGGTTTTCTCTGCCTGACATCATCTGGAGAGTGTCTTTACACATAGATGCCATCAATCAAGTTTGATAAATGGCCTTTGACACAGATCCCTGATAACTCTCCCCTCCCTTCAAATATAGGATAATTAGGTTCCATGTTCTTGTTCACATGATAGGAATGTGCTTTTTAATGCAAATCAAGCATCCTTGAAATGCCCAGTTTTAAACAATTATCTACACCTATCCTTAGAGCATCCTAGTCACTCCCCAAGGGGTACATACCCTCTGTTTTCTGGAATTAAAGTTTAACTTACTTTCTGAGGTGGTTCCCAGAGTGTTCTGATCACTGTTATGCTTGTGGGTCTTCCAAGCTTTCTACCTCATCTTCTGGCCCCTCCTTCCTTTCTGGGCTGGTGAGAAACAGTCTCCAGGCAGCAAGAAAACCACGTTCTCGGAAATGCTTGTGATAAAATGTTTTACATTTCATAGCATTTCAAATTTCATGTGTTTCTGGATATGAGATGGTAAATAAAACAGTGTCTTTGGGATGGGACTCTTTGAAATGAATTATACCTAGTGTTGATTTCACTAAAAGCTTGCAGGTATGAAATCTTCTGAGTTGAGCACAGTGGCCTATGGAGGAGAAATAAGAGCAGAAATTTTATTTTCCTGTTTTTAATAGCTGAGTAGTGTTCTGGTAATGTATGGGTAGATGGCAGAGGAGGGGAACTTCTCTTTTCAGTGGACTAAGGAAAAAGGATTGGGGGAAAGAGGGAAGGAGGGTGGGACCAGTAGGAGTTGAGGGAGTAGCATTTAATAGGGATATATAATGAATAAAATGTGAAAAATAACAATGATTAATAAAATAAAAATGAAGTAGAAAAACAAAACTTATAAGCAAAACTTCGAGTCCAGTCTGGGTACCCCCCCCTCCATCAAAGAAAAGAAAGAAGATATAAAGAAAGAAAAAAAAATTAGAAAGATATAAAGAAAGAAAAAATATTTTCTTGTATCTGTTGAGACTTTCTTCCTTGTGAGCTCATTTTTTAATCATTGCCTAATGGAGAACATGCTGCTCTCTCTGAAGTTTATATTTCCATAAACATAGGTTTCATACCTGGAACAAATGGCAGAGGTTCATATTTAACATATCAAAACAGACATAGCTGCTAATTTTCTCCCAGCAATCCCTAAGTCCTTCCATGTTATATGGTTCTCCAGGCTGGCATAGTGCACCCAATACCCTGAATTCTTCCCAGGGCCTGAGCTAAACTCATTTCCCCCTTCCCCATATGTAGGCAAACTATTTTGGCTTCCTGGTCCTGTTGATAGCCATGCAAGAGTAACAGCAAAACATCTGTAGCACTCGTGGAATGTGGCTCCCCCGTTAGCATAGTCATGATGAGTTTGTCTTGGAGAAGCATAACCCCAAGAACTGCTTATACTGAGGACTTTGTGCTGTTGTGGAACATAGCTCTATTTGATGCCATTATGATGCCCATATTCCTCATTTGGTGTCTGTTGTTATGCCCCCATTTTCATTTCTTATGTTGCTGATTTGCGTATTTTCTCTCTGGCTTTTAGTTAGTTTGGCTAAGGGTTTGTCTACCTTGTTGATTTTCTCAAAGAATCAGCTCTTGGTCCCATTGATTGTTTGAATTGTTTTCTTTGTTTCTAATTCATTGATTTCTTAGTTTGAATATTTCCAATCATCTACTCCACTTGGGTGTGTCTGCTTAAGTTGAAGTCACACCATAATTCTTCCAGACATTTAAAAGGAGCTACAATAATCCTTCCTAAACTATCAAGAAAAGAGAAGATAAGAAAAAAGGAAAAGAAACAGAAGGAACCCTTTGAAACTCTTTCTAGAAATCCAGCATTGCTGTCATAAGCAATCTAGTAAAACACAAAAAACAACAACAAAAGAAAACTACAGGCCAAAACTGTTGATAAAAATAGACTTTCAACCAAAGTTAAACAAAAAAGATAAGGAGGGGGTGCTGGAGAGATGTCTCAGAGGTTAAGAACTGACTGACTGCTCTTGGAAAGGTCCTGAGTTCAATTCCCAGCAACCATATTTTGGCTCACAACCATCTATAATGAGATCTGGTGTTCTCTTCTGGTGTGCAGTTGTACATGCTGGCAGAATAATGTACACATAATAAATAAATAAATAAATAAATAAATAAATAAATAAATCTTAAAAAAGAAATTAAAAAAAGATAAGGAGGGACAATTCATTCTCATCAAAGGAAAATTCCACCAGGAGGACATCACAGTCCTGAACATCTATGCCCCAAATATAAGAGCACCTGCTTTTGTAAATAAAAACATGATTAAATCTTAAATCACACATCCCAACACCTTAATAGTGGGAGACTTCAACACTCCACTCTCATCAAGGGACAGATCATCTACACAAAAGCTAAATAGGGAGAAATGACACTTACAGAGCAAATTTACTGAAGCAAATAGACCTAATGTCTACAGAACTTTTCAACCAACCACAATGGAGTATGCCTTATTTTCAGTACCTCATGGAAATTTCTCAAAAATTGACCACATAGTCAGACACAAAGCAAGTCTCAACACATGCAAGAAAATAAAAATAATTTCTTGTATCCTTTCAGACCACCATAGCCTAAAACTGGACCTCAACAACAACAGAAACTACAAAAGCATACATACATATGGTAACTAAACAACTCTCTACTCAGTGACAGCTTTCTCAGGAAAGAAACAAAAAAAGAAATTGGAGACTTCCTAAAATTCAATGAAAATGAAGGCACAACATACCAAAAGTTATGGGAAATGATGAAAGTGCTCCTAAGAGGAAAGTTCATAGCACTAAGTTTCTTCAAAAAGAAGTTCTAGACAAGCAATTTAATGGCAAACCTAAAATCCCTAGTATAAAAAGAAGTAGACACACACAAGAAGAGAAGATGATTGGAAATATTCAAACTCAGAGCTGAAATCAATGAATTAGAAACAAAGAAAACAATTCAAAGAATCAATGTGACCAAAAGCTGGTTCTTTGACAAAATCAACACTATAGACAAACCCTTAGTAAATCTAACTAAAAGGCTAATAGAAACTATCCAAATCAGCAAAATCAGAAATCAAAATGGGGGCATAACAAGAGACACTGAGGAAATCCAAACAATCATTAGGTCATAGTACAAAAGCCTACATGCCACAAAATTTGAAAATCTAAATGAAATGGACAATTTTCTTGATAGATTCCATCTACCAAAATTAAATCAAGATCAGGCAGAAAGACTGAATAGTCCTATATCCCCCAAGGAAATAGAAGCAGTCACCACAAGTCTCTCTTCAAAAAAAAAATGCCCAGGCCACATGGTTTCAGCACAGAATTCTACCAGACCTTCGAAGAAGTGCTAACTCCAATTCAACTTAAATTATTCCACAAAATAGAAACAGAAGGAACATTACCAAATTCATTCTAGATAGCCACAGTCACCTTGAAACCTAAACTACACAAAGACCCAACCAAAAGAGAGAAATTCAGACCTATTGCTCTTATGAGAATTGGTGGAAAAATATTCAATAAAATATTGGCAAACCTAATTCAAGAATATATAAAAGATATCATCCACCATGACCAAGTAGGCTTCATCTCATGCATGCAGGGGTGGTTCAGTAAATGGAAATCCATCATTTAAACAAACTGAAGGAGGAAAACCACATGATCATCTCCTTAGACATTTGACAAAATCCAATATCCATTCATGTTTAAAGTCTTGGAGAGATCAGATATACAAGGCACATAGCTAAACATAGTGAAGAAAATACACAGCAAGTCTATAGCTAACATCAAACTAAATGGAAAAAAAAAACTTACATCAATCCCACTGAAATCAGGGACAAGGCAAGGCTGCCCAAGTACTGGAAGTCTTCGCTAGAGCAATAAGACAACTAAAGGAGATCAAGGGGATACAAATTGGAATAAAAGAAATCAAAGAATCACTATTTGCAGAAGATATGATAGTCTACATGAATGACACCAAAAATTCATCCAGAGAACACCTTCAGCTGATAAACACCTTCAGCCTTGCCAGGCCACAGAGGAGGACAATGAAGTCAGTTTGGATGAGATCAGATAAGCTAGGGTCAGATGAAAGGGGAAGAGGACCTCCCTTATCTCTGGACTTGGAGAGGGGCATAGGTGGAGATGAGGAGGAGTAGGTGGAATTGGGAGGGGAGGAAAGAGGGGGCTACAGCTGGGATACAAAGTGAATAAGCTCTAATTAGTATAAAAAATAAAAACTTAATTTAAAAAATTGAACAGCAAAAAGTTTAAAGAAAAAAGTTGCACTTAGCACTTTTGGAACTGAATACAGCTGGCAGCCTTCAACAAAGATAGTGGTAAAACCATGGCTCCACCTTCTTTATCCATGAACCAACATGGTGGCTAGCCATGTGTTGCTGCATACTGTGGCCGCCAATGCAAAACAGCCATTAGGTGTCACTGATGGTGTTACTACAGCCTACAGTATAGCACTGTGGAGCATTTACAGTTCCCCATAACTAAAATTTCTAAAATTGTAATCAAATACGTTTTAGAACCAACTGCATAAAAGAACAGTACTTTAACTATTCTGGCCATACCAAACCTGTCAGCCAGAAAGAAACGGCATTAATCCATTCACTCAGGAGCTGGTGGTAGGTATATAATAGTTAACAATTACCTGAATACAACCCTGTATAACCCTATGGTAACATGGAGCTGCAGTTTTATTCTCCTGTTAAAGAGCATAAGCAGACATTTTGCATCGAATAATCTCCAGCCTTTTAAGTGAAAAACAACATATTTTACAGTTCTTTCTCAAATCATATTCGCAGGAACGCAAAACCAAAGCAAATACAGTTCATATGTCCTCTGGCTTTCTATACATACTCTGATCTTCCATAAAATTCTATATAACTTCCGGTTACTTTGGACAAGCTATTCCTTTCTTTTTTTTCTTTTCTTTTCTCTTCTTTTCCTTTCTTTTCTTTTCTTTTCTTTCCCTTTCCTTTCCTTCCCTTTCTTTTCTTTATTGTCACAGTCTCTTGCCTTCTCTCTTGCTTTTCAGACAACATAAAAACCTTCATCAAAATCCTCTCAACATTTCTTTACTAAGCCATGGGTTTTTTACCATCTTGAGATGATACACTGTAAAAACTGCACTTTTCTTAATTGCTTCAAACAATATGGCTTAGTTTCATTTGGTAAAATGAATAAAATAAATACCAAGGTCTCTTGACCTTCCCAAAGGGTCAAGAAACTGTTCTATGTTCTTTGTTAGATAGCCCAAGGTCATTATTTTAAATGTCTGATAAACTTTAAAATGTGTCATAGTCTTAAACATTTAAACATTCTCCAAAACTTGTTTTTGCTATATGAAAATAAATTACTCTTTTTATGAGTAAAACCACAAAGTATAACCATAGTTTTGAAAGTCAGAATCAAATTTTAAAACCAAATTTTACCAGTGCGAACAATCCAATCTCTAAATTCAATACCAATTTAGAATGAGTCTTGTTTTCTTAGTCTAAAAGGAAATGGGATAAACAAAATTCATTTTGACTAAGAGGTTCTGTAACCACTCTTTTCCTTTGTTCTACCCCACGTGGCAATTTCAAAATGGTGGAGTCACATCACAATGCATGAAAAGCCACATGGTTGCTATTTAAAAACATCTGTGCTTCTGTAGATCTAATAAACACATATGCACACATATATGTTCTAAACAAGAGTTTGAATTTAATCTTTAGACATATTCAATAACTGTTAAGCTATAAACAAGACATACAGAGCATATTAACCATTTAAGATCAGTCAAAAATATGAAGTGGCAATATATACATTTAAACTGAGAAAACTTCTCTTACTCCATCCAGCTGTAATTGCCCTATCAGTCTGAGAAAGCTCTCACAGCCCACCCTGCTCTTGGGTGTCCTCTATCTGTCCCGCCCCGAGGCATTCTCCTACCAAAGACCAAAGGCTTCCCAGCTTATAGTGCTAGGAGCATGGGGCAAGCAAAGTCACCATAGTGCATAGCTGTTTGGTCACCTGCCTACTGAGACCATCATAAACAAACAAACAAACCCATAAAAGAAGACAAGAAAATAATGTACCAATACAATGTATACAAAAAGAAAGGGAGAGGAAAGAAAACCCAAAGGGGTAGTGGACCATTTCTCAATGGCTCTCTTCCCTGTTCCATTAGAAGGTGGCCTTCCCCCAAATTGAGCTACATACAATTATACTAGCCTGAAATGGCAGCCCGTTATTATACCAGAGCAGTTGATCTGAAATCTCAATTCCCTCAGCCCACTCCTGCCATGGGGCATTGCTGCTGCTGCCCCCACCATGATGAAAATGCACTCAACAATCATAGCTCCTAGCTGGGCAGGAGCAGTCCTGACAATTTCATTCCCAGACCCACCCTTGCATTCTCTCCCTCTGGCTGCCAGAATACTTGATTCTGCCACAGCAGGATGTGGGGAATATGAACAGCATGAGGGTGGAGGGGCTGAAAGGAACAAGGAGGGATTACAGCAAGTCTGTCTCATAGCATCATCACAGTCCCATACTCCAATATAAACAAACATTCATAAACACAAGGAACAAAATAGACAGACAAATGCATGCATACTTGCTGCTATACTACTGAAAACAAAACCAGAACCAAGTGTTTGGTTTTTGTTCATGGTTGGAAAGGCAAAAGCAGAAACAGGTTCTTCCTCTGGGAAAGGCACATCTGTGCCAAAGAAGTTTCTAAACACAAGGACTAAAATAGGACAGGTGCAGACTGAGTGGCCGTGTAGCCAGATCATAAGGTAAGCTCAGATCCATGGAACTTTAGATCACTGCTCTGGTTTCCCTGCCACAAAAGCTCCAGAGCAGTGTGTGATTCTGAATCACCTCCCAACCTCAGGACTCTACCCAAGTGCCCACCAAAAAAAAAGAAAAAAGAAAAAAGAAAAGAAAAAGAAAACAAACAAACAAACAACAACAACAAAAAAAAAACCACAACGAATCCAGGGGTAATCCCCTGACTTTGGCAGCTGTGATTACCCTGAAGTCTTCCTCTGATCACATCCTGCTGCCATCACCAATATGAACACCTGAGGATTTTTTAGAATAGAGGACAGAAAGTAATCACACACATGCACACTTAGATACTTACGAGCCGCAATAAGACCATCTAGGTCAGGGTCCTGGAGTCTTGGGGATCCTGATGAGCCCCGCAAATGTTATTCTCAGTTCATGAGACCCCAAAAGGTCACCAGGAATGGACTCCACTGAAAACATATGAGGGTTTATTTAATACAAGCTCGAGTCTGGGTCACAACAACCTCCTTGGTGAAGAGGAGGAGTATGGCAGGGTGGTCTAGGGCAACAAGGTTTTTAAAGGGAAAAGCCATAGGCAGTGAGTTACATGCCTTGGAGTTACATGACTGTGTAAGGGAAATTTACTTTTGAAATGATTGTTTTACTTTACATGCTAAGACACTAAATGGTTCTGGTCTGAAAATCTGGTCTGGTAACCTAGCAACTATATCTCTACTGGGCAAGAAAAGAATGTGGTAGGGCTAGTTCACCCCTGAAGGTGGCTGGACATGTATACACCTGTCTGGTCTTTCTTCAGTCTTATGCTTTAAACTTTAAACCAAAGCCCCTCCCCAAAAAATTAAAAAATAAAACTTAAATTTTGATTCTTTGGTCTCTCACTGTGTAGTAATTCCTTTGTCTCAGAAATGTAAAAACTATGAAGCCCACTGGAATTTGCTTCACCCATGTGATGTAAATATGTAAATATGTATATTGATGTGTTTGCATGAACTAGGTCAGTCTGTTTTTTTGGTATATTTTACATGAGTGTATGTCAATTATCTGGCTATAAGGAGTTCCTTTTTCATCGTCCATGGAATATGTGCAAATATATACAGATTTATATATCTGATCATTTGTCTACATGTATGTATGGGAGAACAGGCCACAACAGCCGGTCAGGGAAGATGTTTTCTTAAAGGGAAGCGTGAACTTGCTACAGTTCCTGCAGAGGACATGCTAGCTGAAATCAGCATCATCGTCATAAGTAAGCTTGTAGGACTTTGTTAGTAAAATTTCTTGTTTCACCCACTTTTTTCAGTGAGTGTGTGTGCCTGTGACCTCTATCTTTTCTATCCATTTCTCTTTAGATCATGGAGGGTTAATGGGACCCTAAAACTCTACCAGACCTCTGAGCCTGCCTCAGAGACAGGAAAGATGATTGCCACTGAGCCCATAGTGGCCTGAAGAGTATCTCGGGGTAAACAAGCCTGGAATTCTTTGTCAGTCTAATTAAGACCACCTGTTGTTAAGCAATAAAAACATTAGGGAAAGAGTGACTTTGTTGTCAGAGTGACCAGAAAGCCTTAAGTGGCTCAATTGGTAAAGCACTAGGCTCCAAGTAAGGAGACTGGGGATTAACACCTAAATAAAACTGCTTTTGACTTCATCAAGATGCCCAAATAAAGTTTAGATATACAGAAAGAGACAAATATCAGTCCCTGACCCTGAATTCACATGCTTCAGTCTTTCCAAGCTGGGTATTCAATTCTGGATATTAACAATTATCAATTATTTTGAGGCTAAAATTTCATCGTGAAATTTCTTTCTTCCCTTTTCTTTCTCCAGGCCTTCCCACACACTGCCCCATGCTCACCTTCAAATTCATGGCTTCTTTCTTCATTGTTACTTCATGTGTTATATATACATGTATTTTGAAATATAAACTGCTTGTTTTTTGAAGTATATGCAAATTTATTGTCTTTAATCAGTGCTTTCAGTTCCAAAATCATGTAAGATAATTACAGACATATATACATAAACTGTGACAGAACCCTTTTCCATTTTAACTCATATTTTTAATTATAAGATGAAAATGTTTTACTGTCTTGACCACACTAAATTACTTACAAATGATGTAAGATTGTGAAGCTTCTCTTGCTGATGAGTGAGGCTTACCTGCCATGGTAGACTCTCACCCTTGTTTGTGTCTTCTTTAGATCCCGTTTCAGTTTTGCTCAACAGCATTTTCTGGAGGGCATGGGCCACTGCCTACACTACATTTCATATGGAATAGCTGGGCTCAGACTTGGTCATTCCATCATTTTCTTCTGATTTAATCTGTATTGAAATGTTTGCTGTGTATGGTTTATGATTTCTACATAGCAAAGCAGGTGAGTAATCAAAGTTGTCAATCCAGAATTTATGGAAGAATCTCCTGGGTACTGCGGGGATATAGGTGCCTCGAGAAAATGCTTTAAGCGAGGGATGGTTCTTTTCTTTTAACATGAGAAGATTCCTCTGAAAAAGTTTATAATATCATTCTTATTTGATACAGACTCTAAATATAATGTGTTGCTTGGCCATCTTCCACACCTTCCTTCTGGTTGAAAATATTTTATTTGGCATAAGGAAAACACATCAATTATTTATATCACTATAGACTACCTGTATATTTGCCTGTGTATTTTGGTTCAAGTCCAGCAAATCAACACCAACTAGTACCCAAGTATCAATTAGCTGAGATTTTTTTCCGAAAACAGACACACACATAGATTGATCTTTCTTCCTTCTTTCTTCCTCCTCCACCTCTTCCTTTTTTTCTTGGCCCATGTATATATGCCTTCATGTCAGCAGAGGAAGCCTTATGCACAGAGCTTACCACTGAGCACAGAGCACCTTACCTACTAAGCCTCCAGCACACCAAGCATTATTTAGTGTCCTGCCTGCTCACACACCGCTGGCCAGCAGAGGGCGCCAGAACACCCTAAACAAGGTCATGATGCCCAACCTGAGCTCAGGCGGGTTGGACCAATCCCCCCAGGATGCAGGCAGCAGTGTGGGAGTGCAGGATTGTGCATCTCTCTTTAGTCACCCCCCGCCGTCTGCGGTTCTGCCCCACGCACGAGGCGTTAGGGGACTCAGGCAGACGGACTGACAGATGTCGGTGGACAGGGGAGGGATTGCTTGCAGTCAAATATCTGAGTCCCCCACCCCGTCTCCCTCATGAATCCTGTCCCTTGTGCTGCCTATAAAGCCTCTGCGGGCTAGTCCCTAAATCACGTGCCGGGGTCCCTCAGCTTTGCTCATGGGTGGCACGGCAAAAAGCCTGGAAGTAGGCTGGGGAAGCCTCTTCACGCTACTGCAGGCCTCAGTGGCATACAGCCAACACAGCCTTTCCCCTGGTCCCTGTGTTGGTAAATCTAAGGTCTTGCCAGACAAGCTTGCAATAGCCTTTAATCCAGGCACATGGGATGCAGACACAGGATGATCCTTGTGATTTCAATGTAAGCCTGGTTGGCAAAGACAGTCCAGGACAGTCAGGCCTACACAGAGAAACCCAGTCTTAAAAATCAAATCAGAAAATAAGAATAAAACAGAACATTTGCGCTGGGTTTGGTGGCACAGGCCTTTATTCCCAGCAGTCTAGCAGGCAGAAGCAGGCTAATCTCAGTGAGTTCAATATCAGCCTGGTCTACAAATTTAGTCCAAGTTAGCCAGGGCTAAAACAGAGAAACTCTGTCTCAAAATACCAAATCATTCATGTATATAAATTCATGCATATAAATTTTAATATATATTTAAATACATCTTTAATATATTTATTAAATATAAAGTTATTGAATGTATTAATATGAGTTAATGTTTGATAAATATATAATGTAGTTAATATATTATATATTTAATATATATCAATACATATTTTGTTTTAATCATATATATAAAATCTGAGCCAGGCATGGTGGCACATGTCTGTAATGCCAGCTCTCTGGGAGGCACAACTATGCTGATCTGCATGAGTTCAATGTCACCCTGGTCTACAAATCAAGTCTAGGACATGCAAGGGAACAGAGTCTAATAAAACAGGGTCCTTCACACCCACATATCTAGAGTTGTCTGAAATAACAGAGTGTGACTTAAACTATGTTATAAGAAAGTCTTGCCAGGCATGGTGGCACACATCCTTAGTCTCAGCACTTGAGAGGCTGAAGAAGGTGGGTCTCTGTGAGTTCAAGGTTAAATTGATTTACAGAGAGAGTCCTGGACAGGCAACAATGCACAGAGACACCATGTCTCAAAAAAAGCACATTAAGTTAAATGAAATGAAATTAAAAGAAAATATCAAATCCTGGCATATTGGCACATGCCTTTAATACCAGTACTCTGGCTGGCAAAGGGGGTGGATCTATGTGAATTTAAGGCCTGCTTGGTCTAGAAAGCATGTCCAGATCAGTCAAAGCCATAGAGAAAAAAATTGTGTCTCAAAAAACTGCTTCCTGAGATGTAAACAAAAAAGGTTAATTTCTTTACTCATTTCTGAGGGCTCAGGTTGGAGCTGAGGACAGAGATCTACTTGAGTGGGAAAACGACCTCAGGCATGTTTCTTTCTTTCTTTGTTTCTTTGTGTGTTTTTATTTTTAAATTATTCACATGGCCCAGGGTCATGTCCACTTTGGATTTTCCCAGGTGTCCCTGCTCTGTCTATACTCTTCCTGAGATCTGAAATAACTTACTCCTCCCCCATACCTAGTACCCATCAGGTTCATTTCTTTTATATTTCTTTTTTATTCACTGAACACTTCTAGTCTCTCACTCAAGGGGGAAGAAACTTTTCATTTTCCTGTAGAGACATTGAACCCTCCTAAGCTGACCAGGCTGGAAACCCAGTCCCCAGCAAGCAGACGGAAAGAAGAAATGTTAATATTTACAAGAAATTGTGAACATCATGATTTATTGTACATAAAAACATTTTCTGGTCCTGGAATTACCATGATTAGATGAATTTTTAATGCTGTGACAGTTCAGGCAGACTGTTGGGTGAACGTTTTGAAAGGCAAATGTTGTTATAAACAAAAATGAAAATTCCAACCATTCTATTTTACCAATAAAGATTCAGGAGCCAGATGCTGCAGAGAAAAGATTCTAGCTCAGAGATGCAGATAAAGCACACAGCTGGCCTTCCTTCTCAGCTTCAGTCCAAATGGAGAAAAAAAAATGTTCACTAGCTCAACTCATGCCCAGGAGAAAAAAAGCCAAAAATCTTAAGGCCAAAGGCTTCCTAGAAATCCCTGGGTGCTAAGGAGCTGAAGCTTAAGCTAAAGCTAAAGCAAAAGTCTGAGATAAGCCTTTCCACACTGTCTTAAATACCCCTCAACTCAAAGTCCCTCCTGCTCTTTAATGTCTGTAAGCATGTTTCTGGCTTCAATTCTTGACGTAGGGTTAACTTTAGTAAATCTTGTGTCCAGAAAGTTCTTGGATTAAAGGTGTCTGCTAGAGCTGGTTGAACCATACCATAATCACCTGTTTACAATAAACAAAAATTTCTTGGATTGTAGGTGTGTGATAGGGCTCAATCACACTGATCAATAAACAGTGTTTTACCATTCACAATTTTGGGGTTCATAATGGGATCAAATACCCTGCAACATTTCTCCTTTTGGCTAAATGAAAGACTTCTCCCTCTAACATCAATAAACTATCTACTATCAGGTATAAATGACATTCACAATGTCTAGTCTGTATGTAATTAGCAAACTTGAAAAAAGTATTCTACTCTCTATCTTGATGAATCAAAAGTTCTGTACCAATTTTAGTAGGTTTATCCTCTTTTATATGTCTATATGAGTGAGTATATACAGTGTGCATCTTTCTGCTTCTGAGATAGCTCACTCGGGATGATCCTTTCCAGGTCCCACCATTTACCTGCAAATTTCATGATTTCCTTGTTTTTTTTTTTTTTTTTTTGTTTTTTTTTTTTTTTTTATTGCTGAGTAATATTCCATTGTGTAGATATACCACAATTTGTGCATCCATTCCTCCACTGAGGGGCATCTGGGCTGTTTCCAGCTTCTGGCTATTACAAATAAGGCTGCTACAAACATGGTTGAGTAAATGTCCTTATTGTGTACTTGAGCCCCTTTTGGGTATATGTCTAGGAGTGGTATAGGTGGATCTTGAGGAAGTGCTATTCCTAGTTGTGTGAGAAAGCGCCAGATTGCTTTCTAGAGTGGTTGTACAAGTTAAACTCTGTACACCTAAAGAAACTAATCAAGAGGGAGGACTCTTGCTAAAATGCTCAATTCCTATCCAGAAAGGCAAAGAGGCTGGACATCAGAAGAAGGAGAAAAGAGGGATCAATTCAGGAGCCTGACACAGAGGACCTCTGAAAGGCTCTGCCCTGCAGAATATCAATACAGATCCTGAGACTTATGGGCAACCTTTGGGCAGAGTGCAGGGAATCTTATCAAAGAAACAGGAAACAGTAAGATCTGGAGAGGATAGGAACGCCACAAGGAGAGCAACAGAACCAAAAAATCTGAGCACAGGGGTCTTTCCTGAGATTGTTAATCCAACCAAGGACTCTGCATGGTGATAACCTAAGACCTCTGCACATACGTAGTCCATGACAGTTCAGTATCCAAGTGGGTTCCATTGTGATAGGAACAGGGACTGTCTCTGACATGAACTGATTGGCCTGCTCTTTAATTACCTCCCTCAGAAGGGGAATTAGCATTTTCAGGCCACAGTAGAGGACAAGGAAGCCACTCCTGATGAGACCTAATTGACTAAGATCAGAAGGAAGGAAAAGAAGTCCTCCCCTATCAGTGGACTTGGGGAAGGGCATGCATGCAGAGGGCTGAGGAAGGGAGGGATTGGGACAGGGGGAGGGAGGGAACCACAGGGGGATACAAAGTGAGTAAAATGTAATTAATAAAAATAATGATAATTAAATAATTATAAATAAAATAAATAAATAGTAAATAAATAATTAATTCTAAATTTAAAAAAATAATTATAATTAAAGAAAAATTGTGGTTTTTATTTTTTGAGGTATTTCTGCATTGGGATTTTTACGTAATGAGTTATTTCATAGGTAACATGGTTTTCAAACCACCTTTGATTTTTTTCCCCCCAGAAGTGTTCATAGTATTCAGAATGGGGCAACTCATAGCAGTCTTGGAAACATTTAAACAGTTTTACTATTTTTATGTGTTTTCGTGTTTTCCCACGTGTATGTCTGTGCATGACATGCATGCCTATTGTCTGCAGGGGCCAGAAATAGGCAATGGATCTTCTGAAATTGTTCTTACACAAAGTAGCGAGATACTATGCCCATGCTGGTAAGAGAATTCAAGACTGTGGAAGTCTTATCAGTGATTTGATTTGATTTTAGTTCTTAATTTTTTTTCACAATTTCTTGTTATATAGCCTGATTGAAACCCCCTTCCTCCAATCCCCCCAGTCCCACCATCCCTCCTTCTTCCTCCTCTCCCCTTTTCCTAGTGCAGGTAAAGGGGGAGTGCTTCACCATTGCCATCTCACATAGCCTGTTAAGTCCCATCAGGAGTGCATAGATCCTCTTCCTCAATGGCAGCATCCCAAGGGGTGAGTAATTAAAGAGCAGGCAATGGAGAATTTCTTTACCAAAATATATATATATATATAAATTTATATATATCACCCCAAAAAATTTACTTTAGAAATCATGAAAATAACATAATATCTTCCACAAGCCAAAAACAAACAAACAAACAAAAAAACAGACATTTTACTCTTTGGGCCATTATACTGAAAAAAAAAATTAAAAGCTTGAACATTATCACAGCTTTGAGTTTGTTACTTTCATATTTATACCATTGAGAATTTATTTAGTCTTCCTACATGTGTATGAGTGTTTAATTAATGTTTTCTTGTGTGTCCCTGGTTGTATGCCCTTGCTACAACCACAGGCATGCACTGCTTTTGGGAAATTCTGAGCCTCTGACTGAGTGATCAAAATCCTTTACATGAACTGCCAGAGTTCTTAAATGAGGAGCCATCTCTCAAGACACATTATTTATTTATTAATGAAATTCCCTTTTTATTTTCCATATTATTGTCTGTTCACTCAAATGTGATCAACATGTTTGCTTATAATAATTTTATTAGTGAATCTGTTATTTAAGTGAAAGTATATTATTTTTTTATTAAAAATATTTCGTTATGAATTTTTAATTTATTTTTATTATTACAATTTATTCACTTTGTATGCTATCTGTAGCCCCATCCCTCATCTCCCCCAAATCCCACCCTCCTTTCCTCATCTTCTCCTATACCCTTCCTCAAGACAACTGATAGGGAGATCCTCCCCTCCTTCCATCTGACCCTAGCCTATCAGGACTGGCTGCCTTGTCTTGCTCTGTGGCCTGCTAGCACTGCACTCTGCTTCAGGGGGAGGTAATCAAAGAGTTCATATCAGAGATGGCCCCTGCTCCCCTTACTAGGGTGTTGACTTGGAGGCTGAGCTGCCACGGGCTCCATCTGAGTATGGGGTTTAGGTATCTCCACAAATGGTCCTTGGTTGGAGTATCACTCCTTGAAAGAAACCCTGGGCCCAGAATTTTTCATCTGTCGCTCTCTTTGTGGAGCTCCTGTCCCCTCCAGGTCTTCCAGCTCCCCCTTCTTTCATAAGATTCCCTGTGCTCTGCCCAAAGTTTGGCTGCGAGTCTCAGCATCTGCTTGGCTACCCTGTTAGACAGAGGCTCTCGGAGGCCCTCTCTGATAGGTCCCTGTCCTTTCACTTTTTATCCCGCTCCCCCCCACCCGTGTACATCACATTGGCTTTCTGGGTGAGGACTGAGCGGTTTCCCGAAGGTCCTCCTTCTTGTTCTGCAAATTTTCACATGTTCATTCTGCATGATATGACTCAAAGTTCCTTATAAGTGAGTCTCTACCAGGCCTGTCTTTCTGCTTCTGGGATACCTCGCTCGGGATGACATGGGAAGACTAAATAAAATCTCAGATATAGAAATACGAAAGTAATAAACTCAAGGCTGTTAAAATGTTCAAGCTTTACTTTTCGGAAGGGCCACTCTCTTTCTCTAGTGGCCCCAAAAAAGTAAAATGTATGTTGTTTTGCTTGTGGAAGATATTATGTCATTTTAAAGATGTGTCTAAGGTAGATTATTGGGCTGTCTTTTCTTTTTTTTTAAATAAATTCTCAGTTCCATAGAATTTATTATTTATTTATTTATTATTGATTATTTTATTGATTTTTATTACAGAGTTAATAAAATGTAATTAATAAACAACAACAATAATAATAGTAGTAGTACTAGTAGTAGTAGTAAAATAATAAAACACTTCTCAAAAAAATTTCTCAGTTGCTTGCTCCTTGATTACTCACCCCCAGTGATGTAGCCTTGCCAGGCCCCAGACAAAGAGGTTCCATGTCCTCCTTATTGACGTTAAGAAGCTAGGGGAAGATGGCAATGGTGGAGAGAACTCCCCCTTTCAGTGGAACAGGGGAAGAAGATAGGGGGAAAAGGGAGGGAGGGTGCTACTGGAAGGGGAGTTGTGGAATGGGTCTCCATTAGGTAATGATTAAAAAATGAGCTCACAAGGAAGAAAGGTGGCAAAGACAAAGATTCTATTGTTCTTTGCTTTCTTTATATCATCTTTCTTTTCTTTGAGGGAGGGCGGGTACCCAGACTGGACTCAAATTTTTGCTGTCAAGTTTTGTTTTTCTAATTAATTTGTATTTTATTAATCATTTTTATTTTTTCAGAATTTATTCATTGTATACCCCTTTTTAAAGGCCACTTCCTCAACTCCTACTGGTCCCATACTCCTTCCCTCTGTCCCCCAAACCCTTTCCCCTAATCCTCTCAAAGGGGGAGTCCCCCTCCTCTCCCATCCATCCACACATTATCAGAACACTACTCAGCTATTAAAATGAGGGAAATAAAATTTCTGCTCTTATTACTTCTGCATAGGCCACTGTGCTCAACTCAGAAGACTTCATACTATGAAGCTTGCCTGTAAGCTTACTGTGAAATAAACAATAGGTATAACTCAGTTTAGAGAGTCTCACCCCAAAGACACTGTTTGATTTACCATCTCACATCAAGAAACATGTGAAATTTGAAATGCTATGAAGTGTGAAACATTTTTTTCACAAGCATTTCAGAGAACGTGGTTCTCTTGTTGCCTGGAGGCTGTTTCCCACCAGTCCAGGAAGGAAGGAGGCCCAGAAGATGAGGAAGCCACCCAGAAGATGAGGAAGCTTGGAAGCCACCCAAGCATAACAGTGATCAGAACACTCTGGGAACCACCTCAGAAAGTAAGTTCAACTTTAATTCCAGAAAACAAAGGTATGTACCCCTTAGGGAGTGACTGGGATGCTTTAAGGATAGGTGTAGATAATTGTTTAAAACAGGGCATTTCAAGGATGCTTGATTTGCATTAAACAGCACATTCCTATCATGTGAAAAAGAACATGGAACCTCATTTTCCTATATTTGAAGGGAGGGGAGTAATCAGGGATCTGTGTCAAAGGCCATGTATCAAACTTGATTGATGGCATCTCTGTCTAAAGGCACTCTCCAGATGAAGTCAGGCAGAGAAAACTCACCCTTTCCATGGTTATACAACTAGGCCAGCAGCAGGGTCATACATGCAAGAGAAAGCCTCCTCCCTCACATCTCAAACTTCAGTCTGGGTTGTGATGGTTTTCAATAGAACCCCTGGAACAATAGGTATGTGTACACAAAGAAACTTCTACAGGCTACCACTGTTGTGATACTCTCAGAGAACTTCCTGGCTGGTGTTAGTTCACCATTCCCTACATATTCATTCACTGGACTAAAAGTTTCTTGTGTAAACTGAGGCAATTGAAAAGAGTAAATGTTGAGAATCAGGATTATCAATAAGTCTTCCATAAACACCTTATTATATAATACTGTTGCATGTAATTGATATTCAACATTAATTGTATTCTTTTTAAAAATAAGTTTATTTACTTTAAATTCCAATAGTAATCCCTCTCCCTTCTCTTCCCAATGACTACCCTCCGTTCCTATTGCCCCTTATTATATAGTACTGTTGCATGTTCCCTTCAGAAAAGGGAGGTCATTTCCACTGAGCTAGTTTTACAGTTCTGTTGCATCTCAGTGGACCAAAGTACACAAAGGTCTTTCCAAATTGCTTATACTCACAGAATTCCTCTCCAGTAAGGATACTTTTATGATGATGATGGCTCTAGATTTGTGCAAGGCCTCACCATTTTAACACATTCATAAGTTTTTCCTCTATTATGAATCCTTTCATGATGATGAAGATTATACAAATGTGGAATGGTTTCAACATGTTAAAAGCACTCACAGTCTTTCTGTCCGTTAGGGTTTCTTTCATGAGTGTGGAGATTATTCTGAAGTCCAAAAGTTTTTTCACATTGGTTACAGTCAGACATCTTTCCAGTATGTGTTCTTTTATGTATTAGGAGATGTTATGTGCAAAGGCTTTGCCACATAGTTATATTCATATGGTTTCCCTCCAGAATGTGCTGTTGTCTTAGGAGATGATTGTTACATGCAAAGGCTTTATCACACTAATTACCCTCACAAGGCTTCTCTCCACTGTGTGTCTTTTCCTGTTTTCGGAGACTACTCTGCTGTGCAAAGGCTTTATCACATTGGGTATATTCATAAGTTTTCTTTCCAGTATGTGTTCTTTTATGTCTTATGAGATGACTGTTTTCTGCAAAGGCTTTAC
The DNA here is from genome assembly GCF_030254825.1 of Meriones unguiculatus. NCBI lineage: Eukaryota > Metazoa > Chordata > Mammalia > Rodentia > Muridae > Meriones > Meriones unguiculatus. The sequence goes on from NW_026843645.1 coordinate 2,644,331, forward strand.
CACACTGGTTACATTGATAAGGTTTCTCTCCAGTGTGTGTTCTTTTATGGCTCATGAGATGACTGTTTTTTGCAAAGGCTTTACCACACTGGTTACATTCATAAGGTTTCTCTCCAGTGTGTGTTCTTTTATGGCTCATGAGATGACTGTTTTTTGCAAAGGCTTTACCACACTCATTACATTCATAAGGTTTCTCTCCACTGTGTGTTCTTTTATGGCTCATGAGATGACTGTTTTGTGCAAAGGCTTTACCACACTGGTTACATTCATAAGGTTTCTCTCCAGTGTGTGTTCTTTTATGGCTTAAGAGAGTACTGTTTTCTGCAAAGGCTTTGCCACACTCATTACATTCATAAGGTTTCTCTCCAGTGTGTGTTCTTTTATGGCTTGAGATGACTGTTTTGTGCAAAGGCTTTACCACACTGGTTACATTCATAAGGTTTCTCTCCAGTGTGTGTTCTTTTATGGCTTAAGAGAGTACTGTTTTCTGCAAAGGCTTTGCCACACTCTTTACATTCATAAGGTTTCTCTCCAGTGTGTGTTCTTTTATGGCTCATGAGATGACTGTTTTCTGCAAAGGCTTTGCCACACTCATTACATTCATAAGGTTTCTCTCCAGTGTGTGTTCTTTTATGGCTCATGAGATGACTGTTTTCTGCAAAGGCTTTGCCACACTCATTACATTCATAAGGTTCTCACCAGTGTGTGTTCTTTTATGGCTTATGAGATGACTGTTTTGTGCAAAGGCTTTACCACACTGGTTACATTCATAAGGTTTCTCTCCAGTATGTGTTCTTTTATGCCGTATGAGCTGACTGCTTTTTGTAAAGGCTTTAACACATTGATTACATTTGTAAGGCTTCTCTCCAGTGTGTGTTCTTTTATGCCATATAAGAACAGTGATATAGGGGAAGGTTTTCCCACATAGAGTGCATTTAAAGGGTTTCTCTCCAGTATGACTGCTTTCATGCCTGCAAAGAAAATTGGCACATGTGAAAGATTTACCACAGTCATTTCATTACACTAATAAATATATTTATCTATATGAATTAATTTCATAATTTTGTCTAATGGTAAAGAAGAATCAAATTTTAAAGTTTTATCACTTTATTTACATTCACGGTATTCTCCTTCATTACGGGTATTTTTGAAGATTCCTGTGATGGTAAGAGAATTTGTTATGTGGATCACTTTTATAGCATCATTTTTCTATAAGAGGTTTTCTACTATATATGAAGAGTATTATAAGAATTCAGAGTTTTACCACAGCAATCCCATTCACAAATTTTTGTACTGTATGAATGATACTTCATTTACAAAGTGAGCCAGGACAAGCAGAAGTTCCAAATTCCTAGTATTCATAGGTATTTTCAGCAATATGAGTTTGCTGATAAATTCTCAGTGAAGTTGCAAAACCAATTAACAGTAACCATTTATCACATTCAGAAAATTTACTCACAGTGGGGACTACTACCAAATCAATTGTTCTTGGAGAAAAACAGGGACACTGCTTCTTTCAATATCCCTATGCTCATGTGTCTTAGAATCATTTTGACATATGATATACCAGTTTAATTTACAAAAATAATAAAGATTCCCACATTGAATTAACACAGTTCGTTTTTTGTTCATCATAGACATGTCATATAGGGATTAAGGTTTCTCCACAACAAAATTCTTGATTCTCATAAGCTGCTCCTTTCACTAAACTTTACAATGTTACTGCACGAAAATGAGTAACACTGGTTCTACTATAAATTTTTTGCTTATTAGAAGGTTTTGGACACATACTGATCACCAATTCAGTGTGTATACCTCTTACAATATCTGAGTAGATAGAATGAGACTAAACAGATTGGCAGTTCAAGTCAGTAGCTGTAATGTCCATATGATTCAAATGGTATTTTTGTTACAATATTATTTTTTTTCTTCTATCTTAGGGGAGTGCCTTGTAAACACAAATCAGATACCTGACATTGAAGTACATGGAATTATGAGTTTTTAATGATCATCAGTACACATAAAGCAGTGCTGTTTTTACACTGTTGCTTTTCTTTAAAACTTCCAGGACACAGCCATGTGTGCTGGTACATGCCTTCAATCCCAGCACTTGTGGAGGCAGAAGCAGGCAGATCTGTGTGATTTTGAGGTCAGGCTGGTCTAACAAGCAAGTCTAAGAAAGTCATAGATACCCAGAAAAAACATCTTTTTCAAAAACAGAAAATAAAAAGCAGCCAATAAACAAAAAAAAAAAAAAACACCAAACTTCCAGGACACATTAAAATTTAAGATTTATATCTGTATCAACATGCACATAAAGTTACCTTTTATTACTTGTAGAACTTTGAAAATGTTCTTCAATATTATGGTCATCCCAATTGTAGCCTAAAATATAGTACGAGAAAATATATATTATTGGAAATATCATGTTATTATTAAGGTAAACTTAACTCACTATCTTCTGTGACCCTTAGAACCATGCCTGATTTATTTACCGCATTCCTCCTCATTCTCAATTGGAATTACAGAAGAGGATCAATAACAAAGTAAGATTTGTCTCTTTATTTTAAAAGTTAAAGAAAAATTGCAGTCTTACCTACAGCAGTGAGGTTTTCACAGGTCTCTAGCATCACATCTTTGTAGAGTTGCTTCTGGGAAGGTTCCAGCAAGGCCCACTCTTCTTGGCTGAATTTCACATGCACGTCATTGAAGGTCACGGAATTCTAAAATATGCCATACATTTGTACAACAGAAACAGTGGCAACAATATAAATTTATACTTCATTGCCAATATAATCATATAATTCTAGTGCTTCTTCAATTTATTTTCTGACACAGAAGTGCGAATGTTATACAGTTGGGTGCTGCGCGTGATGTGAAGTAGGGGAGATGAAAACGCCTAAAGGTTAGATTGAAAAAAAAAAACCAAAGGCGTGCTTCAAAAACCTGTGTTTCATCAGTTCGTAAGACATGAATATAAAGTAGCCATTAGTTGGGTTCTTGAGCAATCTATGAATCATCTTCAGTTACTTGGGTGAGTAGGTCAGCACCCTGTCATGAGACAGGTGGAAGGACAAAACACAGTCATGATATTTTATATAGCAACAAATGAGATGTGTTGATCAGGGGACACTGAACAGATGGGTAACATTAGTCAAAAGACAACATGGTACTGAATATTATGTTTTGACCAGGGCTCAGGGATATGGCATATTAGTATGTGAAGAGGGGGGCTCATATATTTGTGGAAGGGAAAGTGGACTACAGTGAATACATGGATAAAAATAATGTGAGTGGCAAGCAACCACAATCATAGCCAATAACATCATATTTCTTTGTGACCAGACAAAAGAGAAGGAATAGAACACATAATTATTCTTTGATCATTGTTTTGTATATCCTCCTTACTTAATAATGTAGTCTATAGATTAAAAATAAAGATTAAAACTTTTCCATTAAAAAAGAAGTGTTAATGTTATCACTAAGTCATTTTAGAAGAAAACGGAATAACAAGTTTTAACTCTATCATATATGAACTTTTTGAAGAGGATATAGCTTTGGAATAGACATGGCAATTAATGTGGACAAAGACAGAGAGAAGAGTGTGAAATAGAGAGACAGACACATAGAGACAGAGACACAGAGAGAGAGAAATTAACAGATGAACAATACTAAGTACAGATCAGAGAAATTTATTAACAGTTACTAACTACAAAAAATGGTGGACAAGCTGGGTGTATTCTGTCATGCCTTCAATTCCATCACTCAGGAGGCAGACACAGGTGTACCTTATTGAACTGGATGTCAGCATTATCTCTTCAAAGAGTTCTAGGACAGCCAGACCTATATAGTAAGACAGAGCCTCCCCTAAAAGTCAATCAAACAAACACAAAATATTGAAAGAACTCAGAGGTCTTTACTGAAGCTTCTACAAGGAATTATACATTCACTCCTTTTGTATATTTATTTTCCAGAAATCCGCAGTGCCCCAGCTTAAACTGTAACTTCAATGATATCTTACTAAAAGGGAATGCATGTTTAAACAGGTAAAAATAGAAGACAAAAATATAAGTGGTGTAAATGATGATCATAAATGAGCAACATAAGATAGGAGAAATGGCTCAGCAGTGAGGAGCTCTAACTGCTCTTGCATATAATTGGGCTCAATTGTTAGTGTTTACCTGGGACCCACTACTTTCAATTGCTATAAGTTCATGAATTCTGAAGACATCTTCAGACTACTGTTAGGATTAGGCACACAAGAGGTGCATATTCATGCATACAATCAAAATACTTATATTCAGTAAAAACTAAAAATAGATCCCAGATGGCTGGGGTGATTGTACACTGTGTCTGATAACCTGGGGAGCAGAGACTGCACAGTGACCAATAGTTGGATCTGTGGTCCCCCAAACACCACTGACTGTGTTTCCAAGGTAAGAAGAAAACCAATGATGAGGGAAACAATTGGGTCCAACCTCAGAGTGCCCAGCAAATCTCTGTGAAAATTCCTTGGATGTTGCAGCAGGAATAAGTTTTTCAAGCAAAGGGACCCAAGAAGCAAGCAGGAGTAACTATTCTAATATCTAATAAAACAGACTTTCAACCAAAATTAATTGAAAGGGATGAGGAAAAGGGAATCCAAGATGGCATTGCCAGGAGGACCAGGATAGGAACAAGACAGCAATGTTGGTACAGCAACTAAAAGACTAAACTCTGGGTCCTAAAAGAACAGCAATCGTGTTTCCCAGGTGAGAGGAAACTCAGTGGTGTGGGGATCATTCAGTTCCACTCTCAGGTCACTCAGTGAGAACCCGGAAAATATCTCAGGCGCAGGATGCACCTGTGTGTCCTGATCACCTTCCCAGGCAAAACTGTGTGCTCCTGGGCACCAGAGACTGGGAGCCCCAGTCTCAAAAAAAAAAAAAAAAAAAAAAAAAAAAAAAAAAAAAAAAAAAAAAAAAAAAACAGGGAAGAAGAAAGTTGGACTGACCTCAGGTCACCCAGTCTATCCCTGGAAAAGGTCCTGCAGGCTGGTGGGTGCACAGCTGCCAGCCTTGAGTGGGCCTCCAGTTGCGAGACCTGCATGCCCTACTCTCCATCACAGACAGAACTCTGTGCCCCAGGACACTAGAGGATGGGTTTCCCTGTCTGGATAAAACCCCACAGGCAGGGAAAGAGCAGGTCCCAGCTTAGAGCACTCAGCCAACTCCCCACACACACACACTACCACCACCACACATGGGAACATTCTTGGAAATGTTTTCAGGTTCTTTCCCAGTCACCAGCTTGGTAGCCATCTGGCAAGTGCCTACCCATTCTACACACCATGTCAAACACCACAGACTAGGTCTTCATGTTGGGAGAAAACCCAAAGGTGGGGAAAACATCTGACCCTACCTCAGGACACCTAGCTCTGGAGAAGTTTCTGGTTATTCACAGGCTCCAGACTCTAGCCTCCTGCTGCACATGTGAGAGCAGTGATCAGCTGCCACGGGTTACTGCTTCGGTACTGGGGCACAGAGTTCTAACCTCAGACAAACAGAAGCCTGGAATCCCCAAGATCAACCCCCAGATACTGCTCTAAGGGACAACCAGTTATCCCTAACTAAGCTGACCAAACCATGGGGTACCCAGGTTACAGCTACAGCTTACTAAATTTACAGCAAGAAAGCCAGAAGCAGGACAGCTGTCTCCAGGACTTCTCTGGGTGAGAGAAGAGCACCCTTGACTAACAAAGACCACAATTACTGCTCAGGTCTCTATGCCTGTGGTGAGTTTTGGCAATTCCTGAGAAATACCTGCTATTCAGTGACAGTACCTCAAAAGCTGAGGAGCCCTCCTTCAGGAAAAATCATCTTCCTGCCAAGGGGATTATCCCCACCACAGGATTCCAGGAAGCGCCAGAAACTAACACCCAACACCTAAAATAGCCAAATGGGTAGAGACAAGTGTAAAAGCTCAAAAAGACAGAGCAGTATGGCATCTCCAGAACCCGGTTATTCAGGGGCAAGCAGCCCTGGACACACCATGGTAAATGAAATTCAAGAAGGTGACCTTACATCTGTGCTTATGAACAGGATAATAGCGGAAAAAAATAAACTATATAAAGATCTAGATGAAGATAAAGTCAAACAGATTATTGCCTTTTGCAAAGAAATGGAGGAAGATAAAGTCAAACAGATTATGGACATCCTTAAAGAAATACAGGAAGTTGCAGCCAAGTAATTTGTGGCTTTTAGAGAGGAAATACTTAAATCACTAAAAGATATTAAAGAAACAGAGGATTGTTTGAACAAACAGCTGAAGGAATTGAAGGAAAATACGGTCAGAGAAGTGAAGGAAATCAATAAAATGGCTCAAGATCTGATAAGAGAATTGGAAAAAAATTAAAGAAAACACAAGTGGAGGAAACTGTGGAGAGAAAGAACTTAGGGAGGAAAAGAGGAACTACAGAAGTAAGCATAAGCAATAGACTACGAGAGATGGAAGAAAGAATCTTAGGTGTGGAAGACACAATGGAATAAATAGATGTAGCTATCAAAGAAAATGTTAAATCTAAAAAATTCCTGACACAGACCATCCAAGAAATCCAAGACAACATGAAAAGCAAAACCTAAAAGTAATAGGAATCAAGGAAAAAGAAGATTCCCTCCTCCAAGGCCCAGAAAATATTTTCAACAAAATCATAGAAGAAAATTTCTCCAACTTAAAAGAGAGGTCTACAAGAATACAAGAGGCCTAAAGAACACCCAATAAATTAGACCAGAATAGAAAATCCTCCCACCACATAATAAACAGTAAGTATACAGAACAAAGAAAAAATACTAAAAGCTGCAAAGGAAAAAGGCCAAGTAACATATAATGGCAAACCAATCATTATCACACCTGACTTTTCATCAGAGACTATGAAAGCCAGAAGGGCCTGAACAGCTATCATGCAGACCCTAAGAGAACACAGATGACCACCCAGGCTACTATACCCAGCAAAAGTCTCAGTCATCATAGATGGAGCAAACAAGATATTTAATGACAAAAACAAATTTAAACAATACCTACCCACAAATCCAGAGGTACAGAAGCTCCTAGAAGGAAAACTAACTACAACCCAGGAAAGCTAACTACATTCAGGAAAACACAGGAAAGAAATAATGTCACTACAGCAAAACTAAAAGTAACCAAGCACACAAACACACTACCACAAGCAACATCAAAATAAAAGGAGCTAACAGCCACTGGTCATTAATTTCCCTCAACATCAATGGACTTAACACTCCAATAAAGACACAGACTAACAGAATGGATATGTAAACAAGACCCAACAATCTGTTGCATACAAGAAACACATCTAAGTCAAAAAGATAGACATTACCTGAGAGTAAAAAGGTGGAAGGTTCCAAGCAAATGGACCCAAGAAACATGCAGGAGTAGCCATTTTAATATCTAATAAAGTAGATTTTCAATCAAAATTAATCAAAAGACACGAGGAAGGTCATTTCATACTCATCAAAGGAAAATTCCGCCAACAAGAAATCATAATTCTGAACATCTATGCTCCAAATACAAAGGTACCCACATTTGTAAAAGAAACATTAATAAAACCTAAACCGCACACAAATCCCCACACATTACTACTGGGAAACTTCAACACCCTACTCTCAACAAAGGACAGGTAAACAACAGAAATTAAACAAAGAAACAATATCTCTAATAGAGGTCATGTATCAAATGGACCTAACAGATATCTACAGAATCTTACACCCAAAGACAAAAGAATTTACCTTCTTCTCAGCACATCATGGAACCTTCTCCAAAATAAACCATATCGTTGGTCACAAAGTGAGTTTCAACAGATATAAGAAGATTGAAATAATGCCTTGTATCCTATCTAATTACCATGGACTAAAGCTGGACCTCAACAACAACAGAAATAGCAAAAAGCCTACACTCACATGGAAACTGAACAACTCACTACTACATGACAGCTGGGTCAGGGAAGAAATAAAGAAAGAAATTCAAGTCTTCCTAGAATTCAATGGAAATGAAGACACAACACAACCAAACTTATGGGAGACAATGAAAGCAGTGCTAGAAGGAAAGTTCATAGCACTAAGTGCCTTCAAGAAGAAATTTGTAACATCTCACACAATCAACTTAATAGCTCATCTAAAGGCCCTAGAAGAAAAGAATCAGAAACACCAAAAAAGAATAGACACCTGGAAATAATCAAACTCAAGACTAAAATCAATAAATTAGAAACAAATAAAACAATTCAAAGAATCAATGAAACCAAGACCTGGTTCTTTGAGAAAATTAACAAGATAGACAAACCCTTAGCCAAACTAACTAAAAGCAGAGAGAGATTATCCAAATTAACAAAATCAGAAATGAAAACGGGACAAAACAAAAGACACTAAGGAAATCCAAACAATCGTTAGGACTTACTTCAAAAGTTTATATGCCAAAAAATTTGAAAATCTAAATGAAATGGACAATTTTCTTAATCAATTACACTTACCAAAGCTGAATCAAAAGCAGGTAAATCAATAAAATAGTCCTTTATCCACTAAGGAAATAGCATTCCTCAAAAGACTGCAATCCACAAAAAGCTCAGGACCAGATGGTTTCAGTGCAGAATTCTACCACTCCTTCAAAGAAGAGGTAACTCCAGCTATCTTCCATTTATTCCACAAAATAGGAATAGAAGGAACTATGAAACTCATTCATTGAAGCCACAGTCACCTTGTAACCTAAACCTCACAAAGACCCAACAAAGAAAGAGAATTTCAGGCCAATCTCCCTTATGAACATTGATGCAAAAATACTCAACAAAATACTTTGCAAACCCAATACAAGAACACATCAAATATATCATCCACTATGACCATGTAGGCTTCATGCCAGGTATGCAGGGGTGGTTCACTATACAAATATCCATCAATGTGATCCACAATATTAAAAAATTGAAAGAAAAAAAAACACATGATAATCTCCTTAGATGCTGAAAAAGCATTGAAAAAATCAAGCATCCATTCATGTTTAAACTATTGGAGAGATCAGGGATACAAGGCACACACCTAAACATAGTAAAAAGCAATATACAGCAAGCCTGTAGCCAACATCAAGTAAACAGAGAGAAACTTAAAGCAATCCCACTGAATTCAGGGACAAGGCAAGGTTGCTCACTCTCTCCATATCTCTTCAACATAGTTCTTGAAGTCCTTGCTAGAACAAGAAGAAAATTAAAGGAGACCAAATGGATACAAATTGGAAAGGAAGAAGTCAAAGTATCACTATTTGCAGATTATATGATAGTATACCTGAGTAACTCCAAAACTTCTACCAGGGACATGCTACAGATGATAAACACCATCAGCAAAGTGGCTGGATACAAAATTAACTCAAAATAATCAGTAGCCCTCCTGTATACAAAAGATAAAAGGGCTGAGAAAGAAATTAGGGAAAGAACACCCTTCAAAATAGCCACAAAGGACATAAAGTACCTTGGTGTGACCATATCCAAGCAAGTCAAAGACTTGCATGAAAAAAACTTCAAGTCTCTGAAGAAAGAATTAGAAGAAGATAGCAGAACATGGAACTATCTCTGATACTCATGGCTTAGCAGGGTTAACATAGTAATAATGGACATCTTACCAAAAGCAATCTACAGGTTCAATGAAATTTCCATCAAAATACCAACAGAATATTTTACAAACCTTGATAGAAGATTTCTCAACTTCATATGGGATGCTATGAAAGCAGTCCAAAGAGGAGTTTGAATACCAACAAAGGCCATCATAAGCTATTGGAGACATCCCATACAAGCAACTTAATGGCATACCTGAAAGACCTAAGAAAAAAAGAAACAGACACACCCAGGAAGAGTAGACCACTAGGAAAAACCAAACTCAGGGCTGATATCAATAAATTAGAAACAAAGATAATAATTCAAAGAATCAACGAAACCAAGAGCTAGTTCTTTGAGAAAATAAAAAACACAGAAAATTCTTAGCCAAAGTAAGTAAATGGCAGAAAGACACTATCCAAATCAACAAAGTCTGAAAGAAAAAGATATAATAGACACTGAGAAAATCCAAAGAACCATTAACTTTTATGTCAAAAGCCTATATGCCCCAAAATTTGAAAATCCAAATGAAATATACAATTCTCTTTAAATTCCACTTACCAAAGTTGACTCAACATCAGGTAAAGATAATAAATAGTCTTATAGTGCCTAAGGCAATAGAGGCAGCCATCAAAATACTCCCAACCAAAAGAATCCAAGGGCCAGATGATTTCAGAGCAGAATTCTACAAGACCTTCAAAGAAGAGCGAATACTGATATTCTCCAAATTATTTCGCAAAATAGAAATGGATGCAACATGACCAAATTCCTTTAGTGAGACCACAGTCACCTTGATAAATTCTCAAAGATCCCCAAAAAGAAAGACCAATCTCTTTTATGAACAATGATGTAAAAATACTCAATAAAATACTTGCAAACCAAATCCAAGAACATATCAAAGATATCATCCACCATGACCAAGTAGGCTTCATCCCAGGCATGCAAGGGTGGTTAAGTATATGGAATCCATCAATGTAATCCACCGTATAAACAAATAGAAAAAAAGACCATTTTCATAGATGCTGAAAAAGCATTTGACAATATCCAACAGTCATTCTTGTTTAAAGTCTTGGAGAGACCAGGGACAAGGCACATATCTAAAAATAGTAAAGATAGTATACAGAATATATACAGAATAGTATATAGCTAACATCAAACTAAATGAAAAGAATGTTTAAGTCAATTCCACTGGACTTGGGGACAAGACAAGGCTACACACTCTCTCCAAATCTCTTCAATACAGTACTCGAAGACCTATCTAGGGCAATAAGACAACTAAAGGAGATTAAGGGGATACAAATTGATAAGGAAGGAGTCAAACTATCTCTATTCACAGATGATATGACAGTATACAAAAATGAGCCCAAAATTCTACTGTAGGGAACTCCTACAGTTGAAAAACACTTCAGCAAAGTGGGTGGATATAAAGTTCACTTAAAAAAAAAACTCAAAAAAATACACTCCTGTATGCAAAAGACAAATGGACTGAAAAAAATTAGGAAAATAACACCCTTCACAATAGCCAGTAAAAAAACAAAACAAAACAAAAAAAAAACAACAACCAAAAAAACATAATGTATTTTGGTGTTATCCTCAACAAGCCAGTAAAAAACCTATATGAACAACAACAACAAAAAACCCCAAAAACTTCAAGCCTCTGAAGAAAGAAATTGAAAAAGATACCAGAAGATAAAAATATCTCTCATGCTCATGGATCAGTAGGATCAACATAGTAAAAATTGCCATCGTAACAAAAACAATCTACAGATTCAATGATATTCCCATCAAAATATCAACATAATTCATTAAAGAACTTGAAAGAACAATTCTCAGCTTCATATGGAAAAATAAAAAAGCCAGAATAGCTAAAACAATCCTGTACAATAGGGGATCTTCAGTAGGTATCACCATTCTTCATCTCAAGGTCTATTATATATCAATAGTAATAAAAACTGCATGGTACTATAATAAAAACAATCAGTGGATCAATGGAATTGAAGTGAAGACCCGTAAATAAACCCACACACCTATGTCCACTTGATTTTTGACAAAGAAGCCAAAACCATGCAATGGAAAAAGGACAGCATCTTCAACAAACAGTGCTGGTCTAACCTGAAGTTTACATGTGGAAACATGAAAATAGATCCATATTTATCACCCTGCACTAAACTGCAGTCCAAGTTGTTCAAAGACCTCAACATAAAACCAGATACACTAAATCTGTTAGAAAAAAAAAGTGGGAAAGATTCTCGATCTCATTGGCATAGAAGGTAACTTCCTCAACAGAACACCAAGAGCACTTACTCTAAGATCAAGAATTAATGAATAGGATCTCATGAAACAAAAATCTATGAAGCAAAGAACACTGTCAATAGAACAAAATGACTGCCTACAGCCTGAGAAAAGATCTTCACCAACCCTATATACAACAGAAAGAGCTAATAAACAATATATATATATAAAGAGCTCAAGAAATTAAACTCCAACAATCCAAATAATCCAATTTAAAACTGGGGTACAGAACTAAACAGAGATTTATCCACAGAGGAATATCAAAATGGTGGACATTAAATGCTCAATATCTATAGCCATCATGGAAATGCAAATGACATTCCATCTTAAACCCATCATGGTTAATGTTAAAACCTGAAGTGACAGCAAGCTAGCAAGAATGTGGAGAAAGAGTAACACTCCTCCATTGCTGGTGGGAGTGCAAACTTATACCACCGCTTTAGAAATCAATCTGATGCTTTCTCAGACAATTGGAAATAGTTTTACTTCAAGACCCAGCTATACCATTCCTGGGCATATATAAAAAAGATGCTCCACCATTCAACAAAGATATTTGCTCAACTATGTTCATAGCATCTATATTCATAATAGTCAGAATAGGGAAACAAACTACATGTCTCTCAAACAAACCATTGTTTTACATAAATTGTGGTACATTTACACAATGGAATGCTACTTGGGTATTTAAAACAAAAAGGAAACCATGAAATTTTCAGGCAAGAGGATGGAACTAGGAATAATCATCCTAAGCGAGTTATTCCAAAACCAGAAAGACATGCATGATATATACTCATTTGTAAGTGGATAATAGCCATAATACAGGATAAACATACTACAAGCCACAGGCCTAAAGGAGCTAAATAAAAAGAGGACCCTATGGAGGATGGTCAATTCTTATTCAAAACGGCAAATAGAATTGACATCAGAAGTGACTGAGGAGAGGGAAGAGGATGAGAGCCTAACATACATATTCTCTGAAAGACTCTACCAAGCAGGGGATCGAAGCAGATGTTAAGACTCACAGCCAAACTTTGGGCAGAGCACAGGGAGTCATAGGAAAGAGTGGGAGGATAGAAAGACCCAAAGCTGACAGGAGGTCCATAAGAAGACCAACAAGTCAAATGAATCTGGGCCCAGGGGACCTGCAGAGACTGATGCACCAACCAAAGACAATTCATGAAGAGGACCCAGACCCCTGCTCAGATGTAGCTGATAGGCAGCTCAGTCTCCATGTGGGATCCATAGTAAGAGGATCCCACGTCTCTCACATGGACTCTGTTACCTGCTCTTTAATCACTTCCCCGTGGTGGAGCGGGCATTGCATGTCACAAAGGAAGAGGATACAGGCAGTCCTAGTGAGAATTGATAGGAGGGCTCCTACCATCTGAGAAGTAGAAAATTAGATAAGGGGGAAAGAGGAAAGGAGGGTAAGGCCAGCAAGAGACAAGGGAGGGGTTTCAACTGGGATGTTAAGCAGATAAATTATTTTTAAATGCTATTTATTTATTTATTTATTTATTACAATTTATTCACTTTGTATCCCTACTGTAACTCCCAGTCCCATCCACCCTCCTACTTCCCTCCCATGCCCTTTTTCTAGTCTCCTGATAGGGGAGGAACTCTTCCCCTTCTGTCTGATCCTAGCTTATCATGTCTCATCAAGGATGGCTGCATCATTTTCCTCTTTGGCCTCACAAGGCTGCACCCTCCAGGAGGAGGTGATCAAAGAGCCAAGTTCATGTCAGAGAATAAATTATGAAGAAACAAATTTAAATTAAAAATGAATTAAATGTGAATAAATAAATAAATAAAGTTAAAAAGAACCAAACAGAACAAGTAGGAAGGTTGTCATACACCTGACCCTACATTACAGGCTCAGCGGCCAATGATGATGATGTTCATGCCAGGCATGTTGGACTAAATTTAAGCCAAATACTCAACTGCAGTTAGACTTGTAAGTTCAAAACCTTCCTGGTCTACATACCAACTTTCAGGACAGCCACAGCTACATAAAAACTTTTTCTTCAATGTCAAAACAGAAACGTTATCTTCTCTGGGAGCTATTTTGATTCAATCAAATATGTTCTGACCAAATTCACTGTAGAATTATTGTCATCCCATAATGAAAATGTAGTCTAATTTCAATGATCCTAAAATTCTGCAATAGCTCATACACTGTCCAAATGTCCAAAGTCTCTACTGACACAGAAGAAAAATCTCTTGGGTGCCACATCTTGTAACATCAGAAACAAGTTACATCATTCCAACATAGATGCACAGAATACCCATTTTCATTCCAGTATATAGTGATGGGAGACTGGACCAAGGAAAAAAGATCAGCAAGGAAGACAACAAATCCTGTTGCTGATTCAAAAGGCTTAGATTGTCCTATCCCTGCAATGTATCATACATCTCTGTTTGGTTACTTCCACTTCCTAAAGACAGCACTATATTAGATGTGTCTCATAACTTAGGTATCTGAACATCTTGTAGTGTCAAGGTACAACTTGACCCTGCTTCATGCAATGAACCTTTACAGCATCTTCGCTGGGGATCTGATTCTGCCAAACACAGATGGCTGGCACAGTGCTGAACAGAAACCACAAAGAAAGCATCCATTACCTTAAATTTTGAATCTTTCTTCTTTCCAGAACCAGCACAACATGGGTGAGCCTGTCAAGTTGGATTCTAAATTGGGATGGACGTTGTCACACTTTGACCACATTTGGAGCAGCTTTTATATGAAGCTCTTTCCTGGCACTAGGAATCACGTTGCCTACTCCTTCCATTAACAGAAGAATTAACAAGAGGGAGTATTAATCTATGGAAAACATCTTAGGCTTCAGATCCAAAGCTAGGACCTTCTCTTTGATGGCAATAATCTCCTTGAAAATTCCTGTCTCTGTTTCACCACGTTTCTGCCATCTAAAACTACCTAGTGTTTTTCTCTACAAACCAAAGACCTTACATTTATTTCTGCTCCACTTGGCTCATTCTTTTACTCTGGCCCTGAACATCTCACTAATAATATCCATTCAACAGATTCAACATTCCATGTAAGAAATCCAGCCCATTATTTTTTAATTCTACTTTACTCAATTTCTCAAGGCATGGGCAGAATAAGCATGATTTGCAGCTAAAATATCACACAAATGACCTCTAGCTTAATTTTCCATGGAGTCTATTTTCCACTGAAATCCTATGACCTGGACTTACTTTGTCTGCATTACTGTCAACACTCTGATCAACTAAGTCCTACCAGAATAGCCGATGAAGCTCTGTATACAGCTTTCTAAAGTTTTTCCCATCTTAAATCCTGATGTTTTCCATATTCCTTAAAAAGTGAATATTCCAAGGTTGTGTCCAGCAGTGAAATCACTCTTTGTATATATATTTTTTTGTTCTAATTTGCTACTTTGTTCTGTGACTACATCCCGTAACCAAAAGAATCCCAGGTCATAAATGGGTTTACTCATTGAGTTTGGTTGTGTCAGATCACAGTCCATCATTTTGGGAGCTTAGCATAGAAAGTCAAGTTTGAATGAAATTAAGGCAAAAGCCATGACAAACGTTTTTGGGTTGGTCTCCTACTTAATCACTGTCTCATGCTCAGGTAGTTATCTTACGTGGGCCAAGCCCATTTTCTTAGGGTTATTGCATCTCTCAGTGGAAGAGCCTTCCCACATCAATCATCTGTCAACACAATCGCTCACAGATATAGCAGCCAGCTTCTCTGTTGAGGGCATGCCCTTAATTGAGGCTCCCTAAGATGACTGTAGGCTTTGAAATGTTGACAACTGAAGCTAATAAGGACAAAGATACAACAATATATGAAAAAGTAAGAGGGAACAAGTCAGGAGCCTGACACAGAGGACGCATGAAAAGCTCTGCCCTGCAGACTATCAATGTAGATGCTGAGACTTATGGGCAACCTTTGGGCAGAGTGCATGGAATCTTAGGAAAGAAGTGGGAAACAGTAAGATCTGGAGAGGACAGGAACTCCACAAGGAGAGCAACAGAACCAAAATACCTTAGCACAGGGTACTTTCCTGAGACTGATATTCCAACCAAGGACTATGCATGGAGAAAACCTAAGACCCCTGCACAGATGTAGCCCATGGCAGTTCAGTATCCAAGTGGGTTCCATTTTAATAGGAACAGGGACTGTCTCTGACATGAACTGATTGGCCTGCTCTTTAATTACCTCCCCCTGAGGGGGAAGCAGCATTACCAAGCCACAGAAGAAGACAATGCAGCCATTCCTGATAAGTCCTAATTGACTAGGATAAGAAAGAAGGAAAAGAAATCCTCCCCTATCAGTGGACTTGGGGAGGGGCATGCATGCAGAAGGTGGAGGAAGGGAGGGATTGGGATGGGAGAAGGGAGAGAATCACAGGGGGGATACAAAGTGAATAAAGTGTAATTAATAAAGAAAAAATATAAAAAAACAAAAATATTGTGTTAATTCTATCAGTCACTTAAGTAGTAAAAACCGATACATTGACGATTGCAAGAATTTGAAAACACGGATATACCAAGGAATGAGGAGAGGGAAGCCTTTAAGATCAAGAAGAGAAAAGTAAAACTGTTTCTCTAAATCAAGTCCCCAAATCAACAGAAACTCAAGGAATTATAGCATAATATAATAAATTTTCAGAAGGCAAAAATATGTGAAGGTCTATTCCTTTCAAGAGAAAAATTAATATAATATAATATAATATAATATAATATAATATATATAAACAAATCACACAATATACATAGCACCCCTGTCAAAAGGAAACACAAAGATAGGCCTATAAATATAACATAGTCCTATAAGCAAATACAATAGGATTATAGTCAAAATCAAAATCAAAGACATCACTGGCCATTACTCAACTTGTGCAATCTGGTTATTTCCTTTGGCAACAATAAAAAATGTATTGGAGGTGGAGGGCTATTCCAACTGAAGAGATTCCATTAAAGCATACAAATGTTTCAACATTAGAATAAAATAATTTTGACTACTAAAATTATCTCATACTCTTATGATAAAGAAAGGGATATCTGTTATGATCATTTGGGAACCATATTATTTTCTGTGATTGATGATTGGATATATGTCTGCACCAGTGTCAGAAAATGTAAACTTTTAAATGTCAAGTAGAAGAAAGCAGATTTTTATAGAAACAGTGTGCTTGTATTATATACTTAAACACCTCCTTTTGCACCAATTGCTGTAATGACCAATATCATCTTCATCATCTTCATGATGTTTGTTTGTTTAAAGATTTTTTTTGTATGCTTTCAGCTACGTTTGTATATTCAGGATGTGCTGTGGTATGTGATATGAATAAATTCCATAAGGAAATCCAGGCAAAACATAATCACACTATTGGAGGAAACCAATAAATTCCTTAAATAAAGCCAACAAACATTTGAGGGATGTGAGGCTTTGCTGGATTAGGGTAAACTCTGACATCTTTGGATAGCCATTTATTTGCACTCAGTCTATGAAGGTGAACTCTTTTTTCTCAAGGAAGGGCCTAAAAATCCACTCCCTGATATGTTTGACCCCAGGTCTGATAAAGAGCCTCAGGGCAGATTATTAGCCAAACCCTTTCCTGATAAGAAAACTGCTCCAACAAGCATCTCTAAATTCCTAGAAATGCATCACCCTGCTTAGGATCTTATTCTTCAGCAGTGACTTTCAACTGTATTCAGAGATTTTCCCCCTACAAATAGGATAATGAAGTACTGTGTTCTCCTTCTTGCAATAGGACCATGATACTGCATGGAAAATGAATATACATTTTCATGCATACATAAGCCAAGTATCCTTGACCCCTAGACCATAGTAAATCAAACATTCATCCTCAAAATCCTTCTCTTTGCCCAAGGTTTATAAATCCCTGACTTCAAATAAACATGCTGGGTGTGAATCCATGTGGTTGGTTGTATGCCACTTGATACCATCAGCCTTCCATCATGGCCCCTGAGAGTCATCATTTATCTCCCTTTGGGCCTGCTCAATGGCCCACTGGGCCTAGGACTCACTGGGTCTGTGTCTCACCAGGCTTGAGTCTTGGTTGCAACCAACCAGGCACGGACTTTCACCTGCACTTCTGAGGTGCTTAGCACAGCAGCTTAACCAAGAATGGTAACACTTTGGTATTGCCATAGGCTAGAACACCCGAATTTCCACTACCACTGGTGATCTCATTCTAGCTGTAACAGTCCATAGAAAATTCTTTTGATACTCCAGCCTAGTGAACATATCAGATTCAGAAGCCAGAAAAATATCAATTGAATTTTTGGCTTTTGGAAATGCTTATTTAAAATGCAAAAAAGGTGATTAGACCTTTAAAAGCAAGATCAGCACCAAGAGAGGCATGGATTAGAAATACAATGGATATTTGATCTCAGGTTTATGATACTAACCTGATAGGAGAAGAAATTTCTAAGAATCTAAGAAAAGGAAAGGGGTCCAGCATGGCAGCAAACAGTGTGCAATGTTTCTGAGGGGAACAGGATCTAAAATTCTGAAATTTGTGAATGGAGGGGCTGCTCAAGCCAGAACATCCACATTGAGGTTTCCTGGGTGAGAGGGGAAAATCTGTGAGTTTGGAGAGTTTGTAGCCAGGTCACCCATGGACATCTCCGAGGATTGAGAGTGTCGAATATTCAACCCCCCCCCTGTACTTCCCCTTGCCCAAGCATGGGTCTCCCTGCTCAGCAGAGGTGGCAGTAGTTGTCCCATGCATATGATGATATACATGAGTGATCCCATAATTTAACCAGAGAACTCCTTCAGCTGATAAACACTTTCAGCAAAAGGGCTGGATACAAAATTAACAAAAATTCTGTAGCCCTCCTATATATGAAAGACAAAAGGGCCAAGAAAGAAATTAGGGTAAAAACACCCTTCAAAATAGCCCCTAATAACATAAAGCACCTTGGTGTGACTCTAACCAAACAACTGAAAGACCTGTTTAAAAAACAATTCAAGTTTCTGAAGGAAGTAATTGAAAAAACATATCAGAAGAAGAAAAGAGCTCCCATGCTCATGGATTGGTAGGATTAAAACAATGAAAATGGCCATCCTGCCAAAAGCAATCTACAGATCCAGTACAATTCCCATCACATACCCACACAATTCTTTACAGACCTTTAAAGAAAAAAAGTCAGTTTCATATAGAAAACAAAAAATCCAGAATTGCTAAAACAATCTGTACAACAACAGATCTTCTGGATCTCAAACTGTTCCACAGAGCAATAATAATAAAAAACTGCATGCTACTAGCATAGGTACATAATGGTGGATCAATGGAATCAAACAGAAGACTCAGAAATAAACCAACACAGCTACGGATACTTTATTTATTTTTTTGACAAAAAAACCAAAACCATACAATGGAAAAATGACAGAATCTTCAATAAATGGTGCTGGTCTAACTGGATGTCTACATTGTAGAAAATGCAAATAGATCCATATTCATCACCCTGAACCAAATTAAAGCACAAGTGGATCAAAGATCTCAACATAAAACCAGATACACCAAATCTGTTAGAAGAAAAAGTGGGGAAGAGCCTTGAACTCATTGGCACAGAAGACAACTTCCTGAAAAGAACACTAACAGCACATGCTCTAAAATCAACATTCAATAAATAGGACCTCATGAAACTGAAAATCTTCTGTAAAGCAGAAGACTGTCATCAGATCAAAACAACATCCTACAGACTAGGAAAGTATCTTCTCCAACCCTAAATCTTACAGAGGAATATTGAATGGCAGAGAAACATTTAAAGCAATGCTCAAAGTCCTTAGTCATCAGGGAAATGCAAATCAAAACTACCCTGAGATTTACCTTACACCCATCAGAATGCCTAGGATAAAAAACTCAATTGACAACACATGCTGGTGTGGATGTGGAGAAAGGGGAACCCTCCTCCATTGTTGGTGTGAATATAAACTTGTACAACCACTCTGGAAATCAATCTGGCTCTTTCTCAGACAATTAGGAATAGTGCTTCCTCAAGATCCAGCTATACCACTCCTAGGCATATATCCAAATGATGCTCAAGTACATAACATGGAAATTTGCTCCACCATGTTCAAAGCAGCTTTATTCATAATAGCCAGAAGCTGGAAACAACCCAGATGTCCCTCAGTTGAGGAATGGATACAGAAATTGCACATTTACACAATGGAATACTACTTAGTAATTAAAAACAAGGAAATCATGAAATTTGCAGGCCATTGGTGGGATCTAGAAAAGATTATCCTGAGTGAGGTATCCCAGAAGCAGAAGGACACATATGGTGGATATTAGACATATAATATAGGATAATCATACTGAAATCTGTATAGCTAAGGAAGAAGGAGGACCCTGGGTAAGATAATCAATCCTCACTCAGAAAGGCCAATGGGATGGACATCAGAAGAGGGAGAAAAAAGGGAACAGGGCAGGATTCTACCACAGACAGCCTCTGAAAGACTAAGGAATATGGAGACAACTGGACAAATAAAACTTTGGAAGAAAAAGGATAGATCACCTAAAGAAAATGTCCAAAGAAAAGGAGTAAACTGGCCAAGTGGTATCACCTACCTCCATGTTGTCTCTTCTGCCTTCTACAGACATAAGTGCAAATGATCTTTATGTGCTTGTTAAAGGAGAATTCAAAATCTCAATCTCATATCAGAAAAGCCACCTGGTAAGAAACAGAGGAAAACAGAAAAATAAGGGATGATTCTATTGTCATGAATCTCATAATCTTCTGGCAAGATGTGATTTCTGTACTTACCACAAACTTCAATAATCAAGAAGAATGTGTACAGTGTTTGTGAAAGAATGAAGGGGTGAGA
The DNA here is from genome assembly GCF_030254825.1 of Meriones unguiculatus. Classification (NCBI taxonomy): domain Eukaryota; kingdom Metazoa; phylum Chordata; class Mammalia; order Rodentia; family Muridae; genus Meriones; species Meriones unguiculatus. Next base: position 2,665,096 of record NW_026843645.1, read on the forward strand.
GAAAAAGCCAAAAACATAAGCCTAAAATATAGCCAAGTTTATGTGAAAAGACCTAAGGAAACTCTAGCATGAAAAATGTGCACTGGACCAGAGATAACTTAGCTTGAACAATAAAGCTGAGTCTCAGAAAAGTAGTAGCCCCTCTACCAGTGGATCAAAGGTCAAATGATGCAGATAACAGAGGCATTCTAGCTTTGCCCTAACCCCTATGGGTACACAGAGCCCTAGTTTTGTTCTAAAAGAATGAAAATCCCAATTATTCGATTTTAAAACCTGCTAGCGCAGAAAAGGCAAAGAGAGCACCCATCTGATTTTGCTACTCACCTCACCTCTAAGAGGAAGAAGCTCCAAAAGCTCACCAGTTCAGATGACAGCTCTGGGGGCGATAGGCGAAAGGAACCCAAGGCCAAAGGCTTCTAGCTCAAAGCTCAAAAAGCCCAAAATCTACAAAGCTAAAACTCCTTCCACTTTTACACTCTGTCTTAAATACATTTCAGCTGAAAGTTCCACTTACTCCTTAATCCCTGTTAGCTGGTTTCTTGCTTTACCTCTTGACCTAGAATTAACATTAATAAATCCTGTGCACAGAGAGCTTTTGAATTAAAGGCATGTTCTAGGGCTGATGGAACCATACCGTCATGACCTGTTTACAATAAATTGTAAGTTCTTGGAATTAAGGTTTGTATTAGGGCTCACCCACACCAAACAAAGCACGGGTTTTTATAGTTCACAATCTCAGGTATCACACTGGGATCAAATATCCTGCAACATCCTCATCTTTGAAATGTTTTAAAATACAATCTTCCACTTTTCCAGGGCACCTGCTCATCTTCCCAGATACAAGCCATTTATGTTGCACATTCCATTACACACTCAGTGTCCAGTGCAATCACCTCTACCTCATAGTTGGGAAGTCCTTCATCAAAACTTCAGTCAAAGCCAAAGAGTAACAACCATTAAAGAAACAAATGGCCATGGATTTGAGAGCAAGGAGTAGTTAATGAGAGCTCAATGAAAATGAGAAATAAAACAAAAAGGATATGGCTGTACCTAGAAATGTTGGAGTAAAAAGTTTATTATAGATAGACAAGAGAACATAATCAGACACAGGAAAATCTAGGACAGTTTAGAGTTGACATGACCCTAAGCTATGTGAGACGAGAGGAGAGAGGGAAGTGGAGAGCCAGAACAAATGTCTAGAAGGATAAATGATAAATGAAAATGACCAGGTAACTAAAACGGTTAGAATACATAAGGAAGGACAGCTGGGAGGAGGGCAGCTCCACTCCTGGGCTAGAGATCTGTGTTTGACACCCATACCTTGTAACAGGTAAGGACTGAGGGATGCTGGAAGGAACTGACAGCAAGGTCTACTTTGCTTTGGTAAGTAGGCTCCTCAACCATTCATCCCAGCATTTGAGACCTAAGAGTAGAGAGGAATGAGTAGGTTAAAACAATTTCATTATAATCTTAAAAATTATTTTTAAAAGTTGAAAATGGCCTTATGGTCCAATATTCTTCGAGGACTTCAGGTATATATTAGCGCACATCAATTGTTACTCACCTTTTCTCTCTGGTTTTGCAATTTCAAATGGGGGAAACATTCCTGTTAGGCAGTACCACACCAATTTCTCCTGATCTTCTGTATTGTTTTAACTAGTTCAACTATCAAAATTTGCTTTCCAGAAACAATCTCAGCTCTTAATACATATTCTTGATTTCATTGTGTATGAATCCCCTCAAACATCCAGTTTTCACTTTTACTGACTGTCTGAAATTGATTACCTGACTCATTACCATCTTTCCTCCTCCTCCTCCCTTTTTGTGTTGTAACCAGCTTCAAAGTAGGTCAGTGAACTCAATTCTCACACAAGTCCCATCTTCAAAAAAAAAAAAAATGAACAAACAAAAAAAAACAGGAAAACCAGGGCTGTCAGTGGACACTCATTCTCTGGTCTCTTTTACTTCACAGAGACCAGTCAGGGCCCACCTGAAAAGACTTGCAAGACTGTGTTCTAGGCACTGGGCAGTAGAGGTAGCATTCAGTGTTGAAATAAAGTGTAAACTATATAACAAGTGAAAAGCTGATCTACAGGAGACATTGCTTTAAACAAAACAAATATCAAAGTACTAGAGAAAAAAGAATGAAATTCTTAATGACTGGGGATTATCAGAGAATATTAACTAATAAGAGACTAGGAAAATGATGCATCAACAAAAAATTTAATAATACCAACAACTGACTTTTCTAAGTATTTATTTATTTATTATTATGTATACAATGTTCTACACGCATGAACACCTGTACACTGAAAGAGGGCATCATATCTCATTATAGATGGTTGTGAGCCACCATGTGCTTGGTGAGAATTGAACTCATGACTTCTGGAAGAGCAGCCAGTGCTCTTAAGCTCTTAGTTGAAAAAAAAAAACACATAGGCATACAGACTTTGAAAAACACAGGCCATTCTGTGGTAGAGGGAAAGCCATTAATAAGATACTGTTTAATGTTTCCCCTGTGTCCAATATTAGCTGCTGAGACTGGTAACCTGACAGACATAGCTTTATCCACTAGCCTGTGTCTCAAATATGAACTGACAGAACTATGTCAATGAGGATTGTACATACAGGCATAGGACAGTCCCTTAATTTGAAATTCAATATTCACTGGATCAAGCTACCTGACCCAAATTGTACACCCACCAATCTGGTATGTTTTCATTCACATTCATGAATTAATAAATACACGTTGGAAAATTACAAATTAGAAACCTCATCCTGCCACATTTCTAGATAATCCTCGTGAGCAAACATGTATCCTGGGATCCTAATCTCTAACAGGCCTGGTTAGCATACTACTTCTCTGTGGAGTGTTTTACAGGCAGTCTTCCCTCATCTAAATTCTAACTGGTGTCACTCATTTCTAAGCAATAGTAAATACTTTACATCATCAGTTCTAATCTTCTATATCACAGCTTAATATTGGAGTGCTCTCTGACACAGGACATACCATTTACAACCCCCACAAAATCCAAATGCATCATTAGAATTGAGAGAACCAGACCTGGCACCTCCAAAGGTAACCATGAATTAGGCCTAAAAATGGTTACCTAAAGGTCACCAAACTAGTGGCCCCTCCACAAGGTCACCACAAACTAGGTTATGGGTCACCAATTCCAGAAATAAGGTCATAAGATTCCCTACCCAAGGAACAGTCTGAGGATAACTACAAGAATGTGAAAGTATCTTATCTCAAGTTGGGATATTTGTGCTGAGCAGCCCACCAACCTTGTATTAGAACATTCCATGGCACAGAAATTAACTAACATTCCTGAGACCTATAGCTACCTCACTCAGTGTTAGTTATGTTAGCTAGCCAATCACTTTGTAAAATGTTTGCCCTCACTGAATGTCACCCAATCCTGTAACTGTTAAACTGGAACTTCCTGTTCCTTCTTCAGACTCCAATCAAATCCCTGCCATGCAACTTCTCAGGGCTTTCCTCTCTGGTCTGCTGTGTTGGTGATCATGGAGGGACTGGGGTTAAGCCCCTATAAAGCTCTCTGCTCTTGCATATGTCGTCCAGCTCCTGATGATCTTTGGGGACCCTAAGATCTGGGCATAACATTTGGGTGCTCATACAGGATTCCCAAGAGCCCCAAGCACCACTGGCACATGAAGCTGAACACCAGCCTGTTAAGTGAGCACTCTGCCCATGTCTGTTTGTCTGCATCTGCCTCTGTGTTTCCGTAGTTTCTGTTTTCAAGCCTTGAGGCAAAATCTGTAATCTATGTGGTCAGAAAGGTCAAAGCTGATGCTCTGGAGAGCTGTGAGCCACATGGGGCCTGGAAGACAGTCCATATCCCCCTTGAAGGGGCGCATCTGTAAAGAGAGTTGAACACCCAGTTTTCTGTGATCTCTGGATCTCAGAGGGCATGAATGTGCCCCTATCTGTAAAGGGTGGTAGATAACTCAGTTTTCTGTGATCTCTGGATCATTGGATCAGGACAAGGCAGCTAGCTCCTGCAGCACAGATTTGCTGATTTCCTACTTTCATTTTTTCCACTGCAGGAGTGGTGGGATCTGTTGTCTGGCTCTGTGTATTTTTCTACTGCACAAGCAGTGGGATCTGGCTGTTTTGTCTTTTTGTTTGACTGTCTTGTCTGTCACTGTCTGGTTTTTGTTATTGGGCCTGACTGAGGACATGGGACAGAATCCTTCTATCTCCCTAAATTCTATTATTTCCCATTTCAAGGAGCCTTGAGCCATGCTCCAAAGGCTAAGTGATAGTGGTAAGGAGGTGCCAAGGGATGTATGTGGTATGCAGAGCCCCAGGCTTGGCACCTCTGCCACTGGTCTCTGGTCTCTGGTCTGGCATAGCTTGGCTACTGCTCTGGGTCTCAGATCTGGTAAAGATCAACAGATACTGGAGTTGCTACTCCAGTCTCTGGTCTGGCTGAATGCTTGCCGTTCCAAACTCTGGTGTAGTTGGGTGGATCCTGATTTCAGGGCAGGCCACCACGAATGGAACAGGATAGAGGGCCCATAGAGAGACAGGCCACTGTTCTGAGTTTTGGTATTTTCTTCTTCCATTCTCTTTGCGTGCATTGTACCCAGTACATTTTTTCTTGTGTTGTTCTTTTGTGGTTTTATTTGCTTGTGATGGTCTCAGTGGGCCAGTGACCAAACAGTTGTGCTCCACGGTGACTTTGCCTTCCCCACACACCCAGAACTACAAGCTGAGGCATCTCTGGTCTCCAGTGGGAGCACACATTTCCACATGCTTGGGTCAGAAGGCTTGGTTGGAGAGGGGTATGTATGCAGAAAATCCTGTTGCGCTGGACCTCATTGTTTCCTTGCTTCCTCTCTGAGGAAAGTTGGTGACCTGAGGTTAGCTCTGACTTGGAACAATAATCGTCAAATATGCTCTTAGCCAAAACATATTGTGGTTATTACTGTTATTATTATTTGGTTAGGATCCCCTGTAGCCCAGCCTGGCCTGAAACTAAACAGCTATAAGATGACCTTGAATTCCTGATCCTTCTGCTCTGCCTCTTGACAACTTTCTTCCTTGCTCAGTGTGAATTTACAAACATTGCTCTTGAAAAGATGCAATTATGTGAAAGCATTGCCAAAGGGACCCCTGCTGTCAGGAGGGGAGGGGAGGAACATGTTCAAAAATTTCCTGGCATGAAAACAGAAAGGAAAAAAACCCTGCTTAATTAAGTTCCACATTTTGTGTGTATGCGCAAGAATTCTTAAGTTGTGTTTATATGTACATTGTTACATCATATATATACTCTAAAAGCTTGCTGAATAATGGTGTTTCAATGTCTTCCTCACATTTCAACTGAATTATTTTGGGGCCCTAAATCTAAACCTAATTCTTATTAATATTTGAAGGTTTTGCTTGTTTTGAATGTATGGTTTTATTTTCTTAGTTAACAGTGTGTGCACAGTCCCTTACACCAGGGTCATCATACTTGGGTCTCTAGAAAAGTAATGATAAACAACAAACAGTACTAATAATGTTAGTGACTAAAATGAAAGTTACTGAGTTCATTGTACAACGATCTCAGATGCTCTTTTCAGACAGGACATTTTATGATGAAATTTTTTTTAATGAGGCACAAAATGGCTCTTAAGCTTAGGGCTGGTTTACAGCATGCTCTTGAAAACAAGGTTCAAAATGCATCCTGAAGTCATAACATCAAATGATTTACAGAAATGGACACAATCAGCTTTATAGATATGGTCTTCTGGGGATAAGTATGGCAGGATGCAAAACCCTGGACATTTTCTTATAAAACCTAATGAAAACATACATTCTTCCCAGAAAATGAATATTTTCATAAAACCAACTATGTATAAAGCAGGTATTCAGTGAATGTCAGGAGAGGGACCAGGTTAAAAACTAACACCAAATAAGTAGCACTGTTGCTGTATTTGGAATTTTTATCTTGTTTGGAAGGCAGATACAAGAAGACAGTTAATCCCTGCATTTAAGGCAGAGCATCTGCATAAAGAGAAGCAATGCTTTGCATCTCCTGTTCCTTTTCTTTCTCCTCCTCTTCTTCCTCCTTCTTTACCTTGTATATGTGAAGCAAATGTTCTACCTCTGAGCTGCATTCCTAGCTTCTGTGCAAAACAAGTAGATACAGATAGTCTTTGCATATGATAAAGCCAGATGCTAAATCTCACTAAAGCTTAAAGGAAGTAACTTGTTATGGGACAAATGAAAGAGAACACAGAGAAGGCAACAGGCATAGAGGAGGATGTCTTAGTAACAGCAGTAACAGAACAAGATAAAAAGACTTCAAGAGAAGTTTGTTACAGTCGGCACAATGGCTGGCATTAATAAATAAAATGCTACATGCTCCCATCCTTTAGGTGGGAATTCTGTATTACTATCAGATTACGAAGACTTTGTACAAGGCATTTACTACTTAAAAGGTTATTTGTCCTTCTACAGAGAGTTACTGTTTGTGGATTAGTTACCCAGTACTGTGCTAAGTCCTGAACACACAGAAAATGATTCATGAAAGCACCATTCTTTCTCTAAAAGCTTACAGCCTTGTGGGGTATTTCACCATAAACAAACCTATAGACCATGCAAAGAAATGTATACATCACTATAAAATCCACTATGAAACCTAAAGAAAAGCAAGAGGGATCTAACACTCCAGGATGGATAAAGAACATACGTATTCAAAGGTCCACAGTTGAGAACATTTTAGTTCCATAGGGGAAATGAAAGAAAGTGAATTTGTTTGGAATATAAATGGGAAGAAAGTAATAATAATATTAACAACAACAATAATAATAGTAATTGCCAGAGCCCGCCAGTAGAGTTGAATTGTTCTTGAGTCTGGAGTGAGGACTGAAATTGATAAACCAACAGACAACACATGGGACCTTTCCGAGAGGCTCTAGTGGAAGCTAGATGCCTTGCTTTATATCAGACTCCTCTTAAGACAGAGTAAAAGCACTTTAGTATAATGAGTTAAATTCACAAGTAGGTGAAACAAGAGGTGTGATTTTGACAAGGTATCCTACATGCTGTCTCAAAGAAAAGAAGCTAGACTTGGAAATTCTTCACTAACTCCAGTGAAGGCCTTAAAAAGCAGTCTTTCTGCTGAGACTTAAATATCAAAGCAGCTGGTAAAACAGCAGTTCCCAACAAGAAATAACAAAGACTAAAGAGGAAGCTGAGGAGATGGTTTTGTGATGAAAAATACTTTCTGTGGGGCTGGAGAAATGGCTCAGATGTTAAGAGGACTGGCTGCTTTTTGTCATGAGTTCAATTCCCAACAATCACATGGTGGCTCACAACCATCTATAATGAAAATTGTTGCCCTCTTCTGGCATGTAGGTGTATATGAAAACACAACATTATATACATAATAAATCTTAGAACAAAGCAAAACATTCTCTACTTTTTTGGCAGAGTTCCTAGCATGTCCATGGTGGTTCACAATCTTCAGTAGCTCCTGTTACAGGGAATTTGATGCCATATGGCCTCCTGGGAAATAAGACACACATGTGGTACACTTCTATACATACAAGTAAAATAATCTTATCACTCATCTACACAAAAGATAAAAATACCCTCTCAAAAAAAAAGAGGTCAGCAGGTGTGGTGGCACACACTGGATCTCAGTGATTTTGAGGCCACCCTGGTCAACAGAGCTAGTCCAGTCAGGCAAAGCTACATGGAGAAATCCTGTCTTGAAAAGCAAAGCAAAATGACAACCAACCAACCAACCAAACAAACAAACAAAACAAAACAAAAAAGATCATAAAACAAGTGTGGTGACACATGCCTGTAAATGGAGCATCAGGAAGGTCAGGAATGAAGGACAACCTGGACTATATGAAACTCAGTCTCAAAAACAAAACAGCAGCAGCAACAACAAAACAACACAAGAATCTGAGTGCCTGAGATGCTTTGGGACATTAAAATTTTTATCTTAATTCCTGTCTCCATAGGAAGCTATTGAGGAGTGTAGTTCTTTGAATGAAAATGACCCCTACTATCTCATATGTTCGAAAATCTGGTCCCCCGTTGGTGGAACAATTTTGGAAACATTAGTAAGTGTGATCTGGTTGAAGAGTTGTGTCACTGTGGGTGGGCTTTGAAGTTTTAAAATCCCACACCTTTCTCAATTAGCTCTTTGCCTCATACTTATAGATCAGGATGTAAGCTCTTAACCACTGTTTGCTCTGGTGCTCTGCCTGCCATTACTGTCTGCCACCATGGTCTCTGCCATGATATTCATGGACTTATCATCTGAAACTCTAAGTACCCAAACAACTGTTTCTTCTATAAGCTGCTTTGGTCATGATATCTTAGCATAGTGATAGAAAAATAACTAAGACAAGTGATTTGAAAATAGGATAGAATTGATTTGGTGTACACTTATCTCAAGGACCTTTTTGTTCTATAAAATTAATAGTAAGATTACAAAAATTTAAACATACACACACTTTTATGCACTGCCTGGGGATGGGTCCATGTGGTCTTGTTCTTGATTCCCAGCATAATTTAAAGGGGAAACTTACACAATGTTCTGAGCCCTTGATGTCCTGCAGATGAAGTAGGAGGATGTCCTCAAGTGCCTTGCCACAGGAACCCAGTTAGGTGGCAGGAACCTTGACTTTCAGATGGAGCAATGCATCTACAAAAGGAAAGTGATGGTATCTACATCATAAATCTGAAAAGGACCTGTTGCTTGCGGCTCAGGCTATTGTTGCCATTGAGAACCTTGCTGATGGCAGTGTCATCGCCTCCAAGAACACTGGTGAGCAAGCTGTGCTGAAGTTTGCCGCTACCATTGTAGCCACTCCAATTGCTGCCCCCTTCACACCTGGGATCTTCACTAACCAGATGCAAGCAGCTTCAGGGAGCCATGGCTTCTAGTGGTAACTGATCTCAGGGCTGAAACCAGCCCTTCCCAGAGGCTGCTTAGGTCAACCTGCCTACCATTGCTCAGTGCAAGACAGATTCTCTGCACTATGTGAACATTGCCATCCACGTAACAAGGGAGTTCACTGAGTGGTGGATGCTGGCCGAGGAAGTACACCTCATGCATGGCACTATCTCCTGTGAGCAGTCATGGGAGGTTATGCTTGATCTTTACTTCTACATATACCCAGAGGAGACTGAGAAAGAATAGCAGGCTGCTGCTGAGAAGGCCATGACCGAGGAGGAATTCCAGGGTGAATGGACTGTGCCAGCTCCTGAGTTCACTGTCGCTCATCCCGAGGTGGCAGACCGGTCTGAGGGTATGCAGGTGCCCTCTGTACCCATCCAGAAGTTCCCTACTGAAGACTGGAGTGTCCAGCCAGACACTGAGGACTGGTGAACAGCTCCCACAGCATAGGCCATTGATTGGGTTGGAGCCACCCCTGAGGGGTCCTGAGCTCCTCTGCAGAAACCTGTGCAAACAGAAAAGGTGGAATGAAAATAAAGTTCCTAAAAGCTGAAAATATGCACACACACACACACACACACACACACTTTAGAAACAATAGTTTTGAGTGTTGGGTGTAATGGTACACTTCTGTAATCCTGGCTCTTAGGAGGTTGGGGCAGAAGGATGGTGAACTTGGGCTATGTAGTGAGATCATCTCAACAATAATGACAAGACTAGAACAACTAGAGATTGTTTTGAGGCTGGGGTATGTAGCTCAGTGGTAAATCATGTGCTAAGAATGCACAAGGTGGTTCTAGGTTTTGTTGTTATCTCCAAAATACCAAAAAACCAAAGCAGAATATTGGGGCTGGAGAGATGACTTGGAGGCTAATAGAACTGGCTGTCCTTCCAGAGGACCTGAGTTCAATTCCTGGCAACCACATTGTGGTTCACAACCAACTATACAGGGATCTGATGCCCTCTTCTGGCATGCAGGTGTATATGCATGTAGAGAACTCATAGACATAAAAATCAAAATCAAAAAAAGAAAAAAAAATGGGCCGAAGAGATGGCTCAGAGGTTAAAAACACTAGCTACTTTTCTAAAGGTCCTGAGCTCAATTCCCAGCAACCACCCCCCCTCTCTACTCCAGCATGCACACAGACTGCACCAACAGAGTCAGCTTTGTGGAAACATACCCTGTTCAGGTACTAGGGATCTGCACTCAGAGGAGCCCACCTTTGTTCTAATGCTCTGCTAAAGCTTTTGAAATCTTTAACTTTTGAACAAGGGATCCTTCACTTTTGTTTTGCACTGGACTCTGCAAATTATGTAACCAAGGCCTGTGTACCAAATATTCAGTCTATATAAGAACAGCCTGCAAAGCCTCTCAGTACCACTGTGACCACTGCAGTCCCAGATATTTCGAAAAAAAAATGTCAAGACACAATGGCCTAAGATACAGTCTGTCAGCCATCTCTGGATTTCTCTTTCCTGCACTCCAAACATAGTTCAAACTGAAAATGTGTGCTTGGTACACTAACTTTTTTTTTTCTCAAAATAGGGCTTTTCTGTGTAGACCAGGCTGGCCCTGAACTCAGTGCGACCCACCTGCCTCTGCTTCTCTGAGTGCGGGCTCACAGGTGTGTGCCACTGCTCCAGGCTTACAGACTTAATTTTAAGACTGGGTCAACATCTTGCTTTTTGTCTTTAGGTTTTCTATATAAGGACTTGGAACATAGCTCAGTTGGTAAAGTGCTTGCCTTGCATCCATCAAACCTCGTGTTTTGTACACACCTGTAATCCTAATAAGGAGGTGCAGTCAGGGGCATCAGAAGTTCAACATCATCTTAATGTGCTTGGAATTTTTGAGGCTAGCCTGAGATAAGTAAAACCTGATTTTAAAAAATAAGTTTTACATATAAAAAGCCATTTTTTTACACACATGGAACCAATGAAGAGGGAAAAGGGTAAGGAAGGTATTATAAACTATCAAGATGGGAAATGACAATGATGTGAGTGTGAAATGGACATGTGGGAAGTAGGAGCAACAGGACTGAAAGACGAATGTGGGCCTGAGTGAAAGGCCAGTATCGAGGGTAGCAGTCATTGAGATTTTTGCTTAGGCAACTGTGTGTTTTGAGATATGGCAGTCATCAGGGAAATTTCCACATCTCTCAGTCTCCTAAGTTATGGATTGGGAGAAGAAATCTGAAGGAGCCCTGGTTGTGGCTGCAGGAAATGTGATCAAATCCAACTCTCAGACTGCCTGCCTAAACTGTAGTGGCTAACCACAGCAAGCATTGGCAATGACTGTACAGTGAAACCACTTACCCCACCACAGTCCACATGGGGAGTATCAGGCTGAGAAATCCCCCCCACAAAGGAATCAGCTTCATCTTGTCTTGTAAGGCAAGAAAGGCTGTCTTCTCTCTTGCATAGCTTTATCACTTGAGGCTCCCAGCCCTCAGCAAAACAAATCTGGACTTGGATTTTTCTCTCCCTTGTTAGTGAAAGATGATGGTAGTTATCTTAGGGGGTGGAATGGCCTTTAGCCAGCCTCATCAATCAGGCTGTCCTGTCCAGGCTTATTAGTTTCAGCAGCCTGGCAGTTGTTAGGTGAGAAACCAAAGTATATCTTCAGTGGATGTTAATGTGTTCATGCATAGATAGAAACACACAGTACTTTTAGGCCTTTACCTTATGTCATGGGAAAACTTCATTTACAAAACAGCCATTTAAATGTCCACTAGTCTATCTAAGACATTAATAGAATAAACATAGTCAAGAAGGTAGTTCTCAATTCTAGATTTGGAAAACAACTTCGATAAAGAAAAAGAAAGAAATTAAAATAAACTTGCAAGTTGGGAATGTAGTTTAGTATTAGTAGAACAATGATTAGATGAACAATGATTACCTCAGGTTAATGTCAATATTTTCAAAGAGAATTTAAACAATATGCATTTAAAGAGTAAATGGGGGCTGGGGAGATGGCTTAGTGGTTAAGAGAACTTGATTCTCATCCAAAGAACTAAGTTCAGTTCCTAGCATCCATGCTGGATGCTCACAGTTGTCTCTCCCTCTAGATCTGGGGTCTCTGACACTCTCTTTTGGTCATCACATGCACACACATACATACGTACACACAAAGAGTTATACACACACAAAATAAACATAGATCTTTTAAAAAAGATAAAATGAGAACCCTATCATTACAAAGTCAACCCAAAATGGATCAAAGGCCAAAATATAAGAGCTATAAGTGTGTAAAGGTTACATAGAAGTGAACTTTCATGATGTTAAATTCAATAATTAATTTTTAAATATGACACAAAAATCATAGAAAACCAATAAAACTTTGGACTTCATCAAAGTAAAATACTTTTTTGAACCAAAGTGTAATATCAAGAAGATAACATGACAGTCTACAGAAAGAAAGTCTGCAGAGTTTTTATTTGACAGAAGTCTAGTTTTTAGAATAACAAACACAACAAAAACAAACAGGGCTGGGCTAGGGACAACAGAGCTTGCCTAGCATGGGGGAAGCCAAGGGTTAGACACCTCAGCAGGGTGTGGTAAAGGTGTAGTTAGGCAGAGGACTAGAATAGATATTTCTCCAAGGAAGATTTAGAAATGGCAGACATACAGAGGAAAATATGCTGAACACCATGAGTCATTAAAGAAATATAAATCAGGAGGACAGTAAGACATCTACTCAGCTAGGCCTGGTGGTTAATTCAATGCTGTTAACCTCAGTATTGGGGGTGAAAATTAGGCTGGAGGATCCAGAGTACAAGAGTAAACTAGGTCACAGGTTAGTTGGGTCTCTAGTGAGACCCTGTCTTAAGAGCAACAGCATAAATTAATAATTCACACTTATTGGGCCAGGCAGTGGTGGCACACTCTTAATTCCAGCACTCAGTCAGGAGTACAAGGCAGAGAGATCTCTGAGTATGAGGCCAGCCTGGTCTACAGAGTGAGTTTTAGGACAGCCAGGGCTACACAGAGAAAACCCCCTTTTTTTTAAACAAGCTAAAAAAGTAAAGCAAAACAACAAAATCCCAAACAAACAAACAAACAAACAAACAGTAATCTATACCTCTTAAGATATCTATAATATTTAAAAAAGAAACAACCAAGGAAACAACTGCTGACAAAGATATAAAGATAGAAATAAAGTTAGAATTCTTGTTCAGTGTTGGTAGGTAAAATCATTACCATATGTAATTTACTACTGTCCATTAGTGCTACTCTTAAGGATATACCAAGAGAATTGCAAACTGGTACTCAGGCACTTTTTTTTTCTTTTAAGATTTATTCATTTTATGTATGTGAGTGCTCTATCTGTATGTACACTTGCATGGCAGAAGAGGGCATCAGATCTCAGTACAGATGGTTATGAGCTACCATGTGGGTGCTGGGAATTGAACTCAGGACCTCTGAAAGAGCAACCAGTACTCTTAACCACTGAGATATCTCTTTAGCCCCACTCACATATTTTCTATACATGGTCATGGCGCTAGACAGAAACAATGCTCTAAATCACCAGTGGATAAGCAAGGCCTGATTTGTACATAAAGAAGAGGGTTATTCAACAGTAAAGGAGAATGCAGTACTGATGCTCTGATATAGTACAAGGCAGCACTAATGATAGAGCATGGATAAAACTAGGAAAAAAGCCAGGTGGTGGTGTGATGGCTCACACATTTAATCCCAGCACTCAGGGGGCTGAGGTAGGCAGATCTCTGTGAGTTCAAGGTCAGCCTTGTCTACAAAGAGAGTTCCAGGACATCCAAGGTTACACAGAGAGACCCTCACTCAAAATATCAACCAACCAACCAACCCAAAAGCAAAACCCCAAAAGCTAGGAAACAGTATTCCAGACAAGATTAATTCAAGTTATAAGAAACAGGCAAACCCATAGAATCAGAAAGTGAGTGGTTATTGCCAGGGCCTAGAGAGAGAAATGGTAGTGTATATTTAATGGATTTTGGGTGGGTGATGAAAATGGTTTGAAACAAGACAGCTGTATTCATTGTCCAATGGTGAGATATATTAAATGCCAATGGAGTGTATATCTACTTTTATGATATATAAATTTATTCCAAGTATAAAAAGATTGTTTATTTTATGTGTATGGATTTTGCATGTCTCTGACATGAACTGACTGGCCTGTTCTTTGTTCACCTCCCCTTTAGGGAGCAGCCTTACCAGGCCACAGAGGAAGACAGTGCAGCCAGTCCTTATGAGACCTGATAGACTAGGATCAGAATGAAGGGGAGGAAAACCACCCCTAATCAGTGGACTGGCAGAGGGGCATGGGTGGAGAAGGGAGAGGGTGAGTGGGATTGGGAGAGAAGGAGGGAGGGAGCTACAGGGGGGATACAAAGTGAATAAATTGTAACTAATGAAAATTAAAAAAAATAAAAAAGAAATAAAAAATAAACTCAATCGACTAGGATAATCTCTAGACTGGACAAAGAGCCCCATGAATTTATCTGATTGCACTTTTGCAATAGAGCAACTTGGAAGTTAATACCTGTTTCAGCTACCAGAGCTTTGAAACAAAAAAGCAGTGAAATTCAGGTGGGCAGGGCTCCCTGGGGAGCGACAGGACCATTTCAGGAGGATCCCTGGGATGCCCTGTTCTTAGGTGGAACCCAACTCTCTTGGGCACTCAGAGGAAAGCCCAAGGTGAACGCTCCCAGCCCAGGAATCCCAGAAACCATAGGTGTCTGTGAAGATTGCTCAAGTCTTTTTCCCCCCCGGCCAGCTCGGTGGCATGTTTCTAAAATCCCAATCTGCACAACATAAACAGAAAACGTGCAGCCAGAAAGCCTCGGTGGTGCAAATTACAAGCTTCCAGCAGAGGGCGGGAGAATCTTTGCTGCGCGGCCAGTGGCAAGCAGGCAGCAAAGAGCAAGCTTTCCAGTGACCTCACGATCCTCCAAGCCCTTCTCCTCCCACTGCAAAAGGGAGAGAGAAGGCGGAAGGAAAGACCCCTGATAGAGGAAAATAAAGAATAGGGGAGGGGGGCGTTGAGGCAGAGAGCGGACTCTAAGAGCTCCCCCTCGGAGCAGCCGCCCACTTCCTGAGCCCAGGGTCCAAGCGGCCTCGGGGAAACCCGAAGGCCGAGCCCTCTCAGATGGGGCGGGGGAGGGGCTTGCGCGAGGCGCAGCGCAGGCGCAGTGCGCGCCTCCATTGTCAAGCTTGGCGTAAACGCCGTTGCTATGGCTACAGACGCTAAAGGGAAAACGCTGGGCTCTCCTGGGCCTGGTGGGCGGTGGCGGCGAGGGCTGGTGGACCGGAACCCGCTTCCCTGGCACGATGGCGGCGGTCATGGCTCAGCTAGTGGACTACTTCATCATGGTAGGCTGAGACCAGGAGAAGCCAGGTAAGGGTGTGGAGCGGGTGCCTCCTAGGCTCCGCCTCCGCCCCGGGCTCCGCGTCCCTCCTCCCCCGGGCTCCGCCTTCACCTCCCAGGGCTCCGCCTTTCTCCGCTTCCAGGCCCCTCCCCGTCTCCGCTCCGAGCTCCGCCTCCGCCTCCACTAGGCTCCGCCTCTGCTACTGCGGGCTCCGCCTCCCTCATCTTCCGGGCTCCTCCCCCTTCTCCGCCCCGGGCTCCGCCTCCGCCCCCTCGGGCTCTGTCCCTGCCCTGGGCTCCTCCCCCTCCTCCGCCTCTGGGCTCAGCCTCCGCCCCTAGCAGCCATCCATTGGGCTAGATGGTGCTGGGCCTGGCGTCCTGGCTGGGAGGCGAGGAGGAGAGACGGTTGTGTCCCGCGGTGGAGGAGCGGCGGGTCCACGGGTGTAGGCCATCTCGGAGCGGTTGAGTCTGGCTGGCTGTCGGCATATGGGAGGGACCCGCAGGACGGCGGTTGTGGAGGAGGCCAGGGTTGTGCAGTTGGAGGCTGGTGGGCTGGCCGTGTCGGGAGAGCCTGCCCGAGTTCCTCCATGAGCTTCTGTGGAGGCTGTTGCTACCCGGAGCCACGCCCTCGGGCCGCCTGAGTTGGGAGGGCAGGACCACACTGTGTGGAGTTCCTAGGGATACACTTGTGCCCTGCATCCTGAGGAAGAGTGATGCTGGGACCAGTCCTCCTGGAAAGTAAGAGCAGAGAGTCCGGTGCTGCCTCCCCCCTGCTCTGGAGCTTACACATCTGGGCTGAAAGAAATCAGCGTACTTGGAAAGGCTAAAGGATCCATGCACATTTCTAGGAACATTATTTTTTTCAGGATGTATATGCCAGCATTCCAGAATGAAATGATTCTTCTTAAGTAGACAGCCAGACTCTTGGGTAAAGAGAGCCAGTGCTCTCTCTCACTGGGCTTTCATGAGTTTTGATTGTTCCGTTTATTTGTCCGAGAATTCTTCATAAGGAACAGTTTGGCAGATACACTGCTGTTTATACTTTAATGGACTTGCACAACCAGGAGTATACACGGTTCACGCAGGCTTATTTTATTATTTTTATCTCTTTGTGTTGTTATGTATAGATAACCAGGACATAATAACAAGGTTACTATAGACTTGGGAAAGCTCTTTTATTTCAGGGTAATTCCAGTTTTACACTTGCAAGGAATTTTAGCTACCAGCCCTGCATCCCCTTGTCTCTGGAGGTGCTTAGGTTGTGTTTGCCGATTGTTAGTCGTTGGTAGCACTAGAGTACCAATGTTTATTATTTATTCATTCCTAAGAATTTGTTTCAGAGAAGGGATTCTTCCCAGTTTTTTCTCACTACTGCCTAATTGAGGTCACTTAAAAAACCGCTTGCAGGTCGATGAGATGGCTCAGCAGATAAAAGCTCTTGTTGGGCAAGCCTGGAGACCTGAGTTCAATCCCTGAATTTATGAAAAGGTGGAAGGCAAGAAGTGATTGCACAGAGTTGTCTTCTAACCTTCCTATGTGTTCCCTAGTATGCATGCTTCACCAGCATCATGAACACACACACACAAAGACGACATTGGGCTTTATTTAGAGAATATTCTTGCTGCTCCAAAATGTCATGTCATTTCACTTGTCAGTTTCTTACAGACATAATCTTACCCAGACTGCTAGCGTGGAGATTCAGTTTTGTTTTTAATCTTGTTCAGTTTTCAGTTACATTGTTCTTCCCCCTAAAATAATTTTATTTAGGGTTTTTTTGAGAATTCTCTCTACAGAACCCTGGCTGGCTGTTCTGGGATTCCCTATGTAGTAGAGGCTGGTCTTGAACCTACAGAGATCCGCCTTCCTCTTCCTTCCAATTGCTGGGGTTAAAGACCATGCCCAGCTTCCTCCACAACAATTTTAAAACAATAACAAACTTGAAAAAAGTTCCAAGTATGGTACACAGTTAAGTGCTGTTTTGGACATTTTGAGAGGAAGCTGTTGACCTTATGCCCTGTCACTCTGAATGGTTTAGTGTCAATTTTATGCAAACAAGAATGTTGTCCTACATAATGGCAATGCAGTTATCAAAATAGGAAATTCACGTTGACATAATATTCCATTTAATGTGGGTTTTATTGACTATGTTATTACTCACAAAAATGTCAAAAGAAGCTGGTATATTTAAGTGTTTCATTTTTTTTTTTTTATCTCTTTAGTCTCTTTCAGTATGGAACAGTTCCCTCAACTTTTTCATGATCTTGTCACTTTGATGACTATAGGTCAGTAACATTTTTTCTTCATTAATTTATTTATTTGTTCATTTTACAGTCCACTCACAACCCTACTCCCTCATCTTTTGCCAGTCCCAAACTCCCAAACACTTTCCCTGTACTTCCCCCAACCAACCCACCCAGGCACATCAAGTTATATCAGGATTAAGTACCTTCTCTTTCACTGCAGCAAGACAAGGCAGCCCTGGATAAGAATATGGGATCCAAAGGGAGGCAACAGAGTCCAAGTCAGAGACAGCTCCTGCTCTAGTTGCTAGGGGACTGACTTGAGGACAAGAAACCCATCAGTTTCATATGTGTAAGAGGCCCAGGGCTAGGCCAGGCATGTTCATTTGTTGGTGGTTCAGTTTGTATGAGGCCCCATAGTCCCAGGTGAGCTGACTATGTAGGTTTTCTTATGGTCTCCTACCTCTCCAATCCTTCCTGTAACTCTTCCACAAGATTCCCAGAGTTCTGCCTAATGTTTGTTTGACTGTGGGTCTGTGCAACTGTTTCCATTATTTCCTGGATGAAGCCTCTCAGATGACAGTTATGCTGGTCTCCTGTCTACAAGCATAGCAAAGATATGATTAAATGACGAAGGCCCAGGCTTTGGGGTACACCATTGCTTAGGGGTGAAAGAAGAGGAGCAGAAAATGCATTTTGTGAACTTGGAAGAGATATTCAGCTCTCCCTAATAGATATTATATTTCTTGTAGGTGATATGAGCCATAATTTTTGTCTAGTTACATGGTTGTATAGAAGAGATTGTTTTCAAATTAAAACGAATTTTTTACATTTCTTTTTTTCTACTTTTTTGTGGGGGAGAGAAGGAGTCATCAAGACATGGACTCTGGGTGTGTAGTCCAGGCTGTTCTAGAACTCGTCCTCAGACTCACAGAGATCCACCTGCATTTGCCTCAAAAGCACTTGGATTAAAGGCTTGCACCACTTGATAAGCAGTCAGTACTCTTAATCACTGAGTCAACTCCAGTGCTTTTAAAATTTTTAACAGATATAATCATGTGACTATGTCTACATTAGTTGAATATAAATAGAATGATGAATATAATGTTTCAAAAGTGTTCTAAGGGGATAATGGTGTGTATTCCCTCCTAGCCTTTCTTTAGCTGAGACTGGAGATTGGCTGGGAGGTGGTGGCTCATCTTTAATCCCAGAATTTGGGAGGCAAGGCAGAAGCATTTGGATCTCTGCATTAACAGCCATCCTGGTCTATAGATCTAGTTCCAGGACAGCAGGGAAACCTACACAGAGAAACCCAATCCAAGCAAGCAAGCAAGAAATGGACTGGAGATGTAGCAGCCATCTTGGGTAGGATAACTAATGACAGACAGTAGGGTTGCCATAGCAAGTCTAGATAGCTGCTTTGTGGTTTGTTTTTCTTTGTTCTTAACACGATAAATAACAACATTATATGTTTAAAGCAATATAAATCTGAGTTTTCAGTTACATGCTGGCAAAACAGGTACAAGGTGACAGGATGGGTTATCAGGATCCAGGGACATAGATAGTGAAGGAATGTTTTTCAGTGTTATGTGTAACCAATTGAGGGCACCATTGAGAGAAGCAGTTATTGAAAAACTTTGTGATTGAATGTACAGATGATCTACTTATATGCATTGTACAGATAAGGAGAAGACTGTAAAGTCTCCCTCCTTCCTGTGGCCTCCCATTTTTTCTTGTGAGTATTTAACTCCATCATTGAATAGCAAATCATGAACTGCAAGTTAACTCTAATGAATGATGTACTCTTTTAAGAATTTATACATTTTTTTTCAGGTTTTGGTTGTTGTTGTTTGTTTGTTTGTTTTCCCAAGATAGGGTTTCTCCATGCAGCCCTGACTGTCCTGGAACTTCCTCTGTAAATCAAGAATGTTCTCAAACTCAGAGATCTGCCTGTCTCTGCCTCCTGAACACTGCTGGGATTAAAGGTGTGTGCCATCACTGCTTGGCATAAAGAATCATTTTTAACTCTAACTTTCCTTATTTGATTGTTGTTTTTACTAACCAAATTGCAGAATATTGGTAGAAGTAATGATAAGAATTGAGGTTAGCTGATTAAACACTCCCCCCCATGTGAGAAATCTCATTGTGATAGGTATGAACATATGTTTGGAAAACTTTGAATGCGTTTTATTAAAACTTAAAAAGACCAGCTCCATGTACTAGTGTGGTCTGACTTTTTACTTTCCTTTCTTCCTTCCCTTCCTTCCTTCTTCCTTCTTTGATCTTTATAGCTTGGCTATCCTGGACTCATTTTGTAGACCAGGCTGGCCTGGAAATCAAAAAGATCCACCTGCCTCTGCCTCCCTGAGATGCTGGAATTGTAGGCTTGCACCAAGATGCCCAACTTCAAATCTTTATTTTTTAAAGGACTCAAAGACATTGTATGAGTAGTTAATAATGCTTGATAGTAGTTAATAATAAGCCTCACCTGGGGCCTTTCTGTCCTTCTAAGCAGTCAAGATTACACACTCTGGTTTTTCTAGAATTCTTGCCTTATTGTTCTTTTATTTTCACTATGGACCTTTAACAGTTTAAAAGAATTAGGTATTCATAATCTTTGGAGATGAATATAAATTTCAAGGTGATTTTTTTACATTACTGTTTATTATTATCATTTATTACAATTTATTCAAATTGTACTGTGGCTGTGCCTCCTCCCTCATCTCCATCTGCTCACATCCTCCTTCCCTCTTCTGTGCCTAAGCCCCTCCCCTAGCCCACTGATAGGCAAGATCCTACTCCCCTTCTATTTGACCCTAGCCTATCATGATGTTTTATACAAGTCTCCCTCCTATTGTTGCACACATATTATTACAGTTATATAACCATCTATCTCACATCTATTATCTGTCTATCTATCATCTTTGTCATATATCTATTACACACACATATTGTTGTGAAAATCTGTTATTTCTTCCAAAGAAACATGGTTCAAAAATTGTTCAAAAACTATGTTTTAAATCAAAAGTAATCCAATCAAAAATGGGGACAGAGCTACACATAGAATTTTCGGTAGAGGAATATCTCAGAGAAACACTTAAAAATGCTCAATGCCCTTAGTTATCAGAGAGATGCAAATCAAAATGACCCTGAGATTTCACCTTACACCCATCAGAATGGCAAAAGCTCAAAAGACTATTCAGGCTTGTGGTCCCCCTCAGCTACAGACCAGGATTATGGGCAGCCAGGGTATATGAGATCCCATCTCAAGAAAAAAAAACAAACAAACAAAAAAAAAAAAACAGTGAACTACTGTGCAGTGATGAACAGAGAAAGTGGCAGAAGATTTGATGGACTTGGCAGTAGGGTTAGCAGGAACTGCAGCAGGTCGATGGGCACAGCAGCTTGGCAGGCACAGTGAGGGTTCTTAGGCACAGTAGTAGTCTCCAGTGCAGGGCAAGCTCATGCTGTGTCCACCTGTCCATCTCTCTGTCTGTCATTCTCAGTTTTTAAGTAGCTTTATTTTATTTATCTGTGTGCATGTGGGTATACATGCCTGGCAAGGGCCAGAAGAGGGTAGGAGATGCTCAAGAGCTAGACATCATTGTGATCCACCTGATACAGATTCTGGGAGCCTAATGCAGTCCTCTGCAAGAGCAGCATGTGTCTTATCTACTGATCTATATCTTCAGTCCAGTTCTCTGGGTTTTGATGGGACAAGCAGTTGGAAACATGAAGCCCAGGTTGGTCTGGAAATCATCATCATCCTCCCTCAGCTTCTTGTCCTCCAATTACAAGCCTGCACCTTCATGCCTGCCAGTCTTTTTCTTGAATGGTTTCAGGTCCACATTTTGTGTTCCAGGCCACAGACTGCAGATAACAGTGAAACTGACTTTAGCTCTGTGTCCCTGAGGGTGTACAGACAGAGTGTTTCCTCTGTTGTTAGGGCGAGGCTAGGGTAGAACTGCCACCCTGCTAGAAATTTAAGAATCATGCTGGGACTGTTTTGTCTAGTGTTGATCTGTGGATCCCAGGTTTCTGTAGATCTGAGGTTGGAGCTCTGTGCCTCAGTACCCAAGCGGTAATCAGCAGCAGGTAAGTGCAGCAGTCATGCATACAGCAGGATGATAGATCCTGGAGCCAGTGGGAACCCAGAAACTTTTCCTGAACTGCTGTCCTGAGTTTGGAACTGATGTTTCCCCCACCCTATGGTTACCTCCCAACAGGGTGACCCAGTCTGTCCTGTTTTCGGGTCCACAGTTCAGTCTAGGATGTTGAGTAGAACAAACAGGAGCAGGTAAGTGGCTCTATGCTGCTGACTGGGCATCTGAAGGAACCCAAAAACTTTTCATTAGAAGTTGTTGGGGGAGTGTGGTGGAATTCCACTGGATGCCCTGAGGTTGGACTTGATGTTTTTTTCACCATGGGGTTTCCTCCAAACAGGAAACCTGGTCCCTGGTGCTTTGGTACCCACAGTTCTGTGTGGGACAGTGATTTGGGCATACAAGCAGCTCTCTGGCCTGAGCACCTTCTAGAGCCCAGACCTTTTTCAGGGATTTTCTGGGTGACCTGAGGTCAGTCCTGATTGCTTCCTACTCCATGGGGTTTTCTATAGCCTGGAAATCCCAATCTCTGGTGTTGTGGGGCCCACAGTACAGTCTGGGATGGTGACCAGAGCCAGAGCACAGTCATGTGGCTCTGGGCTGGTGACCTATTGCCTGCAGGGACCCAGGAAATTTTCCATGTTTTATCTGGGTAGCCTAAGAAAAGAAGCGATTACTTCCCACTCCATGGGGTTTGTTCTTAACTTGGAAACACAATTGCTGTTGTTTTAGGGCTCAGAGTTTGGTCTGTTGCTTGCTGTGTAGTCACTGCTCTACTGCTCTGCAGAAACTGTCCTCTTAGTACCACCATCTTTGATTCTCCTTTCTTTTATTAAACATTTTTTTTAATTTTTCTTTTCTTTTTTATTTTAATAATTACAGTTTATTCACTCTGTATCCCAGCTGTAGCCCCTCCACCACCCCCTTTCAATCTCACCCTCCCTCCCTCTTCTCCTATGTCTCTCCCCCAGTCCAGTAATAGGGGAGGACTTCCTCCCCTTCCATCTGACTATAGTCAATCAGGTCTCATCAGGACTGGCTTCTTTGTCTTTCTCTGTGGACTGGAAGGATAGTTCCCCACTCAGGTGGAGCTGATCCAAGAACTAGCCCATGAGTTCATGTCAGAGATGGTCCCTAGTACTATTATTGGGAACCCTCTTGGATACAGAGACGCATTGGACTATTTCTGTGTAAGGGTTCTAATTTATCTCCATGCATGGTCCTTGTTTATCATATCAGTCTCAAAAAGACTCCTGTGCCCAGACCTTTTGATTCTGTTGTTCTCCTTGTGGAGCTTCTGTTCCATCCAGATATTTCTATCTTCCCCTTCTATCATAACATTCCCTGCACTCTGCAGTTTAGCTCTGAATCTCAGCATATGTTTTGATACCCTGCTGGGTAGAGTCTTTCAGAGGACCTCTGTGATAGGCTCCTGTTATTTCTCAGACAATTAGGAATAGTGATACCTCAAGATCCAGCTATACCACGCTTAGGCATATATCCAAAAAATGCTCAAGTATACAACTAGGATATTTGCTCAACCATGTTCACAGCAGCTTTACTTGTAATAGCCAGAAGCTGGAAACAAGCCAGATATCCCTCAGTTGAGGAATGGATAAAGAAATTGTGGTACATTTACACAATGGAATACTACTCAGCAATTAAAAACAAAGAAATCATGAAATTTGCTGGCAAATGGTGAGATCTAGAAATTATCATCCTGAGTAAGGTATCTCAGAAGCAAAAAGACACACATGGTACATACTCACATATAAGTGGATATTAGACATATAATATAGGATGCTCATATTAAAATCTGTAGACCTAGGGAAGGTAATCAAGAAGGAAGACCATGGTAAGATGCTTAATCTTTTCTTTCTTTATATCTTTTTTTTTTTTTTTTTGAGCAAGGGCAGTTACCCAGACTGAACTCAAATTTTTGCTCTCTGGTTTTGTTTTTCTAATTCGTTTTTCTTTTATTAATTATTTTTAATTTTTCACAGTTTATTCATTATATATCCTGACTGAAGGCCCCTCCCTCAACTCCTACTGGTCACATCCTTTCTCTTCCCTCTATCCCACTCAAAAGGTGAGTTTCCCTCCTCTGCCATCCACCCATGTCTTATCACAATACTACTCAGCTATTAAAACAAGGAAATAATATTTGTGCTCTTATTACTTCTCCATAGGCCACTCTGCTCACGTCAGAAGACTCCATACCCTGAAGCTTGCCTGCAACCTTACTGTGAAATTAACACTAAGTATAACTCATTTTACAGAGTCCCACACACAAGACAATGTTTAATTGACCATCTCACATCCAGAAACATGTGAAATATGAAATGCTATGAAGTCTGAAACATTTGATCACACGCATTTCAAAGAATTTGGTTCTCCTTCTGTCTAGAGGAACCACCTCAGGAAATAAGTTCAAATTGAATTCCAGAAAACAGAGGCTATATACCCCTTGGGAAATGATTGGGATGCTCCATGGATAGGTGTATATAATCGTTCAAAACTAGGTACTTCAAGAATGCTTGATTTGCATTAGATAGCACATTCCTATCATATGAACAAGAGCATAGATCCTAATCATCCTATATTTAAAAGGAGGAGAGAGTTAGCAGGGATCAGTGTCAAAAGCCATCTATCAAATTTGGCTAGTAGCATCTATGTCTAAAGACACTCCCCAGTTGAAGTCAGGCACAGAAAACTCACCCTTACATTGTTACACAACTAGGCCAGCACCAGGGTCATACATGGAAGAGAAAGCCTCCTCCTTCACATCTCAAAATTCAGTCTGGGTTGTGATGGTTTTCAATAGAACCCCTGGAACAATATATATGTATACACAAAGAAACTTCTACAGGTTACCACTATTATATTACTCTCAGAGAACTTCCTGGCTGGTGTTAGTTCACCATTCCCTACATATTCATCCACTGGACTGAACTTTTCTTGTCTAAAGTGAGGCAATGGAAAACAGTAAATATTGAGAATCAGATTTATCAATAAGTCTTCCCTAAACACATTTTATAATACTTTTGCATGTAATTGATATTCACCATTCATTGTATTCTTTTTAAAAATAATTTTATTTGCTTTAAATTCCAATTGTAGTCCCACTCCCTTCTCTCCCCCATTACTACCCTCCATTCCTATTGCCCCTATTCCCTTTCCCCTTCCCCTTCACAAAAGGGAAGTCATTTCCATTGAGCTAGTTTTTCAGTTCTGTTGGATCTCAGTAGACCAAAGAACACAAAGGCCTTTCCATATTGGTTATAGTCAAAGAATTCCTCTCCAGTAAGGATACTTTTATGATGATGATGACTCTAGATTTGTGCAAGGCTTCACCATTTTAACACATTCAAAAGCTCTCTCCAGTATGAATCCTTTCATGATGATGAAGATTATACAAATATGGAATGGTTTCACCATGTTAAAACCACTGTCCATTAGGATTTCTTTCATGATTGTGAGGATGATTCTGAAGTGCAAAAGTTTTTTCACATTGGTTAAAGTCAGATAGCTTCTTTCCAGTATGTTTTCTTGTATGTATTAGGAGATGTTATGTGCAAAGGCTTTGCCACACAGTTAATTCATATGGTTTCCCTCCAAAATGTGTTGTTGTCTTAGGAGATGACTGTAATATGCAAAGGTTTTATCACACTAATTATCCTCACCAGGCTTCTCTCCACTGTGCGTTTTTCATGTTTCCGGAGACAGCTGTGCAAAGGCTTTATCATATTGGGTATATTCATAAGGTTGCTTTCCAGTATGTGTTCTTTTATGGCTTATGAGATTATTGTGGCGTGCAAAGGCTTTACCACACTCATTACATTCATAAGGTTTCTCTACATTGTGTGTTCTTTTATGGCTTATGAGATGACTGTTTTGTGCAAAGGCTTTACAACACTGGTTACATTTATAAGATTTCTCTCCAGTGTGTGTTCTTTTATGGCTTAAGAGAGTACTGTTTTCTGCAAAGGCTTTGCCACACTGGTTACATTTGTAAGGCTTCTCTCCAGTGTGTGTTCTTTCATGGCTTATGAGATGACTGTTTTTTGCAAAAGCTTTACCACACTGGTTACACTCATAAGGTTTCTCTCCAGTATGTGTTCTTTTATGCCTTATGAGCTGACTGTTTTTTGTAAAGGCTTTACCCCATTGATTACATTTGTAAGGCTTCTCTCCAGTGTGTGTTCTTTCATGGCTTATGAGAACAGTGGTATGGTGGAAGGATTTACCACATAGAGTGCGTTTAAAAGGTTTCTCTCCAGTACAATTGCTTTCATGCCTGCAAAGATAATTGGCACATGTGAAATATTGACCACAGTCATTTGATTACACTAATAAATATATTTATCTATGTGAATCAATTTTATAATTTGGTCTAATGATAAAAAGAATAATCAAATCTTAAACTTTTATCATTTTATTTACATTCATGGCATTCCCCTTCTTTATGGGTATTTTTGAAGATCTCTGTGATGGTAAGAGCATTTATTATGTGGTTCACTTTAATAGCATCATTTTTCTATAAGAGGTTTTCTCATGTATATGAAGAGTATTGTAAGAATTCAGAGTTTTACCAAAGCAATCCCATTCACAAATTTTTGTACGGTATGAATGACACTTCATTTACAAAGTGAGCCAGGACAAGCAGAAGAAGTTCCAAATTTCTAGCATTCATAGGTATTTTCAGCAGTATGATTTTGCTAATGAATTCTCAGTGAAGTTGCAAAACCAATTAACTGTTACCTTTTATCACATTCAGAAAATCTACTCAAAGTGGGGACTTTTACAAAATTAATTATTCTTGGAGAAACATAGTTACACTGCTTCTTTCAATATCTCTATGCTCATGTGTCTTATAAACATTGTGACATATGATATACCAATTTAAATTACAAGAATAATAAAAGATTTCCACATTGAATTAACACGTTTTTTTTTTTTTTTTTTGTTCATCATAGACATGTCATATAGGGATTAAGGTTTCTCCACAATTTTATTATTGACTCTCAGAAGCTGCTCCTTTCACTAAACTTTACAGTGTTACTACATGAATATGTGTAACACTGGTTGTACTATGAAATATCTGCTCATTAGAAGGTTTTGAAACATA
This sequence comes from Meriones unguiculatus, assembly GCF_030254825.1. Classification (NCBI taxonomy): domain Eukaryota; kingdom Metazoa; phylum Chordata; class Mammalia; order Rodentia; family Muridae; genus Meriones; species Meriones unguiculatus. The sequence goes on from NW_026843645.1 coordinate 2,691,846, forward strand.
CTGATCACCTATTCAATGTGTATACCTCTTACAATATCTGAGTAGATAGAATGAGACTAAACAGATTGGCAGTTTAACTCAGTAGCTGTAATGTCTATATGATTTCAATGGTATTTTCTGTTACAACATTATTTTATTTTCTTCTATCTTAGGGGAGTACCTTGCAAACACAAATCAGATACCTGACATTGAGGTACGTGGAATTATGAGATTTTAATGATCATCAGTACACTTAAAGCAGTGCTCTTTTTACACTGTTGCTTTTCTTTAAAACCTGCTGGACACAGCCAGGTGTGCTGGTACATTCCTTTAATCCCAGCATTTGTGGAGGCAGAAGCAGGCAGATCTGTGTGATTTTGAGATCACATTGTTCTAACAAGCAAGTCTAAGTCAAGCCACAGCTACACAGAATAAAAAAACTATTTCAAAAACAGAAAATAAAAAGCAGCCAACAAACAAACAAACAAACAAAAAACCAAACTTCCAGGACACATTAAAATTTCTTAAGATTCATATCTATATCAGTGTGCACATAAAGTTACCTTTTATTACTTGTAGAACTTTGAAAATGTTCTTCAATGGTATGGTCTTCCAAATTGTATCCTAAAATAGAGTACCAGAAAATATATATGACTGGAAATATCATATTATTATTAAAGCAAAACTTAAATCACTATCTTCTATGACCCTTAGAACCATGCCTGATTTAGTCACCTCATTCCTCCTCATTCTCAATTGGAATCATAGAAAAGGATAAATAACAAAGTAAGACTTGTCTCCTTATTTTAAAAGTGAAAGAAAATTTGCTGTCTTACCTATAGCAGTGAGGTTTTTACAGGTCTCTAGCATCACATCATTGTAGAGTTGTTTCTGTGATGGTTCCAGCAAAGCCCACTCTTCTTGGCTGAATTTCACATGCACATCATTGAAGGTCACTGACTCCTAAAATATGCCATGCATTTGTACAACAGAAAGAGTAGCAACAATATTAATTTATACTTCATTGGCAATAGAATCATATAATTCTAGTGCTGCTTCCATTTATTTTCTGACACAGAAGTGCTAGTGTTAGATAGTTGGGTGTTGTGCATGAGGTGAACAAGAGGAGAAGAAAAAGCTTAAAGGTTAGATTGTAAGGAAAACCAAAGGCATGCTTTGGAAACCTTTGTTAAAGGTGTTTCATTAGTTTGTAAGGCATGAATATGAATTAGACATTAGTTGGGTTCTTGAGTAATGTATGAATCATCTTTAGTTACTTGGGCAAGTAGGTCAGGACCCTGTCATGAGACAGGTAGAAGGAAAAAACACAGTCATCATATTTTATCTAGCAACAAATGAGATGTGGCTATCAGGTGACAGTGAACAGATGGGTGGTGTCAGTCAAAGACAACATGGCACTGGATATCATGTTTTGACCAGGGATCAGAGATGTGGCATACCAGTATATGAAAATGGGGGCTCATATATTTGTGGAGGGGAAATTGTACTACAGTGAATAGATGGATAAAAATAATGTGAGTGGCAAGCAACAATAATCATAGCTGATAACATCATATTTCTGAGTTCCCAGACAAAAGAAAAGGCATAGAACACATGATTATTCTTTGATCATTGTTTTGTATATTTTCCTTTTTAAATCATGTATAGGCTATAGTTTAAAATAAAGATTAAAACTTTTCTATTAAAAAATAAGTGTGAATGTTATCACTAAGTCATTTTAGAATAAAACGGAATAAAAAAGTTTAACTGTGCCATATCTGAATAGGATAGAGGTTTGGAATACTCATGGCAATTAATGTGGACAAAGACAAACAGAGAGAAGAGAGCAAAATAGAAAGAGAGAGACAGAGACACACAGAGAGAAATTAACAGATGAACAGTACTAAGTACACATCAGAGAAATATGAACAGTTACTAACTACAAAAAAAATGATGGACAAGCTGGGTATATTCTGTCATGCCTTTAATTCCATCACTCAGGAGGCAGACACAGGTATATATTATTTAATTGGATGCCAGCATGATCTATACAAAGAGTTCTAGGACAGCCAGACCTATATAGTAAGACAGAGTCACCCCTTTAAATCAATAAAACAAACATAAAACATGGAAAGAACTGAGAGGTGTTTACTGAAGCTTCTACAAGGAATTATACATTCACTCCAGTTGTGTATTCAATTTTCAGAAATCTACAATGCCCTAGCTTAAACTGTAACTTTAATAAGATCTTACTAAAAGGAATGCATGTTTAAATAGCTAAAAATAGAAAGATGAAAATATTAGCAATGTAAATGATGATATATGTAAGCAACATAAGGCAGGAGAGATGGCTCAGCAGTGAGGAGCTCTTGCTGCTCTTGCAAATAATTGGTCTGAAATGTCAGTGTTTAACTGGGACCCACTATTATCAATTGCTATAAGTTCATAAGTTCTGAACACATCTTTGGACTACTGTGACGATCAGGCACACAAGAGGTTCATATTCATGACTTCAATCAAAATACTCATATTCAGTAAAAATTAAAAACAGATTCCAGATGGTAGGGCTGATTGCATACTGATCAGTGGGGTAACAGAGACTGCACAGTGACAAATAGTTGGAACAGTTGGTCCCTAAACAACATTGACTGTGTTTACCAGGTGATAAGAAACCCAATGATGAGAAAAACAATTGGGTTCAACCTCAGAGCACCCAGCTAATCCCTGGAAAATTTCCTGGGCTGTTTTGGCAGGAATAAAGTTTTCAAGAAAATAGACCCAAGAAGTGTGTCCTGATCACCTTCCCAGGCTGAACTGTGTGCCCCAGAGCACAAGAGACTGGGAGTCCCACTCTCAAGAAAAACCCACAGGGAAGGAAGCAAGTGGGACTGACTGAATGTCATCCAGTCTATCCATGGAAAAGGTCCTGTAGACTTGCAGGTGCACAGCAGCCAGCCCTGAGTGGGACTTCAGCCGCCAGACCCACGTAACCAACTCTCCATCACAGACAGAACTGTGTGCCCCAGGGAACTAAAGGATGGGTTTCCCTGTAGAAAGAAAACCCCACAGGGAGGGAAACAGCAGGTCCCAGCTTAGAGCACTCAGCTGACCCTCCCACCACCACTACCACCACCACTACCACGACCACATATGGGAATATTATCGGAAAAATTTTCCAGGTTCCTGTCCAGTCACCAGCTTGGAGCCACCATTCGCAAGCAAGTGCCTATGCACTCTACACCCCCCAACAGTACAGACTGGATCTTTCTGTTGGGAGAAAACGCAAAGGTGGGGGAAATATCTGGCCCTACTTTAGGACACCTAGCTCAAGAAAAGTTTCTGGTTATCTACAGGCTCCAGACTCTAGCCTCCTGCTGTACACATGAGAGTGGTGCTCACCTGCCACTGATTACCACCTGGGTACTGGGGCACAGAGCTCCAGAATCAGACCTACAGAAGCCTGGGTTCCCTGAGAACAACCCCCAGATACTGCTCCAAGGGACAACCAGTTATCCCTAACTAAACTGACCAAACCATGGGGTACCCAGATTACAGCTTCAGCTCACTAAATTTACAGCAAGAACCCCAGCATCAGGGCAGCTGTCTCCAGGATTTCTCTGGGTGAGAAGAGAGCCCCCTTGACTAACATGGAAAATTTCCACTAACGTCTGTATGCCTAAGGTGTGCTGTGACAATTCCTGAAAAACACCTGTCATCCAGTGACCGTACCCCAAAAGCTAAGGAAGCCTCCTTTGAAAAAATTTTCTTCCTGCCAAAGGGATTCTCCTTCTCCCCAGCACAGGATTCTAGGAACCACCAGAAACTAACACCCAACACCTAAGATAGCCAAATGGATAGAGGCCAGCATAAAAGCTCAACCAACAAAAGACAGAGCAAAATGGCATCTCCAGAACCCAGTTATCCAGGAGCAAGCAGCCCTGGATACCGCAGCATAAAAAACAATTTCAGGCCAATTTCCCTTATGAACATTGATGCAAAAATACTCAACAAAATACTTTGCAAACCCAATAAAAGAACACATCAAAGATATCATCCACTACAACCAAGCAGGCTTCATGGCAGGTATGCAGGGGTGGTTCAATATACAAAAATCCATTGATATGATCCACCATATTAACAAATTGAAAGAAAAATAAACACATGATAATCTCCTTAGTTGCTGAAAAAGCATTTGAAAAAATCCAGCATCCATTCATGTTTAAAGTATTGGAGAGATCAGGGATAAAGGGCACATACCTAAACATAGTAAAGGCAATATACAACAAGCCTATAGCCAACATCAAGCTAAATGGAGAGAAAATTAAAGCAGTCCCACTGAACTCAGGGACAAGGCAAGGCTGTCCACTCTCTCCATATCTCTTCAACATAGTTCTTGAAGTCCTTACTAGAGCAATAAGACAATTAAAGGAGATCAAAAGAATACAAATTGGAAAGGGAGAAGTCAAAGTATCACTATTTGCAGATGATATGATAGTATACCTGAATAACTCCAAAACTTCTACTACGGAACTTCTACAGATGATAAACAGCATCAGTAAAGTGGCTGGATACAAAATTAATTCATAAAAAATTTAGTCCTCCTGTATACAAAAGATAAAAGGGCTGAGAAAGAAATTAGGGAAACAACACCCTTCGCAATAGCCTCAAAGGACATAAAGTACTTTGGTGTGACCATAATCAATTAAGTCAAAGACTTGTATGAAAAAACTTCAAGTCTCTGAAGAAAGATTAGAAGAAGATATCAGAATATGGAACTATCTGATACTCATGGCTTGGCAGAGTTAACATAGTAAAAATGGACATCTTACCAAAAACAATCTACAGATTCAATGCAATTTCCATCAAAATACCAACAGAATACTTTACAGACCTTGATAGAAGAGTTCTCAACTTCATATGCGATGCAATGAAAGCAGTCCTAAGAGGAGTTTGAATAGCAACAAAGGCCATCATAAGCTATTGGAGACATCTCATACAAGCAACTTAATGGTATACCTGAAAGACCTAGGAAAAAAGAAGCAGACACACCCAGCAAGAGTAGACCACTAGGAAAAACCAAACTCAGGGCTGATATCAATAAATTAGAAACAAAGATAATAATTCAAAGAATCAACGAAACCAAGAGCTAGTTCTTTGAGAAAATAAAAAACACAAATTCTTAGCCAAACTAAGTAAATGGTAGAAAGATACTATCCAAACCAACAAAGTCTGAAAGAAAAAGATATAATAGACACTGAGAAAATCCAAAGAACCATTACCTTTTATGTCAAAAGCCTATATGCCCCAAAATTTGAAAATCTAAATGAAATATACAATTCTATTTAAAATCCACTTAGCAAAGTTGAATCAACATCAGGTAAAGATATTAAATAGTCTTATAGTAAATAAGGCAATAGAGGCATCCATCAAAATACTCCCAACCAAAAAAAAAGCCAAGGGCCAGATGATTTCAGAGCAGAATTCTACAAGACCTTCAAAGAAGAGTGAATAGTGATATTCTCCAAATTATTTCATAAAATAGAAATGGATGCAACATGACCAAATTCCTTTGGTGAGACCACAGTCAACTTGATAAATCCTCAAAGATCCCCAAAAAGAAAGAGAACTTCAGACCAATCTCTTTTATGAACAATGATGTAAAGATACTCAATAAAATACTTGCAAACCAAATCCAAGAACATATCAAAGGTATCATCCACCATGACCAAGTAGGCTTCATCCCAGGCATGCGAGGGTGGTTAAGTATATGGAATCCATCAATGTAATCCACTGTATAAACAAATTGAAAAAAAGCCATTTTGTTAGATGCTGAAAAAGCATTTGACAATATCCAACAGTTATTCTTGTTTAAAGTCTTGGAGAGACCAGGGACAAAGGCACATATCTAAAAAGAGTAAAGATAGTATACAGAAAATATACAGAATATATACAGAATAGTATATAGCTAACATCAAACTAAATGAAAAGATTGTTAAGTCAATTCCACTGTACTTGGGGAAAAGACAAGGCTACACACTCTCTCCAAATCTCTTCAATACAGTACGCAAAGTCCTATCTAGGGCAATAAGACAACTAAAGGAGATAAAGGGGATACAAAGTGATAAGGAAGAAGTCAAAGTATCTCTATTCACAGATGATATGACAGTATACAAAAATGACCCCCAAAATTCTACTGTAGGGAACCTCAAAAAAATACACTCCTGGATGCCAAAGACAAATGGACTGAAAAAAAATAGGAAAATAACACCCTTCACAATAGGCAGTAAAAAAAAATGTATTTTGGTGTTATCCTCAACAAGCCAGTAAAAAGCCTATATGAACAACAACAACAACAAAACCAAAAACTTCAAGCCTCTGAAGAAAGAAATTGAAAAAGAAACCAGAAGATAGAAATATCTCTCGTGCTCATGGATCAGTAGGACCAACATAGTAAAAATTGCCATCGTAACAAAACAATCTACAGATTCAATGATATTCCCATCAAAATATCAACACAATTCATTAAAGAACTTGAAAGAACAATTCTCAGCTTCATATGAAAAATAAAAAAGCCAGAATAGCTAAAACAATCCTGTACAATAGGAGATCTTCAGGAGGTATCACCATTCTTCATCTCAAGCTCTATTATAAATCAATAGTAATAAAAACTGCATGGTACTATAATAAAAACAATTAGTGGATCAATGGAATTGAAGTGAAGACACATAAATAAACCCACACACCTATGGCCACTTGATTTTTGACAAAGAAGCCAAAACCATGCAATGGAAAAAGGACAGCATCTTCAACAAACAGTGCTGGTCTAACCTGAAGTTTACATGTGGAAAAATGAAAATAGATCCATATTTATCACCCTGCACTAAACTGCAGTCCAAGTTGTTCAAAGACCTCAACATAAAACCAGATACACTAAATCTGTTAGAAAAAAAAGTGGGAAAGATCCTCGATCTCATTCGCATAGAAGGTAACTTCCTCAACAGAACACCAAGAACACTGGCTCTAAGATCAAGAATTAATGAATAGGATCTCATGAAACAAAAAGCTTCTATGAAGCAAAGAACTCTGTCAATAGAACAAAATGACCGCCTACCGACTGACAAAAGATCTTCACCAACCCTTCATACAACTGAAAGAGCTAATAAACAATATATATAAAGAGCTGAAGAAATTAAACTCCAATAATCCAAATAATCCAATTTAAAACTGGGGTACAGAACTATACAAAGATTTCTCCACAGAGGAATATCAAATGGTGGACATTAAATGCTCAATATCTGTAGTCATCATGGAAATGCAAATGACATTCCATCTTAAACCCATCATGGCTAAGGTCAAAACCTGAAGTGACAGCAAGTTAGTGAGAATGTGAAGAAAGGAACACTCCTCCATTGCTGTGGGAGTGAAAACTTATACAACCGCTTTAGAAATCAATCTGATACGTTCTCAGACAATTAGAAATAGTGTTACTTCAAGACCCAGCTATACCATTTCTGGGCATATATCAAAAAGATGCTCCACCATTCAACAAAGATATTTGCTCAACTGTGTTCATAACATCTATATTCATAATAGCCATAATAGGGAAACAAACTATATGTCTCTCAACCAAACCATTGTTTTACAGAAATTGTGATACATTTACACAATGGAATGCACCTCGGGTATTAAAAAAAAAAAGGAAACTATAAAATTTTCAGGCAAGTAGATGGAACTAGAAATGATCATCCTAAGTGAGTTATTCCAAAACCAGAAAGACATGCATGGTATATACTCATTTGTAAATGGATAATGGTCATAATATAGGATAAACATACTACAATTTATAGACCTAAAGGAGCTAAATAAAAAGGAGGACCCTATGGAGGATGCTTAATTCTTATGCAAAAGTGCATATAAAATCGACACCAGAAGTGACTGAAGAGAGGGAAGAGGATGAGAGCCTAACATACATATCCTCCAAAAGACGCCCAGCAGGGGTTCGAAACAGATGCTAAGATTCACAGCCAAACTTTGGGTAGAGCACAGGGAATCATAGGAAAGAGTGAGAGGATAGAATGTAGAAAGACCCAGAGCTGGCAGGACCTCCATAAGAAGACCAACAAGGACAACAAATCTGGGCCCATGGGGACTTGCAGAGATTGATGGACCCACCAAAGACCATTCATGAAGAGGAAACAGACCCCTGCTCAGATGTAGCTGATAGGCAGCTCAGTCTCCATGTTTGATCCATAGTAAGGGGAGAAGGTGCTGGCTTTGACATGGACTCTGTTGTGTGCTATTTGATCATTTCCCCGTGGTGGAGGGGCATTGCTATGCCACAGAGGAAGAGGATGCAGGAAGTCCTAGTGAGACTTGATAGGCTGGTTTCAGATGGTAGGAGAGGAGGGTTCCCTGTATCTGAGATATAGGAAATGGGATAAGGAGGAAAAAAATGGAGGGTAAGACAAGGAAGAGTCAAGGGAGAAGATTACAATTGGGATGTTAAGTGGATAAATTATTTTTTTAATTTAATTAAGTTATTTATTACAATGTGTTCACTTTGTATCCTTGCCATAGCCCCCTCCCTCATCTCCTGCCAGTCCCACCCACCCTCCTTCTTCTGCTCCTATGCCCTTTCTCTAGTCTCCTAATTGGGGAGGGATTCCTTCCCTTCTAGATTATCAGGTCTCATCAGACCTCATCAAGGTCATCCTCTGTGGCCTTGCAAGGTTGCACCACCCAGGAGAAGGTGATCAAAGACTCAAGTTCATGTCAGAGAATAAATAAAAACAAAAAAACCCAATTTAAATTAAAAATAAATTAAATTAAATAAACAAACAAAATTAAAATAAAACAAATACAACTGGTAAGAAGAGCGTCACACACCTACAATTCAATGACTTGGAAAGCTCAGATAGTGTTAGTGTCATAAATAAAGGGCATCCTAAGAAATTAAATATACTCCCTGCCAAATTTCAAATGCAAGATGTTGATGAAGATCAACACAATAACCTATGCTTACATATACAAAACAAAAGAAAATAAATACCTAAAACTTTATATTCCATGCTCAGCAGCCAATGATGGTGATGTTGATGCCAGGCATGTTGGCCTAGATTTAAGCCCAACACTTGACTTGAGTTAGAGCTGTTAAGTTCAAAACCAGCCTGGTCTACATACAAACTTTCAGGAAACATCCAGGAACTCTGGGACATTATGATATCACAAAACATACTAATAATCAGATTAGAAGAAGAAGGATGAGATCAAAGTTCCAGAAGATATTTTCAACAAAATCATACAAGAAAAATTTCTTAACCTAAAGAAGATGTCTATGAAGGCACAAGAAGCATAAAAACACCAAAGAGACTGGAACAGAAAAGAAAGTCCTCTTAGCACAGAATAATCAAAATACAAAACATGCAGAACAAAGAAAGAATATAAAAAGCTGCAACTGAAAACAAAAACAAAAACAAACCAAACTAACCAACCAGACAAACCAAACCAAACAAAACAAAACAAAAAATAACCCACAAAAACCAACCAAAAAAAAAAAAAAGAGGCAGATCTATTGGAATTAATCCTGTATTCTCAGTAAAAATGCTAGAAGTTGAACAGCTTAGACAGAGTGCTTCTGACTCTAAAAAACTACAGAAGCCAAGACAAATTACTAACCATGCCCTGAAAGTTTCAATCAGCAAATGAAGAAAAATAAGATGTTTCATGATAAGGTCAAATTTAAACAATATGTATCTATAAATATAGCCCAACACAGGGTGCTAAAACCACCACCACCACCACCACCAAAATACCAGGATTTACAATCACTGTTTGTTGATATCTCTTAATACCATTGACCCAAATTCACCAATAAAAAGACACAGGCTCACAAAAATGGATGATAAAACAAAATCCACCCTTCTTCTAAATACATCAAACACAGCTTCACATCAAGATAGACATTATCTCAAGGTAAAGGGTTGGAAAAGATATTCCAAATAAATGAATTAGAATATCAAGCTTGTAAAGCAATTTTAATATCTAACAAAACAGACTTCAAAATCAACTAATCAAAAGATGGCAAAAGACATGACATATTAAAAAAACATCCAGCAATATAACATTTCAATACTTAACATCAATGCCCCTAACCTAAGAGCACCCAAGTTATAAAAGAAACACTTCTGCAGCTGGCATCACATCCTGGCCCTCATAAACCGATAGGAGAAGACTTCAATATATCACTCTCACCAATGGACAGGTCCTCCTGACCAAACTGAACAGAGAAATGGTCCAGATAACTAACATCAAAACACTACCCAAATGATGTTTACAGAACATCCACCCAAACAAAAAGATTGTTCCCTCTTCTCAGCAACACATATATTGTTCTCCAAAATTGATGATATACTTGAACTGTGGAAGTCTCAAAAGATATAAGAAACTTTCAATAACCTCCTGTATCCTATCAGACCACTAAGGTTTAAAGCAGCACATCACCAATAACAAAAACAATAGAAAGCTTACAAACTCATAAAAATTGAACAACACTCTATTAAATAAAAATTGGATCAAAACTGAAATAAAGAAATTAAAGACTTTCTAATAGTCGATGAAATGAATACATAAGATATCAAAAGTCATAGTACACAACGGAATTGTTGACCAGAAGACAGTTCATACCACTAAGTACATTCAGAAAAAATAATCAGAAAGATCTCTTAGTAGCAACTTAACAGCACACCTAAATACTCTAGAAAAAAAATGAAGTAAACAAAACTAAAAGGAGTAGACAGTGAGAAATTACTGAACTATGTCTTCACTGGTAAAACCAAATGTTACCACAGGAAAAGAAAGGAGGATCCTAACAAAATTGATAATGATTAGATTTTAATAGTGGAGATCTCCTGAATAAGCAGAGGTAACTTTTCATCAGACAGTGTGGTCATTCACTCCAAACTAACTTAATAAAGACTGAAGTTTTTTTTTTTTTTTTTCTTAAATAAAAAAGATACTTTTGTTGTTTCATATTAAAAACAGTTAAGAGCTTTAAAAAGTTTTAAGTAAATTCTAAGGTATAAATTTTTTGTGTTGGAATAATTTGGAGTGACTATAACATATCTGAGCAGCATGGTGATAGACCATGCATTTAATCCCAGAAGAGACAAGCAGTTCTATATTAATTAGTTGTTTTCTAAATTCAGGAGTTACAATGACAGGGTGTTGGTGGTTCATAGCCTTAATCCCAGCATTTGGGAGGCACGTGCCTTTTCATACCACCTGGGAGGCAGAGGCAGGCACACAGGATTTACACTGATTTTATTTAAAAGCTGCTTGTAAAAGGCAGGCTGAAAATCAAAGTGAATATCCTTTATTATCTAGAAATAAATACACTTTAAGGTATATTTGGAAACTTTCAAAGATTTTTTTAACTTTAATTGAGATATTATACTTTTTCTATTTCGAAAAAACCATTTTGCTCTATAAAAGATATAACATGCCTAAAAAGCTACAACCCTCACCCCAGAATTAGGGATGGGGCAGGGTTTTGATTTAATCTTTTCAGGAGAATAAAATCATCCAACTAAAGAATATGGAGACCACTGGACACATGAAACTTCTGAAGAAAATGACAGATCACCAAAAAAAATGTGAAAAGAGAAGGAGTAAACTGGCCAACTGGTATCACTCACCTTCATGTTATCTCTTCTGTCTTCTACAGATATAAGTGCAAATTGTCTTTATGTGATTGCTAAAGAACAATCCAAAATCTCTATCTCATATCAGAAAAGCCACCTGGTAAGAAACAGAGGAAAACAGAAAAATAAGGGATGATTCCATTGCCATGAATCTCATAATCTTCTGGCATGATGTGACTTTTGTACTTACAACAAACTTCAATAATCAAGAATGTGTACAGTGTTTGTGAAAGAATAAGGGGGTGAGAAAAAAAACCCCAAAAAATAAGCCTAAAATATAGCCAAGCTAACATGAAAAGACATAAGTAACTTCTAGCATGAAAAATTGGCATGGAACCAGAGATACCTTTGATTTTCTAATTAATACAAATTAAATAAACACAGATTTCACAACTGCTACAAGACAAACTCAAAGTGACACCTAAACAGTTATATTTTCCTGACCCTCCAGCTACTACTAACCTCCTTTACAGAGAGTCCTTTTGCTTTAGAAGTTTCTTAAAAAATGGAGGTGATCATAAGCTGGGCTATGGCTTGCAGTCCCTCATGTCCCCTTGTGGGTTCAGGCACAGCCCAGCCCTTGCAGACACTCACACACAAAAAATGATGGAGAATAATTTAGTTTCTGTTTCCTTCTGCATGATTTATGTCACAATATGTGGAATCTTTCCTATCCTCTTATTTAAAACCAGGCACACCTGACAAAATTCTGCATCTCAGAAATTCCTTTTGTACCCTGGAATTGAATTTCCCTAAATCATGCCATTGTGACTGGTGGTAGTTGAAAGGTTAAAAAAATGTAATCAAGTATTGCTGAAAGATGACCACCACCCCTCTTTTCTTCCAGGTTCAAAACGAGTTGTAAAATTTGTTATGCAAATCTCTATGTTGTGTTTATGTGTACATTCCTTTCATCATATTTACATATATACTCTAAACGTTTGCTGAATAATGGTGTTTCAATGTCGTTCCCACATTTCAACTGAATTATTTTTGGGCACTAAATCTAAACCTAATTCTTATCCATATTTGGAGGTTTTACTTTCTCCAATGTGTGGTTTTATTTTCTTAGTTAACAGTGTGTACACAGTCCCTTACACCAGGGTCATCATATTTGTGTCTCTAACAAAGTAATGAAAAAGATTAAATAGTACTAATAATGTTAATGACTAAAATGAAAATAACTGAGTGCATTGTACAATGATCTCAGATGCTCTTTTCAGACAGGACATTTTATGATGAAATTTTTTTAACTTTAATTGAGATATTATACTTTTTCTATTTCGAAAAAACCATTTTGCTCTATAAAAGATATAACATGCCTAAAAAGCTACAACCCTCACCCCAGAATTAGGGATGGGGCAGGGTTTTGATTTAATCTTTTCAGGAGAATAAAATAATCCAACTAAAGAATATGGAGACCACTGGACACATGAAACTTCTGAAGAAAATGACAGATCACCAAAAAAATATGAAAAGAGAAGGAGTAAACTGGCCAACTGGTATCACTCACCTTCATGTTATCTCTTCTGTCTTCTACAGACATAAGTGCAAATTGTCTTTATGTGATTGCTAAAGAACAATCCAAAATCTCTATCTCATATCAGAAAAGCCACCTGGTAAGAAACAGAGGAAAACAGAAAAATAAGGGATGATTCCATTGCCATGAATCTCATAATCTTCTGGCATGATGTGACTTTTGTACTTACCACAAACTTCAATAATCAAGAATGTGTACAGTGTTTGTGAAAGAATAAGGGGGTGAGAATAAAAGCCAAAAAAATAAGCGTAAAATATAGCCAAGCTAACATGAAAAGACATAAGTAACTTCTAGCATGAAAAATTGGCATGGAACCAGAGATACCTTTGATTTTCTAATTAATACAAATTAAATAAACACAGATTTCACAACTGCTACAAGACAAACTCAAAGTGACACCTAAACAGTTACATTTTCCTGACCCTCCAGCTACTACTAACCTCCTTTACAGAGAGTACTTTTGCTTTAGAAGTCTCTTAAAAAATGGAGGTGATCATAAGCTGGGCTATGGCTTACAGTCCCTCATGTCCCCTTGTGGGTTCAGGCACAGCCCAGCCCTTGCAGACACTCACACACAAAAAATGATGGAGAATAATTTAGTTTCTGTTTCCTTCTGCATGATTTATGTCACAATATGTGGAATCTTTCCTATCCTCTTATTTAAAACCAGGCACACCTGACAAAATTCTGCATCTCAGAAATTCCTTTTGTACCCTGGAATTGAATTTCCCTAAATCATGCCATTGTGACTGGTGGTAGTTGAAAGGTTAAAAAAAATGTAATCAAGTATTGCTGAAAGATGACCACCACCCCCTCTTTTCTTCCAGTTTCAAAACGAGTTGTAAAATTTGTTATGCAAATCTCTATGTGGAATACAACATTAATCATTTCTAGAAATGAGACCTTCAGTTTTCCAATCTGTCCACTGCAAAACCAATGCTTGCGTGTGTACACTAGATAGTGATAATATAAGCACCACAATTTTCTACTGCCCAGGCGGCAAAGTCCTCACTTCTCTGGACAATCAACACTCAGGAAGGGTCAGAGGCCAAGGGTCTCTGTCAAGATCACCACATGGAGACCAACAGAACCACAGCCTGAACCACAGTCCATCTCATTCAAAGCAGATCAGGCTGTGATAGCTCAGGAGCCTGCTATTCCTGGCCTGGGGACAATGGCCCCACACTCAGCATGACATGGCCTCTGGTCTCACTCACAGCTCTTTAGAGCTATATCAGAGGAAAATCCCAAAACAAACCCATAAATTACCTCCCACTATTGCTCCTGACTGCTAGGCCTACCCAGAATCCCTCATTAGCTTGAACAATACAGCTGAGTCTTAGGACAGTAGTAGCTCCTCTACCAGTGGATCAAAGATCAAATGATGCTGATAGCAGAGGCATTCTAGCTTTGCCCTAACCCCTATGGGCACACAGAATGCTAATGTTGTTATAAAAGAATGAAAATTCCAATTATTCTATTTTAAAACCTTCCAGTGAAGAGAGGCAGAGAAAGCACCCATCTGACCACCCTACTCACCTCAACTCCGAGAGTAAAAAGCCCCAAAAGCTCACCAGTTCAGATGACAGATCAGGGTGGATAGGCCAAAGGAACCCAAGGCCAAAGGCTTTCTAGCTCAAAGCTCAAAAAGCCCAAAATCTACTATGCTAAAACTCCTTCCACTTTTACACTCTTTCTTAAATACATTTCAGCTGAAAGTTCCACTTACTCTTTAATCCCTGTCAGCTGGCTTCTTGCTTTGCCTCTTGATCTAGGGTTAACATTATTAAATCCTGTGCACAGAGAGTTTTTGAATTAAAGGTATGTTCCAGGGCTGACGGAACCATACCATAATCACCTCTTTAGAATAAACAGAAAGTTGTTGGAATTAAGGTTTGTGTTAGGGCTCAACCATACCAAACAAAGCACAGGTTTTTACTGTTCACAATCTATGGGATCACACTGGGATCAAATATCCTGCAACATCCTCATCTTGGAAATGTTTTAAAATACAATCTTCTACTTTCCCAGGGCACCTGCTCATCTTCCAAGATACAGGTCATTTATGTTGCACATTCCATTACATGATCAGTGTCCAACGCAGTCATCTCTACCTCATATTTGGGAAGTCCTTCAGCCAAACTTTAGTCAAAGCCAAATAGTAACAACCATTAAAGAAACAAATGGCCATGAATTTGAAAGAAAGGAGTAGGTAATGAGAGCTCAATGAAAATGAGAAATAAAACAAAAAGGATATGGCTGTACCTAGGAATGTTGGAATAGAAAGTTTATTATAGATATATGAGAGAACATAGTCAGACACAGGAACATCTGGGACAGTCTAGGATTGACATGAACTTGAGCCATGTGAGAGGAGAAGAGAGCCAGATGAAAAGGGTGGGAAGGTAAATGATAAATGAAAAAGACCAGGTAACCAAAATGGTTGGAATACATAAGGAATGAGAGCTGGGAGGAGGGCAGCTCAACTTCTGAGGTAGAGATCTGTGTATGACACCCATACCTTGTAACAGGAAAAGATTGAGGGATGCTGGGAGAACCTGACAGCCAGGTCTGCTTTGATTGTTAAGTAGCCTCCTTAAAGATTCATCCCAGCATTTGAGACGTAAGAGCAGAGAGGAATGAAAAGGTTGAAATGATTTCATTATAACCTTAAAATTATTTTTAAAAGTTGAAAATGGTCTTATGGTCCAATATTCTTCAGAGACTTTGAATATGTATTAGAGAACACCAAGTATTACTCACAACTTCTTTTCTCAGGTTGTGCATTTTCAAATGTGGGGAGGGGAAACATCCCTGTTAGTCACTACCACAGCAGTTTATCCAGAACTTCTGTTTTGTTTGAACTCATGCAACTATAGAAATTTGCTTCCCAGAAACAAGCTCAGCAACTAATCCATATTCTTGATTCCCTTTGTGTATGACTCCCCCCAAATGTACAGTTTTCACTTTTATTGACCATCTAAAATTGATTACATGACTCATTACCATCTTCCCTTCTCCCCCTCCCTTTCTGTGTTGTGACTACACCAGCTTCAAAGTAGGTTAGTGAACTCAATTCTTACACAGGTCCCTCTTTATTTGTAATTGCCCACCTCTAAAAATTTAGGGTCTTCAGGGGACATTAATTCACTGTTCTATTTTACTTCACACTCACTAGTCAGGGCCCACCTAAAAAGAGCTGCAGGACTATGTTCTAGGCACTAGGCAGTAGGGGCAGCATTCAGTGTTCCAATAAAGTGTAAACTACATAGCATGTGAAAGGCTGATCTACAGGAGACATTGCTTTAACAAAAACAAATATCAAAGCACTAGGGGAAAAGGAATGAAATTCTTAATGACTGGATTATCAAAGAATATTATCTAATAAGAGACTAGAGCAGTAATGCATCAACAAAATAAAATTTAATAATACCAACAACTGACTTATTTATTTATTTATTCATATATTTATTTATTGTGGATACAGTGTTCTGCATGCATCTACACTTGCATGCCAGAAAAGAGCACCATATCTCATTATAGATGTTGTAAGCCACCATGTGGTTGGTGGGAATTGAACTCCTGACCTCTGGAAGAGCAGCCAGTGCTCTTAAACTCAGAGTTGAAAAAAAAAACACATAGCATACTGACTTTGAAAAACACAGGCCATTCTCTTGTAGAGGGAAAGCCATTAATAAGATACTGTTTGATGTTATCCCTGTGTACAATATTAGCTGCTGAGACCTATAACCTGACAGACACAGCTTAAGCCCATAGCCTGTGTCTCAAATTTGAACTGACAGAACTGTGTCAATGAGGATTGTACATATGGGCATAGGACAGTCCCTTAATTTGAAATTCAATATTTACTGGAGCAAGATACCTGACCCAAATTGTACACCCACCAATCTTGTCTGCTTTCATTTGCATTCATGAATTAATAAATACACATTGGGAATTTACAAATTAAAAAGACATAACCCTGACACATTTCTACACAATCCTGGTGAACAAACATGTGTATCCCGGGATCCTAATCTCTAACAGGTCTGGTTAGCATACTGCGTATCTGTGGAGTGTTTTACAGGCAGTCTTCCCTCAGCTAAATTCTAACTGGTACCACTAGTTTCTCAGCGATAGTAAATCCTTTACATCATCAGTTCTACTCTTCTATATCACAGCTTAATATTTGAGTGCTCTCTGACACAGGACATATAATTTATAACCCCCACAAAATCCAAATGGATCTTTTAGAATGGAGAGACATCTTCAAAGGTCACCAGGAACTAGGCCTAAAAAAGGGCACTTAAATTTCACCAGAATTGTGACTCTATTATAAAGCCACCAGGAATTGGACCATGGGTCACCAATTCCAAATACAAGGTCGTAAGATTCCTTACCCAAGGAACAGCCTGAGGATAACAAGAATGGGAAGGTATCTTATCTCAAAGTGGGGCATTTGTGCTGAGTAGTCTACCAACTTTGTAGTAGAACCTTCAGTGACAAAGAAAATACCCAACATTCCTGAGGCATAGAGATAGCTCCCTCAATGTTAGTTATGTTAGCTAGCCAATCACTTTGTAAAAAGCTTGCCCTTGCTGAATGTCAACCAATCCTGTAACTATTAAACCAGAACTTCCTGGTCCTTCCTAAAACCCCAATCAAAACCCTGCCATGCACCTGCTCAGGGCTCTCTCTGATCCACTGTGTTTGTAAAAATGGAGAGACCCAGCATAAGCCCAAATAAAACTCTTTGCTCTTGCATATGTGGTCTGGCTCCTGATGATCTTTGGTCACCCTAAGATCTGGCCATAACATATGGGTTCTTATATTGGATCCCCAAGTCTCCCAAGCACCCCAGGCACATGGAGCTGAACAACAGCCAGTAAATGAGCACTCTGTCTGTATCTGTCTGTGTCTTTCTCGGTGTTTCTCTAGTTTGTTTTTTTGGGACTCAAGGCAAAATGTGTAATATGTGTCGTCAGAAAGGTTAGAGCTGATGCTCTGGACAGCTGTGGGCCACAGGGGGTCTGGAAGACTTTCCAGATCCCCCCCAAAAGGGCACATCTGTAAAGGGAGTTGAGCACCGAGTTTTCTTTGATCTCTGGATCTTTGGACAAGGATAATGCAGGTAGCTCCTGCAGCAGAGATTCACTGATATCCTACTTTCCTTTTCCACTGCAGGAGTGGTGGGATCTGCTGTCTGGCTCTGTGTATTTTTCTGCTGCACAAGCAATGGGATCTAGTCTGTGTCTTGTTTAACTGTTTTGACTCTCGCTGTCATTTTTTGTCTCTGGGACTGACTGAGGACATGGGACAAAATCCTTCTATCCCCCTAGACCTGATTTTTTTCCCATTTCAGGAGGCTTGAGCCATGCTTCACAGTCTCCAGTGAGAGTGGCAAGAATGTGGCAAGGGATTGATACAGTATGTGGAGCTCAGGATTGGCACCTCTGCCAATGTTCTCTGGTCTCTGGTCTGGCAGATCTTATCCACTACTCTGGCCTCGGGTTTGGCAGAGTGTGTCCCCTGCTCTGGCCTCTGATCTGGCAGAAATTTGCTGCTGCTGTGGTCTCTGGTCTGGCAGAGTTTGGCTGGTGCTTTGGGCTCTGGTCTGGTAGACAGAGATCAACAAATATGTTGCTGCTCCATTCTCTGGTCTGGCTGAATGCAGGTCATCATTCCAAACTCGGGTGTAGTTGGATGGAGCCTGATTTGGGGGTAGGTCACCACTAATGGAATAGGATAGAGGGCCCATAGAGAGACAGGCCACTGTTCTGAGTTTTTGGTATTTTTTCTTCCATTCTCTTCGAGCGCATTATACCCAGTACATTTTTTTTCCTTTGTTGTACTTTTGTGATTTTGTTTGCTTGTGATGGTCTCAGTGGGCTGGTGATCAAACAGCTGTGCTCCATTGTGACTTTGCCTTCCCCATGCTCCCAACACTACAAGCTGGGGCACCTCTGGTCATCAGTGGAAACACATATTTCCACATATTTGGCGAGGAAGGCTCGGTTGGAGAGGGGTCTGTGTGCAGATAGTCTTTCTGGGCTTGACCTTGTTGCCTCCTTGCTATCTCTATGAGGAAGTTCGGTGACCTGAGGTTAGCTCTAGCTTGGAACAATGACCACCAAATAATGCTCTTAGTTGAAAGGTATTGTAGTTATTACTATTATTATTATTTGGTTAGGGTCCCCTGTAGCCCAGCCCGGCCTTAAACTAAACAGCTATAAGATGACCTTGAATTTCTGATCCTTCTGCTCCACCTCGTATCAAGTGAGGTACACTCCCAATCCCACAAACTTCTTTTTTTTTAGCCATAGGTGGCTTCAACAAGGAAGTGAACCAAACTCAAATAGGGAAGGCTTGGCTCCACTGAGTTCCTGGGTCTGAGCCTGTGTACTGGCACTGTACACAGAATACCCACCTGAGCATCTTGATATGTCACTTATTATCATGGCTGTACTTATGAGATTGTCACCTGAGAATGAAAACAATTCTTTTTTAGTTAAGGTCTCATACTGGCAACTAAAAGAATTTTATTAGAAAATCTTAGAAAGCACATGTATGATTGTGGTTTGAATGGGTGGGGAACCTCTGTCAATGTGCTCCCCAAAGTGCTAAAGGTCGTAAGCATGGGGAATGGGGAGGAGTAGATGAGGAATTCACCATGTCTGAGTATCTACCCCTACCCCCCAGAAAATGAGTTGCTTTAATTAATCACCAATGCAAGAAAAAAAATAGCTAGAATGCATTTGAGGTTCAAGGTTTAGAAGTGAGGCTGCAGGGGTCCTTTTGGCAATGCTTTGAAGAACTGCATCCATTCAAGTGCGCAATGTTTGTAAATTCACACTGAGCAAGGAAGGCAGGGAAGGGAAGGGGAGGGAGGAGAATAAAAAGGAGGACAGGGGAGAAACATGTTCAAACTTTTCCTGTCAAGAAAACGAAAAGAAAAAAAAATCTTAATGAAGTCCCACTTTTTGTATGTGTGCCCAAGAATTTTTTTATCATTATTTATTTAATTATTTGTGTCAAATATTTTTTTAATTTTTTAAACTTTTATTATTTACACTTTATTCACTTTGTATCCCCCCATAAGCCCCTCCTTCCTCCCCTCCTAACCCCACCTACTTTTCCCTTTCTTCATGAATGATCCTCCCCAAGTCCACTGATAGGGGAGGTCTCCCTTTCCTTCCTTCTGATCTTAGTCTGTTAGGTCTCATGAGGAGTGGCTGCATTGTCTTCCTCTGTGGCCTGAGATCAAAGAGCAGGCCAATCAGTTTATGTTACAGGCAGTCCCTCTTCCCATTACTATGTAACCCACTTGGACACTAACTGTCATGGGCTACATCTATGCAGGGGTTCTAGGTTATCTCCATGCATGGTACTTGGTTGGAGTATGAGTCTCTGGAAAGACCTTGGTGTTCAAATTTTCTCATTCTGTTGCTCTCCTTGTGGAGTTTCTGTCCTCTCCAGATCTTACTATTTCCCACTTCTTTCATAAGATTCCATGTACTCTGCCCAACACTTGGCCATAAGTCTCAGCATCTGCTTTGATAGTCTGCAGGGCAGAGCCTTTTAGAGGGCCTCTGTGGCAGGTTCCGAACTTGTTTCCTGTTTTCTTCTTCTTCTGATGTCCATCCTCTTTGCCTTACAGGATAGGGATTGAGCGTTTTAGTCAGGATCCTCCCTCTTGATTAGTTTCTTTGGATGTACAGATTTTAGTAGGTTTATCCTATATTATATGTCTATATGAGTGAGTATATACCGTGTGCCAAGAATTTTTAAGTTGTGTTTATGTGTACATTCCTTTCATCATATTTACATATATACTCTAAACGTTTGCTGAATAATGGTGTTTCAATGTCGTTCCCACATTTCAACTGAATTATTTTTGGGCACTAAATCTAAACCTAATTCTTATCCATATTTGGAGGTTTTACTTGTTTTGAATGTGTGGTTTTATTTTCTTAGTTAACAGTGTGTACACAGTCCCTTACACCAGGGTCATCATATTTGTGTCTCTAACAAAGTAATGAAAAACATTAAATAGTACTAATAATATTAATGACTAAAATGAAAATAACTGAGTGCATTGTACAATGATCTCAGATGCTCTTTTCAGACAGGACATTTTATGATGAAATTTTTTTCATGAGGCACAAAATGCCTGCTAAGCTTAAGGCTTGTTTACAACATTCTCTTGAAAACAAGGTTCAAGATGAATCCTGAAGTCATAACATCAAATGATGTACAGAGAGGACATAATCACCTTTGCAGATATGGGCTCCTAGGGATAAGTATGGTAGGATTCAAAGCTCAGGACACTTTCTGAGAATATGACTTCTCATAAAACCTAATGAAAAAATTGATTCATCCCAGAAAATGAACATATACATAAAACCAAATACATATAAAGCAGGTAAATGTCAGGAGAAGGACCAGGTTAAAAACTAACACCAAATAAGTATCACTGTTGCTGTATCTGGAATTTCTACCTTATTTGGAATGCAGAGACAAGAAGACTGTTAACTCCTGTATTGAAGGAAGTGCATCTGCATAAAGAAAAGCAATGTTTCAATTCTCCTGTTCTTTTTTTCTTCTCCCCTTCCTCCTCCTTCCTTACCTCCTATATATGAAGCAAGTGTTCTACCTCTTAGTTGTATTCCTGCCTTCTGTACAAAACAGGCAGAAACAGATAATCTTTGGATATAATGAAGCCAGATGCTAAATCTCACTAAAGCTTAAAGGAAGTAACTTGTTATGGGATAAATTAAAGAGAACACAGAGAAGGCAACAGGCATAGAGTAGGGTGTCCTAGTAACAGCAGTAACAGAACAAGATAAAAAGACTCCAGGAAAAGTTTTTTACAGATGGCACAATGGCTGGCATTAACAAATAAAATGCTACATGCTCCCATCCTTTAGGTGAGAATTCTGTTTTACTATCAGATTATGAAGACTTTGTTAAAGGAATTTACTTTTTAAAAGGTTATTTGTCCTTTCACAGAGAGTTATTGTGAATTAGGTACCCAATACTCTGCTAAGTCCTGAACACACAAAAATGATTGATGTAAACACCACTTTCTCTATAAGCTTACAGTCTTGTGGGGTAATCCACCATAAACAAACCCATAGACCATGCATAGAAATGTATACATCACTATAAATTCCACTATGAAACCTAAAGGAAAGCAAGAGGTACCTAACACCCCAGAAAAGATAAAGAACATACATATTCAAAGGCTGAGAGATGAGAACATTTTAGTTCAGTAGGTGAAATGAAAGAAGGTGAATTTGTTTTCAGTATACTAGGGAAGAAGAATGGAATGATGATGATGATGATGATGATGATGATGATAATGATGATGATGATAATAATAATAATAAAAAGATTAAAGACGGATGGTAGCCATCCCTCTCTGCTGCTGCTGTTTTTTTCATCCTTGCACCCTCTCATGTGACTCTATGCCCTCTAGTGGTGACGGGAGGCAACTTCTCCATCATTTCTCTCTGGAACTGTTGATGGTTTGTTTAATCAGCAGAGCCTGCAGGGCTGGTGGCCTCCAGGGAGAACCCATGAACTGGAGGCTCTGGCAGGGTGACTCCAGGAAGTGACCATGCTTCCTCAGCCCGGTTCTGGATGGAACTCGGAACCCTGGTTGCCAGGTAACGGGAGGCCAGCAGCAGCAACAGCAGCCTGGACAGACCAGCCGGTCCAGAGGAGCTGGAGAGATGAGTCTCTTCTGCTTCCAGACCTCCACGGGCTCAGGTCTCAGAGAAGACAGCGGTGGTCGCCTGTGCCGCTGCTGGAGACATGTGGTGCGCTCCCTGACACATTTCTGGCCTGTTCCCCACTGGGAGACCAAGGTAACCAGGGCCGTCCTGCAGCAGGGAAGCTTTCTGGTCCACCCCACCCCCCATCCACCGCGATCGCAGCCTGGAAGAGTGTTCCTGTTGGGACACTGAGGAACGCTTTTCATGCCTGCTTCCCGCTTAGGTGTAGGGAAATTGGTCATTGGTGCCCCTCGGGGTTTGCACACTTAAAGCCTCCCTCCTGCCCTGGTCCTTCCTCATAGCGAAAGGTAGTGAGCCTTCCTTCATGGCATCCTCATGCTCAGCAATGATCACATGGACTATGTGAAGCAGATGATTCCCTATTTGCCCACCTTCTGGCCCTTTATCCAAAGATTGCCACCATCTGGTTGGTTCTGGACCTGATGCTGAAAAGGCAGGAGAGTGGTTCCACCAGGGATCTAGCCAGCTCTCAGATCTTCTCCTGCTGTTTCCCAGGGCCAGTGCCCTGTGCCCTCACAGAACCGGACGTGTGAGTCCCAGCAGCCTGAGTCCCAGGCCAGACCCCTTAAAGTGACATGGCCAAACATGGGTGATTGTGGCAGGGTGGGGCTCTCACAGGTGCCATTCACCTTCCCCAGGGAATCTCACACACCACCATTTCTCATGCCCTGAGCGACCTTTCCCCGTTTGTGTAAAGGATTCTGGACCCCATTTGCACTGTTTGTTATGGATGGAGCCCCTAGCACCCCCACACCCATCCCTGGGAAGATTCTAATAGTTCCTTCTAGATGTCTGGGTGGCTTGGGGACATGGGGCAGTAGGGGTATCACCCCCATGAACTGTCACAGGTATAGATCCTTCAGGCGGAAAAGCAGACAAAGACATGAGTAGGCTTGGGGTGGAGGGGGAGGTGAGCAGGAAGGGGCGTTTAAGGCCAGGGTGGAGGGCCAATTTTGGCCAGGAGCCTCACCTTTGGGGTTCTCTACCTAGGGACTGTCCTCACGACCTAACCTGCTGGTAGAGGATAGAGGTTTCCCACTGGGCTCCTAGGTTTTGAGCAGCAGAGGGAGAGACAAAAAAGGAAAGGCCCTGGGGGATACCAATGCCCCCCCGCAGTTCCAAAGAGAGGCCAGACTCCCGACACAGTGTCCCTTTGTCCTGCTCTCACCCACAGTGCCATCTTCTCGTTCTTGTCCCAGTGGCTGCAGAAATTCCCCCAGGATTTCTCTGGGCCCCCGGACCTGGCCATCGTGAGACGGCTGCTGGACTATGCAAGGATCCATGTGCCCACTGCAGAGTCGGACTGCCAATCTGGGGAGATCCTCCGGGCAATGGATAAGCCCTAGATAAGCTTAAGCCTGAGAAGGAGGAGGAGAATTAGGAGGAGGATGAGGACCCGAGGGAGGCGCCTAGTGAGGTAGCAGCTGATTCCAACCCCGTGTCCCACAGGGGAAGTGTCCTGAAGCTCTGGCCAAGGAAGCAGAGGAGGAAGACTGTCAAATCGACTGTCCTGCGGGTAGGAGAGGGGACTGTGCCTTCCCTGGCATGGAGAGGCCATCTTGGGTTAGCTCACCCCATTCTGCGTGCCTTCAGGCTGCTCCCTTATCCCAGATGACGGCTCACCCCTTTCTTTGCCCAGATCCGGGGCTACTTGGGGCCTCAACTGCAGAGCTGTCCATGCAAGACACCTTGGTGGTACAGGAGAAATGGAGCCTGGTTTTGGAGGCAGATGCTAAGCCCAAAGAGGATGCTGAGATCCTGGATCCCATGGCTGCAGGATCCCCAGTCTTGCCAGAAGCTGGACCAGTGCAACCTCTGGCTTTAGCATCAGAGGACACACAGGCCCTTGTGGACTTGGCGGATGAGCTACTGTTTCTCTCCACTGTAGTGCACTTGGGGGCACCCATTCCCCTGTCCCCGCTGCCCGAGGTAGACATATAGTTCGTACAATTGCCGGCTGAGCTGCATCCAGCGCCTTCTCCCCTTAGAGAAAAGATTCCCTTAATTTTGTATATTTTTAAATTGCTGTTTTTCACTCTTGTGTTATTGTTGTTGGTTTCATAGTATTATTATTTAAAACGTGTTGCTTACTCAACTTAAGTGATGTATTCAGAGATGGGGCCTCCCCATCGGCCCACAGTGGGTGGCTTAGCCAAGGGGTATGGAGCCTGTTTTTGTTGAGAGTTTCCTGCGAGTTGGGCATGTGCATCCATCTATAGAAGATGCTGCCAGGTGTGTAGTTGGTGCGCAGGGGGTCTACTGGGATAGATTGAGCCCCAGAAAAAAAAGCCCAACAGGGCCAGTGCTTGACAGCAGAATTTTGGGGCCACAGCTGGGCCAAGAGCTAGGCTCTGAGGACCAGGACCAGGACCAGGACCAGGAACAGTACCAGGACCCAGCTCTGTGGACACTATCCCTGAGGGGAAAAAAACCCTATAATTTGAGATACAGAGTACATTTTGGGGGATCATTTAAATACATGATATTTCTACATAGCCATGCCTGTTTTAGAACTCAGTTTTGGAGCTGGGCATGGTGGCACACACCTGTAATCCCAGCACTCAGGGAAGAAGAGACTTGAATTTGAGGCCAGCCAGGTCTACAAAGTAGATCTAGGACAGCCAAGACTACACAAGGAAATTTTGTCTAAAAAACAAACAAATAAATGAACGAACAAACACAAAAGAGAGCTAATTGTGTGGACCAAGCTGACCATAATCTCAGAAAGATTAGGTTTCCATGGACTCCCACGTCTACGATGACAGGGATGCATCTCTGAGCAAAGCTAAGATATTTTTAATGACTTATTCTTGAATCAAGGAATGAATGGATAAAATAAGATGTACACAGGTAACATTTTTTTTCTTTTAATGAACAGTAATAAGTCTTCAAATTCTACATTTATTTACAATTGCAAAATCATTTCTGATGTTGTCAGTAAGTGGGTTTTCTCCTTTGCTTTAATTTCATCCATTGAAAAATGTTTGAGTATGTATGTGCCATGAGAGGACAACTTATTGCTGTTTACTATCTGTTTACATCCCATATATGAGTTTTCAACATGAAACCCAAAGAGTCTTTTGACCAGTGAAAGAACTGGCCCTTATTTAGGTTTAAAATTATTTATGTATGTGCTGGTGTGTGAATTTGTACATACAAAGGCCCAAGTATAGAAATATTAGAAAAATTCTATAGGAGTAATATTGGCTACCCAGAAATTGAGCTCAAATCATCAGGCTTAGAAACAACCAAGTATTCCCACTGAGACAACTCTCTGACATTCACTTGTAGATCTGAGACAGTTTTATGAATAAGTCTTTACTCCTAAGAATGAACTAACACATTCCAAAAAAAATGACAGCATTATATCATTTTAATTTGTACATAGCATTTATTATTATTATTATTATTATTATTATTATTATTATTATTATTATTTCATGTTCTTCCATCCTTATAGGACAATAGGTTTATAATCTGGATAGAAGACAATGTTTTACTGTTGTAATATTTCAATTAAGTTTATTTGAGTATCAATGAACTCAGTGGGGAATGTCTGTGGTAAGCAAAACTGGCAACATGACTTTGAACATATAACAATGACTAAAATAAACCCCACAAAGCTGTCACCAAGTCTTCATACATTTGTCATGGCCTAAGAACCCATAGTCAGATTACACATACACACACAACATGCTGTTTTGAAATAAATATCATTGCTGTTACATTATTCAGCACCTCTAGATAATTCTCTCAGAAGGCAGTACTTCAACATTATGTGTCATGTAGTAACTAATGGGAACATAAGAAGAATGGAACTTCAAATAACATATATATGTGTG
Source organism: Meriones unguiculatus (assembly GCF_030254825.1). Classification (NCBI taxonomy): domain Eukaryota; kingdom Metazoa; phylum Chordata; class Mammalia; order Rodentia; family Muridae; genus Meriones; species Meriones unguiculatus. The sequence continues at coordinate 2,718,703 of NW_026843645.1, forward strand.
TATATATATATATTCATATATATTTATGCATATATACATACATACATATACACTATTAAGCATTTTAACATTAATGTTGGTAAAAATAGAACACATTGGGGGAACATCTTCCACCCTTGGACGTGTACTCAGAAAGCTGACATGAGAATCAAGACTTCAAATGCAGCTTTGCCTAATTACTGACATCCAAATCAGGCTTGAAAACAAACATCTTAAAGGAATTTGTGAAAATGAAAAACAAAAGCACCATGCTTTCTCAGAGGCCCTTCATTGAAAAGCATGATCACATACCACATGGTATAAATAAGCAATGGATCACATAGATGATGGGAATCCCATTCTATACTTTTCAGCAGAAAAATACCTATCAGCAAGTGGAAATGCATTAGATCAACAGCAGCCACAGAAAGAATAACAGATTTACCTAATAAACTTCTGTGATTGGATTTGATACACATACATCAAACTTCAATACCTACTCCAATGTTTCAAAATATAGAACACAACCACAATTGGTGACTTCCTCCTTTACGTTATAAGTGAACATGGTAAATAATTTACTTCCTCCAAGGCTATGATGAAAAACAGATTAAAAAAAATTTTTTAGTAGATTCTTAGGGAGTACAGATTTTAGTATGTTTATCCTGTATTATATGTCTAATACCCACTTATGAGTGAGTAAATACCCTGTGTGTCTTTCTGCTTTTGGGATACCTCACTCAGGATGATCTTTTCTAGATCCCACCATTTGCCTGCCAGTTTCATGATTTCCTTATTTTTAAATGCTTAGTAGTATTCCCATGTGTAAAAGTACCACAATTCCTATATCCATTCCTCAATGGAGTGGGACCTGGGTTGTTTCCAGCTTCTGGCTATTACAAATAAAGCAGCTACAAACATGGTCCAGCAAATGTCCTTGTTGTACACTTGATCAAATTTTGGATATATACCTAGGAGTGGTATAGCTGGATCTGGAGGTAGCACTATTCCTAATTTTCTGAGAAATTACCACATTGATTTCCAAAGTGGTTGTACAAGTTTACATCACGACCAGACATGGAGGAGTGTTCCCCTTTTCACACATCCTCTCCAGCATGTGTTGTCACTTGAGTTTTCGATCTTTTCTGTTCGGATAGGTGTAATGTGATATCCTGGGTTCATTTTGATTTGTATTTCCCTGATGACTAAGGAAGACTTTTGAGGGGGCAGGAGTTCCACAAGGAGAGCATTGGGACTGATACTCCAACCAAAGACCATGCATGGAGATAACCTTGAACCTCTTCAACTCCTGCCCAGATATATTCCATGGCAGCTCAGTCTCCAAGTGAGTTTCCTAGTAATGGGAACAGGAACTGTCTTTGATATGAACTCAGTGTCTGGCTCTTTGGTCACCTCCCCTTGATGGGGGAGCAGGCCACAGTAGAGGACAATGCAGCCAGTTCTGATGAGATCTCATAGGCTAGGGTCAGATGAAAGTGGAGGAGGACCTCCCATATCAGTGGACTTTGGGACAGAAATGGGAGGAAGTTAGGAGTTTGAATAAAGGAGGGGATGAAGGATGGAGCCACAGCATGGATACAATGTGAATAAACTGTAATTTACAAAAACATAAATTTTTTTAAAGTTAAAAAAAAGAAACAACCTTCAGATACTAGAAGGTTTTTTTGTTTACATCCCAGGATATTGTTTTTTGAGAAAGAGATTTTCTGTATAGCCTTGACTGACCTGTCATACTTTCTAGACCAGGCAGGCCTTAAACTAACACAGATCCATTTCCTTCTGCCAGTCATAGTGCTAGTATTAGAGGCATTTGCCAACAATCCAGGCTTTGATTTTTTTAATTTAATTTAATGTTTTATTTTTGCGACATGGTATCTCAGTGCATCATTGCCAATCCAGGACTCTCTTTGTAAACCAGGCTGACCTTGAACTCACAGAGACCTACCTTCATCTGCCTCTCAAGTGCTGGGACTATGGATGTGTGTCACCATGCCTCGTAAGACTTTCTTATAGCCTTGTCACACTATGTGATTTCAGATATATCTAGCCACACATCTAGCCTGTTTTTTTAGACAATGTTTCTCTCTAGCCATGCATGTCCTGGACTTGCTTTGTAGACCAGGGTGACACTGAACTTACACAGCAGCATGCTTGTGTCTCCTAGAGAGACAGGATTAGAGATATGTGCCACAAAGCCTGGCTCAGATTTTTTATTTCAATAATATATCTATATGATTAAAACATAAATTGAAACATATACATATGATTAAAACAAAATGTATATATTAATATATAACATATTTATTAAATATATTGGTTTATATTACTATATTTAGTGAGAATATATTAATTATACATATGAATATTTTGGTATTTTGAGAGAGGGTTTCTCCTTTTAGCCTTGGCTATCTTGGACTAGATCTGTAGACCAGCCTGACCTTGAACTCACAGAGACTGGCCTGCTTCTGCCTGGCAGAGTACTGGGATTAAAGGCCTATGCCAACTCTTAGTATTTAGGCACCTGTTTCTGGCTTTCCTAGCAACCTGTGATGTCATTACGTGTTGACTGCCAGGGAGGGCAGGTGTGGTTACTTTGCTCCTTAAAAGGATCTGCCTGCCCACTTTGTCTCTCTCTTGGCCTCTCGCCCTCTTGCTATTGCCTTCTTGCGCTCTCCCCCTTCTCTGTTGGGGTGCCCCCTTCTCTCTCTTCCGCTATCATGTCCTGCTGTCTCCTTCTCTCTCTCTCTTCATCTCCATCTGAGAGACCACCTGAGAATGCAAACAACTGTAAAATAAAAAAACAGCTGTGACTATTCCCATCTTTGAATTAAAGCCAGAGCCACGTAGCTCTCAAAAGGCAGGATGAACTGCCCTGAGATAGGTTTTAAAAAATAACGGCAGGGTGAATTGTTTTGAGAAAACTCACAAATGGCCAAAAACTGTAAACAACTAGCTGTAAACTATCTTCATGCTATTCTTGCTGACCAATCAATGTATAGAGCAAAAGTGGCCAGATTTTTAAGTATAAAAATCCTGTGCTTTGCATGCTTGGGGTCGTCTCCTGTCTTTGGAGGGGTGACCGTATCACGATTGGAAAAACAAAAAACAAACAAACAAACAAACAAAAAACTCTTGCTTTTGCATGGAGTCGTGGTCTGTGGGGATTTCTGGGAAGGGCGCAATCTTGAACTCCTGAGCTGTGAGACCCCAGGCCTTACATTTTTGGTGCGTTTGACCAGGAAAGGGCGTGCCCCTTCCCCAACCCTCATCAGACTGAGTTCGGAGGTTGAGCTCAAAACAGGTTAGTCTAATTTCCGTTTTGCTTTGCTTGTTTCTGTCTTACCAATCTGTTTCTGTTTAGGCGCCTATCTAGACCTTTTTTTAGTCATCTGATCATTCATTGTGATAGACAGACGTATCAGACTATCACTTGACTGGGAACTGGAGGACGCTCCGGTTTGGGAGGCTAGGATTGGGACGCTCCTCCTCCCATCTATTTCCTGTTAGAGATGGCTGCCGCCAGGCAGCCTTTCAATCAGAGTTCTGTGGTACCACCCTCAAGGGCGTCCTTGTCTAATTGTCTGTCTCGTTCTCTTTGTCTCTATCTGTGTTTCCTCTTTGACTTTCTTGACAGACGACTTTATTATGGGACAAACTGTGACTACACCATTATCCCTCACCCTTGATCATTTCTCAGAGGTGAGATATAGGGCACATAACATTTCAGTTGAAGTTAAAAAGGGAAAATGGCAAACTTTCTGTTCCTCAGAGTGGCCTACTTTTCAGGTTGAATGGCCACACGAGGGCACCCTTCACCTTGACAAAATCCTTGCTGTCAAGATTAAGACCCTCCAGACTCCAGGAGGCCCTCTGTCTAAGGATCAGTGTGCATATTGCAAGGAGAAAGGACATTGGATCAAGGATTGTCCTAAAAGGACGAAAAAGCCAGAAAAACCGAATGCCCAAGCCCTGGAGACCCAGGTCCTAACCCTGGATGATGACAGTGATTAGGGGGGTAAAGAGTTTGACCCCTTACCCAGAGCCCAGGGTAACCCTTAAGATGGACGGGAAGCCAGTCGACTTCTTGGTGGACACTGGCTTCCAGCATTCTGTTCTGTTACAAGATTTTGAAGCTAAAAAAGAAGAAATCATCGGTCCAAGGAGCCACTGGATGTAAACAATACTCATGGACTACCCGAAGAATGGTGGACGTTGGAGTGGACCGGGTATACCACTCATTCTTAGTTCTCCCTGAATGCCCATACCCGCTGTTAGGGCGAGATATTCTAACTAAGATAGGAGCCCATATCCATTTTAGACCAGATGGCCCACATTTGACAGACAATAAAGGAGATCCCATTCATGTACTGACAATTCAACTGGAAGATGAATGCCGCCTTTCTGAAAAGGTGGTAAGTCCAGAAAAAGACATTGACTGGTGGCTACAGAGATTCCCCAGGCATGGGCTGAAACAGATGGCCTAGGAAAAGCAGAGAAACAGCTCCAGTTCTGATAGAGCTGAAGCCTCAGGCTACCCCAATCACGGTGTAACAATATCCAATGTCTAAGATAACCCGTGAGGATCCACCCTCACAAACAGAGGTTCCTTGATCTAGGGGTTCTCAGAAGGGGCTATTCTGCCTGGAATACTCTATTGCTGCCAATTCAGAAGCCTGGATGCAATGACTATTGACCCCTACAGGACTTGAGGGAAGTTAACAAACAGGTCATGGACTTACACCCTACCGCACCCAACACATATAACCTGTTGAGTTCCCCTCCCCCTGACAGGGTTTGGTATATGGTCCTGGACCTTAAGGACACATTTTATTTTTTTTAGTCTCCAACTCAGCCCTACCAGGCAAGACATTTTTGCTTTTGAATGGAAAGACCCAGACTCAGGGGACTCAGGTGAGCTTACATGGACTCAACTTCCTCAAGGTTTAAAAATTCTTCTACTATATTTGATGAAGCCCTTCACTTGGACCTGGCACACTTCCGGGCCACCAATCCCCAGGTAACTTTTCCCCAATATGTGGATGACATTCTATTAGCTGCAAATTGTAAAGAAACCTGCCTTAAAGCCACCAACTAGCTGTTACAAGAGCTGGGTGACCTTGGATATAGAGCATCAGCAATAAAGGCCCAGCTCTGCAGGAAACAGGTCAGTTATCAGGGACATATATTAAGAGAGGAAAAGAAATGGCTATCAGAGGCTAGAAAAGAGACTGTATTTCATATTCCCCCTCCACAGACTACTAAACAACTGAGGGAAATTTTAGGTACAGCAGGGTTTTGCCAGCTGTGGATTGCAGGATTTGCCAAGATGGCAGCCCATCTGTATGCCCTTACAAAGGGCAAAGACTTTCATCTGGGGAAAGGATGAACAAGCCACATTCGATAATATCAAACAAGCCTTAATGTCGGCCCTAGCATTGGGACTCCCTGATGTAACCAAACCTTTCCATCTTTATGTGGCTGAGAAACAGGGAATGGCCAAGGAGTTGCTAACACAGATAATTGGACCCTGGAAGAGACCAGTAGCCTATCTATCCAAAACGCTTGATTCAGTAGTGGCAAGATGGCCAACCTGCCTTCGAATAATAGCAGTAGTAGTGGCACTAGTAAAAGATGCAGACAAACTGACTCTATGACAGGACCTCACCATTTATGCTCCTCATGCCCCTGAGAGTGTCATAAGTCAGCCACCTGATTGCTGGCTCACGAACACTTGCATGACACCTTACCAGGCTTTGCACTTGAATAATGATAGAGTCACCTTTGAACTGGCTATGGAGCTAAACCCTGCCACCTTATTTACGGATCTAGAAATCCAGCCCCTGGAGCATGATTGTTTGCACGTTCTAGCAAAGGAACAGGGATGGTGCAAGGACTTGAAAGATCACCCTCTTCATAAAGCTGAGGTGACATACTATATGGATAGGAGCAGTTTTTTTGAGAATGGAAGAGAAAGGCAGAGGCAGTGGTGGTAGATGGACATAAGGTAATATGGGCCCAGGCATTGCCAGAGGGCACTTCTGTTCAGCAGGCTGAATTGATTGCTTTAACCCAGGATTTAACTCTGGAAAAGGGTAAAAAGATAAACATCTACACTGATAGTCAGTACGCCTCATAAAAAGCCCATGTGCATGGGGCCATCTATCATCAGAGAGGCCTGCTAACATCAGCTGGTAAAGAGATAAAAAATAAAAAGAGATAAAAAATAAAAACAAGATTCTGACTTTGCTCAATGCACTGTTGCTGCCCAACAAGGTAAGCATTATTCAATTCCTAGGACAGCAGAAGGTCGAGACTTCCAGGGCACCAAAGGGGAATAACATGGCCGATCAGGAGGCTAAAGTAGCTGCTAGAGGAAACTCTGCCCCAGTGGTATTAACAGCTGAACTGCCCAGAGAAGAATGACTAAACTGCTCAGAAACTGACTTAAAGTTAATATGGCAAAAATGGGATATTTAACACCAATGTGGGGGCATAGATTGACTCTAAAGGTAAGATAATTCTACCCCAGGAAGATGCTGAGAGATTGATAACTCAGATGCATAAGTGGACTTACTTGGGGGCAAAGAAATTGGCTGAAGTTGCCCTCCAATACCCGTACCGAATACTAAACCTCACCATCCTAACTGAGAGAGTGACTAGGACATGTGAACCTTGCCAGAGAGTAAACATAGGTAAGAATTTCCAGAGCCCAGGAAAGCGGCTAAGAGGAAGTAGACCCAGAATGCATTGGGAGGTGGATTTCACTGAAATTAAACCAGACAGGTATGACAATAAATATCTCCTGGTTTTTGTGGACACTTTTTCAGGATGGGTGGAAGATTTTCCCACAAAGAAAGAAACCACAATGGTCGTGACCAAAAGATTCTGGAAGACATTTTTCCTCAGTAAGGTATTCCAAAGCTAATTGGGTCAGACAATGGGCCAGCCTTCCTTGCTCAGGTAAACCAAGAGGTGGCCAGATTTCTGGGACTTGATTGGAAGTTACATCATGCTTATAGACCCCAAATCTCAGGACAAGTAGAGAGAATAAATAGAACTCTAAAAGAGACTCTCACAAAATTGACAATGGAGACTGGGGGTGACTGGGTGGTGCTTCTTCCCTTGGCCCTCTTTAGAGTCAGAAATACTCCCTACTAGGCTTAACTCCCTTTGAATTACTATATGGGGTTCCTGCTCTCCTACCTTGACTCTTCTTGGGGACCCTCTTGACATAACTAGTGGTAACTCTGACTTGTCCAGGCTAAAAGGACTGCAGCTTATGCAGAAAGAAATATGGAGCAAGGTTGACAGTGCATATGCGCCCAGGTCCTTGGAGGTGCCCCATCAGTTCCAGGTGGGAGATCTGGTATATGTGCAGTGACATGGCAGCCAGAATCTGGAACCTCAGTTGAAGGGTCCTTATTATATCCTGCTCACCACCCCAACTGCCAAAGTAGAGAGCATCACAGCTTGGGTCCATGTGTCACACGTTAAGCCTGCTCTTCATCAACCTGCAACACCTGGAAAGTCCAAGCCTACAGCAACCCACTAAAACTGAAACTCATCAGGGACAATAAACTCTCAGACCAGAACACCCCTTTGTCAGGGAAAGTATAAGTGAAGTTCAGGTCCTAATGCTCCAGAAAGAGTATCAACCTCTCCATGAGGTTGATCTACAATTTTAGGGTTAAAATTGAGGCAAAAAGGGGGGGTGTGAGAGACCACCTGGGAATGAGAAAAACAACAGTGATTATTTGAATTGAAGTCAGGTGTAGATAACTCTTGAAGGAAAGGGTCAACTGTTCTGAGAACAACTATCTACAACCACCTGTAAACTATCTACAACCACCTGTAAACTATGTACAACCAGCTGTATACTACCTAAAAGAAGGTGTAAACTATCTTCATGCTATTCTTGCTGAACAATCAATGTATAGAGCAAAAGTGGTTTCAATTTCAGGTATAAAACCCTGTCCTTTGCATATTTAGGGCTGTCTCCTGTCTTTGGAGGGGGGACCCTATAGAAATTGAAATAAAACGCTTGCTTTTGCCTCAAGTTGTGGTCTATGAGTGTTCCTGGGAAGGGCACAATCCTGAGCTCTTGAGCAGTGAGACTCCAGGTCTTACAACATGAAACTAAAATGCTTTTGCAATCCATTCTTTAGGTGGTGGAGCAGCTTATAAAATGGGAAACCTCTTTACAAGCTATACAACAGACAGGTTCAATTCTAGACCATTCAAAGAAGTCATAAAATGTAAACATGAACAAAAAAAAAAAAAAACAATCCAGAAAGATAATCCTCAGTGAGGTGTCCCAGAAGCAGAAAGACATACACGGTATACACTCACTTTCAAGTGGATGCTAGACCTATAAGATAGGATAAACAAACTAAAATCTGTACACCTAAAGAAGATAAATGAGAAAGAGGACCTAGGTAAGATGATCAATCCTCACTTAGAAAGACCAATGGGATGGATATAGGCAAAAACAAGAAACAGGACAGAAGCCTGCTCCAGAGGACCAATGAAAGACTCTACCTAGCAGTGTATCAAAGCAGATGCTGAGACTCATATCCAAATCTTGGGCAGAGCACAGGGAATCATATGAAAGAAGGGAGAGTTAGTGTGACCTGGAGAGGACAGGAACTATACAAGGACCAAATATATCAGCACAGGGGTCTTTTATGAGACTGTTTCTCCAACCAAGGACCTTGTATGCATATAACCTACCACCCCTGCTCAAATGTAGTCCATGTGAGCTCTGTATCCAAGTGGGTACCATACTAAGTGGAACAGGGACTATTTTAGACATGAATTCAGTGGCTCACTCTTTGAACTCCCCCCTCCCAAGAGAGAATCAGACTGCTAGGCCACAGAGGAGGATATATCAGCTAGTCCTGATGATACCTGATAAGCTAGGGTCAGTTGGAATAGGAGGAGGCCCTCCCCTATCAGTGGACTTAGAAAGGGGTAGGAAAGAGATGAGGGAAGGAGGGTAGGATAGGGAGGGAATGAGGGACTGGGATACAGCTGGGATACAAAGTTAATAAACTGTATCTAATATTAAAAAATAAAAATAAAAAAGTGGGACATATAACAAATTTCCTAAAGATGAAACACAAAATGCTGACAGTTTTTTGTTTCTTTGAAAACAGAATTTTTTTTCTGAACAATTTTCCTGTCCCAGGCTCTCTTTATAGAACAACCTGTGCTTGAACGCACAGAGATCCACCTACCTTTAACTTCCTGAGTGCTAGGAATGCAGGCGCTCACCAACAGCCCTAGCTGCTGACAGTTTATTTAGTTTTAGCATTTTATTTTTGTTGTTGTTTCATGCACTACATCTGAACTGCAGTTTCCTCTTCCTCCACTCCTCCCAGACACAATCTATCCACCACTACTCTGCCCAACTCTGCCCAGCTCACCTCTCCTTCATCCACTGCTTTTTTTCCATTTATTTTATTTTCAATGAAAAAAAAATGTGATGGCATAGCAAGTTATAATAAAACTAGGAACAATCCCTCACATCAGAGTTGGTCAAAGCAATACATGAGGAGAGAAAGTGTAGCTAAAGCAGGAAAAAGAGTCAGAGACACCCCCATTCTCACTGTTGGAAGTCCCTCAGCGAAATCAGGATAATAATCATAAGGTGTATGCCAACAACCTAGCTCACAAGACTCATAGAATGTTTATGTTTTTGTCCTTCAGTCTCTGATCCCCTATGAACTCAGTTGACTCAGTGGGCCATGTGCTTGTTGTGTCCTTAATATCTCTGGTTCCTACAATACATATTCCCTCATTTGTGGGGTTCCCCTGGATACATCATTGTGTTTGGATAAGGGTCTCTGCATCTGTTCCCATTAGATGCCTCGTGATGTCTCTCTGATGACAACTGGGCTAGGCACTCATCAATGATTATAGCATAGTATCTTTCATTGTCACTTCTTGTCTGTCATGTTTACAGATATCGTGTGTCTCTAGGTTATTTTGACTCTGGTTCATGGTCATCCAGGCAGTGTCAGGCATGGACTTCCCCTCATGGTGTGGGCCTCAATGTGTTTTCTGGAGTGTATTTCACATTATTGGGTTGGGGTTTTCCTTCTAGTATCTTCTGTAGGGCTGGATGGCTGCATATATACTGGGTATAGTAGTCTGGGTTGGCATCGGTGGTCTCTTCGTGTCTGCATGATATCCATCCAAGCCCTTCTGGCTTTCATAGTCTCTGCTGAGAATTCTAGTGTGATTCAGATAGGTCTACTCATTATTTGAATGCTATTTTGGTATTAGCAGTGTCATGCATAGAACAGTTAATTTTCATGGTGTCATCCCCATATAAAATAGAATCTCTGTAACCTGAGAAAATAAAAAATGAACACACTATAATGTGTGTTGAGTGAATTAAGACGAAGAAGGGACTAATTTGAGGTAAAAATAAACTATATATAAATGCTGCAAAAAATTAAAATACTTGTAATTCAATTATGATATTTTAGAATATAACTGCATCAAAAAATTTAATTCCTATGCCATCAATATACCCAAAAATGTATGTAGCATTTTGCCTTTGCATGATGATGAATATTTTTCTATAACTCCTCATATGAAAAGTACTGTTGTTTAAGTGATTTCTGAATGAATTACATAACATTATTAAAAGCAGAAAATTTGGTAGTTCTATGTGAAAGATAATTATATGCATAGTTTATGTTCCCTCTAACTCTCTCTTTATAGGAAAGGATTTATGAAAATGATTTACAATCTGTGAGTCAATTAATTCAACAGTGGATGCCTAAAAATGGAAAATCGAGGAATCTATCAGTGGCTTAGTCCATGAGGCTGGTTGGCTCAACTCACCTTCATATACACAGAACTCCTCAAGAAGAAGGTTCTATAGTCAATGAAGAAATAGACTTGCTACCAAAGCGAAAAAGAACAGGCAAAGAGTAAAACATTCCTTCTTCCATGTCCTTGTATAGGTTTCCAGTAGAAGATGAGGCAAAGATGAGTGGTTGGTTTTGCAGTATGAAGATATGGATTAAAGTTATATTTTTCAGCTTTATAGATCCAGAAGAGAAGTAGAGAAGACTATTTCAAACAAGCAAGAGTACTTTACAATTGTGTCCTTAATTTGGGTGTTTTGCTTAATTCCATATGCAGTCAAGTTAAAAACCAAGAGTCATGATCACACCTCTTTTCAGCTTGAAAGATAATCATATCTCCTCTTTACATTAACTTCCAAATGAAAAGAATAACAGGTCATACTAATGCCTAAAAATAATTTAATGACGCAGAGTACAACAGCAGACAAATTACATATTTATCTTGATAATAACTGAAGCTAACATTATATTACTGTCCTTCAAAACCGTCCAGGTTAGAAACAACAAAGTCCAGGTTAGAAACAACTCTCCACCGCCGCTGGGCCACTCCACAACACCTCCCTCATAGGGCAACCCACATTAAGCACAAGGATTCACCTCCCACCTGCTAGGTGTATGTAGGGTCCCTAGGTCCAGACCAAGCATGCTCCTTATTTGATGGCTCAGTCTCTGCAAGCCCCCTGGGGGCTGGGGCAGCTGTTTCTGTTGGTCTTCTTGTGAGGTTCCCTGCACCTCCAGGACCTTCCATCTTTTCCCCAACACTTACTCAGGATCGCTAGAGCTCTGCACCTTTCTTAGGTGCAAGTCTGAGCATCTGTCCAAGCTTATTTCTGGCTGGAGTCTCTGAGACAATGGTCAGGTTAGGGTCCAGGCAACCGGGTTTTACAGTCCCAATTCTGGGCGTTCTCAATGTGGTCAAATATCATCCAACAGAGCCTGATATTCTTCTTCTGTGAGAGGAGCCTCGAGTGTTGGTTCGATCTGCTCCCATGGTACATCTGGGTCCAGAGCGGCTGGTCCCTGTTCCTCTTCCACTGTTCTCGCCAGTTGCTCCAGGAAGAGCTGGACAGGGCAGGAGTTGCTGGATTCTGGGTAGGCCTCTGTGAAGAAGGTGAGTTCGCGTCTTGACATCAACGCTTCTGCACACTGGCCTCCTGCAGAACCCGATGTCAACAAGCTGTCGCGGGAAGCCTCCTGCTCAATGCAACACGATGCTCCAGGAGCCCTTTCCGGGCCAGGAGAGGCAGGCAGGTCCTCACCTTTAGCTGTGCTGCCTCCAGCGCGGCCTTTCTGCCTGGCCTTTCTGTTCTGGAACCATATGTGGACGGTGTCCTCAGGCAAACCTGTGCTCAGGGCCAGTTGCACCCTCGTGGCATAGTCTGGGGATGGAGAGATCTCAAAAGCTTGCACTAGCATGCTGATCTGCGCTGGACTAAGCCGCGTTCGAGGCCTTCTCCGTTCTGAGGGCGGGCCTCTTGCTTGTTGTACCCTGGCGACAAGCTTTTCAGGAGGCTGTTGGGAGGCTTCATGGCTGGAGCCTGCGGTGGTCTGCTTTGAGGTCTTCCTCGACATGCCAGTTCTGTTTCTGCGGTTTTGAAACCACACGCGGATGGAGGACTCTGGAACTCCGAATTCCCTGGCCAGTTCCTGCCTGGTCCTGAAGCTCGGGTAAGGTGTCTTGGCAAAAACTGAGAGCAAGACCTCCTTCTGCTTGGCCTGCCAAACAGTCTTTTGACGCCGGGATGTCTTTGCCGTGCTGCAGCCAACCACATCTGCCTGATCTTCCATCCTGCTGAAGACACTTTGACAGGAGTTCTTCCTCTCCAGTGTGTACTCAGAACAACACCCAGGAAAGTGCAGACTATGGCAAATGCGTAAAGTGTCTGCTGCTCACCCTTAAATACCGACCTGAAGCCCCACCCACTCCCTCGAGGCCTCCAATTACAGGCCAAACCGTGGAACGCTCTTCTGCTTCCAAACTGTGAAACCCTTCCTTCCTCTTGCGAATTTTCCCATATCCCACCCTAAAGCAGCCTTTCCAGAAACAGTTGGCCTTGTGTTCTACCCAAATTCCACTGCTTAGCTCACAGTACGCACCTGTGTTGGCCCACAAGGAGTTTGAGGGGAGAGTCTAAGGCACGGCTTCTGATGATCAGGCAAGGAGAAGAGGCATAAGCCAGGAGCAGTCTTTGCCTACTTTAACAAGGTCATTCATTCAGCTCTGGCTGATGCTCAAGGAGGAACGTGGCTAGAACAGATCTTGCACTCTGCGTGTGCCGTCTGCCTTAAGTTCCTTTGAGCTCCAGTCACCCGGTGTATGATTTCAACAATTTAATATGGTTAGGACCCTGCAAGTCTAAGCATTTGGGCAAAGAGTAGACTTATCCTGCAGAAAGACTCCTGGAATTATTTCTGAATTTCTCCTTCAGTGGCAGACTACAGAAGGTGTCAACTTCACTCTTGGACCCTCTGGTTCCACCTATTTAATCCACCATACACTTTGTGCGTGTAGAAGGCAATCTCCCACAGCCTTTCTTGAATGTCTGATGGAGGCATACAGCTGGTTTACAACCTATGACCCTACCTCAGATGAGTGTAAGCCAATGGTGACTATAATCTTTATAGACCAGTCAGCCAGAGATATTTGTAGAAAGCTCCAGAAAATAAAGGGTTTACAGGACAAGTCGTTGAAGGATTTAGTGCAGGTGGCAGAAAAGGTTTTAGACAGCTGGGATATGGAAGAAGAGAAAGAGGAAAGAAAGCAGAAAGAGCAGGAAGTGAGAGAAAGAGAAAGGAAAAGAGGCAAGACAGAAAGTTGACTAAGATCCTGGCCACTGTAGTGCAGTCATAATGATAGGGAGAGAGTTCCTGGAAATCAGAGGGGCCCTCTGTCTAAGGAATAGTATGCCTATTGCAAGGAGAAAGGACACTGGATCAAGAATTGTCCCAAAAGAAAATTGAAGCCCTACACCGGGACCTGGCACACTTCTGGGCCACCAATCCCCAGGTAACTCTTTTCTGATATGTGGATCATATACTATTAGCTGCAGATTATAAAGAAACCTTACTTGAAGCCACAGATCAGCTGTTGCAAGAGCTGGGTGACCTTGGCTATAGACTGTCGGCGAAAAATGCTCATCTCTGCAGGAAACAGGTCAGTTAAGAGGTGGCTATCGGAGGCTAGAAAAGAGACTGTATTTTATATTCCCCCTTCATGGACTACTGAACAACTGAGGGAAATTTTAAGTAAAGAAGTATTTGCCAAGATGGCAGCCCCTCTGTATCCCCTTACAAAGGGCATTGATTCTTGCATCTGGGGAAAGGATGAACAAGCTGCATTTGATAATATCAAACAAGCCTTAATGTCTGCCCCAGCTTTGGTACTCAGATTGTGACCAAAACCTTCCATCTCTATGTGGCCGAGAATCAGGGAATGGCCAACAGATGCTAACACAGTAAATTGGACCCTGGAAGAGACTAGTAGCCTATCTATCCAAAAAGCTTGATTCAGCAGCGGCAGGATGGCCAACCTGCCTGTGAATAATAGCAGCAGTGGCGGCACTCGTAAACGATGCAGACAAACTGACTCTGGGACAGGACCTCACCATCTATGCTCGTCTTGCCCCTGAGAGTGTCATAAGGCAGCCAACTGATCGCTGGCTCACGAACACCTGTATGACATAATACCAGGCTTTGCTATTGAATAAAGGTAGAGTCACCCTTGCCCTGGCTATGGAGCTAAACCCTGCCACCTTATTGTAGGATCCAGAAATCCAGACCATGGAGCATGATTTGCAGGTTCTAGCAAAGGAACAGGGATGGCGAAAGGACTTGAAAGAGCAACCAATTCCTGATGCGGAGGTGACATACTATATGGATGGGAGCAGTTTTTTGTAGAACGGAAAGAGAAAGGCAGAGGCAGTGGTGGTAAATGGACATAAGGTATTCTGGGCCCAGGCGTTGCCGGAGGGCACATCTGTTCAGGGAGCTGAATTGATTGTTTGAATCCAAGCATTAACTCTGGAAAAGGGTAAAAAGACAAACATCTACACTGATAGTTGGTTCACCTTACCAACAGCCCATGTACATGGGGCCATCTATCAGCAGAGAGGCCTGCTAACATCAGCCGGTAAAGAGATAAAAAATAAAAAAAAAATGAGATTCTGGCTTTGGTCAATGCCCTGTTGCTGCCCGACAAGGTAAGCATTATTCATTTCCCGGGACAGCAGAAGGGGACTTCCAGGGCAGCAAAGGGGGATAACATGGCCAATCGGGAGGCTAAAGCAGCTGCTAGAGGAAACTCTGTCCTGGTGGTACTAACTGCTGAACTGCCCAGAGAAGAATGACTAAACTACTCAGAAAGTGACTTAAAGTTAATATGGCAAAAAAAAAAAAAAAAAAAAAAAAAAAAAAGGATATTTGACACCGACGTGGGGGCATGGATTAACTCCAAAGGTAAGATCATTCTACCCCAGGAAGATGCTGAGAGATTAATAACTCAGATGTATAAATGGATTCACTTGAAGGCAAAGAAATTGGCTGAAGTTGTCCGCCAATCCCAGTCCCTAATACTAAACCTCACCCCCTTGAGTGAGTGAGTGACTAGGGCGTGTGAACCTTGCCAGAGTGTAAACATAGGTAAGAATTTCCAGAGCCCAGGGAAGTGGCTGAGAGGAACTGTGGCAGCCTTTTTGGAGTATATGGCAAATTTTGAGTTAATGGCCTCTGAGCAGTGGAACGCTGCCTATTGGCTTTGGCTATTTTCCAAAGTCCAGTTTCTTATAAACTGACCTTGGTGGTCCTACAGCAGACTGCTCTGACCCTGAGAAACTGTGTGCAACCATAGTAACCAGACAGCAGGCTCTGTGTAACCTTGAGTGAGCTCTCCTATGTTCTGACCAAGTAAAGCTCCTACATGAGAAACTGCTTGTACTTTTCTGCCTACTTAAGTGTTAACCTGACGTCCATTAAATCAACACCTGGATAAGCATGTAGACTTGGTGTCCTTCTCTGTGTCACCCTGTCTCTCTCTTTCTCCCAGCCCTCTCTCAGGTGGTATTCAGCTGTCACTGCTGGCCAGTGACAAGGAACTAGACCTGGAATGCATTGGGAAGTGGATTTCACTGAAAGTAAACCATCCAGGTACAGCAATAAATATCTCCTGGTTTTTGTAGACACTTTCTCAGGATGGGTGGAAGCTTTTCCCACAAAGAAAGAAACCTCCCTGGTCATGGCCAAAAAGATTCTGGAAGACATTTTTCCTCGGTTTGGTATTCCAAAGGTAATTGGGTCAGACAATGGGTCAACCTTCATTGCTCAGTTAAGCCAGGAGGTGGCCAGGTTTCTGGGGCTTGACTGTAAGTTACATTGTGCTTATAGACCCCAAAGTTCAGGACATTTAGAGAGAATGAATAGAACTCTCAAAGAGATTCTCACCAAATTGAACATGGAGACTGGCGGTGACAAGGCGGTGCTCCTTCCCTTGGCCCTCTTTAGGGTCAGAAATACTCTCTCCATATAGGTTTAACACCCTTCGAACTACTATATGGGTTTCTGTTCCCTGACTCTTCTTGGGTACCCCCTTGATAAAACTAGTGGTAAATCTGCTTGTACAGGCTGAAAGAATTGCAGCTTATTCAGAAAGAAATTTGGAGCAAGGTTGGCAGTGCATATGTGCCTGGGTCCTTTTAGGTGCCCCATCAGTTCCACGTTGAAGATCTGGTATATGTGCAGTGACATGGCAGCCAGAATCTGGAACCTCAGTTGAAGGGTCCTTATTACATCTTCCTTACCACGCCAACTGCTGTCAAAATAGAGGGCATCATAGCTTGAATCCACGTGTCACATGTTAAGCCGGCTTTTCATCAACCTGCAACACCTGGAAACTCCAAGCCTCCAGCTACCGGCTGAAACTGAAACTCATCAGGGACAATAAACTCTCAGACAAGAACTCCCCTTTTTCTGGGAAAGTATAAGTGCAGTTCAGGTCCTGATGCTCCAGAAAGAGTATCAACCTCTCCATGAGGTTGATCCACAATTTTAGGGTTAAAATTGAGGCAAAAAAGGGGGGGTGAGAGACCACCTGGGAATGAGAAAAACAACAGTGATTATTTGAATTGAAGTCAGGTGTAGATAACTCTTGAAGGAAAGGGTCAACTGTTCTGAGAACAACTATCTACAACCACCTGTAAACTATCTACAACCAGCTGTATACTACCTAAAACCAGGTGTAAACTATCTTCATGCTATTCTTGCTGAACAATCAATGTATAGAGCAAAAGTGGTTTCAATTTCAGGTATAAAACCCTGTCCTTTGCATATTTAGGGCTGTCTCCTGTCTTTGTAGGGGGACCCTATAGAAATTGGAATAAAACTCTTGCTTTTGCCTCAAGTTGTGGTCTATGAGTGTTCCTGGGAAGTGCACAATCCTGAGCTCCTGAGCAGTGAGACTCCAGGTCTAACAACATGAAACTAAAATGCTTTTGCCATCCATTCTTTAGGTGGTGAAGCAGCTTATAAAATGGGAACCCACTGTTCCAGCTATGCAACAGACAGCTTTATATCTAGACCATTCAAAGAAGTCATAAAATGTAAACATGAAGAAACAAACAAACAAACAATCTAGAAAAGATCATCCTGAGTGAGGTATCTCAGAAGCAGAAAGACATACACGGTATATACTCGATTTTAAGTGGAGGCTAGACCTATAATATAGGATAAACATACTAAAATCTATAAAAAGATAAACAAGAAAGAGGACCTGGGTTAAGGTGATCAATCCTCACCTAGAAAGACAAATGGGATGGACATAGGAGAAAACAAGAAACAGGACCCTAGCCTACCACAGAGGACCTGGGAAAGACTCTACCTAGTAGTATATCAAAGCAGGTGCTGAGACTCATAACCAAACCTTGGGCAGAGCACAGGGAATCATATAAAAAAAGGGGGAGTTAGTGTGACCTGGAGAGGGCAGGAACTCCACAAGGACCAAATATATCAGGGCACAGGGGTCTTTTATGAGACTGTATCTCCAACCAAGGACAATGTACGCATAGAACCTAGCACCCCTGCTCAAATATAGTCCATGTTAGCTCTGTCTCCAAGTGGGTACCATACTAAGTGGAACAGGGACTATTACAGACATGAACTCAATGGCTGGCTCTTTGACTTCCCCCCTCACAAGGCAGGATCAGATTTGCTAGGTCACAGAGGAGGACATTGCAGCAAAACTGATGATGCCTGATAATCTAGGGTCAGTTGGAACAGGCAGAAGCCCTCGCCTATCAGTAGACTTGGAAAGATGTAGGTAGTAGATGAGGGAAGGAGGGTAGGAAAGGGAGGGAATGAGGGGACTGGTCTACAGCTTGGATACAAAGTTAATAAACTGTATCTAATATTAAAAAAATAAAAAGTAAAAAAGTGGAACATAAAACAAAGTTCCTAAAGATGAAACACAAAATGCTGACAGTTTTTTGTTTCTTTGAAAACAGAATTTTTTTTCTGAACAATTTTCCTGTCCCAGGCTCTCTTTATAGAACAACCTGTGCTTGAACGCACAGAGATCCACCTACCTTTAACTTCCTGAGTGCTAGGAATGCAGGCGCTCACCAACAGCCCTAGCTGCTGACAGTTTATTTAGTTTTAGCATTTTATTTTTGTTGTTGTTTCATGCACTACATCTGAACTGCAGTTTCCTCTTCCTCCACTCCTCCCAGACACAATCTATCCACCACTACTCTGCCCAACTCTGCCCAGCTCACCTCTCCTTCATCCACTGCTTTTTTTCCATTTATTTTATTTTCAATGAAAAAAAAAATGTGATGGCATAGCAAGTTATAATAAAACTAGGAACAATCCCTCACATCAGAGTTGGTCAAAGCAATACATGAGGAGAGAAAGTGTAGCTAAAGCAGGAAAAAGAGTCAGAGACACCCCCATTCTCACTGTTGGAAGTCCCTCAGCGAAATCAGGATAATAATCATAAGGTGTATGCCAACAACCTAGCTCACAAGACTCATAGAATGTTTATGTTTTTGTCCTTCAGTCTCTGATCCCCTATGAACTCAGTTGACTCAGTGGGCCATGTGCTTGTTGTGTCCTTAATATCTCTGGTTCCTACAATACATATTCCCTCATTTGTGGGGTTCCCCTGGATACATCATTGTGTTTGGATAAGGGTCTCTGCATCTGTTCCCATGAGATGCCTCGTGATGTCTCTCTGATGACAACTGGGCTAGGCACTCATCAATGATTATAGCATAGTATCTTTCATTGTCACTTTTTGTCTGTCATGTTTACAGATATCGTGTGTCTCTAGGTTATCTTGACTCTGGTTCATGGTCATCCAGGCAGTGTCAGGCATGGACTTCCCCTCATGGTGTGGGCCTCAATGTGTTTTCTGGAGTGTATTTCACATTATTGGGTTGGGGTTTTCCTTCTAGTATCTTCTGTAGGGCTGGATGGCTGCATATATACTGGGTATAGTAGTCTGGGTTGGCATCGGTGGTCTCTTCGTGTCTGCATGATATCCATCCAAGCCCTTCTGGCTTTCATAGTCTCTGCTGAGAATTCTAGTGTGATTCGGATAGGTCTACTCATTATTTGAATGCTATTTTGGTATTAGCAGTGTCATGCATAGAACAGTTAATTTTCATGGTGTCATCCCCATATAAAATAGAATCTCTGTAACCTGAGAAAATAAAAAATGAACACACTATAATGTGTGTTGAGTGAATTAAGACGAAGAAGGGACTAATTTGAGGTAAAAATAAACTATATATAAATGCTGCAAAAAATTAAAATACTTGTAATTCAATTATGATATTTTAGAATATAACTGCATCAAAAAATTTAATTCCTATGCCATCAATATACCCAAAAATGTAGGTAGCATTTTGCCTTTGCATGATGATGAATATTTTTCTATAACTCCTCATATGAAAAGTACTGTTGTTTAAGTGATTTCTGAATGAATTACATAACATTATTAAAAGCAGAAAATTTGGTAGTTCAATGTGAAAGATAATTATATGCATAGTTTATGTTTCCCTCTAACTCTCTCTTTATAGGAAAGGATTTATGAAAATGATTTACAATCTGTGAGTCAATTAATTCAACAGTGGATGCCTAAAAATGGAAAATCGAGGAATCTATCAGTGGCTTAGTCCATGAGGCTGGTTGGCTCAACTCACCTTCATATACACAGAACTCCTCAAGAAGAAGGTTCTATAGTCAATGAAGAAATAGACTTGCTACCAAAGCGAAAAAGAACAGGCAAAGGGTAAAACATTCCTTCTTCCATGTCCTTGTATAGGTTTCCAGTAGAAGATGAGGCAAAGATGAGTGGTTGGTTTTGCAGTATGAAGATATGGATTAAAGTTATATTTTTCAGCTTTATAGATCCAGAAGAGAAGTAGAGAAGACTATTTCAAACAAGCAAGAGTACTTTACAATTGTGTCCTTAATTTGGGTGTTTTGCTTAATTCCATATGCAGTCAAGTTAAAAACCAAGAGTCATGATCACACCTCTTTTCAGCTTGAAAGATAATCATATCTCCTCTTTACATTAACTTCCAAATGAAAAGAATAACAGGTCATACTAATGCCTAAAAATAATTTAATGACGCAGAGTACAACAGCAGACAAATTACATATTTATCTTGATAATAACTGAAGCTAACATTATATTACTGTCCTTCAAAACCGTCCAGGTTAGAAACAACAAAGTCCAGGTTAGAAACAACTCTCCACCGCCGCTGGGCCACTCCACAACACCTCCCTCATAGGGCAACCCACATTAAGCACAAGGATTCACCTCCCACCTGCTAGGTGTATGTAGGGTCCCTAGGTCCAGACCAAGCATGCTCCTTATTTGATGGCTCAGTCTCTGCAAGCCCCCTGGGGGCTGGGGCAGCTGTTTCTGTTGGTCTTCTTGTGAGGTTCCCTGCACCTCCAGGACCTTCCATCTTTTCCCCAACACTTACTCAGGATCGCTAGAGCTCTGCACCTTTCTTAGGTGCAAGTCTGAGCATCTGTCCAAGCTTATTTCTGGCTGGAGTCTCTGAGACAATGGTCAGGTTAGGGTCCAGGCAACCGGGTTTTACAGTCCCAATTCTGGGCGTTCTCAATGTGGTCAAATATCGTCCAACAGAGCCTGATATTCTTCTTCTGTGAGAGGAGCCTCGAGTGTTGGTTCGATCTGCTCCCATGGTACATCTGGGTCCAGAGCGGCTGGTCCCTGTTCCTCTTCCACTGTTCTCGCCAGTTGCTCCAGGAAGAGCTGGACAGGGCAGGAGTTGCTGGATTCTGGGTAGGCCTCTGTGAAGAAGGTGAGTTCGGGTCTTGACATCAACGCTTCTGCACACTGGCCTCCTGCAGAACCCGATGTCAACAAGCTGTCGCGGGAAGCCTCCTGCTCAATGCAACACGATGCTCCAGGAGCCCTTTCCGGGCCAGGAGAGGCAGGCAGGTCCTCACCTTTAGCTGTGCTGCCTCCAGCGCGGCCTTTCTGCCTGGCCTTTCTGTTCTGGAACCATATGTGGACGGTGTCCTCAGGCAAACCTGTGCTCAGGGCCAGTTGCACCCTCGTGGCATAGTCTGGGGATGGAGAGATCTCAAAAGCTTGCACTAGCATGCTGATCTGCGCTGGACTAAGCCGCCTTCGAGGCCTTCTCCGTTCTGAGGGCGGGCCTCTTGCTTGTTGTACCCTGGCGACAAGCTTTTCAGGAGGCTGTTGGGAGGCTTCATGGCTGGAGCCTGCGGTGGTCTGCTTTGAGGTCTTCCTCGACATGCCAGTTCTGTTTCTGCGGTTTTGAAACCACACGCGGATGGAGGACTCTGGAACTCCGAATTCCCTGGCCAGTTCCTGCCTGGTCCTGAAGCTCGGGTAAGGTGTCTTGGCAAAAACTGAGAGCAAGACCTCCTTCTGCTTGGCCTGCCAAACAGTCTTTTGACGCCGGGATGTCTTTGCCGTGCTGCAGCCACCCACATCTGCCTGATCTTCCATCCTGCTGAAGACACTTTGACAGGAGTTCTTCCTCTCCAGTGTGTACTCAGAACAACACCCAGGAAAGTGCAGACTATGGCAAATGCGTAAAGTGTCTGCTGCGCACCCTTAAATACCGACCTGAAGCCCCACCCACTCCCTCGAGGCCTCCAATTACAGGCCAAACCGTGGAACGCTCTTCTGCTTCCAAACTGTGAAACCCTTCCTTCCTCTTGCGAATTTTCCCATATCCCACCCTAAAGCAGCCTTTCCAGAAACAGTTGGCCTTGTGTTCTACCCAAATTCCACTGCTTAGCTCACAGTACGCACCTGTGTTGGCCCACAAGGAGTTTGAGGGGAGAGTCTAAGGCACGGCTTCTGATGATCAGGCAAGGAGAAGAGGCATAAGCCAGGAGCAGTCTTTGCCTACTTTAACAAGGTCATTCATTCAGCTCTGGCTGATGCTCAAGGAGGAACGTGGCTAGAACAGATCTTGCACTCTGCGTGTGCCGTCTGCCTTAAGTTCCTTTGAGCTCCAGTCACCCGGTGTATGATTTCAACAATCTAAATATGGTTAGGACCCTGCAAGTCTAAGCATTTGGGCAAAGAGTAGACTTATCCTGCAGAAAGACTCCTGGAATTATTTCTGAATTTCTCCTTCAGTGGCAGACTACAGAAGGTGTCAACTTCACTCTTGGACCCTCTGGTTCCACCTATTTAATCCACCATACACTTTGTGCGTGTAGAAGGCAATCTCCCACAGCCTTTCTTGAATGTCTGATGGAGGCATACAGCTGGTTTACAACCTATGACCCTACCTCAGATGAGTGTAAGCCAATGGTGACTATAATCTTTATAGACCAGTCAGCCAGAGATATTTGTAGAAAGCTCCAGAAAATAAAGGGTTTACAGGACAAGTCGTTGAAGGATTTAGTGCAGGTGGCAGAAAAGGTTTTAGACAGCTGGGATATGGAAGAAGAGAAAGAGGAAAGAAAGCAGAAAGAGCAGGAAGTGAGAGAAAGAGAAAGGAAAAGAGGCAAGACAGAAAGTTGACTAAGATCCTGGCCACTGTAGTGCAGTCATAATGATAGGGAGAGAGTTCCTGGAAATCAGAGGGGCCCTCTGTCTAAGGAATAGTATGCCTATTGCAAGGAGAAAGGACACTGGATCAAGAATTGTCCCAAAAGAAAATTGAAGCCCTACACCGGGACCTGGCACACTTCTGGGCCACCAATCCCCAGGTAACTCTTTTCTGATATGTGGATCATATACTATTAGCTGCAGATTATAAAGAAACCTTACTTGAAGCCACAGATCAGTTGTTGCAAGAGCTGGGTGACCTTGGCTATAGACTGTCGGCGAAAAATGCTCATCTCTGCAGGAAACAGGTCAGTTAAGAGGTGGCTATCGGAGGCTAGAAAAGAGACTGTATTTTATATTCCCCCTTCATGGACTACTGAACAACTGAGGGAAATTTTAAGTAAAGAAGTATTTGCCAAGATGGCAGCCCCTCTGTATCCCCTTACAAAGGGCATTGATTCTTGCATCTGGGGAAAGGATGAACAAGCTGCATTTGATAATATCAAACAAGCCTTAATGTCTGCCCCAGCTTTGGTACTCAGATTGTGACCAAAACCTTCCATCTCTTATGTGGCCGAGAATCAGGGAATGGCCAACAGATGCTAACACAGTAAATTGGACCCTGGAAGAGACTAGTAGCCTATCTATCCAAAAAGCTTGATTCAGCAGCGGCAGGATGGCCAACCTGCCTGTGAATAATAGCAGCAGTGGCGGCACTAGTAAACGATGCAGACAAACTGACTCTGGGACAGGACCTCACCATCTATGCTCGTCTTGCCCCTGAGAGTGTCATAAGGCAGCCAACTGATCGCTGGCTCACGAACACCTGTATGACATAATACCAGGCTTTGCTATTGAATAAAGGTAGAGTCACCCTTGCCCTGGCTATGGAGCTAAACCCTGCCACCTTATTGTAGGATCCAGAAATCCAGACCATGGAGCATGATTTGCAGGTTCTAGCAAAGGAACAGGGATGGCGAAAGGACTTGAAAGAGCAACCAATTCCTGATGCGGAGGTGACATACTATATGGATGGGAGCAGTTTTTTGTAGAACGGAAAGAGAAAGGCAGAGGCAGTGGTGGTAAATGGACATAAGGTATTCTGGGCCCAGGCGTTGCCGGAGGGCACATCTGTTCAGGGAGCTGAATTGATTGTTTGAATCCAAGCATTAACTCTGGAAAAGGGTAAAAAGACAAACATCTACACTGATAGTTGGTTCACCTTACCAACAGCCCATGTACATGGGGCCATCTATCAGCAGAGAGGCCTGCTAACATCAGCCGGTAAAGAGATAAAAAATAAAAAAAAAATGAGATTCTGGCTTTGGTCAATGCCCTGTTGCTGCCCGACAAGGTAAGCATTATTCATTTCCCGGGACAGCAGAAGGGGACTTCCAGGGCAGCAAAGGGGGATAACATGGCCAATCGGGAGGCTAAAGCAGCTGCTAGAGGAAACTCTGTCCTGGTGGTACTAACTGCTGAACTGCCCAGAGAAGAATGACTAAACTACTCAGAAAGTGACTTAAAGTTAATATGGCAAAAAAAAAAAAAGGGGGATATTTGACACCGACGTGGGGGCATGGATTAACTCCAAAGGTAAGATCATTCTACCCCAGGAAGATGCTGAGAGATTAATAACTCAGATGTATAAATGGATTCACTTGAAGGCAAAGAAATTGGCTGAAGTTGTCCGCCAATCCCAGTCCCTAATACTAAACCTCACCCCCTTGAGTGAGTGAGTGACTAGGGCGTGTGAACCTTGCCAGAGGAAGAGGCTGAGAGGAACTGTGGCAGCCTTTTTGGAGTATATGGCAAATTTTGAGTTAATGACCTCTGAGCAGTGGAACGCTGCCTATTGGCTTTGGCTATTTTCCAAAGTCCAGTTTCTTATAAACTGACCTTGGTGGTCGTACAGCAGACTGCTCTGACCCTGAGAAACTGTGTGCAACCATAGTAACCAGACAGCAGGCTCTGTGTAACCTTGAGTGAGCTCTCCTATGTTCTGACCAAGTAAAGCTCCTACATGAGAAACTGCTTGTACTTTTCTGCCTACTTAAGTGTTAACCTGACGTCCATTAAATCAACACCTGGATAAGCATGTAGACTTGGTGTCCTTCTCTGTGTCACCCTGTCTCTCTCTTTCTCCCAGCCCTCTCTCAGGTGGTATTCAGCTGTCACTGCTGGCCAGTGACAAGGAACTAGACCTGGAATGCATTGGGAAGTGGATTTCACTGAAAGTAAACCACCCAGGTACAGCAATAAATATCTCCTGGTTTTTGTAGACACTTTCTCAGGATGGGTGGAAGCTTTTCCCACAAAGAAAGAAACCTCCCTGGTCATGGCCAAAAAGATTCTGGAAGACATTTTTCCTCGGTTTGGTATTCCAAAGGTAATTGGGTCAGACAATGGGTCAACCTTCATTGCTCAGTTAAGCCAGGAGGTGGCCAGGTTTCTGGGGCTTGACTGTAAGTTACATTGTGCTTATAGACCCCAAAGTTCAGGACATTTAGAGAGAACGAATAGAACTCTCAAAGAGATTCTCACCAAGTTGAACATGGAGACTGGCGGTGACAGGGCAGTGCTCCTTCCCTTGGCCCTCTTTAGGGTCAGAAATACTCTCTCCATATAGGTTTAACACCCTTCGAACTACTATATGGGTTTCTGTTCCCTGACTCTTCTTGGGTACCCCCTTGATAAAACTAGTGGTAAATCTGACTTGTACAGGCTGAAAGAATTGCAGCATATTCAGAAAGAAATTTGGAGCAAGGTTGGCAGTGCATATGTGCCTGGGTCCTTTTAGGTGCCCCATCAGTTCCACGTTGAAGATCTGGTATATGTGCAGTGACATGGCAGCCAGAATCTGGAACCTCAGTTGAAGGGTCCTTATTACATCTTCCTCACCACGCCAACTGCCGTCAAAATAGAGGGCATCATAGCTTGAATCCACGTGTCACATGTTAAGCCGGCTTTTCATCAACCTGCAACACCTGGAAACTCCAAGCCTCCAGCTACCGGCTGAAACTGAAACTCATCAGGGACAATAAACTCTCAGACAAGAACTCCCCTTTTTCTGGGAAAGTATAAGTGCAGTTCAGGTCCTGATGCTCCAGAAAGAGTATCAACCTCTCCATGAGGTTGCTCCACAATTTTAGGGTTAAAATTGAGGCAAAAAAGGGGGGGGTGAGAGACCACCTGGGAATGAGAAAAACAACAGTGATTATTTGAATTGAAGTCAGGTGTAGATAACTCTTGAAGGAAAGGGTCAACTGTTCTGAGAACAACTATCTACAACCACCTGTAAACTATCTACAACCAGCTGTATACTACCTAAAACCAGGTGTAAACTATCTTCATGCTATTCTTGCTGAACAATCAATGTATAGAGCAAAAGTGGTTTCAATTTCAGGTATAAAACCCTGTCCTTTGCATATTTAGGGCTGTCTCCTGTCTTTGTAGGGGGACCCTATAGAAATTGGAATAAAACTCTTGCTTTTGCCTCAAGTTGTGGTCTATGAGTGTTCCTGGGAAGTGCACAATCCTGAGCTCCTGAGCAGTGAGACTCCAGGTCTAACAACATGAAACTAAAATGCTTTTGCCATCCATTCTTTAGGTGGTGAAGCAGCTTATAAAATGGGAACCCACTGTTCCAGCTATGCAACAGACAGCTTTATATCTAGACCATTCAAAGAAGTCATAAAATGTAAACATGAAGAAACAAACAAACAAACAATCTAGAAAAGATCATCCTGAGTGAGGTATCTCAGAAGCAGAAAGACATACACGGTATATACTCAATTTTAAGTGGAGGCTAGACCTATAATATAGGATAAACATACTAAAATCTATAAAAAGATAAACAAGAAAGAGGACCTGGGATAAGATGATCAATCCTCACGTAGAAAGACAAATGGGATGGACATAGGAGAAAACAAGAAACAGGACCCTAGCCTACCACAGAGGACCTGGGAAAGACTCTACCTAGTAGTATATCAAAGCAGGTGCTGAGACTCATAACCAAACCTTGGGCAGAGCACAGGGAATCATATAAAAAAAGGGGGAGTTAGTGTGACCTGGAGAGGGCAGGAACTCCACAAGGACCAAATATATCAGGGCACAGGGGTCTTTTATGAGACTGTATCTCCAACCAAGGACAATGTACGCATAGAACCTAGCACCCCTGCTCAAATATAGTCCATGTTAGCTCTGTCTCCAAGTGGGTACCATACTAAGTGGAACAGGGACTATTACAGACATGAACTCAATGGCTGGCTCTTTGACTTCCCCCCTCACAAGGCAGGATCAGATTTGCTAGGCCACAGAGGAGGACATTGCAGCAAACCTGATGATGCCTGATAATCTAGGGTCATTTGGAACAGGCAGAAGCCCTCGCCTATCAGTAGACTTGGAAAGGTGTAGGTAGTAGATGAGGGAAGGAGGGTAGGAAAGGGAGGGAATGAGGGGACTGGTCTACAGCTTGGATACAAAGTTAATAAACTGTATCTAATATTAAAAAAATAAAAAGTAAAAAAGTGGAACATAAAACAAAGTTCCTAAAGATGAAACACAAAATGCTGACATTTTTTTGTTTCTTTGAAAACAGAATTTTTTTTCTGAACAATTTTCCTGTCCCAGGCTCTCTTTATAGAACAACCTGTGCTTGAACGCACAGAGATCCACCTACCTTTAACTTCCTGAGTGCTAGGAATGCAGGCGCTCACCAACAGCCCTAGGTGCTGACAGTTTATTTAGTTTTAGCATTTTATTTTTGTTGTTGTTTCATGCACTACATCTGAACTGCAGTTTCCTCTTCCTCCACTCCTCCCAGACACAATCTATCCACCACTACTCTGCCCAACTCTGCCCAGCTCACCTCTCCTTCATCCACTGCTTTTTTGCCATTTATTTTATTTTCAATGAAAAAAAAATGTGATGGCATAGCAAGTTATAATAAAACTAGGAACAATCCCTCACATCAGAGTTGGTCAAAGCAATACATGAGGAGAGAAAGTGTAGCTAAAGCAGGAAAAAGAGTCAGAGACACCCCCATTCTCACTGTTGGAAGTCCCTCAGCGAAATCAGGATAATAATCATAAGGTGTATGCCAACAACCTAGCTCACAAGACTCTTAGAATGTTTATGTTTTTGTCCTTCAGTCTCTGATCCCCTATGAACTCAGTTGACTCAGTGGGCCATGTGCTTGTTGTGTCCTTAATATCTCTGGTTCCTACAATACATATTCCCTCATTTGTGGGGTTCCCCTGGATACATCATTGTGTTTGGATAAGGGTCTCTGCATCTGTTCCCATGAGATGCCTCGTGATGTCTCTCTGATGACAACTGGGCTAGGCACTCATCAATGATTATAGCATAGTATCTTTCATTGTCACTTTTTGTCTGTCATGTTTACAGATATCGTGTGTCTCTAGGTTATCTTGACTCTGGTTCATGGTCATCCAGGCAGTGTCAGGCATGGACTTCCCCTCATGGTGTGGGCCTCAGTGTGTTTTCTGGAGTGTATTTCACATTATTGGGTTGGGGTTTTCCTTCTAGTATCTTCTGTAGGGCTGGATGGCTGCATATATACTGGGTATAGTAGTCTGGGTTGGCATCGGTGGTCTCTTCGTGTCTGCATGATATCCATCCAAGCCCTTCTGGCTTTCATAGTCTCTGCTGAGAATTCTAGTGTGATTCGGATAGGTCTACTCATTATTTGAATGCTATTTTGGTATTAGCAGTGTCATGCATAGAACAGTTAATTTTCATGGTGTCATCCCCATATAAAATAGAATCTCTGTAACCTGAGAAAATAAAAAATGAACACACTATAATGTGTGTTGAGTGAATTAAGACGAAGATGGGACTAATTTGAGGTAAAAATAAACTGTATATAAATGCTGCAAAAAATTAAAATACTTGTAATTCAATTATGATATTTTAGAATATAACTGCATCAAAAAATTTAATTCCTATGCCATCAATATACCCAAAAATGTAGGTAGCATTTTGCCTTTGCATGATGATGAATATTTTTCTATAACTCCTCATATGAAAAGTACTGTTGTTTAAGTGATTTCTGAATGAATTACATAACATTATTAAAAGCAGAAAATTTGGTAGTTCTATGTGAAAGATAATTATATGCATAGTTTATGTTTCCCTCTAAATCTCTCTTTATAGGAAAGGATTTATGAAAATGATTTACAATCTGTGAGTCAATTAATTCAACAGTGGATGCCTAAAAATGGAAAATCGAGGAATCTATCAGTGGCTTAGTCCATGAGGCTGGTTGGCTCAACTCACCTTCATATACACAGAACTCCTCAAGAAGAAGGTTCTATAGTCAATGAAGAAATAGACTTGCTCCCAAAGCGAAAAAGAACAGGCAAAGAGTAAAACATTCCTTCTTCCATGTCCTTGTATAGGTTTCCAGTAGAAGATGAGGCAAAGATGAGTGGTTGGTTTTGCAGTATGAAGATATGGATTAAAGTTATATTTTTCAGCTTTATAGATCCAGAAGAGAAGTAGAGAAGACTATTTCAAACAAGCAAGAGTACTTTACAATTGTGTCCTTAATTTGGGTGTTTTGCTTAATTCCATATGCAGTCAAGTTAAAAACCAAGAGTCATGATCACACCTCTTTTCAGCTTGAAAGATAATCATATCTCCTCTTCACATTAACTTCCAAATGAAAAGAATAACAGGTCATAGTAATGCCTAAAAATAATTTAATGACACAGAGTACAACAGCAGACAAATTACATATTTATCTTGATAATAACTGAAGCTAACATTATATAACTGTCCTTCAAAACCGTCCAGGTTAGAAACAACAAAGTCCAGGTTAGAAACAACTCTCCACCGCCGCTGGGCCACTCCACAACACCTCCCTCATAGGGCAACCCACATTAAGCACAAGGATTCACCTCCCACCTGCTATGTGTATATAGGGTCCCTAGGTCCAGACCAAGCATGCTCCTTATTTGATGGCTCAGTCTCTGCAAGCCCCCTGGGGGCTGGGGCAGCTGTTTCTGTTGGTCTTCTTGTGAGGTTCCTCGCACCTCCAGGGCCTTCCATCTTTTCCCCAACACTTACTCAGGATCGCTAGAGCTCTGCACCTTTCTTAGGTGCAAGTCTGAGCATCTGTCCAAGCTTATTTCTGGCTGGAGTCTCTGAGACAATGGTCAGGTTAGGGTCCAGGCAACCGGGTTTTACAGTCCCAATTCTGGGCGTTCTCAATGTGGTCAAATATCGTCCAACAGAGCCTGATATTCTTCTTCTGTGAGAGGAGCCTCGAGTGTTGGTTCGATCTGCTCCCATGGTACATCTGGGTCCAGAGCGGCTGGTCCCTGTTCCTCTTCCACTGTTCTCGCCAGTTGCTCCAGGAAGAGCTGGACAGGGCAGGAGTTGCTGGATTCTGGGTAGGCCTCTGTGAAGAAGGTGAGTTCGGGTCTTGACATCAACGCTTCTGCACACTGGCCTCCTGCAGAACCCGATGTCAACAAGCTGTCGCGGGAAGCCTCCTGCTCAATGCAACACGATGCTCCAGGAGCCCTTTCCGGGCCAGGAGAGGCAGGCAGGTCCTCACCTTTAGCTGTGCTGCCTCCAGCGCGGCCTTTCTGCCTGGCCTTTCTGTTCTGGAACCATATGTGGACGGTGTCCTCAGGCAAACCTGTGCTCAGGGCCAGTTGCACCCTCGTGGCATAGTCTGGGGATGGAGAGATCTCAAAAGCTTGCACTAGCATGCTGATCTGCGCTGGACTAAGCCGCCTTCGAGGCCTTCTCCGTTCTGAGGGCGGGCCTCTTGCTTGTTGTACCCTGGCGACAAGCTTTTCAGGAGGCTGTTGGGAGGCTTCATGGCTGGAGCCTGCGGTGGTCTGCTTTGAGGTCTTCCTCGACATGCCAGTTCTATTTCTGCGGTTTTGAAACCACACGCGGATGGAGGACTCTGGAACTCCGAATTCCCTGGCCAGTTCCTGCCTGGTCCTGAAGCTCGGGTAAGGTGTCTTGGCGAAAACTGAGAGCAAGACCTCCTTCTGCTTGGCCTGCCAAACAGTCTTTTGACGCCGGGATGTCTTTGCCGTGCTGGAGCCACCCACATCTGCCTGATCTTCCATCCTGCTGAAGACACTTTGACAGGAGTTCTTCCTCTCCAGTGTGTACTCAGAACAACACCCAGGAAAGTGCAGACTATGGCAAATGCGTAAATTAGTCCGCTGCTCACCCTTAAATACCGACCTGAAGCCCCACCCACTCCCTCGAGGCCTCCAATTACAGGCCAAACCGTGGAACGCTCTTCTGCTTCCAAACTGTGAAACCCTTCCTTCCTCTTGCGAATTTTCCCATATCCCACCCTAAAGCAGCCTTTCCAGAAACAGTTGGCCTTGTGTTCTACCCAAATTCCACTGCTTAGCTCACAGTACGCACCTGTGTTGGCCCACAAGGAGTTTGAGGGGAGAGTCTAAGGCTCGGCTTCTGATGATCAGGCAAGGAGAAGAGGCATAAGCCAGGAGCAGTCTTTGCGTACTTTAACAAGGTCATTCATTCAGCTCTGGCTGATGCTCAAGGAGTAAAGTGGCTAGAACAGATCTTGCACTCTGCGTGTGCCGTCTGCCTTAAGTTCCTTTGAGCTCCAGTCACCCGGTGTATGATTTCAACAATCTAAATATGGTTAGGACCCTGCAAGTCTAAGCATTTGGGCAAAGAGTAGACTTATCCTGCAGAAAGACTCCTGGAATTATTTCTGAATTTCTCCTTCAGTGGCAGACTACAGAAGGTGTCAACTTCACTCTTGGACCCTCTGGTTCCACCTATTTAGTCCACCATACACTTTGTGCGTGTAGAAGGCAATCTCCCACAGCCTTTCTTGAATGTCTGATGGAGGCATACAGCTGGTTTACAACCTATGACCCTACCTCAGATGAGTGTAAGCCAATGGTGACTATAATCTTTATAGACCAGTCAGCCAGAGATATTTGTAGAAAGCTCCAGAAAATAAAGGGTTTACAGGACAAGTCGTTGAAGGATTTAGTGCAGGTGGCAGAAAAGGTTTTAGACAGCTGGGATATGGAAGAAGAGAAAGAGGAAAGAAAGCAGAAAGAGCAGGAAGTGAGAGAAAGAGAAAGGAAAAGAGGCAAGACAGAAAGTTGACTAAGATCCTGGCCACTGTAGTGCAGTCATAATGATAGGGAGAGAGTTCCTGGAAATCAGAGGGGCCCTCTGTCTAAGGAATAGTATGCCTATTGCAAGGAGAAAGGACACTGGATCAAGAATTGTCCCAAAAGAAAATTGAAGCCCTACACCGGGACCTGGCACACTTCTGGGCCACCAATCCCCAGGTAACTCTTTTCTGATATGTGGATCATATACTATTAGCTGCAGATTATGAAGAAACCTTACTTGAAGCCACAGATCAGCTGTTGCAAGAGCTGGGTGACCTTGGCTATAGACTGTCGGCGAAAAATGCTCATCTCTGCAGGAAACAGGTCAGTTAAGAGGTGGCTATCGGAGGCTAGAAAAGAGACTGTATTTTATATTCCCCCTTCATGGACTACTGAACAACTGAGGGAAATTTTAAGTAAAGAAGTATTTGCCAAGATGGCAGCCCCTCTGTATCCCCTTACAAAGGGCATTGATTCTTGCATCTGGGGAAAGGATGAACAAGCTGCATTTGATAATATCAAACAAGCCTTAATGTCTGCCCCAGCTTTGGTACTCAGATTGTGACCAAAACCTTCCATCTCTATGTGGCCGAGAATCAGGGAATGGCCAACAGATGCTAACACAGTAAATTGGACCCTGGAAGAGACTAGTAGCCTATCTATCCAAAAAGCTTGATTCAGCAGTGGCAGGATGGCCAACCTGCCTGTGAATAATAGCAGCAGTGGCGGCACTAGTAAACGATGCAGACAAACTGACTGTGGGACAGGACCTCACCATCTATGCTCGTCTTGCCCCTGAGAGTGTCATAAGGCAGCCAACTGATCGCTGGCTCAGAACACCTATATGACATAATACCCGGCTTTGCTATTGAATAAAGGTAGAGTCACCCTTGCCCTGGCTATGGAGCTAAACCCTGCCACCTTATTGTAGGATCCAGAAATCCAGACCATGGAGCATGATTTGCAGGTTCTAGCAAAGGAACAGGGATGGCGAAAGGACTTGAAAGAGCAACCAATTCCTGATGCGGAGGTGACATACTATATGGATGGGAGCAGTTTTTTGTAGAACGGAAAGAGAAAGGCAGAGGCAGTGGTGGTAAATGGACATAAGGTATTCTGGGCCGAGGCGTTGCCGGAGGGCACATCTGTTCAGGGAGCTGAATCGATTGTTTTAATCCAAGCATTAACTCTGGAAAAGGGTAAAAAGACAAACATCTACACTGATAGTTGGTTCACCTTACCAACAGCCCATGTACATCGGGCCATCTATCAGCAGAGAGGCCTGCTAACATCAGCCGGTAAAGAGATAAAAAATAAAAAATGAGATTCTGGCTTTGGTCAATGCCCTGTTGCTGCCCGACAAGGTAAGCATTATTCATTTCCCGGGACAGCAGAAGGGGACTTCCAGGGCAGCAAAGGGGGATAACATGGCCAATCGGGAGGCTAAAGCAGCTGCTAGAGGAAACTCTGTCCTGGTGGTACTAACTGCTGAACTGCCCAGAGAAGAATGACTAAACTACTCAGAAAGTGACTTAAAGTTAATATGGCAAAAAAACAAAAAAAAAAACTAAAGGGGATATTTGACACCGACGTGGGGGCATGGATTAACTCCAAAGGTAAGATCATTCTACCCCAGGAAGATGCTGAGAGATTAATAACTCAGATGTATAAATGGATTCACTTGAAGGCAAAGAAATTGCCTAAGTTGTCCGCCAATCCCAGTCCCTAATACTAAACCTCACCCCCTTGAGTGAGTGAGTGACTAGGGCGTGTGAACCTTGCCAGAGTGTAAACATAGGTAAGAATTTCCAGAGCCCAGGGAAGTGGCTGAGAGGAACTGTGGCAGCCTTTTTGGAGTATATGGCAAATTTTGAGTTAATGGCCTCTGAGCAGTGGAACGCTGCCTATTGGCTTTGGCTATTTTCCAAAGTCCAGTTTCTTATAAACTGACCTTGGTGGTCCTACAGCAGACTGCTCTGACCCTGAGAAACTGTGTGCAACCATAGTAACCAGACAGCAGGCTCTGTGTAACCTTGAGTGAGCTCTCCTATGTTCTGACCAAGTAAAGCTCCTACATGAGAAACTGCTTGTACTTTTCTGCCTACTTAAGTGTTAACCTGACGTCCATTAAATCAACACCTGGATAAGCATGTAGACTTGGTGTCCTTCTCTGTGTCACCCTGTCTCTCTCTTTCTCCCAGCCCTCTCTCAGGTGGTATTCAGCTGTCACTGCTGGCCAGTGACAAGGAACTAGACCTGGAATGCATTGGGAAGTGGATTTCACTGAAAGTAAACCACCCAGGTACAGCAATAAATATCTCCTGGTTTTTGTAGACACTTTCTCAGGATGGGTGGAAGCTTTTCCCACAAAGAAAGAAACCTCCCTGGTCATGGCCAAAAAGATTCTGGAAGACATTTTTCCTCGGTTTGGTATTCCAAAGGTAATTGGGTCAGACAATGGGTCAACCTTCATTGCTCAGTTAAGCCAGGAGGTGGCCAGGTTTCTGGGGCTTGACTGTAAGTTACATTGTGCTTATAGACCCCAAAGTTCAGGACATTTAGAGAGAACAAACAGAACTCTCAAAGAGATTCTCACCAAGTTGAACATGGAGACTGGCGGTGACAGGGCAGTGCTCCTTCCCTTGGCCCTCTTTAGGGTCAGAAATACTCTCTCCATATAGGTTTAACACCCTTCGAACTACTATATGGGTTTCTGTTCCCTGACTCTTCTTGGGTACCCCCTTGATAAAACTAGTGGTAAATCTGACTTGTACAGGCTGAAAGAATTGCAGCTTATTCAGAAAGAAATTTGGAGCAAGGTTGGCAGTGCATATGTGCCTGGGTCCTTTTAGGTGCCCCATCAGTTCCACGTTGAAGATCTGGTATATGTGCAGTGACATGGCAGCCAGAATCTGGAACCTCAGTTGAAGGGTCCTTATTACATCTTCCTCAGCATGCCAACTGCCGTCAAAATAGAGGGCATCATAGCTTGAATCCACGTGTCACATGTTAAGCCGGCTTTTCATCAACCTGCAACACCTGGAAACTCCAAGCCTCCAGCTACCGGCTGAAACTGAAACTCATCAGGGACAATAAACTCTCAGACAAGAACTCCCCTTTTTTCTGGGAAAGTATAAGTGCAGTTCAGGTCCTGATGCTCCAGAAAGAGTATCAACCTCTCCATGAGGTTGATCCACAATTTTAGGGTTAAAATTGAGGCAAAAAAGGGGGGGGTGAGAGACCACCTGGGAATGAGAAAAACAACAGTGATTATTTGAATTGAAGTCAGGTGTAGATAACTCTTGAAGGAAAGGGTCAACTGTTCTGAGAACAACTATCTACAACCACCTGTAAACTATCTACAACCAGCTGTATACTACCTAAAACCAGGTGTAAACTATCTTCATGCTATTCTTGCTGAACAATCAATGTATAGAGCAAAAGTGGTTTAAATTTCAGGTATAAAACCCTGTCCTTTGCATATTTAGGGCTGTCTCCTGTCTTTGTAGGGGGACCCTATAGAAATTGGAATAAAACTCTTGCTTTTGCCTCAAGTTGTGGTCTATGAGTGTTCCTGGGAAGTGCACAATCCTGAGCTCCTGAGCAGTGAGACTCCAGGTCTAACAACATGAAACTAAAACGCTTTTGCCATCCATTCTTTAGGTGGTGAAGCAGCTTATAAAATGGGAAACCACTGCTCCAGCTATGCAACAGACAGGTTTATATCTAGACCATTCAAAGAAGTCATAAAATGTAAACATGAAGAAACAAACAAACAAACAATCTAGAAAAGATCATCCTGAGTGAGGTATCTCAGAAGCAGAAAGACATATACGGTATATACTCGATTTTAAGTGGAGGCTAGACCTATAATATAGGATAAACATACTAAAATCTATAAGAAGATAAACAAAAAGATAAACAAGAAAGAGGACCTGGGTTAAGATGATCAATCCTCACGTAGAAAGACAAATGGGATGGACATAGGAGAAAACAAGAAACAGGACCCTAGCCTACCACAGAGGACCTGGGAAAGACTCTACCTAGTAGTATATCAAAGCAGGTGCTGAGACTCATAACCAAACCTTGGGCAGAGCACAGGGAATCATATAAAAAAAGGGGGAGTTAGTGTGACCTGGAGAGGGCAGGAACTCCACAAGGACCAAATCTATCAGGGCACAGGGGTCTTTTATGAGACTGTATCTCCAACCAAGGACAATGTACGCATAGAACCTAGCACCCCTGCTCAAATATAGTCCATGTTAGCTCTGTCTCCAAGTGGGTACCATACTAAGTGGAACAGGGACTATTACAGACATGAACTCAATGGCTGGCTCTTTGACTTCCCCCCTCACAAGGCAGGATCAGATTTGCTAGGCCACAGAGGAGGACATTGCAGCAAACCTGATGATGCCTGATAATCTAGGGTCAGTTGGAACAGGCAGAAGCCCTCGCCTATCAGTAGACTTGGAAAGATGTAGGTAGTAGATGAGGGAACGAGGGTAGGAAAGGGAGGGAATGAGGGGACTGGTCTACAGCTTGGATACAAAGTTAATAAACTGTATCTAATATTAAAAAAAATAAAAAGTAAAAAAGTGGAACATAAAACAAAGTTCCTAAAGATGAAACACAAAATGCTGACAGTTTTTTGTTTCTTTGAAAACAGAATTTTTTTTCTGAACAATTTTCCTGTCCCAGGCTCTCTTTATAGAACAACCTGTGCTTGAACGCACAGAGATCCACCTACCTTTAACTTCCTGAGTGCTAGGAATGCAGGCGCTCACCAACAGCCCTAGCTACTGACAGTTTATTTAGTTTTAGCATTTTATTTTTGTTGTTGTTTCTTGCACTACATCTGAACTGCAGTTTCCTCTTCCTCCACTCCTCCCAGACACAATCTATCCACCACTACTCTGCCCAACTCTGCCCAGCTCACCTCTCCTTCATCCACTGCTTTTTTTCCATTTATTTTATTTTCAATGAAAAAAAAATGTGATGGCATAGCAAGTTATAATAAAACTAGGAACAATCCCTCACATCAGAGTTGGTCAAAGCAATACATGAGGAGAGAAAGTGTAGCTAAAGCAGGAAAAAGAGTCAGAGACACCCCCATTCTCACTGTTGGAAGTCCCTCAGCGAAATCAGGATAATAATCATAAGGTGTATGCCAACAACCTAGCTCACAAGACTCATAGAATGTTTATGTTTTTGTCCTTCAGTCTCTGATCCCCTATGAATTCAGTTGACTCAGTGGGCCATGTGCTTGTTGCGTCCTTAATATCTCTGGTTCCTACAATACATATTCCCTCATTTGTGGGGTTCCCCTGGATACATCATTGTGTTTGGATAAGGGTCTCTGCATCTGTTCCC
Organism: Meriones unguiculatus; assembly: GCF_030254825.1. Taxonomy (NCBI): domain Eukaryota; kingdom Metazoa; phylum Chordata; class Mammalia; order Rodentia; family Muridae; genus Meriones; species Meriones unguiculatus. The sequence continues at coordinate 2,756,175 of NW_026843645.1, forward strand.
ATGAGATGCCTCGTGATGTCTCTCTGATGACAACTGGGCTAGGCACTCATCAAGATACTATGATTATAGCATAGTATCTTTCATTGTCATTTTTTGTCTGTCATGTTTACAGATATCGTGTGTCTCTAGGTTATCTTGACTCTGGTTCATGGTCATCCAGGCAGTGTCAGGCATGGACTTCCCCTCATGGTGTGGGCCTCAATGTGTTTTCTGGAGTGTATTTCACATTACTGGGTTGGGGTTTTCCTTCTAGTATCTTCTGTAGGGCTGGATGGCTGCATATATACTGGGTATAGTAGTCTGGGTTGGCATTGGTGGTCTCTTCGTGTCTGCATGATATCCATCCAAGCCCTTCTGGCTTTCATAGTCTCTGCTGAGAATTCTAGTGTGATTCGGATAGGTCTACTCATTATTTGAATGCTATTTTGGTATTAGCAGTGTCATGCATAGAACAGTTAATTTTCATGGTGTCATCCCCATATAAAATAGAATCTCTGTAACCTGAGAAAATAAAAAATGAACACACTATAATGTGTGTTGAGTGAATTAAGACGAAGAAGGGACTAATTTGAGGTAAAAATAAACTATATATAAATGCTGCAAAAAATTAAAATACTTGTAATTCAATTATGATATTTTAGAATATAACTGCATCAAAAAATTTAATTCCTATGCCATCAATATACCCAAAAATGTAGGTAGCATTTTGCCTTTGCATGATGATGAATATTTTTCTATAACTCCTCATGTGAAAAGTACTGTTGTTTAAGTGATTTCTGAATGAATTACATAACATTATTAAAAGCAGAAAATTTGGTAGTTCTATGTGAAAGATAATTATATGCATAGTTTATGTTCCCTCTAACTCTCTCTTTATAGGAAAGGATTTATGAAAATGATTTACAATCTGTGAGTCAATTAATTCAACAGTGGATGCCTAAAAATGGAAAATCGAGGAATCTATCAGTGGCTTAGTCCATGAGGCTGGTTGGCTCAACTCACCTTCATATACACAGAACTCCTCGAGAAGAAGGTTCTATAGTCAATGAAGAAATAGACTTGCTCCCAAAGCGAAAAAGAACAGTCAAAGAGTAAAACATTCCTTCTTCCATGACCTTGTATAGGTTTCCAGTAGAAGATGAGGCAAAGATCAGTGGTTGGTTTTGCAGTATGAAGATATGGATTAAAGTTATATTTTTCAGCTTCATAGATCCAGAAGAGAAGTAGAGAAGACTATTTCAAACAAGCAAGAGTACTTTACAATTGTGTCCTTAATTTGGGTGTTTTGCTTAATTCCATATGCAGTCAAGTTAAAAACCAAGAGTCATGATCACACCTCTTTTCAGCTTGAAAGATAATCATATCTCCTCTTTACATTAACTTCCAAATGAAAAGAATAACAGGTCATAGTAATGCCTAAAAATAATTTAATGACGCAGAGTACAACAGCAGACAAATTACATATTTATCTTGATAATAACTGAAGCTAACATTATATAACTGTCCTTCAAAACCGTCCAGGTTAGAAACAACAAAGTCCAGGTTAGAAACAACTCTCCACCGCCACTGGGCCACTCCACAACACGTCCCTCATAGGGCAACCCACATTAAGCACAAGGATTCACCTCCCACCTGCTAGGTGTATGTAGGGTCCCTAGGTCCAGACCAAGCATGCTCCTTATTTGATGGCTCAGTCTCTGCAAGCCCCCTGGGGGCTGGGGCAGCTGTTTCTGTTGGTCTTCTTGTGAGGTTCCTCGCACCTCCAGGGCCTTCCATCTTTTCCCCAACACTTACTCAGGATCGCTAGAGCTCTGCACCTTTCTTAGGTGCAAGTCTGAGCATCTGTCCAAGCTTATTTCTGGCTGGAGTCTCTGAGACAATGGTCAGGTTAGGGTCCAGGCAACCGGGTTTTACAGTCCCAATTCTGGGCGTTCTCAATGTGGTCAAATATCGTCCAACAGAGCCTGATATTCTTCTTCTGTGAGAGGAGCCTCGAGTGTTGGTTCGATCTGCTCCCATGGTACATCTGGGTCCAGAGCGGCTGGTCCCTGTTCCTCTTCCACTGTTCTCGCCAGTTGCTCCAGGAAGAGCTGGACAGGGCAGGAGTTGCTGGATTCTGGGTAGGCCTCTGTGAAGAAGGTGAGTTCGGGTCTTGACATCAACGCTTCTGCACACTGGCCTCCTGCAGAACCCGATGTCAACAAGCTGTCGCGGGAAGCCTCCTGCTCAATGCAACACGATGCTCCAGGAGCCCTTTCCGGGCCAGGAGAGGCAGGCAGGTCCTCACCTTTAGCTGTGCTGCCTCCAGCGCGGCCTTTCTGCCTGGCCTTTCTGTTCTAGAACCATATGTGGACGGTGTCCTCAGGCAAACCTGTGCTCAGGGCCAGTTGCACCCTCGTGGCATAGTCTGGGGATGGAGAGATCTCAAAAGCTTGCACTAGCATGCTGATCTGCGCTGGACTAAGCCGCGTTCGAGGCCTTCGCTGTTCTGAGGACGGGCCTCTTGCTTGTTGTACCCTGGCGACAAGCTTTTCAGGAGGCTGTTGGGAGGCTTCATGGCTGGAGCCTGCGGTGGTCTGCTTTGAGGTCTTCCTCGACATGCCAGTTCTATTTCTGCGGTTTTGAAACCACACGCGGATGGAGGACTCTGGAACTCCGAATTCCCTGGCCAGTTCCTGCCTGGTCCTGAAGCTCGGGTAAGGTGTCTTGGCGAAAACTGAGAGCAAGACCTCCTTCTGCTTGGCCTGCCAAACAGTCTTTTGACGCCGGGATGTCTTTGCCGTGCTGCAGCCACCCACATCTGCCTGATCTTCCATCCTGCTGAAGACACTTTGACAGGAGTTCTTCCTCTCCAGTGTGTACTCAGAACAACACCCAGGAAAGTGCAGACTATGGCAAATGCGTAAATTAGTCCGCTGCTCACCCTTAAATACCGACCTGAAGCCCCACCCACTCCCTCGAGGCCTCCAATTACAGGCCAAACCGTGGAACGCTCTTCTGCTTCCAAACTGTGAAACCCTTCCTTCCTCTTGCGAATTTTCCCATATCCCACCCTAAAGCAGCCTTTCCAGAAACAGTTGGCCTTGTGTTCTACCCAAATTCCACTGCTTAGCTCACAGTACGCACCTGTGTTGGCCCACAAGGAGTTTGAGGAGAGAGTCTAAGGCACGGCTTCTGATGATCAGGCGAGGAGAAGAGGCATAAGCCAGGAGCAGTCTTTGCCTACTTTCACAAGGTCATTCATTCAGCTCTGGCTGATGCTCAAGGAGGAACGTGGCTAGAACAGATCTTGCACTCTGCGTGTGCCGTCTGCCTTAAGTTCCTTTGAGCTCCAGTCACCCGGTGTATGATTTCAACAATCTAAATATGGTTAGGACCCTGCAAGTCTAAGCATTTGGGCAAAGAGTAGACTTATCCTGCAGAAAGACTCCTGGAATTATTTCTGAATTTCTCCTTCAGTGGCAGACTACAGAAGGTGTCAACTTCACTCTTGGACCCTCTGGTTCCACCTATTTAGTCCACCATACACTTTGTGCGTGTAGAAGGCAATCTCCCACAGCCTTTCTTGAATGTCTGATGGAGGCATACAGCTGGTTTACAACCTATGACCCTACCTCAGATGAGTGTAAGCCAATGGTGACTATAATCTTTATAGACCAGTCAGCCAGAGATATTTGTAGAAAGCTCCAGAAAATAAAGGGTTTACAGGACAAGTCGTTGAAGGATTTAGTGCAGGTGGCAGAAAAGGTTTTAGACAGCTGGGATATGGAAGAAGAGAAAGAGGAAAGAAAGCAGAAAGAGCAGGAAGTGAGAGAAAGAGAAAGGAAAAGAGGCAAGACAGAAAGTTGACTAAGATCCTGGCCACTGTAGTGCAGTCATAATGATAGGGAGAGAGTTCCTGGAAATCAGAGGGGCCCTCTGTCTAAGGAATAGTATGCCTATTGCAAGGAGAAAGGACACTGGATCAAGAATTGTCCCAAAAGAAAATTGAAGCCCTACACCGGGACCTGGCACACTTCTGGGCCACCAATCCCCAGGTAACTCTTTTCTGATATGTAGATCATATACTATTAGCTGCAGATTATAAAGAAACCTTACTTGAAGCCACAGATCAGCTGTTGCAAGAGATGGGTGACCTTGGCTATAGACTGTCGGCGAAAAATGCTCATCTCTGCAGGAAACAGGTCAGTTAAGAGGTGGCTATCGGAGGCTAGAAAAGAGACTGTATTTTATATTCCCCCTTCATGGACTACTGAACAACTGAGGAAAATTTTAAGTAAAGAAGTATTTGCCAAGATGGCAGCCCCTCTGTATCCCCTTACAAAGGGCATTGATTCTTGCATCTGGGGAAAGGATGAACAAGCTGCATTTGATAATATCAAACAAGCCTTAATGTCTGCCCCAGCTTTGGTACTCAGATTGTGACCAAAACCTTCCATCTCTATGTGGCCGAGAATCAGGGAATGGCCAACAGATGCTAACACAGTAAATTGGACCCTGGAAGAGACTAGTAGCCTATCTATCCGAAAAGCTTGATTCAGCAGCGGCAAGATGGCCAACCTGCCTGTGAATAATAGCAGCATTGGCGGCACTAGTAAACGATGCAGACAAACTGACTGTGGGACAGGACCTCACCATCTATGCTCGTCTTGCCCCTGAGAGTGTCATAAGGCAGCCAAGTGATCGCTGGCTCACGAACACCTGTATGACATAATACCAGGCTTTGCTATTGAATAAAGGTAGAGTCACCCTTGCCCTGGCTATGGAGCTAAACCCTGCCACCTTATTGTAGGATCCAGAAATCCAGACCATGGAGCATGATTTGCAGGTTCTAGCAAAGGAACAGGGATGGCGAAAGGACTTGAAAGAGCAACCAATTCCTGATGCGGAGGTGACATACTATATGGATGGGAGCAGTTTTTTGTAGAACGGAAAGAGAAAGGCAGAGGCAGTGGTGGTAAATGGACATAAGGTATTCTGGGCCCAGGCGTTGCCGGAGGGCACATCTGTTCAGGGAGCTGAATCGATTGTTTTAATCCAAGCATTAACTCTGGAAAAGGGTAAAAAGACAAACATCTACACTGATAGTTGGTTCACCTTACCAACAGCCCATGTACATGGGGCCATCTATCAGCAGAGAGGCCTGCTAACATCAGCCGGTAAAGAGATAAAAAATAAAAAATGAGATTCTGGCTTTGGTCAATGCCCTGTTGCTGCCCGACAAGGTAAGCATTATTCATTTCCCGGGACAGCAGAAGGGGACTTCCAGGGCAGCAAAGGGGGATAACATGGCCAATCGGGAGGCTAAAGCAGCTGCTAGAGGAAACTCTGTCCTGGTGGTACTAACTGCTGAACTGCCCAGAGAAGAATGACTAAACTACTCAGAAAGTGACTTAAAGTTAATATGGCAAAAAAAAAAAAAAAAAAAAAACCAAAAGGGGATATTTGACACCAACGTGGGGGCATGGATTAACTCCAAAGGTAAGATCATTCTACCCCAGGAAGATGCTGAGAGATTAATAACTCAGATGTATAAATGGATTCACTTGAAGGCAAAGAAATTGGCTGAAGTTGTCCGCCAATCCCAGTCCCTAATACTAAACCTCACCCCCTTGAGTGAGTGAGTGACTAGGGTGTGTGAACCTTGTCAGCGTGTAAACATAGGTAAGAATTTCCAGAGCCCAGGGAAGTGGCTGAGAGGAACTGTGGCAGCCTATTTGGAGTATATGGCAAATTTTGAGTTAATGGCCTCTGAGCAGTGGAACGCTGCCTATTGGCTTTGGCTATTTTCCAAAGTCCAGTTTCTTATAAACTGACCTTGGTGGTCCTACAGCAGACTGCTCTGACCCTGAGAAACTGTGTGCAACCATAGTAACCAGACAGCAGGCTCTGTGTAACCTTGAGTGAGCTCTCCTATGTCCTGACCAAGTAAAGCTCCTACATGAGAAACTGCTTGTACTTTTCTGCCTACTTAAGTGTTAACCTGACGTCCATTAAATCAACACCTGGATAAGCATGTAGACTTGGTGTCCTTCTCTGTGTCACCCTGTCTCTCTCTTTCTCCCAGCCCTCTCTCAGGTGGTATTCAGCTGTCACTGCTGGCCAGTAACAAGGAACTAGACCTGGAATGCATTGGGAAGTGGATTTCACTGAAAGTAAACCATCCAGGTACAGCAATAAATATCTCCTGGTTTTTGTAGACACTTTCTCAGGATGGGTGGAAGCTTTTCCCACAAAGAAAGAAACCTCCCTGGTCATGGCCAAAAAGATTCTGGAAGACATTTTTTCTCGGTTTGGTATTCCAAAGGTAATTGGGTCAGACAATGGGTCAACCTTCATTGCTCAGTTAAGCCAGGAGGTGGCCAGGTTTCTGGGGCTTGACTGTAAGTTACATTGTGCTTATAGACCCCAAAGTTCAGGACATTTAGAGAGAATGAATAGAACTCTCAAAGAGATTCTCACCAAATTGAACATGGAGACTGGCGGTGACAAGGCGGTGCTCCTTCCCTTGGCCCTCTTTAGGGTCAGAAATACTCTCTCCATATAGGTTTAACACCCTTCGAACTACTATATGGGTTTCTGTTCCCTGACTCTTCTTGGGTGCCCCCTTGATAAAACTAGTGGTAAATCTGCTTGTACAGGCTGAAAGAATTGCAGCTTATTCAGAAAGAAATTTGGAGCAAGGTTGGCAGTGTATATGTGCCTGGGTCCTTTTAGGTGCCCCATCAGTTCCACGTTGAAGATCTGGTATATGTGCAGTGACATGGCAGCCAGAATCTGGAACCTCAGTTGAAGGGTCCTTATTACATCTTCCTCACCACGCCAACTGCCGTCAAAATAGAGGGCATCATAGCTTGAATCCACATGTCACATGTTAAGCCGGCTTTTCATCAACCTGCAACACCTGGAAACTCCAAGCCTCCAGCTACCGGCTGAAACTGAAACTCATCAGGGACAATAAACTCTCAGACAAGAACTCCCCTTTTTCTGGGAAAGTATAAGTGCAGTTCAGGTCCTGATGCTCCAGAAAGAGTATCAACCTCTCCATGAGGTTGATCCACAATTTTAGGGTTAAAATTGAGGCAAAAAAGGGGGGGTGAGAGACCACCTGGGAATGAGAAAAACAACAGTGATTATTTGAATTGAAGTCAGGTGTAGATAACTCTTGAAGGAAAGGGTCAACTGTTCTGAGAACAACTATCTACAACCACCTGTAAACTATCTATAACCAGCTGTATACTACCTAAATCCAGGTGTAAACTATCTTCATGCTATTCTTGCTGAACAATCAATGTATAGAGCAAAAGTGGCTTCAATTTCAGGTATAAAACCCTGTCCTTTGCATATTTAGGGCTGTCTCCTGTCTTTGTAGGGGGACCCTATAGAAATTGGAATAAAACTCTTGCTTTTGCCTCAAGTTGTGGTCTATGAGTGTTCCTGGGAAGTGCACAATCCTGAGCTCCTGAGCAGTGAGACTCCAGGTCTAACAACATGAAACTAAAACGCTTTTGCCATCCATTCTTTAGGTGGTGAAGCAGCTTATAAAATGGGAAACCACTGTTCCAGCTATGCAACAGACAGGTTTATATCTAGACCATTCAAAGAAGTCATAAAATGTAAACATGAAGAAACAAACAAATAAACAATCTAGAAAAGATCATCCTGAGTGAGGTATCTCAGAAGCAGAAAGACATACACGGTATATACTCGATTTTAAGTGGAGGCTAGACCTATAATATAGGATAAACATACTAAAATCTATAAGAAGATAAACAAAAAGATAAACAAGAAAGAGGACCTGGGTTAAGATGATCAATCCTCACGTAGAAAGACAAATGGGATGGACATAGGAGAAAACAAGAAACAGGACCCTAGCCTACCACAGAGGACCTGGGAAAGACTCTACCTAGTAGTATATCAAAGCAGGTGCTGAGACTCATAACCAAACCTTGGGCAGAGCACAGGGAATCATATAAAAAAAGGGGGAGTTAGTGTGACCTGGAGAGGGCAGGAACTCCACAAGGACCAAATCTATCAGGGCACAGGGGTCTTTTATGAGACTGTATCTCCAACCAAGGACAATGTACGCATAGAACCTAGCACCCCTGCTCAAATATAGTCCATGTTAGCTCTGTCTCCAAGTGGGTACCATACTAAGTGGAACAGGGACTATTACAGACATGAACTCAATGGCTGGCTCTTTGACTTCCCCCCTCACAAGGCAGGATCAGATTTGCTAGGCCACAGAGGAGGACATTGCAGCAAACCTGATGATGCCTGATAATCTAGGGTCAGTTGGAACAGGCAGAAGCCCTCGCCTATCAGTAGACTTGGAAAGGTGTAGGTAGTAGATGAGGGAAGGAGGGTAGGAAAGGGAGGGAATGAGGGGACTGGTCTACAGCTTGTATACAAAGTTAATAAACTGTATCTAATATTAAAAAAATAAAAAGTAAAAAAGTGGAACATAAAACAAAGTTCCTAAAGATGAAACACAAAATGCTGACAGTTTTTTGTTTCTTTGAAAACAGAATTTTTTTTCTGAACAATTTTCCTGTCCCAGGCTCTCTTTATAGAACAACCTGTGCTTGAACGCACAGAGATCCACCTACCTTTAACTTCCTGAGTACTAGGAATGCAGGCGCTCACCAACAGGCCTAGGTGCTGACAGTTTATTTAGTTTTAGCATTTTATTTTTGTTGCTGTTTCATGCACTACATCTGAACTGCAGTTTCCTCTTCCTCCACTCCTCCCAGACACAATCTATCCACCACTACTCTGCCCAACTCTGCCCAGCTCACCTCTCTCCTTCATCCACTGCTTTTTTTCCATTTATTTTATTTTCAATGAAAAAAAATGTGATGGCATAGCAAGTTATAATAAAACTAGGAACAATCCCTCACATCAGAGTTGGTCAAAGCAATACATGAGGAGAGAAAGTGTAGCTAAAGCAGGAAAAAGAGTCAGAGACACCCCCATTCTCACTGTTGGAAGTCCCTCAGAGAAATCAGGATAATAATCATAAGGTGTATGCCAACAACCTAGCTCACAAGACTCATAGAATGTTTATGTTTTTGTCCTTCAGTCTCTGATCCCCTATGAACTCAGTTGACTCAGTGGGCCATGTGCTTGTTGCATCCTTAATATCTCTGGTTCCTACAATACATATTCCCTCATTTGTGGGGTTCCCCTGGATACATCATTGTGTTTGGATAAGGGTCTCTGCATCTGTTCCCATGAGATGCCTCGTGATGTCTCTCTGATGACAACTGGGCTAGGCACTCATCAATGATTATAGCATAGTATCTTTCATTGTCACTTTTTGTCTGTCATGTTTACAGATATCGTGTGTCTCTAGGTTATCTTGACTCTGGTTCATGGTCATCCAGGCAGTGTCAGGCATGGACTTCCCCTCATGGTGTGGGCCTCAATGTGTTTTCTGGAGTGTATTTCACATTATTGGGTTGGGGTTTTCCTTCTAGTATCTTCTGTAGGGCTGGATGGCTGCATATATACTGGGTAGAGTAGTCTGGGTTGGCATCGGTGGTCTCTTCGTGTCTGCATGATATCCATCCAAGCCCTTCTGGCTTTCATAGTCTCTGCTGAGAATTCTAGTGTGATTCGGATAGGTCTACTCATTATTTGAATGCTATTTTGGTATTAGCAGTGTCATGCATAGAACAGTTAATTTTCATGGTGTCATCCCCATATAAAATAGAATCTCTGTAACCTGAGAAAATAAAAAATGAACACACTATAATGTGTGTTGAGTGAATTAAGACGAAGAAGGGACTAATTTGAGGTAAAAATAAACTATATATAAATGCTGCAAAAAATTAAAATACTTGTAATTCAATTATGATATTGTAGAATATAACTGCATCAAAAAATTTAATTCCTATGCCATCAATATACCCAAAAATGTAGGTAGCATTTTGCCTTTGCATGATGATGAATATTTTTCTATAACTCCTCATATGAAAAGTACTGTTGTTTAAGTGATTTCTGAATGAATTACATAACATTATTAAAAGCAGAAAATTTGGTAGTTCTATGTGAAAGATAATTATATGCATAGTTTATGTTTCCCTCTAACTCTCTCTTTATAGGAAAGGATTTATGAAAATGATTTACAATCTGTGAGTCAATTAATTCAACAGTGGATGCCTAAAAATGGAAAATCGAGGAATCTATCAGTGGCTTAGTCCATGAGGCTGGTTGGCTCAACTCACCTTCATATACACAGAACTCCTCAAGAAGAAGGTTCTATAGTCAATGAAGAAATAGACTTGCTACCAAAGCGAAAAAGAACAGGCAAAGAGTAAAACATTCCTTCTTCCATGTCCTTGTATAGGTTTCCAGTAGAAGATGAGGCAAAGATGAGTGGTTGGTTTTGCAGTATGAAGATATGGATTAAAGTTATATTTTTCAGCTTTATAGATCCAGAAGAGAAGTAGAGAAGACTATTTCAAACAAGCAAGAGTACTTTACAATTGTGTCCTTAATTTGGGTGTTTTGCTTAATTCCATATGCAGTCAAGTTAAAAACCAAGAGTCATGATCACACCTCTTTTCAGCTTGAAAGATAATCATATCTCCTCTTTACATTAACTTCCAAATGAAAAGAATAACAGGTCATAGTAATGCCTAAAAATAATTTAATGACGCAGAGTACAACAGCAGACAAATTACATATTTATCTTGATAATAACTGAAGCTAACATTATATAACTGTCCTTCAAAACCGTCCAGGTTAGAAACAACAAAGTCCAGGTTAGAAACAACTCTCCACCGCCGCTGGGCCACTCCACAACACCTCCCTCATAGGGCAACCCACATTAAGCACAAGGATTCACCTCCCACCTGCTATGTGTATATAGGGTCCCTAGGTCCAGACCAAGCATGCTCCTTATTTGATGGCTCAGTCTCTGCAAGCCCCCTGGGGGCTGGGGCAGCTGTTTCTGTTGGTCTTCTTGTGAGGTTCCTCGCACCTCCAGGGCCTTCCATCTTTTCCCCAACACTTACTCAGGATCGCTAGAGCTCTGCACCTTTCTTAGGTGCAAGTCTGAGCATCTGTCCAAGCTTATTTCTGGCTGGAGTCTCTGAGACAATGGTCAGGTTAGGGTCCAGGCAACCGGGTTTTACAGTCCCAATTCTGGGCGTTCTCAATGTGGTCAAATATCGTCCAACAGAGCCTGATATTCTTCTTCTGTGAGAGGAGCCTCGAGTGTTGGTTCGATCTGCTCCCATGGTACATCTGGGTCCAGAGCGGCTGGTCCCTGTTCCTCTTCCACTGTTCTCGCCAGTTGCTCCAGGAAGAGCTGGACAGGGCAGGAGTTGCTGGATTCTGGGTAGGCCTCTGTGAAGAAGGTGAGTTCGGGTCTTGACATCAACGCTTCTGCACACTGGCCTCCTGCAGAACCCGATGTCAACAAGCTGTCGCGGGAAGCCTCCTGCTCAATGCAACACGATGCTCCAGGAGCCCTTTCCGGGCCAGGAGAGGCAGGCAGGTCCTCACCTTTAGCTGTGCTGCCTCCAGCGCGGCCTTTCTGCCTGGCCTTTCTGTTCTGGAACCATATGTGGACGGTGTCCTCAGGCAAACCTGTGCTCAGGGCCAGTTGCACCCTCGTGGCATAGTCTGGGGATGGAGAGATCTCAAAAGCTTGCACTAGCATGCTGATCTGCGCTGGACTAAGCCGCGTTCGAGGCCTTCTCCGTTCTGAGGGCGGGCCTCTTGCTTGTTGTACCCTGGCGACAAGCTTTTCAGGAGGCTGTTGGGAGGCTTCATGGCTGGAGCCTGCGGTGGTCTGCTTTGAGGTCTTCCTCGACATGCCAGTTCTGTTTCTGCGGTTTGGAAACCACACGCGGATGGAGGACTCTGGAACTCTGAATTCCCTGGCCAGTTCCTGCCTGGTCCTGAAGCTCGGGTAAGGTGTCTTGGCGAAAACTGAGAGCAAGACCTCCTTCTGCTTGGCCTGCCAAACAGTCTTTTGACGCCGGGATGTCTTTGCCGTGCTGCAGCCACCCACATCTGCCTGATCTTCCATCCTGCTGAAGACACTTTGACAGGAGTTCTTCCTCTCCAGTGTGTACTCAGAACAACACCCAGGAAAGTGCAGACTATGGCAAATGCGTAAATTAGTCCGCTGCTCACCCTTAAATACCGACCTGAAGCCCCACCCACTCCCTCGAGGCCTCCAATTACAGGCCAAACCGTGGAACGCTCTTCTACTTCCAAACTGTGAAACCCTTCCTTCCTCTTGCGAATTTTCCCATATCCCACCCTAAAGCAGCCTTTCCAGAAACAGTTGGCCTTGTGTTCTACCCAAATTCCACTGCTTAGCTCACAGTACGCACCTGTGTTGGCCCACAAGGAGTTTGAGGGGAGAGTCTAAGGCACGGCTTCTGATGATCAGGCAAGGAGAAGAGGCATAAGCCAGGAACAGTCTTTGCCTACTTTAACAAGGTCATTCATTCAGCTCTGGCTGATGCTCAATGAGGAACGTGGCTAGAACAGATCTTGCACTCTGCGTGTGCCGTCTGCCTTAAGTTCCTTTGAGCTCCAGTCACCCGGTGTATGATTTCAACAATCTAAATATGGTTAGGACCCTGCAAGTCTAAGCATTTGGGCAAAGAGTAGACTTATCCTGCAGAAAGACTCCTGGAATTATTTCTGAATTTCTCCTTCAGTGGCAGACTACAGAAGGTGTCAACTTCACTCTTGGACCCTCTGGTTCCACCTATTTAATCCACCATACACTTTGTGCGTGTAGAAGGATATCTCCCACAGCCTTTCTTGAATGTCTGATGGAGGCATACAGCCGGTTTACAACCTATGACCCTACCTCAGATGAGTGTAAGCCAATGGTGACTATAATCTTTATAGACCAGTCAGCCAGAGATATTTGTAGAAAGCTCCAGAAAATAAAGGGTTTACAGGACAAGTCGTTGAAGGATTTAGTGCAGGTGGCAGAAAAGGTTTTAGACAGCTGGGATATGGAAGAAGAGAAAGAGGAAAGAAAGCAGAAAGAGCAGGAAGTGAGAGAAAGAGAAAGGAAAAGAGGCAAGACAGAAAGTTGACTAAGATCCTGGCCACTGTAGTGCAGTCATAATGATAGGGAGAGAGTTCCTGGAAATCAGAGGGGCCCTCTGTCTAAGGAATAGTATGCCTATTGCAAGGAGAAAGGACACTGGATCAAGAATTGTCCCAAAAGAAAATTGAAGCCCTACACCGGGACCTGGCACACTTCTGGGCCACCAATCCCCAGGTAACTCTTTTCTGATATGTGGATCATATACTATTAGCTGCAGATTATAAAGAAACCTTACTTGAAGCCACAGATCAGCTGTTGCAAGAGCTGGGTGACCTTGGCTATAGACTGTCGGCGAAAAATGCTCATCTCTGCAGGAAACAGGTCAGTTAAGAGGTGGCTATCGGAGGCTAGAAAAGAGACTGTATTTTATATTCCCCCTTCATGGACTACTGAACATCTGAGGGAAATTTTAAGTAAAGAAGTATTTGCCAAGATGGCAGCCCCTCTGTATCCCCTTACAAAGGGCATTGATTCTTGCATCTGGGGAAAGGATGAACAAGCTGCATTTGATAATATCAAACAAGCCTTAATGTCTGCCCCAGCTTTGGTACTCAGATTGTGACCAAAACCTTCCATCTCTATGTGGCCGAGAATCAGGGAATGGCCAACAGATGCTAACACAGTAAATTGGACCCTGGAAGAGACTAGTAGCCTATCTATCCAAAAAGCTTGATTCAGCAGCGGCAGGATGGCCAACCTGCCTGTGAATAATAGCAGAAGTGGCAGCACTCGTAAACGATGCAGACAAACTGACTCTGGGACAGGACCTCACCATCTATGCTCGTCTTGCCCCTGAGAGTGTCATAAGGCAGCCAACTGATCGCTGGCTCACGAACACCTGTATGACATAATACCAGGCTTTGCTATTGAATAAAGGTAGAGTCACCCTTGCCCTGGCTATGTTGCTAAACCCTGCCACCTTATTGTAGGATCCAGAAATCCAGACCATGGAGCATGATTTGCAGGTTCTAGCAAAGGAACAGGGATGGCGAAAGGACTTGAAAGAGCAACCAATTCCTGATGCGGAGGTGACATACTATATGGATGGGAGCAGTTTTTTGTAGAACGGAAAGAGAAAGGCAGAGGCAGTGGTGGTAAATGGACATAAGGTATTCTGGGCCCAGGCGTTGCCGGAGGGCACATCTGTTCAGGGAGCTGAATTGATTGTTTTAATCCAAGCATTAACTCTGGAAAAGGGTAAAAAGACAAACATCTACACTGATAGTTGGTTCACCTTACCAACAGCCCATGTACATGGGGCCATCTATCAGCAGAGAGGCCTGCTAACATCAGCCGGTAAAGAGATAAAAAATAAAAAATGAGATTCTGGCTTTGGTCAATGCCCTGTTGCTGCCCGACAAGGTAAGCATTATTCATTTCCCGGGACAGCAGAAGGGGACTTCCAGGGCAGCAAAGGGGGATAACATGGCCAATCGGGAGGCTAAAGCAGCTGCTAGAGGAAACTCTGTCCTGGTGGTACTAACTGCTGAACTGCCCAGAGAAGAATGACTAAACTACTCAGAAAGTGACTTAAAGTTAATATGGCAAAAAAAAAAAAAAAAAAAAAAAAAAACCAAAAGGGGATATTTGACACCGACGTGGGGGCATGGATTAACTCCAAAGGTAAGATCATTCTACCCCAGGAAGATGCTGAGAGATTAATAACTCAGATGTATAAATGGATTCACTTGAAGGCAAAGAAATTGGCTGAAGTTGTCCGCCAATCCCAGTCCCTAATACTAAACCTCACCCCCTTGAGTGAGTGAGTGACTAGGGCGTGTGAACCTTGCCAGAGTGTAAACATAGGTAAGAATTTCCAGAGCCCAGGGAAGTGGCTGAGAGGAACTGTGGCAGCCTTTTTGGAGTATATGGCAAATTTTGAGTTAATGGCCTCTGAGCAGTGGAACGCTGCCTATTGGCTTTGGCTATTTTCCAAAGTCCAGTTTCTTATAAACTGACCTTGGTGGTCCTACAGCAGACTGCTCTGACCCTGAGAAACTGTGTGCAACCATAGTAACCAGACAGCAGGCTCTGTGTAACCTTGAGTGAGCTCTCCTATGTTCTGACCAAGTAAAGCTCCTACATGTGAAACTGCTTGTACTTTTCTGCCTACTTAAGTGTTAACCTGACGTCCATTAAATCAACACCTGGATAAGCATGTAGACTTGGTGTCCTTCTCTGTGTCACCCTGTCTCTCTCTTTCTCCCAGCCCTCTCTCAGGTGGTATTCAGCTGTCACTGCTGGCCAGTGACAAGGAACTAGACCTGGAATGCATTGGGAAGTGGATTTCACTGAAAGTAAACCATCCAGGTACAGCAATAAATATCTCCTGGTTTTTGTAGACACTTTCTCAGGATGGGTGGAAGCTTTTCCCACAGAGAAAGAAACCTCCCTGGTCATGGCCAAAAAGATTCTGGAAGACATTTTTTCTCGGTTTGGTATTCCAAAGGTAATTGGGTCAGACAATGGGTCAACCTTCATTGCTCAGTTAAGCCAGGAGGTGGCCAGGTTTCTGGGGCTTGACTGTAAGTTACATTGTGCTTATAGACCCCAAAGTTCAGGACATTTAGAGAGAATGAATAGAACTCTCAAAGAGATTCTCACCAAATTGAACATGGAGACTGGCGGTGACAAGGCGGTGCTCCTTCCCTTGGCCCTCTTTAGGGTCAGAAATACTCTCTCCATATAGGTTTAACACCCTTCGAACTACTAAAAGGGTTTCTGTTCCCTGACTCTTCTTGGGTACCCCCTTGATAAAACTAGTGGTAAATCTGCTTGTACAGGCTGAAAGAATTGCATCTTATTCAGAAAGAAATTTGGAGCAAGGTTGGCAGTGTATATGTGCCTGGGTCCTTTTAGGTGCCCCATCAGTTCCACGTTGAAGATCTGGTATATGTGCAGTGACATGGCAGCCAGAATCTGGAACCTCAGTTGAAGGGTCCTTATTACATCTTCCTCACCACGCCAACTGCCGTCAAAATAGAGTGCATCATAGCTTGAATCCACGTGTCACATGTGAAGCCGGCTTTTCATCAACCTGCAACACCTGGAAACTTCAAGCCTCCAGCTACCGGCTGAAACTGAAACTCATCAGGGACAATAAACTCTCAGACAAGAACTCCCCTTTTTCTGGGAAAGTATAAGTGCAGTTCAGGTCCTGATGCTCCAGAAAGAGTATCAACCTCTCCATGAGGTTGATCCACAATTTTAGGGTTAAAATTGAGGCAAAAAAGGGGGGGGGTGAGAGACCACCTGGGAATGAGAAAAACAGCAGTGATTATTTGAATTGAAGTCAGGTGTAGATAACTCTTGAAGGAAAGGGTCAACTGTTCTGAGAACAACTATCTACAACCACCTGTAAACTATCTACAACCAGCTGTATACTACCTAAAACCAGGTGTAAACTATCTTCATGCTATTCTTGCTGAACAATCAATGTATAGAGCAAAAGTGGTTTCAATTTCAGGTATAAAACCCTGTCCTTTGCATATTTAGGGCTGTCTCCTGTCTTTGTAGGGGGACCCTATAGAAATTGGAATAAAACTCTTGCTTTTGCCTCAAGTTGTGGTCTATGAGTGTTCCTGGGAAGTGCACAATCCTGAGCTCCTGAGCAGTGAGACTCCAGGTCTAACAACATGAAACTAAAACGCTTTTGCCATCCATTCTTTAGGTGGTGAAGCAGCTTATAAAATGGGAAACCACTGTTCCAGCTATGCAACAGACAGGTTTATATCTAGACCATTCAAAGAAGTCAAAGAATGTAAACATGAAGAAACAAACAAACAAACAATCTAGAAAAGATCATCCTGAGTGAGGTATCTCAGAAGCAGAAAGACATACACGGTATATACTCGATTTTAAGTGGAGGCTAGACCTATAATATAGGATAAACATACTAAAATCTATAAGAAGATAAACAAAAAGATAAACAAGAAAGAGGACCTGGGTTAAGATGATCAATCCTCACGTAGAAAGACAAATGGGATGGACATAGGAGAAAACAAGAAACAGGACCCTAGCCTACCACAGAGGACCTGGGAAAGACTCTACCTAGTAGTATATCAAAGCAGGTGCTGAGACTCATAACCAAACCTTGGGCAGAGCACAGGGAATCATATAAAAAAAGGGGGAGTTAGTGTGACCTGGAGAGGGCAGGAACTCCACAAGGACCAAATATATCAGGGCACAGGGGTCTTTTATGAGACTGTATCTCCAACCAAGGACAATGTACGCATAGAACCTAGCACCCCTGCTCAAATATAGTCCATGTTAGATTTGTCTCCAAGTGGGTACCATACTAAGTGGAACAGGGACTATTACAGACATGAACTCAATGGCTGGCTCTTTGACTTCCCCCCTCACAAGGCAGGATCAGATTTGCTAGGCCACAGAGGAGGACATTGCAGCAAACCTGATGATGCCTGATAATCTAGGGTCATTTGGAACAGGCAGAAGCCCTCGCCTATCAGTAGACTTGGAAAGATGTAGGTAGTAGATGAGGGAAGGAGGGTAGGAAAGGGAGGGAATGAGGGGACTGGTCTACAGCTTGGATACAAAGTTAATAAACTGTATCTAATATTAAAAAAAAATAAAAAGTAAAAAAGTGGAACATAAAACAAAGTTCCTAAAGATGAAACACAAAATGCTGACAGTTTTTTGTTTCTTTGAAAACAGAATTTTTTTTCTGAACAATTTTCCTGTCCCAGGCTCTCTTTATAGAACAACCTGTGCTTGAACGCACAGAGATCCACCTACCTTTAACTTCCTGGGTGCTAGGAATGCAGGCGCTCACCAACAGCCCTAGCTACTGACAGTTTATTTAGTTTTAGCATTTTATTTTTGTTGCTGTTTCATGCACTACATCTGAACTGCAGTTTCCTCTTCCTCCACTCCTCCCAGACACAATCTATCCACCACTACTCTGCCCAACTCTGCCCAGCTCACCTCTCCTTCATCCACTGCTTTTTTTCCATTTATTTTATTTTCAATGAAAAAAAAAATGTGATGGCATAGCAAGTTATAATAAAACTAGGAACAATCCCTCACATCAGAGTTGGTCAAAGCAATACATGAGGAGAGAAAGTGTAGCTAAAGCAGGAAAAAGAGTCAGAGACACCCCCATTCTCACTGTTGGAAGTCCCTCAGCGAAATCAGGATAATAATCATAAGGTGTATGCCAACAACCTAGCTCACAAGACTCTTAGAATGTTTATGTTTTTGTCCTTCAGTCTCTGATCCCCTATGAACTCAGTTGACTCAGTGGGCCATGTGCTTGTTGCGTCCTTAATATCTCTGGTTCCTACAATACATATTCCCTCATTTGTGGGGTTCCCCTGGATACATCATTGTGTTTGGATAAGGGTCTCTGCATCTGTTCCCATGAGATGCCTCGTGATGTCTCTCTGATGACAACTGGGCTAGGCACTCATCAATGATTATAGCATAGTATCTTTCATTGTCATTTTTTGTCTGTCATGTTTACAGATATCGTGTGTCTCTAGGTTATCTTGACTCTGGTTCATGGTCATCCAGGCAGTGTCAGGCATGGACTTCCCCTCATGGTGTGGGCCTCAATGTGTTTTCTGGAGTGTATTTCACATTACTGGGTTGGGGTTTTCCTTCTAGTATCTTCTGTAGGGCTGGATGGCTGCATATATACTGGGTATAGTAGTCTGGGTTGGCATCAGTGGTCTCTTCGTGTCTGCATGATATCCATCCAAGCCCTTCTGGCTTTCATAGTCTCTGCTGAGAATTCTAGTGTGATTCGGATAGGTCTACTCATTATTTGAATGCTATTTTGGTATTAGTAGTGTCATGCATAGAACAGTTAATTTTCATGGTGTCATCCCCATATAAAATAGAATCTCTGTAACCTGAGAAAATAAAAAATGAACACACTATAATGTGTGTTGAGTGAATTAAGACGAAGAAGGGACTAATTTGAGGTAAAAATAAACTATATATAAATGCTGCAAAAAATTAAAATACTTGTAATTCAATTATGATATTTTAGAATATAACTGCATCAAAAAATTTAATTCCTATGCCATCAATATACCCAAAAATGTAGGTAGCATTTTGCCTTTGCATGATGATGAATATTTTTCTATAACTCCTCATATGAAAAGTACTGTTGTTTAAGTGATTTCTGAATGAATTACATAACATTATTAAAAGCAGAAAATTTGGTAGTTCTATGTGAAAGATAATTATATGCATAGTTTATGTTTCCCTCTAACTCTCTCTTTATAGGAAAGGATTTATGAAAATGATTTACAATCTGTGAGTCAATTAATTCAACAGTGGATGCCTAAAAATGGAAAATCGAGGAATCTATCAGTGGCTTAGTCCATGAGGCTGGTTGGCTCAACTCACCTTCATATACACAGAACTCCTCAAGAAGAAGGTTCTATAGTCAATGAAGAAATAGACTTGCTACCAAAGCGAAAAAGAACAGGCAAAGAGTAAAACATTCCTTCTTCCATGTCCTTGTATAGGTTTCCAGTAGAAGATGAGGCAAAGATGAGTGGTTGGTTTTGCAGTATGAAGATATGGATTAAAGTTATATTTTTCAGCTTTATAGATCCAGAAGAGAAGTAGAGAAGACTATTTCAAACAAGCAAGAGTACTTTACAATTGTGTCCTTAATTTGGGTGTTTTGCTTAATTCCATATGCAGTCAAGTTAAAAACCAAGAGTCATGATCACACCTCTTTTCAGCTTGAAAGATAATCATATCTCCTCTTTACATTAACTTCCAAATGAAAAGAATAACAGGTCATAGTAATGCCTAAAAATAATTTAATGACGCAGAGTACAACAGCAGACAAATTACATATTTATCTTGATAATAACTGAAGCTAACATTATATAACTGTCCTTCAAAACCGTCCAGGTTAGAAACAACAAAGTCCAGGTTAGAAACAACTCTCCACCGCCGCTGGGCCACTCCACAACACCTCCCTCATAGGGCAACCCACATTAAGCACAAGGATTCACCTCCCACCTGCTATGTGTATATAGGGTCCCTAGGTCCAGACCAAGCATGCTCCTTATTTGATGGCTCAGTCTCTGCAAGCCCCCTGGGGGCTGGGGCAGCTGTTTCTGTTGGTCTTCTTGTGAGGTTCCTCGCACCTCCAGGGCCTTCCATCTTTTCCCCAACACTTACTCAGGATCGCTAGAGCTCTGCACCTTTCTTAGGTGCAAGTCTGAGCATCTGTCCAAGCTTATTTCTGGCTGGAGTCTCTGAGACAATGGTCAGGTTAGGGTCCAGGCAACCGGGTTTTACAGTCCCAATTCTGGGCGTTCTCAATGTGGTCAAATATCGTCCAACAGAGCCTGATATTCTTCTTCTGTGAGAGGAGCCTCGAGTGTTGGTTCGATCTGCTCCCATGGTACATCTGGGTCCAGAGCGGCTGGTCCCTGTTCCTCTTCCACTGTTCTCGCCAGTTGCTCCAGGAAGAGCTGGACAGGGCAGGAGTTGCTGGATTCTGGGTAGGCCTCTGTGAAGAAGGTGAGTTCGGGTCTTGACATCAACGCTTCTGCACACTGGCCTCCTGCAGAACCCGATGTCAACAAGCTGTCGCGGGAAGCCTCCTGCTCAATGCAACACGATGCTCCAGGAGCCCTTTCCGGGCCAGGAGAGGCAGGCAGGTCCTCACCTTTAGCTGTGCTGCCTCCAGCGCGGCCTTTCTGCCTGGCCTTTCTGTTCTGGAACCATATGTGGACGGTGTCCTCAGGCAAACCTGTGCTCAGGGCCAGTTGCACCCTCGTGGCATAGTCTGGGGATGGAGAGATCTCAAAAGCTTGCACTAGCATGCTGATCTGCGCTGGACTAAGCCGCGTTCGAGGCCTTCTCCGTTCTGAGGGCGGGCCTCTTGCTTGTTGTACCCTGGCGACAAGCTTTTCAGGAGGCTTGTTGGGAGGCTTCATGGCTGGAGCCTGCGGTGGTCTGCTTTGAGGTCTTCCTCGACATGCCAGTTCCATTTCTTCTGTTTTGAAACCACACGCGGATGGAGGACTCTGGAACTCCGAATTCCCTGGCCAGTTCCTGCCTGGTCCTGAAGCTCGGGTAAGGTGTCTTGGCGAAAACTGAGAGCAAGACCTCCTTCTGCTTGGCCTGCCAAACAGTCTTTTGACGCCGGGATGTCTTTGCCGTGCTGCAGCCACCCACATCTGTCTGATCTTCCATCCTGCTGAAGACACTTTGACAGGAGTTCTTCCTCTCCAGTGTGTACTCAGAACAACACCCAGGAAAGTGCAGACTATGGCAAATGCGTAAAGTGTCTGCTGCTCACCCTTAAATACCGACCTGAAGCCCCACCCACTCCCTCGAGGCCTCCAATTACAGGCCAAACCGTGGAACGCTCTTCTGCTTCCAAACTGTGAAACCCTTCCTTCCTCTTGCGAATTTTCCCATATCCCACCCTAAAGCAGCCTTTCCAGAAACAGTTGGCCTTGTGTTCTACCCAAATTCCACTGCTTAGCTCACAGTACGCACCTGTGTTGGCCCACAAGGAGTTTGAGGGGAGAGTCTAAGGCACGGCTTCTGATGATCAGGCAAGGAGAAGAGGCATAAGCCAGGAGCAGTCTTTGCCTACTTTAACAAGGTCATTCATTCAGCTCTGGCTGATGCTCAAGGAGGATCGTGGCTAGAACAGATCTTGTACTCTGCGTGTGCCGTATGCCTTAAGTTCCTTTGAGCTCCAGTCACCTGGTGTATGATTTCAACAATCTAAATATGGTTAGGACCCTGCAAGTCTAAGCATTTGGGCAAAGAGTAGACTTATCCTGCAGAAAGACTCCTGGAATTATTTCTGAATTTCTCTTTCAGTGGCAGGCCACAGAAGGTGTCAAGTTCCCTCTTGGTTCCCTGCCACGGACCGGCCCAGTCGGGCTCCTGTCTTCTGCGGGAGAACAAGGCTTTAGACAGGAAGACACGGTTTCGGCAAAGAATTGACAGAGACACCTTGATGGTTTTGACTCTGCTGCAACTTTACTGAAATCAAGCTAGTATTTTTATAATGATTTCACAAAAGGCACCTTAAAATTGGCATATTTTCCAGAACATTCAGACTTTCACCAAGAATACAAAGTTTACATTTTAACTCAAAATGCAATTAAACATAAAGCAGTACCCACAAATAATCTTGGCCTAGAAACTTTTTGATCAGAGCAAACAAAGGAAAAGAAACCTCAAATATAGTTTTATTATTGCTAACCAATGAAGAGGAAAGTCAGGAGCTAAATCAGATGCCTGCCAATGTCCTTCTCTATATCAAAATCTAACTACATCTTTGTTAACCCTCCTCCCATATGTCCTGCCCAAGATTTATGATCTTCTCTAGGAACAAGGCACTGAAGGGAGGGGGAAACTCCCGCCAGCTGCACCTCTCATGCTACTATTTCTTAAGAAGGAGCCTATTATTATTTTACTATCCTTAATGCCTATTAATACTAAATTTAATTCATTACTTTTCTTAAACTTATTTTTATTAAAGCCTTTAACAATCTACTAATAATAAATTTCTTTATAAAGTTAATTGTGCTGTTTCAGGTATCACAGGGAAAGATCAAAGAATTTATTATTTTAGCCCCAGAGCCACAACTGAAGAAGCGTAGAAATCTCAGAACACGTCTCTTTTCCAAGTGGGATGAGTTTGCCAGGGACCTTCCAGGGGGCATTATTTCTGAGGAAATCATATCCCCCGCCCTGTAGCTTATGCTACTATGGCGACACTGGCATGGGTGTGGCAGTTCCTCTGGTTCCACCTATTTAATCCACCATACACTTTGTCCTACTGGAGAAATTTTACAGATTCCTAGAAACTGTATGAACCTTCAGAAGCACACATTGTGGATCCCAAGACTTTTGGGAGAGGATACTGAAGTCATTTCCTTCATTTCAAGGAACAACATTTGTTGCTGCCATTAATTTGGATCTCTGATCATTAGGCACTGTTTTCCAGAATACACAATTTCCGGTACTGCCAAATGTGCCTGTCCTTCCTAAGGGTGCGGCTTTGCCCTAGATGGAGGAGAACAGTAACAGTTGAGAAATTCTAACCCTGCCTTATTTTTGCATCTCATGTTTTACATGTGCCATAATTTTAACTTTTTCCTTGCAGTCCCCATCAACAGTACCTGGGTGTACAATAGATACTGTAGAAGTTATTCTGCTTCTTCCAGAGATCCGCTTTACCATCCCTGAATACACAGGTCCATAAACAGCTGTATTTCCTTTGTAACATAGAAGCCTTGTGGATAGGGTTAGAGGTTTATCTGCAGCCAGATGCAAAGCTGTGCTGCTGCATGCAGTGGTGTGTATCAAGTCTAAAATCCTCAGTTGATATTTTCCTACCTGCCTAGTACCTCATGGCTGCGTGATGGGAGACAGCTCGTATTGTTGCATGAGGGGCCTAAGCCTGACAGGCCCCTCTGTTGGTTTCCTGATGGCAAGAGGTTAGCCTGTATGTCCCTCTTGGGCAGTGATCCCTAGTACAGTGCTTTCCTTTGCCACAGCTGCCATGAAACCCCGGGAACCTTTGCATTCCCTTGGAGCCAGAATCTGCTTGTTCCCTTCTGTGAGTAAAGGGACCACTTGCCTCTGTGTTAACACACCTCCTATTTTGGGTTCTAGAGATTTTAACCTCACAGGTTTTTTTTTTTTTTTTGGTAAATGCCTGGATTCACCCAAAATAGCACACCAGGTGTTTTGAGAACTGGGAACTCTAGCTGTAGCTTGTCCTGTGAGGTCGGCATGATGCTCCTGAGAGCCAATAGCAGTTGTCTCTCTTAATCATTCATCTCTTGGGGCCGCTCCTCCTTTTCATGCTCTAAATGCTCTCCTACATGTGGTATTTGCAATATCATGTGCCAATAATTGCATCAGTGTTTATCTGGTGTCAGTCTGTTACTGCCTTCTTTAGAGCTGAACCCAATCTCTGTATGAAGTTGGTGAACAGTCTTCTCCAGGGCCTTGAATTACCTTACTGAATGAGGCAGTTGTTTTGCACAGGCTCCTAAACAGATCCCTGCACCCTTAACACTGCAACATGACATTATTCAGTGACTTCATCATCAGAACAAATGAGGGACCACCTGGGAATGAAAAAAAAAACAACTGTGATAATTTGAATTGAAACCAGGTGCTGATAGCTCTTGAAGGGCAGGGTGAACTGTTCTGAGAAACAACCAGCTGTAAAGTATAGAGCAAAAGTGATCTGATTTTCAGGCATAAAAACCCTGTGCTTTGCATGTTCAGGGTCATGTCCTGTCTTTGGAGGTGCGACCTATCTCAACAGCAATAAAACCTTTTGCTATTGCATTGAGATGTGGTCTGTGATTGTTCCTGTGAAGGGCGCAATCCTGAGCTCCTGAGCAGTGAGACTCCAGGTCTTACATTTTGGTGCGTTGCCCAGAAAACAGCGTGCCCTTCCTTAACCCTCAACAGACTGGGCTCAGAGGTCGAGCTCGGAACAGGTTAGTCTGATTTCTGGTATACCACTGTTTCTCTTTAGTCACCTAACTGGACCTTTTTGGTCATCTGCTCAGTCACTGCGATAGACATATTTGTCAGAATATCGATTGACTGGGAACTGGAGGACATTCCGGATTCCATTTGGGGAGGCTAGGTCCTGCATGGTCTTCCTCCCATCTGTTTCTCTTCAGAGACAGCTGCCGTGAGGCAGCCTCTCAATCAGAATTCTGTGGTACCACCCAAAAGGGTGTCCTTGTCAAATTGCCCGTCTTGTTCTTTTTGTCTCTATCATTGTTGCTTCTTTGACTTTCTTGATGGATGACTTTATTATAGGACAGGCTGTGACTATCATGTCTTGGAGGTGAGATACAAGGCACATATTTCTTTGAATATGTCCTATTCTCACACCAGCCCACTTGGGATGATTGCCAGCTACTCTTGCAGGCCCTTTTGGCTAGTGAGGAAGGAGACGGGTCCTCCTTTAGACAAGAAAGACTGTGCCAGGAATGGACAGGAGGCCTTCCATCCTCCCTAATGAGATTGATGATGGCTTTCCCCTCACCCACCCCAACTGGGATTACAACGTATCCAGATGTAGGGAATACCTGCAGGTCTACCGCCAGACTCTACTATCATGTGTCCATGGGGCCGCTCAAAAGCCCACCATTTTGATGAAGGTAAGAGAGATGGTTCAGGAGCCAGATGAATCTCCCACAGCCTTTCTTCAATGGCTGATGGAGGCATATAGCTGGTATACACCTTATGACCCTACCTCAGATGAGTATAAGGCAATGGTGACTATAATCTTTATAGACCAGTCAGCCAGAGATATTTGTAGAAAACTCCAGAAAATAGAGGGTTTACAGGAAAAATCGTTAAAGGATTTAGTGCAGGTAGCAGAAAAGGTTTTTTACAGCCGGGAGATGAAAGAAGAGAAAGAGGAAAGAAAGCAAAATGAGCAGGAAGTGAGAGAAAGAGAAAGGATAAGAGGCAAGACAGAAAGTTGACTAAGATCCTGGCCACCACAGTGCAGTCATAATGATAGGGAGAGAGTTCCTGGAAATCGGAGGGGCCCTCTGTCTAAGGATCAGTGTGCCTATTGCAAGGAGAAAGGACATTGGATCCAGGATTGTCCCAAATGGAAGATGAAGCCCTACACTTAAACCTGGCGCACCTCCAGGCTACCAATCCCCAGGTAACTCATCTCCAATATGTGGATGATATACTATTAGCAGCAGATTGTAAAGAAAGTTGTTTTGACGCCACCGACCAGCTGTTGCAAGAGATGGGTGAGCTCAGCTACAGCGAAAAACTCCCATCCTGCAGGTCAGTTACCTGGGATATATATTAAAAGCGGGAAAGAGATGGCCTTCGGAGGCTAGAAAAGAGACTGTATTTCACATTCCCCCTCCAGGGACTACTGAACAACTGAGGGAAATTTTCGGTACAGCAGGGTTTTGCTGGCTGTGGATTCCGGGATTTGCCAAGATGGTAGCCCTTCTGCATGCCCTTACAAAGGGCAATGACTCTTTCATCTGGGGAAAGGATGAACAAGCTGCATTTGATAATATCAAACAAGCCTTAATATTGGCTCCTGCATTGGGACTCCCTGATGTAACCAAACCCTTCCATCTCTATGTGTGTGAGAATCAGGGAATGGCCAATGGGGTGCTAACACAGAAAATTGGACCCTGGAAGAGACCGGTAGCCTATCTATCCAAAACACTTGATTCACTAGTGGCAAGATGGCCAACCTGCCTGGAAATAATAGAAGCAGTGGCGGAACTAGTATAACATGCAGACAAACTGACTCTGGGACAGGACCTCACCATCTGTGCTCCTCATGCCCTTGAGAGTGTCATAAGGCAGCCACCTGATTGCTGGCTCATGAATGCCCGCATGACACATTACCAAGCCTTGCTTTTGAATGATGATAGAGTCACCTTTGCCCCGGCTACAGGGCTAAACCCTGCCACCTTATTGCCAGATCCACAAATCCAGGTTCTAGCAGAGGAACAGGGATGGCGAAAGGACATGAAAGATCAGCCTCTGCCCTACTGTGAGATGACATACTATATGGATGGGAGCAGTTTTGGGAGAATGGGAAAAGAAAGGCAATGGCAGCAGTAATAGATGGACATAAGTTAATATGGGTCCAGGCGTTACTGAAGGGCACTTCTGCTCAGCGAGCTGAATTGGTTGCTTTAACACAGGCATTAACTCTGGGAAAGGGTAAAAAGAAACATCTACTCTGATAGTCAGTACACCTTCGCAACAGCCCATGTGCAAGGGACCATCTATCATCAGAGAGGCCTGCTAACATCAGCTGGTAAAGAGATAAAAAATAAAAACGAGATTCTGGCTTTGCTCAATGCCTTGTTGCTGCCTGCCAAGCGAAGCTTTATTCATTTCCCTGGACATCAGAAGGGAACTTCCAGGGCAGCAAAGGGGAATAACATGGCTGATCAAGAGGCTAAAACAGCTGCTAGAGGAAACTCTGTCCTGGTGGTACTAACTGCTGAACTGCCCAGAGAAGAATGACTAAACTACTCAGAAAGTGACTTAAAGTTAATATGGCAACAACAGGAGATATTTGACACTGACTTGGGGGCATGGATTAACTCCAAAGGTAAGATTATTCTACCCCAGGAAGACACTGAGAGATTAATAACTCAGATGTATAAATGGACTCACTTGAGGGCAAAGAAATTGGCTGAAGTTGCCCACGAATCCCAGTACCAAATACTAAAACTCACCATCCTGAATGAGAGAGTGACTAGGGCATGTGAACCTTGCCAGAGGGTAAACATAGGTAAGAATTTCCAGAGCCCAGGGAAGCAGCTGAGAGGAACTAGACCCAGAATGCATTGGGAAGTGGATTTCAGTGAAATTAAACCAGCCAGGTACGACAATAAATATCTCCTGGTTTTTGTGGACACTTTCTCAAGATGGGAAGAAGCTTTTTCCACAAAGAAAGAAACAACCCTGGTCATGGCCAAAAAGATTCTGGAAGACATTTTTTCCACAGTAAGGTATTCCAAAAGTAATTGTGTCAGACAATGGGCCAGCCTTCGTTGCTCAGGTAAGCCAGGAGGTGGCCAGGTTTCTGGGGCTTGACTCTAAGTTACATTGTGCTTATAGACCCCAAAGTTCAGGACAGGTAGAGAGAATGAATAGACTGTTAAAAGAGAATCTCACCAAATTGACAGTGATGACTGGCAGTGACTGGGTGGTGCTCCTTCCCTTGGCCCTCTTTAGAGTCAGAAATACTCCCTCGGTACAAGGCCTGACTCCATTCAAACTATGATATGGGGTTCCTGCTCCCCTGACTCTTCTTGGGGACCCCCTTGACATCAGTAGTGGTTACTCTGACTTATTGTCCATGCTAAAAGGACTGCAAATTATTCAGAAAGAGATTTGAAGCAAGGATGGCAGTGCATATGCACCTGAGTCCTTGGAGGTGCACCATCAATCCCAGGTTGGAGATCTGGTATATGTGTCATGACACTGCAGCCAAAATCTGGAACCTGGGTGGAAGGGTCCTTATTACCTCCTGCTCAACACCCCAACTGATGTCAAAGTAGAGGGCATCACAGCTCAGGTCCACCTGTGACATGTAAAGCCTGCCCTTCATCAACCTGCAACACCTGGAAAGTCCAAGCCTCCAACAACCTGCTAAAACTGAAACTCATCAAGGACAATAAACTCTCCGACCAGAACTCGCCTTTGTCAGGGAACTTATAAGTGCAGTTCAGTTCCTGATGCTCCAGAGACAGTATCAACCTCTCCCTGACGTTGATCCACAATTTTAGGGTTACAATTGAGGAAAAAAGGGGGGGGGTGAGGGACAACCTCAGCATGAGAAAAACAACTGTGATTATTTGAATTGAAAAGTCATGTGTAGAAAACTCTTGAAGGGAAGGGTCAACTGTTCTGAGAAAAACTATCTACAACCAGCTGTACACGATCTACAACCAGCTGTACACTATCTACAATCAGCTGTACACTATCATACTATTCTTGCTGACCAATCAATGGATACAGCAAAAGTGGTTTGAATTTCAGGTATAAAAACCCTGTGCTTTGCATGTTCAGGGTCATCTCCTGTCTTTGGAGGGGCGACCCTATCACAATTGGAATAAAACTCTTGATTTTGCATTGAGTTGTGGTCTCTGAGTGTTCCTGGGAAGTGCACAATCCTGAGCTCCTGAGCAGTGAGACTCCAGGTCTAACAACAGGAGACTAAAATGCTTTTGCTATCCATTCTTTAGGTGGTGAAGCAGCTTATAAAATGGGAAACCTATTTACCAGCTGTGCAACAGACAGGTTTTTATCTAGTCCATTCAAAGAAATCATGAGATATAAACATAAAGAAACAAAAAAAATCTAGAAAAGATCATCCTGAGTAAGATATCCCAGAAGCAGAAAGACATACATGGTATACACTCACTTTTAAGTGGATGCTAGACCTATAACATAGGAAAAACATACTAAAATCTGTACACCTAAAGATGACAAACAAGAAAGAGGACCTGGGTTAAGATGATCAATCCTCACTTAAAAAAACAAATGGGATGGACATAGGAGAAAACAAGAAACAGGACAGAAGCCTACCACAGAGGCCCTGTGAAAGACTCTACCTAGCAGTGTATCAAAGCAGATGCTGAGACTCATAACCAAACCTTGGGCAGAGCACAGAGAATCATATGAAAGAAGGGGTTGTTTGTGTGACCTGGAAAGGAAAGGAACTCCACAAGAACCAAATATATCAGGGCACAGGGGTCTTCTATGAGACTGTATCTCTACCCAAGGACCATGTATGCATGTAACCTAGCACCCCTGCTCAAATATATCCATGTCAGCTCTGTATCTAAGTAGGTACCATACTAAGTGCAACAGGGACTATTTTGGACATGAACTCAATGGCTGGCTCTTTGACCTCCCCCCTCCCAAGGGAGGATGAGACTTGCTAGGCCACAGAGGAGGACATTACAGCCAGTCCTGATGATACCTGATAAGCTATGGTCAGTTGGAACAGGAGGAGGCCCTTCCCTATCAGTGGACTTGGAAAGGGGTAGGGAGGAGATGAGAGGGTGGGTGGGAAAGGGACGAAATGAGGGACTGGGCTACAGCTAGGATACAAAGTTAAGAAACTGTATCTCATATTAAAAAATAAAAAATTAAAAAAGTAGGACATAAAACAAAGTTCCTAAAGATGAAACACAAAATGCTGACAGTTTTTTGTTTGTTTGAAGACAGGATTTTTCTGAATAATTTTGGCTGTCCTGGACTCTGTAGAACAGCCTGTGCTCTCTGTGCTCACAGAGACCCACCTACCTTTAACTTCCTGAGTGCTAGCACTGCAGGTACTCACCAACAGCCCTAGCTGCTGATAGTTTATTTTGTTTTAGCATTTTATTTTTTGTTCTTGCTTCATGCACTACATCCCAACTGCAGTTTCCTGTTCCTCCATTCCTCCTACCCACAATCTATCCACCTCTACTCTGCCCAACTCACCTCTCCTTCAGATCCACTGCTTCTTTATTTTCAATGAAAAAAATTCTGATGGCATAACAAGTTACAATAAGACTAGGAACAATCCCTCACATCAGAGTTGGTCAAAGCAATACATGAGGAAAGTGTAGCTAGAGCAGGAAAAAGAGTCAGAGTCACCCACGGACACACACACACACTCACTGTTGGAAGTCCCTCAGCAACATCTAAGATGTATGCAGACAACCTAGCTCACAAGACTCATAGAATGTTTGCCTTTTTCTTTCAGTCTCTGTGACCCCTATGAGCCCAGTTGACTTAGTGAGCCATGTTCTTGTTCTGTCCTTGATATCTCTGATTCCTACAATACATATTCCATCATTTGTGGCGTTCCCCTAGATACATAATTGTGTTTGGCTGTGGTTCTCTGCATCTGCTCCCATCAGATGCCGGGTGATTTCTCTCTGATGACAACTGGGCTAGGCACTCATATATGATTATAGCGGAGTATCTTTCATTGACATTTTTTTTGCCTGTCATGTTTACAGATATCGTGTGTCTCTAGGTTATCTTGACTCTGGTTCATGGTCATCCAGGCAGTGTCAGGCATGGACTTCCCCTCATGGTGTGGGCCACAATGTGTTTTCTGGAGTGTATTTAATATTAATGGGTTGGGGTTTTCCTTCTAGTATCTTCTGTAGGGCTGGATGGCTGCATATATACTGGGTATAGTAGTCTGGGTTGGCATCGGTGGTCTCTTCGTGTCTGCATGATATCCATCCAAGCCCTTCTGGCTTTCATAATCTCTGCTGAGAATTCTAGTGTGATTCTGATAGGTCTACTTATTATTTGAATGATGTTTTGGTATTAGCAGTATCATGCATAGAACAGTTAATTTTCATGATGTCATCCGCATATAAAATTGAATCTCTGTAACCTATGAAAATGAAAAATGAACACACTTTAATGTGTGTTGAGGGAATTAAGACAAAGAAGGGATTAATTTGAGGTAAAAAATAAACTATATATAAATGCTGCAAAAAATTAAAATACTTGTAATTCAATTACGATATTTTAGAATATAACTGCATCAAAAAAATTAATTCCTAGTCCATCAATATACCCAAAAAGTTATGTAGCATTTTGATTTTGCATGGTGATGAATATTTTTTCTATAACTCCTCATATGAAAATTACTGTTGTTTAAGTGATAACTGAATGAATTACATAACATTATTAAAAGCAGAAAATTTGGTAGTTCTATGTGAAAGATAATTATATGCATAGTTTATTTTCCCTCTAACTCTCTCTTTATAGGAAAGGATTTATGAGAATGATTTACAATCTGTGAGTCAATTAATTCAACAGTGGATGGCTAAAAATGGAAAATCAAGGAATCTATCAGTGGCTTGGTCCATGAGGCTGGTTGGTGCAACTCACCTTCAAATACACTGAAATCCTCAAGAAGAAGGTTCTATAGTCAATGAAGAAATAGACTTGCTACCAAAGCAAAAAGGAACAGGAAAAGAGTAAAATATTCCTTCTTCCATGTCCTTGTATAGGTTTCCAGTAGAAGATGAGGCAAAGGTGAGTGGTTGGTTTTGCAGTATGAAGATATGGATTAAAGGTGTGTTTTTCAGCCTTATAGATCCAGAAGAGAAGTAGAGAAGACTACTTCAAATAAGGAAGAGTACTTCACAATTGTGTCCTTAATTTAGGTGTTTTGCTTAATTCCACATGCAGTCAAGTTAAAAACCAAGACTCATGATCACACCTCTTTTCAGCTTGAAAGATAATCATATCTCCTCTTTACATTAACTTCCAAATGAAAACAATAACCAGGTCATAGTAATGCCTAAAAGTAATTTAATGATGCAGAGTACAATAACAGACAAATTACATATTTATACTCATCATAATTGAAGCTAACATGATATAACTGTCCTTCAAAAACCGTCCAGGTTAGAAACAACAAAGTCCAGGCTAGAAACAACTTTCCACCGCCGCTGTGCCACTCCACAACACCTCCCTCATAGGGCAACCCACATTAAGCACAAGGATTCACCTCCCACCTGCTACGTGTGTGCAGGGTCCTTAGGTCCAGACCAAGCATGCTCCTTATTTGATGGCTCAGTTTCTGCAAGCCCCCTGGGGTCTGGGTCACCTGTTTCTGTTGGTCTTCTTGTGAGGTTCCTCGCACCTCCAGGGCCTTCCATCTTTTTCCCAACACTTACTCAGGATCGCTAGAGCTCTGCACCTTTCATAGGTGCAAGCCTGAGCATCTGTCCAAGCTCATTTCTGGCTGGAGTCTCTGAGACAATGGTCAGGTGAGGGTCCAAGCAACAGAGTTTTACAGTCCCAATTCTAGGGGTTACCAATGGGGTCAAATATCATACAACAGAGACTGATATTCTTCTTCCGTGAGAGGAGCCTCAAGTGTTGGTTCGATCTGCTCTCATGGGTCATCTGGGTCCAGAGCAGCTGGTACCTGTTCCTTGACTTCCGCTATACTCAGCAGTTGATCCAGGAAAAGCTGTGCAGGGCAGGAGTTGCTGGGTTCTGGGTAGGCCTCTGTGGAGAAGGTGAGCTCGGATGTTGGCATCAACGTTTCTCCATACTCGCCTCCTGCAGAACCCGGTGTCAACAAGCTGTCGCGGGAAGCCTCCTGCTCAATGCAATACGATGCTCCAGGAGCCCTTTCTGGGTCAGGAGAGGCAGGCAGGTCCTCACCTTTAGCTGTGCTGCCTCCAGCGCGGCCTTTCTGCCTGGCCTTTCTGTTCTGGAACCATATGTGGTCGGTGTCCTCAGGCAAACCTGTGCTCAGTGCCAGTTGCACTCTCGTGGCATAGTCTGGGGATGGAGAGATCTCAAAAGATTAGCATGCTGATCTGCGCTGGACTAAGCCGCGTTCGAGGCCTTCTCCGTTCTGAGGGCGGGCCTCTTGCTTGTTGTACCCTGGCGACAAGCTTTTCAGGAGGCTGTTGGGAGGCTTCAAGGCTGGAGCCTGCGGTGGTCTGTTTTGAGGTCTTCCTCGACACGCCAGTCTTATTTCTGCAGTTTTGAAACCACATGCAGATGCAGGACTCTGGAACCCCAAATTCCCTGGCCAGTTCCTGCCTGGTCCTGAAGCTCGGTTAAGGTGTCTTGGCGAAAACTGAGAGCAAGACCTCCTTCTGCTTAGCCTGCCAAACAGTTTTTAGACGCCAGGATGTCTTTGTCTTACTGCAGCCACTCACATCTGCCTGATTTTCCATCCTGCCGAGGACACTTTGACAGGGGTTCTTCCTCTCCAGTGTGTACTCAGAACAACACCCAGGACAGTGCAGGCTATGGCAAATGCATAAAGGGGTGCGCTGCTCACCCTTAAATACCGACCTAGGCACCATCCACTCCCTCGAGGCTTCCAATTACAGGCTAAACCGTGGAACGCCCTTCTGCTTCCAAACTGTGAAACCCTTCCTTCCTCCTGCGAATTTTCCCATATCCCACCCTAAAGCACCCTTTCCAGATACAGGTGGTCTTGTGTTCTACCCAAATTCCACTGCTTAGCTCACAGTACGCACCTGTGTTGGCCCACAAGGAGTTTGAGGGGAGAGTCTAAGGCACGGCTTCTGATGATCAGGCAAGGAGAAGGGGCAGAAGCCAGGAGCAGTCTTTGCCTACTTTAACGAAGTCATTCATTCAGCTCTGGCTGATGCTCAAGGAGGAACGTGGCTAGAACAGATCTTGCATTCTGCGTGTGCTTCTGCCTTAATTTCCTTTCAGCTTCAGTCTCCCAGTGTATGATTTCAACAATCTAAATATGGTTAGGAAACTGCAAGTATAAGCATTTGGGCAGAGAGGAGACTTATCCTGCAGAAAGACTCCTGGAATTATTTCTGAATTTCTCCTTCAGTGGCAGGCTACAGAAGGTGTCAACTTCCCTCTTGGACCCTCTGGTTCCACCTATTTAATCCCCCATACACTTTGTCCTACTGGAGAAATTTTACAGATTCCTAGAAACTGTATATGAACCTTCAGAAGCACACATTGTGGATCCCAAGACTTTTGGGAGAGGATACTGAAGTCATCTCCTGCATTTCAATGAACACCACTTGTTGCTGCCATTAATTTGGATCTCTGATCATTAGACACTGCTTTCCAGAACACACAATTTCCGGTACTGCCAAATGTGCCTGTCCTTCCTAAGGGTGCGGCTTTGCCCTAGATGGAGGAGAACAGTAACAGCTGAGCAATTCTCCCCCTGCCTTATTTTTGCATCTCGTGTTTTACATGCACCATGATTTTAACTTCTTCCTTGCAGTCCCCATCTACAGTACCTGGGTGTACAATAGATCCTGTAGAAGTTATTCTGCTTCTTCCAGAGATCCTCTTTAGCATCCCTGAATACACAGGTCCATAAACAGCTGTATTTCCTTTGTGACATAGAACCCTTGTGCTTAGGGTCAGAGGTTTATATGCAGCCAGATGCAAAGCTGCGCTCAGTTGAGATTTTCCTACCTGCCTAGTACCTCATGGCTGCGTGATGGGAGACAGCTCGTATTGTTGCATGAGGGGCCTAAGCCTGACAGGCCCCTCTGTTGGTTTCCTGATGGCAAGAGGTTAGCCTGTTTGTCCCTCTCAGAGCAGTAATCCCTAGACCTGTGCTTTCCCTTGCCACAGCTGCCATGAAACCCCGGGAACCTTTGAATTCTCTTGGAGCCAAAATCTGCTTGTTCCCTTCTGTGAGTAAAGGCACAACTTGCCTCTGTGTTAACACACCTCCTATTTTGCATTCTAGAGATTTTAACCTCACAGTTCTTTTGGTAAATTCCTGGATTCACCCAAAATAGCACAACGTTTTTTTTTTTTTTTTCTTTTGAGAACTGGGAACTCTAGCTGTAGCTTGTCCTGTGAGGTCGGCATGATGTTCCTGAGAGTCAATAGCAGTTGTCTCTCTTAATCAATCTTCTCTTGGGGCTGCTCCTCCTTTTCATGCTCTAAATGCTCTCCTACATGTGGTATTTGCAGTATCATGCGCCAAGAATGACATCAGTGCTTATCTGGTGTCAGTCCGGTACTACCCTCTTTAGAGCTGAATCCAATCTCTGTATGAAGTTGGTGAACAGTCTTCTCCAGGGCCTTGAATTACCTTAGTGAATGAGGCTGTTGTTTTGCACAGGCTCCTAAACAGATCCCTGCACCCTTAACACTGCAACATGACATTATTCAGTGATTTCATCATCAGAACAAATGAGGGACCACCTGGGAATGAGAAAAACAACTGTTATTATTTGAATTGAAGCCAGGTGCAGATAGCTCTTGAAGGGCGGGGTGAACTGTTCTGAGGAACAACCAGCTGTAAAGTGTAGAGCAAAAGTGATCTGATTTTCATGCATAAAAATCCTGTTTTGTATGTTCAGGGTCATGTCCTGTCTTTGTAGGTGCGACCCTATCTCAACAGCAATAAAACCTTTTGCTATTGCATTGAATTGTGGTCTGTGAGTTTTCCTGTGAAGGGCGAGATCCTGAGCTCCTGAGAAGTGAGACTCTAGGTCTTCCATTTTGGTGCGTTGCCCGGAAAACAGTGTGCCCTTCCTTAACACTCAGCTGGCTGGGCTCAGAAGTGAGCTCAGAACAGGTTAGTCTGATTTTTGGTATACCACTGTTTCTCTTTAGTCACCTATCTAGACATTTTTGGTCATCTGCTCATTCCCTGCGATAGACAAACTTGTCAGAATATCGGTTGCCTGGGAACTGGAGGACCTTCCAGATTCCATTTGGGAGGATAGTTCCGGGATGGTTTTCCTCCCATCTGTTTCTCTTCAGAGACAGCCGCCATGAGGCAGCCTCTCAATCAGAATTCTGTAGTACCACCCGTAAGGGTGTCCTTGTGTAACTGCCTTTCTTGTTTTCTTTGTCTCTATCATTGTTGCTTCTTTGACTTTCTTGATGGACGACTTTATTATGGGACAGGCAGTGACTATCATTTCTTGGAGGTGAGATAAAAGGCACATATTTGTTTGAATCTGTCCTATTCACCAGCCCACTTGGGATGATTGCCAGAAACGCTTGCAGGCCCTCTTAACTACTGAGGAACGAGACGGGTCCTCCTTGGGAAGAGAAAGACTGTGCCTGGAATGGACAGGAGGCCTTCTATCCTCCCTAATGAGATTGATGATGGCTTTCCCCTCACCCACTGAACGGGAATTACAACACATCTGGAGGTAGGGAATGACTGGAGGTCTACCATCAGACTCTAATTGCGGGTTTCCATGGGGCTGCTTGAAATCCCACTGATTTGATGAAGGTAAGAGAGATGGTTCAGGGGCTGCATGAATCTCCTGCAGCCTTTCTGGAATGGCTGATAGAGGCATACTGTCAGTTTATGCCCTATGACCCTATCATAGATGAGCATAAACCAATGGTGACTATTACCTTTATAGACCAGTCAGCCAGAGATATTTGTAGAAAACTCCAGAAAATAGAGGGTTTACAGGACAAGTTCTTTAAGGATTTAGTGCAGGTAGCAGAAAAGGTTTTCTACAGCTGGGAGATGGAAGAAGAGAAAGAGGAAAGAAAGCAGAAAGAGCAGGAAGCAAGAGAAAGAGAAAGGATAAGAGGCAACACAGAAAGTTGACTAAGATCCTGGCCACCGCAGTGCAGTCATAATGATAGGGAGAGAGATCCTGGAAATCAGAGGGCCCTCTGTCTAAGGATCAGTGTGCCTATTGCAAGGAGAAAGGACACTGGATCAAGAATTGTCCCAAAAGGAAGATGAAACCCTTCTTTGGGACCTGGCACACCTCCGGGCCACCAATCCACAGGTAACTCTTCTCCAATATGTGGATGACATTCTATTAGCTGCAAATTGTAAAGAAACCTGTTTTGAGGCCACCGACCAGCTGTTGCAAGAGATGGGTAAGCTCAGCTACAGAGAAAAAGACCCATCTCTGCAGGAAACAGGTCAGTTATCTGGGATATATATTAAAAGAGGGAAAGAGATGGCCGTCGGAGGCTAGAAAAAAGACTGTATTTCATATTCCCCCTCTACAGACTACTGAACAACTGAGGGAAATTTTAGGTACAGCGGGGTTTTGCCGGCTGTGGATCCCGGGATTTGCCAACATGGCAGCCCTTCTGCATGCCCTTACAAAGGGCAGTGACTCTTTCATCTGGGGAAAGGATGAACAAGCTGCATTTGGTAATAACAAACAAGCCTTAATATTGGCCCCAGCATTGGGACTCCCTGATGTAACCAAACCCTTCCATCTCTATGTGTGTGAGAATCAGGGAATGGCCAATGGGGTGCTAACACAGAAAATTGGACCCTGGAAGAGACCAGTAGCCTATCTATCCAAAACACTTGATTGAGTAGTGGCAAGATGGCCAACCTGCCTGTAAATAATAGCAGCAGTGGCGGCACTAGTAAAACATGCAGACAAACTGACTCTGGGACAGGACCTCATCATCTGTGCTCCTCATGCCCTTGAGAGTGTCTTAAGGCAGCCACCTGATTTCTGGCTCATGAATGCCCGCATGACACATTACCAGGCCTTGCTCTTGAATAATGATAGAGTCACCTTTGCCCCGGCTACAGGGCTAAACCCTGCCACCTTATTGCCAGATCCAGAAAACCAGCCCCTGGAGCATGATTGCTTACAGGTTCTAGCAGAGGAACAGGGATGGCTAAAGGCCTTGAAAGATCAACCTCTTCCTGATGCTGAGGTGACACACTATAAGGATGGGAGCAGTTTTTTGTAGAACGGGAAGAGAAAGGCAGAGGCAGTGGTGGTAGATGGACATCAGGTAATATGGGCCCAGGCGTTGCCGGAGGGCACATCTGTTCAGCGAGCTGAATTGATTGCTTTAATCCAGGCATTAACACTGGAAAAGGGT
Organism: Meriones unguiculatus; assembly: GCF_030254825.1. Lineage (NCBI taxonomy): Eukaryota > Metazoa > Chordata > Mammalia > Rodentia > Muridae > Meriones > Meriones unguiculatus. The sequence continues at coordinate 2,794,114 of NW_026843645.1, forward strand.
AAAAAGATAAACATCTACACTGATAGTTGGTTCGCCTTACCAACAGCCCATGTACATGGGGCCATCTATCAGCAGAGATTTCTGCTAACATCAGCTGGAAGAGATAAAAAATAAAAATGAGATTCTGACTTTGCTCAATGCCTTGTTGCTGCTGGAAAAGGTAAGCATTATTGATTGTCTGGGACATCAGAAGGGGATTTCTGAGGCAGGAAAGGGGAATAACATGGCCGATCAGGAGGCTAAAGCAGCTGCTAGAGGAAACTGTCCTAGTGGTACTAACTGCTGAACTGCCCAGAGAAGAATGACTAAACTACTCAGAAAGTGACTTAAAGTTAATATGATAAAACACAGGGGATATTTGACACCTATGTGGGGGCATGGATTGACTCTAAAGGTAAGATCATTCTACCACAGGAAGACGCTGAGAGATTAATTACTCAGATGCATAAGTGGACTCACTTGCGGGCAAAGAATTTAGCTGAAATTGCCTACCCATCCCAGTACTGAATACTAAACCTCACCACCCTGACTGAGACAGTGACTAGGGCATGTGAACCTTGCCAGTAGGTAAACATAGGTAAGAGTTTCCAGAGCTGCTTCCAGGGAAGCAGCTGAGAGGAACTGTGGCAGCCTTTTTGGAGTATATGGCAAATTTGGAGTTAATGGCATCTGAACAGTGGAATCTGGCCTCTTGGCTTTGGCTATTTTCCAAAGTCCAGTTTCTTATAAACTGACCTTGGTGGTCCTACAGCAAACAGCTCTGACCCTGCGAAACTGTGTGCAACCATAGTAACCAGACAGCAGGCGCTGTGTAACCTTGAGTGAGCTCTCCTATGTTTTGACCATGTAAAGCTCCTACAGGAGAAACTGCTTGTACTTTTTGGCCTACTTAAGTGTTAACCTGACGTCCATTAAACTGACACTTGGATCAGCATGTAGACTCAGTGTCCTTCTCTGTGTCACCCTGTCTCTCTCTCTCTTTCCCAGCCCTCTCTCAGGTGGTATTCAGGTGTCACTGCTGGCCAGTGACAAGGAACTAGACCTGGAATGCATTGGGAAGTGGATTTCACTGAAAGTAGACCATCTAGAGATGGCAAAAAATATCTCCTGGTTTTTGTGTACACTTTCTCAGGATGGGTGGAAGCTTTTCCCACAAAGAAAGAAACCTCCCTGGTCATGGCCAAAAAGATTCTGGAAGACATTTTTCCTCGGTTTGGTATTCCAAAGGTAATTGGGTCAAACAATGGGCCAACCTTTGTTGTTCAGGTAAACCAGGAGGTGGTCAGGTTTCTGGGACTTGATTAGAAGTTACATTGTGCTTATAGACTTCAAAGTTCAGGACAGGTAGAGAGAATGAATAGAACTCTCAAAGAGTCTCTCACTAAATTGACCATGAAGACTGATGGTGACTGGGCAGTGATCCTTCCCTTGGCCCTCTTTAGAGTCAGAAGTACTCCCTCCATACTAGGTTTAACTCCCTTTGAACTATTATATGGGGTTCCTGCTACCCTGACTCTTCTTGGGGACCCCATTGACATAATTAGTGGTAACTCTGACTTGTTGTCCAGGTGAAAAGGACTGCAACTTATTCAGAAAGAGATTTGGAGCAAGGTTGGTAGTGCATATGCGCCCAGGTCCTTGGAGGTCCCCCATTAGTTCTAGGTTGAAGAGATGGTGTACTTGTTATGACACCGCAGCCAGAATTTGGAACCTCGTTGGAAGGTTCCTTATTGTGTCCTGCTCAACACCCCAACAGCCGTCAAAGTAGAGAGCATTGCAGCTTGGATCCATGGGTCATATGTCAAGCCTGCTCTTCATAAACCTTCTGACACCTGGAAAGTCCAAGCCTCCAGCAACCTGTTAAAACTGAAACTCATCAGGGACAATGAACTCTTTGACCAGTAAAGTGGACAGACAATGGTACCTCTGGGTGGTGCTGTTTTTACTCAATTGGAATTTTGGTGATCCTCACCAGGCTCACAAGGCCCTGGAAGCAATGTATGGTAAACCCTGTGATTGCAAGGGTGGTGTGATGAATGGCAGAGCCTTACTTATTGGTAAGATTTGGAGCCCCAACAAGGCCTATGCTCAAGTTGAGTTTGGCGATACATGGGCATATAGAGCCCTACAACCTTCAGGGAGTACCCCAAGTTTAGAATGGCATTGTGTAACTAAGCCTAAGATGATTCCTTATGTAAATGGGTGCCCCGTGCCTTGCTCTTGTGATACCTATCAACAGGTTGTGCATAGCAGTTGCTATAGGGTTGTGCAACAATGTACTGGAAAAGATAACATCACCTATTTCACTGCCATATTGAACCAAGTCAGGGAGGAGATGAGGATAGACGATTGTTTCCACAGTATGCCAACAGGAGTCCATGGATCTTAATTACTCCAAGCCCCTTGTTCTGGGATGGTAGGAAAGCCTGTACGCTGAAGAAAGGTACCTCCCATTCACCTCTCAGATGGAGGAGGGGTGCAGGATCAGGCCAGACAAGAACAGGTTAAACAATGCATTGAAGGGTTAATAGAAAAAAGAATACTCGTCCCTCAATTACCACCCTCTGGTTCTTCCTGATAGTAGAGGAAACTTTATTTTAGACCCCCAGACTGTAGATGTTATTACTGCCACTCATAGCCTCCTAAATGACACCAACCCTTCGCTTGCAAGTGACTTCTGGCTCCGCCTCTGACAAGGGCAGCCTGTTCCTCTGGAGCTCCCCCCCAACGCCACTTATTCCACTGCTGAGGGGTCCTGACACTCAGCACCCTCTCTGAGAGTGCAGCCTCTCTTCAAGCAAAATGTTACTTGTTTGACAAAACCCTACAAAAATGATAGCTCAGATCTACCTGTAGGGGATGCTACCTTTGCCATTTGTGATTCAGCAATTGACATCTCCACAGCTCTCTGCCCTGACAATAACACTGTTTTCTTATGCAGGAATAATAAAGCCTATACATTCTTGCCCACAGATTGGACTGGGACCTGTGTACAGGCAACTCCCTGATCTTAGGATCATTCCAGGAGATGAGCCAGTCCTAGTCACCACCTTTGACTTAATGGCTGGAAGAATGAAGAGAGCCATTCAGTTCATTCCTCTGTTAGTGGGAACTGGGCTGAGTGCTTCCATAGGCGCTGGGTCAGCTGGCTTGGGTGTTTTATTATATAAATACAACAAACTGTCCCAACAGTTAATTAATGATGTACAATTGCTTTTGAGCACCATCAATGACCTCCAAGACCAGCTCAATTCCTTAGCAGAAGTAGTTCTCCAGACCCAGAGGGGATTAGACCTCCTTACGGTTGAAAAAGGAGGAATCTGCTTAGCCCCACAGGAGAAATGCCGTTTTTTACACTAATAAATCAGGCATTGTTAAAGGAAAGATTAAAAAAAAGATCTTGAAAACAGAAGATGAGAATTAATAGAATATCCTTTTTGGAATGGGTTTAATGGTATGCTCCCCTATGTGCTTCTCTTACTGGGACCTTTTGCTACCCTTTTGCTCCTTGTCACAATATTACCCTGTATTGTTAACCAATTACTGGCCTTTGTCAGGGAATGTGTAAGTGTGGTTCAGGTCCTGATGCTCCAGAGGCAGTATCGATCTCTCTCTGAGATTGATCCACAATTTTAGGGTTAAAATTGGAGCACAAAGAAAAGGGGGATGAGAGCTCACCCGAGAATGAAAACAGCTGTAAAAGAAAAACAGCTGTGACCATTCCCATTCTTGAATTAAAGCCAGAGGCACATAGGTCTCAAATGGCAGGATGAACTGCTCTGAGATAGCCTTGAATTGAAGCCAAAGGCAGGTAGCTCTTGAAGGGCAGGGTGAGTTGTTTTGAGAAAACTCACAAATGGCCAAAAACTGCAAACAACTAGGCGTAAACTATCTTCATGCTATTCTTGCTGACCAATCAATGTATAGAGCAACAGTGGCCAGATTTTTAAGTATAAAAACCCGGTGCTTTGCATGCTTGGGGCCATCTCCTGCCTTTTGAGGGGTGACCCTATCGTGATTGAAATAAAAAAAATGCTCTTGCTTTTGCATTGAGTTGTGGTCTGTGGGAATTCCTGAGAAGAGTGCGATCTTGAACTCCTGAGCTGTAAGACCCCAGGTCTTTTACAGGATAAATATAAAAGAAGGAAGTAGGTAAAATAACAGTAAATTTTTTAAAGAGTTTTAAGCAATCATACTGTGAATTATCTACATAAATCCCTATAATACATGTAAGTACGTGCATGAATATAAACATGTAGCAACCTAAATGCTTTTAATAATGCACATAGATAAGTATAGTTCACCACTGACCAAGGAAGCTTTTCCTTGAACCACAATCATGACTGAAAACCACAACCAATCACAAGGCAGAATTCTGGAGAACAGTCACATCTGATACATCTACAAAACAATTCCCAGATCTAAGACTCAGTGATCATGCATAACAGGAGGTAAATATATATATATATATATATATATATATATATATATATATATATGGCAGAGGATCAGAGTATGGTCTGGTAATGTGTCTCCTAATAATACCAGAAGCTACACCCATAAGATGGACCAATATAAAAAAAAATAAAGAAAAAAAGGCTTACCAATATACCTGTATAAAAACGAACTAAAAATTGAAAATGCTAATAGACATGCAAAAGTGGTCTAGGAAGAAACCATTGTCCTTAATCCTACACAAAAATCTGCAGGGAACTAATAAATGCTGAGAGTATGAGAAAAAAAATCTTTTCAGGAAAGAGCATAAAATCATTTAGTTATCCAATACCAAGCAATCAACCCTGAAAACATGCATGGAAGTAACATTATTAAACTGAGCAACTTATATTAAGAGCATAATACAAATTTGAAAAAAGAAGATGAATTTGAAAGAGAAATAGGAGAGGTCTGTGGGAAGGTTTGGAGGGAAGAAAAGAGAAGGCACAAAATGATGTAATTATTAAATAACCTTAAAAATGAATTAAATATAAGCTCTTTAGGTCATGATTTTAAAATGTATCACTATTGAGTAGTATGCAAACATAAAACTTGCAGGTAGATAGATGGAACTAGAAAAAAAAATCATGTTATATGAGGTAATCCAAACACAGAAAGACAAATTCCACATATTCTCTCTTCTAAGTTTCCCAGCTTTAAACGGAATATGTGTGTACTCATATGTGAGTCTATATCCGGCAGTAATTAAAAAACCAAGAATGAAATAGTGACCATTTCCAAGGTGAGAATGGAAGTGTGTGGGGGCAGAAGGAAGTAGAAAGGTATAGAGATTTGAAAGAGGAAATGGGAAAAACTTGAAGGGGGTAGAATAATTTCGGAGGTAAGACAGAAAGAAATACAAAAGGGAAGATGGTAAGGTAAGGATGTCTGAAAAAGTAATATGGAATAATATTAGTAACTATCTAAGATATGTATAATCCATGTAAGCTATTGTATAAAACTAAAATTTAGTTTAAATGAAATTTTGCCATCTGTGATGACAATTGTCCCTCCATCTAACAAAAACTCCAACACCAGGCATGAGAAGTCAACTTTTGAGTTACTGGGAAGGGTTTTCTAAGAGAATCCTCAAGAATCATATGCTACTACCTATCTGAACAGAAAACTACAGTCCATTTTCAGCCTGAAAAGATGCTGTTTGTTCGGTCTGAAATACCTGAAAATAACAGGATGCAGAATGAGGAACTAGGAAAATGAAGAGGTGCTGTGCTAACTCTTGAACTTTGAATTTACACCAACTGCCAGATTCTTGGAATATAACCTTATAGTTGTCCTCAAGCGCCTGCTTTTTCAACAGTACATAACACATTGAAGACATGGCATGTATGCTTGTGGGTGCTCGCGTTCCACTTAACATCCAGCACAGTCCTGTCCAAAAGCTCCAATACCCCATCCACCCTCTTAGGAGCTGTCCAGGCTTTAAATCAATCTTAAATCTATCTACCGCATTTCAGCTCCACTTCCAGCCACTCACATTGTATTATAGGTGTCTCATAGACAAAAAAAAAAAAAAAAAAATCTGTTTTATCTTGTACCATTGTGAACATCCTTACTGAATTCATGATGAAATGTCCCAGACACGGAAATTCTTAAAGCCAAGCACTCCATAGCCAGGGAACTACAAATAATCCCAGAGTGCATTGTGCCTGCTGGGAGCCTCAGTGAGAACTGTCTCAGAGCAAGGACTTCTGGGATTGTTTGTAGTAACATAGCCAGGTCTCACTATATCGTCGCTTTGCCGAGTTGCAGACGCAAAAATACAATTCCCAGAATGCTGTATTTATCGCATTACACCCTCACAAGCTATCCTCCTCCTCCCTACTTAGCCTAGAGCTCTGTCAGGACCCAGAAGTATCCCCCGGAAGCGCTTTCCCCATCGTCACAAAGCGCACAGTGTTTTCCCTGGTCCCTGGTGTTCTGTCAATGTCCCCGCCCTGTGCCCCTCGCAGTCTTCAGGTTCAGGAGCCTTTCCGAGCCAATTTGTAATGCCATCGCCCCGCCCCCTGGTACCGGAAGTAAACACACAGGGCTGCTGCACTTGTGTGCAGGAAAAATGAGCGCTTTGAATTCTCCTGATCAGAGGAAGTCCAGCTGGTCCCTGGTCCCTGGAGAAGGGATCCTGAGGTCCCTCCCCCTTTTTAAAATTAATTTTGAGTCGCCCAGTCAAAGGAAGACTAGTCTTGGGAAGGCAGAAACGCGCTCACATGGAAAATAAATGTCTTTTAAATATTAAAAATAACTGGAGGCAGGAGAGATGGCTCAGAGGTTAACAACGCTGGCTGCTCTTCTAGAGTTCCTGAGTTCAATTCCCAGCAACCACATGGTGGCTCACAGCCAGCTGTAATGGGATCTGGTGCCCTCTTCTGGTGCACAAGCAGAATGAATGAATGGATGAATGAATACATGGATGGATGAATCTTAAAAAAAAAAGCCGACCTTTGTCATCGCAACAGCCATCAGACACAGAGAATCCCTCCCTTATCAAGGTGCCAGGTTCCATCCCAGGGACCACACGGTGGCGCTCCAACCATCTGTCAAGGAATCTGGTGCCCTCTGGTGGAGCACACGTGTCACTTAATAACTAGCTTTATATATATGATGTTTTCATTTAATACTATGTATTTATTTCAATTTAATAAGAACAGACAAGGGCGTGTCTTGAGAGCAGGCTTCCCAGAGTCCTGTGGAGTCGGTACGCAGGAGGTCTCTGTGCTAGATCAAAGCAGGGCCTGGGGCCCCCCACCTGTGTCCATCCTCCAGTGCTCTCCCCAAGCTGATGGTAAGATTCTGTTGCTGAGGACAACACCTTCACAAGTCATTGGACACAGCGAATCCCAGCTGGCCCCTACCGAGAACCTTCACCCTTATAGACTGCTGTTTGCGATACAGGAACATACGCTGCATGCCACCAGAAGAGAAAAGTACACACCAACCCAGCCATACACCCTTCACTCTCCAACAGTGACCTTCCTACAAGATTTGCTGGTGCACTTGTGGTATAAAGGTCACAGAAGAGACCAACTAATATCTAGTTGGGTTTCAGGAGGCCCACTCCTTGAGAAGGAACCTTGATCCAATACTGCTTGATTGGCCAGGAACCTGAGTCTACAGAGGCCAAGGACATAAGAGAAATCTAAATGCTACAGTTGTGCTAAAGGAGCACAGCCATACTCACAGATTAGTGCCTTGCTAGGCCATCATTGGAAATTCCTCCTGCAGGAGATGGGAATAAATACAGAGACCCACATCCAGTCGATATGCAAACAGTGAGAAGCCTTGGACCATTCCACCCTAAATGAGATGTCTGCAAGAAACCCTAAGCCCCTAAGGGCTCAAGAAACTCTGTGTGCAGAGTGTAAGCATCAGAGTGGATGAAGGACACAAGGGTAACAAGGCCTTGTAAACACAGCAGGACCAACACACATATGAATGCACCCTGACCCACAAGCTATCTTTTCTTTCACTTTCCCCTGTTGGGGTTGCCTCGACAGGCAAAGAGTATGTGTTCGGTCCTGATGCCACTTGATATGCTGGGGTGGTGGGTATGCACAGGAGAGGCAGGGTGATCCTCTTTTCTGAAGAGCCAGGTGAGGGATGATAGTGGAAAAAAAGGGAGGGTATGACTGGAAGGAGAAGAAGGGGAGGTCTAAGACAGGGATGTAAAATGAATAAATAAAAATTTAAAAAATAAAAATAAGAAATAAGGGGGCAGGAGAGATAGCACAGAGTTTAAGATCACAGGCTGCTCTTCCAGAGTTTCTGAGCTCAATTCCCAGCACCCACATGATCATATCAATCTATAGTGAGACCTGGTGCCCTCCTCTGGCATGCAGACAGAATAGTGTACAAATAATAAAAAAATCTTCCATAATAAAGAGAACTACACTATGAATCATAAATAAAGTGTCCATCCCTCCAAAAAGAACACTTATTCCCTATTTAATAATAATAATAACAATAATAATAACAATGATAATAAATGAAAATCTTATTTTTCTCCAAGGGACTCTCATTGTGGCAACAAACCAGACTAATGTGTAGGTCCTATGAGAAGCAATAGATGGCAAAAGAAAAACTCAAGGGTATACTTGTGGGTTGTCAATGCTGCTTCTTCAGGCACCAGGCATCCACCTGGTACACAGGCATACCTATCCATGCAGGCAAAACAGTCATACGTGTAAAAATAAACAAATAGATGGGATTTACACTTCTTAGAAGAAGGGAAAAAAGCACAAGGGTCCATTAGTAAGTAAAGCTAGTTTATTGCACACACAGCCCCAGCTTAAATTTATGTATTCCCAGTTTAAATGTATCCAGTTTAAATTCCCTGCTCAGCCAGGGCCCAGCCAGTCCCTGCTCACTGCAGAAGGAATCCTGGTGTCCCTGCCCCCCTTTCTTTTAGTGATTGCAAACTCTCCCAGTCAAAACAGAGCTGGTCCCAGGAAGGCAGACAGAGATTATAAATCATTCTTAAAGACTATAACAAGAAGCCAGGTGTGGTGTCGCATGCCTGTGGCTGTCAGTGGGGCAAGCAGAGGCTGGTGTGAGTTCCAGGCCATCTGGGTTTGCAAAACGAATTCAGGACATGCAAGGCCACAAGAGAAACCCTCTCTCCAAAAGGAAGGGTTTGCACCCCTGCCAGCTCTTCACACTCACATGTCCTAAGTCATAAAGTATGACTTCAACCAGGCTATAAGAAAGTCCTGCCAAGCACAGTGCACACACCTTTAATCCCAACACTCGGGAGGCAGAGGCAGGTAGATGTCTGTGAGTATGTCTGGGAGTTCGAGGCCAGCCTGGTATACAATGAGGCCTGGAAAGCCAGGGCTACACAGAGAAAACCTGTCTCAAAACCCCAAATTAATAATAATAATGATAATAATAATAAGATTGAAATAAAAAAAAATCAGAGCCAGGCCTGCTGGCACATTGTCAGAACCAGGTTCCTTTCCCAAGGAAGGCACACAGTAGAGTTTATGGGAAAAATAGCAGATGGAAGAAAGATTTGAAACTTCATTTTATTTCATTTTTAAAATCTCAATTACATTAATTCTTAGTGGATTTGAGAGAGCAAAGACTTAAAATCAGTGGGTATTGTTTTAAAGTTTAAAGCATAAGCATGAATAAAGCCTAGTTAGTTGGAAACATGTCCAGCCTCCTTTGGGGAAGAACTAGCCTTAAGGGGACAAATTAACCTTACTGCATTCTTTCCTGCCCACTAATTATACAGTTGCTAGGAAACTGGCCCATAGGACCAGACCAGAACTGTTTGTGGTCTCAGTTTCCATTACACAATCATGTAAAGCCAAAGCATGTAAGTCCCTGCTTGCAGTTTTGCCCCATATAAACCTTGCTTCCCTAGATCTCAGGGCTACATTCCTGTCCTGTGTCCACAGGAAGTTTGTGTCCCATGTCTGAACACGTATACAATTTTAAAAACCTCATGTATTTACAGCAGAGTGTATCCCAGGTCTTTTGGGGTTCCCAAAATGACATAACAGTTTCACTCTGAATAATACCATTAGTAATTTATAAACATCTCCCAATGACAATAAACACTTGTAGCCACAGAAAACAACCAAAAACCTACCCAATCCCCCTTAAGGAAAATATGACATCATTTTCATTGATTTCTTCTAGCTGACATTTTGGACATGCAGAAATCCTTTTGGGGGCTCAAAGAAAATTGGAAAAATGTTTAATTAAGTAAGCAATATTTGTGGTCCAGTCTTTGAATGTTGAGAAAATAATAAAAGTCCTGTTTAGAACAGTTTAAAATGCTGGACCAATTAAGATTTGTAGCTTTCTTCAAAGCTCTCTTGGGAGCAGGCCGTGATGAGAAACAGCAATTGAAGTTGTTGAGGCAGGAACAAGCACAATTCTGGAACATGCAAGATACAAACAGATGTGTCAATGTCTCAGCATGCTGGAAGAAAAATTCTGTCAGGTTTGGTCCAGCATCTCCAGTATTCACTCCTTTTGTTCTAAACACATATAATTTCTCACAAGCATTACACAGTTCTAAAATTATACATGTATGAGATGTTCAGAATAAAATTGAACTGTGAACCAATTTTGTCAATGCCAATTAAAAGAATGGCATAATAAATTTTGAGGATATTATAGCCAAGGATTTATTGGCCATATACTGCTGAAGTTCTGGTTAGAGACTTTTTTTTATGTCTCAGTCAGTTTTAGAGTTGTTCCCATGTGAAGGGATAATCAATTTATATTACCTGTTCTGTTTCGTCTTCTTGATTTCTCTCTTCTTGTGTGTGGCCAAGGTCTTCAGGTGGTCTTCCTCTGTGATAGCTGATTTTTATTAGTTTTGAAGGAACCCATAATTTCTATTCTCCCGTGTGAACATATGCAAAACCTCTTCCCCAGTGTAACACATTCTCTACTGTCTATTGTGAAGTTGGGGTATCTTTGAAATATATAGGCTGAAATGATTCAGCAGTTTTTTTTCTATAACCCAGTGTTTTTGTGCAGCTGTTGTTTGTTGTTTATTAACATTTAAGAAATTTAAGGTCAATAAAGCATTATGTAATCTATCTCTGTGGTGTTTTAATACCCTTCTCCTTTGGTTAAGCATGTCCTTTAAAGTACGTTTCGATTTTTCAATGACTGCTTGACTGGCAGGATTGTGATGTATACCTGCTACATGCTTTATCTTATAATATGTAAAAAAAATCTTTCCATTTTATTAGAGACATATGCTGTAGCATTATCAGTCTTAAATTGTGTAGGCATAACCATAACTTCCATCATTTCTAATAAATGTGTAATAACTGAATCAGCCTTCTCAGAACTTATGGCTTTTGCTCATTGGAACCCTGAATATGTGTCTATAGTATGGTGCACATATTTCAGTTTACCAAACTCTATAAAATAAAATACGTGATTTGCCAAATTTCATTTTTTTGGTTACCATTAGGGTTACTTTCTGCAGTTAGTGGAGTTTAGTTACATAATGAACAAGTGGGACATTTTCACACAATTTCTTTGGCTTGTTGCCAAGTGTTAGAAAACTCTCTTTTGAAACCTTTGCTGTTAACATGGTGTTTTAATGAAATTCTGAGGCCTCTAACACACTTCCTATCAATAGTTGATCAATTTCATCATTGTCTTGTGCTAGAGGGCCTTGTGGACCCATATCATATCTGATCTATGTTATATACAGTGGATTATTACTATTTCTGATTACTCTTTGTAATTGAAGAAACAGTGAAGTTAAGTCCAAATTATCCTGAATTAGATCAGAAGTTTCTATTTGCAGAAAAACTCTTTCTGCATATTGTGAGTCAGTGACTATATTAAGAGATTCTTTTTTTTTTTTTTACTTTATTTTTTTTAATTTATTTTTATTTATACATTTTTTTTTCAATGCAGTTTATTCAGGAACATTTGAACAATCCTCGGACCCCGGGGAAAGTCAGCCCACAACTTAAATAGCCTCTGGGTAGCCAACCCAGGCGTGCCACGGGGGCAATGCAGATAGGTCCACCTACATGGAAGCAAGCCAGATCCTCGGCCTTAGCCAAATGTGGAGTTGTTCGTGACAGATGACACCTAAATGAACATCTGTACAAAGTCCCAATTTATTTCTAATATCAGAGATCAGACCTCTACTCTTGCCTGATGCGTCTAAAACAAAAAGGGGGAACTGTAGAGAACTGCGGAATGCTATGCCTTAAAGATGGAGCTGGTTTCTGCCTTCCACCTTCCCGATGGTGAGTGCTCTCTGTCAAGAGATTCTTGAAAATTTGATAACACCAAGAGAATTGTATATAATTTTGATTTTTGAACTGAATCATAAGGATTCAGTTTTTAAGTTTTTATTTTGTTTGTGTGTCAAAATATCCATTCTAAGACAGTCCTCCCTCTGCATAAGAATTCCTGTGGGTGAATGAGTAGAAAACAAGATAACCAAAATACAGGCCCTCTTTGGATTAATATGGTCTATATATTCATCTTGTAATTTCCTTTCTGCCTGAGCCAATTCATTTTCATCTTCAGTTGATAACATTCTTGGACTTTTAAAGTCCTTATCATCCTGTAAGTTTTGAAATAAGTTATTTAGCTCTTGAGTAGCTAAATCAAATGTAGGTTATAGCCAGTTAATATCTCACAGCAATTTTTGAAAATCATTGAGAGTTTTAATTGGGTTCTTCTAATTTATACTTTTTGTGGTGGAGTTTTCTGTAGACCCATTTTGCATCCTAGTTAATTAATAGAATCTCATTTTTTACTTTTTTGGGCGCAATCTCTAAACCCCAACAAGGCAAAGTTCTATTTATTTCATGAAAAATATTTTCTAATGTTTTTCTATCTGAATCAGCTAATAAGATATCATCCATATAGTGGTAAATTATGGATTGAGGAAACTGCTTATGAATTATCTCCAACATCTGTTGTACAAAATATTGGCACAAAGTAGGACTGTTCAACATCCCCTGTGCTAAGACCCTCGAGTGATATCTTTTTATTGGACAGCTTCTATTCAAAGTGGGTGCTGAGAAAGCAAACCTTTCCCTATCATGCTCTTGTAAAGGAATTGTGAAAAAGCAATCCTTTAAATCAATCACTATAATAGGCCATTCTTTAGGTAACACGGAAGGCAATGGGATTCCGGATTGTAATGACCCCATTGCCGGAATAATTTTGTTAATGGCTCTGAGATCTGTTAACATCCTCCATTTGCCAGATTTCTTTTTGATGACAAATATAGGAGAATTCCAAGGGCTGTTGGACTCCTCTATATGTTGAGCATCCAGCTGTTCCAGGACTAACTGTTCTAGTGCCAGTAATTTTTCTTTACTCGTAGACCATTGTTCAATCCAAATAGGTTGGTCAGCCAACCACCTTGGTAAGGTTGTGGGATTTTTACTAGCAGTGGCTTCCCAACATGAAGTTGAAAAGACAGCCTCTGTTGTATTTTGTTTATGGACAGCCTATAACTGTTTTTGATGGCATTTTTAAATAATTTTAACTTGTTTATCAGGAGTATTACCTGTTTTGCCTCTGAAATTGGGGGTTGTTAATTTGGGTCTCCCATTGTTGTAACAGATCTCTTCCCCATAAGTTTATGGCTATCTCAGCCACATATGGTCTTAGTTTTCTAATTTGACCTTCTGGTCCTGTACATTTAAACCATCTAACACTTTATTTCACTTTAGATAAAGTTCCAACTCCTTGGAATTGGATATCCACCTCTTGAATTGGCTAATTTGGGGGTCAGAATTTAGGAGTGATAACTGTGAATTCAGCCCCAGTATCCACCATGCCTACAATTTCAATATTATTTAAAATTATCTTTAACTTTGGCCTATGATCATTTATAGAGGTTTGCCAATATATTTGTTTTTTTGTTCCCTTCCTGTTTTTTTTTTTTTTTTTTTATCTATAAAACCTGCCCTGGCCTCACTGTTGAAGTTTTTAATGTTTATTCCCAGAGCAGTGGTGTTTAACTTTCTTGTGTAGGAGGATCCTGTTCTGCATTGGCGCCTGAGAAAGACCCCTCAGGCATTTTTGATAAAGGATTACCCCTTTTATCTGTGCTATACATTCACTAATCCAATGTCAACTCTTGCCACATCTTCTGCATATTCTAGAAAGTATAGACTCCCTTTTTGAATTATATTGTTCTTTCTCATGACTCCGTTTGCAGCAACCTTGTCCATCAAAATTAAGACATTTCCCAATGTATTTAGGGGTAGCTTCTCCTATCAAGGCCAAATTGGGTGATTGAGGTCTGATGTCAATCGTATTCATAACCCATTCATCTATTTGTGCACACCTTGCTTTTAATGTCTGTATTACCTCTTTGCATTCAAAATCTTTGCATTTTCAAAAGCTTTTCTAGCTAGTGGATCTGATATATTTGTATCCCCAGCTGAAGTCAATCTTTGCAAAACATTAATGAATGTTTCACATGGAGCTTGTATGACCTGAGAGAATGGCTCAAGCCGTTTTCCTGATTCCTCAACCTTGTCCAAAGTATTTAAGGCTGCTACATGACATAATGCTAAGGTTTCTTCATTATATACAGCTTGTATCTCTGTGTCAGCCTACTGGCCATCACTAAGCAGCTGTTCCTTAGAAACACCAACAGCCCTGGCTCTATTTTTGTATGCTATCTCTCTAGTCTCTTCTCCTCATCATGATAGCCATTGTAAATATGGCTCAGGTTCTTTTATTGCCTTTGTCATATCCTCCTAGTCCTTTGGGATTACTCTACTGATTGACCAGAAACTCAGCATTTGTTTAAAAAAATGGTGAATGCATTCCAAAATTGGTGACACTTTCTTTAAATTTTCTCAAGCTAGCACTTCCACAGGGTGCCATTCAGCCTCATGGTAATCATGTGGGTGATCATCATCTGCTGGTCTCTGTTGTACACTGAATGGATAAGCTAACATTTGTTTTCTAACTGTCTTTGTTTGGCTTTCTTTATTATTATATTTTGCCTCTGCCTGAGTATTTTCTTTACTTAGTATTCTAAACTCTTCTTTTAAGATCTGTACCCATATTTCACACCTATCTCTCTGTTGTTTGTTTTGTTCAATAATCTTTTGAATTTCTTGTTTTATGCCTCCCTTCTAACTTTTATTTTTTTATAGCATTCTAGTTATTCTTTGTGTTTTCCAGTATCTTTTCTAAAACCTCTGCCCTATTTTCCTGTTGTTTATTATGTTCTGTAAGATCTCTTGTTTTATGTCCTGTTTCCAACCTTCATTTTCTTTTTCATTGTGTTGTTATGGTATCTTTTCTAAAGCCTTTGCCTTTGAGAATACATAAAAGGATTACTCAATTATTAAAGTTAAATTGAGGAATATGAATGTAACCATAGTCATAATTTCTAAACTTTCCTTTATTTCTGTCTTAAAACCATAGAAGAGATTATCAGCCAAGCTCAGAGAAGTCTGTTTTAATGCTTATCTCATCCTGTTACACTGTAGGGGCAACCAATTTTGTTCAGTCTCAGGTCTGTCCACAGTAGGCTTTCTTTTGCTCTGACTCTTAAGAGTCTCTCTTAAAGAGCCAGTAATGTATGTGGGAGTTTTTAGTTTTAAATTTTGGGTTGTATCCCTGGGAGCTTATTCCTCTCCCCCACCAAATTATATTAAAGTTGGATTTAAAGGGTATAGATACTTAGATTAGTTGGATGCCATTTGTTGTAGGTTATTAATATTTACTATTGATAAATCTTTTAGTTAAGCAGTAGTTATTCCTAAACAGCAGTATAACCAAATCACTACACAGAGACTAGGATTTTAATTAACCTAGAGCACAATGCTGGCCAACAGTTACTCCATCCTAAACCTCTAAACCCACAGTTTCCTACCATTCAGATTCACCCATCATACTTGCTTTAAGTGATATCTTAGTTCCAGTTCATTTCAGCATGTGGTGCCAAGACTTCTCTTGCAGATTCTCCTCCTATCCTCTTCTGCCTCCTTCCTCTTTCTCTCACTCTGGACCAGGATGTCTCACCCTATCCTCTCCATTGCTCATTATTGTGGCTGGTTGTTTTAATTGAAAATATAGAGAACAAACGGTGGCATGTTTATGCAAACTTGAGACAGGTGATGCTTATAAAAAGTATTTGGATTGAAACCAGACAATGAAGGAGAGAAATCATCATTTGAATAACAAAGGTAAATTGTATACATTCAAAAAATTTTATACCAATATAATCTCTTGTATCACATTAGAACAACATAGTCTAAAACTAGACCCCAATAATAACAAAAAAAATAGTAAATAGCCTGCATACGCATGGAAACTGAACTCTACTCAATGACAGCTGGATTATGGAAGAAATAAACTAATTACACTTTCTAGAATTTAACAAAAATGAAGGAACCAACTTACCCAAACTAATGAGACATAATGAAAGTAATTTTAAAAGGAAAGTTCGTAGAACTAAGTGCCTTCATAAAGAAATCTGAGGCATCTCAAATCAACATAACAACAGACGTAAAAGACCTAGTCAAAAAGAAGCAGACATATACAAGAGGAGTAGATGGCTACAAATAAGCGAACTTAGGGCAGAAATCAATAAATTAGAAACAATGAAAACAATTCAAAAAATAAACAAAAGCAAGAGCTGGTTCTTGGAGAAAATGACAAAGATAGATAAACCTTTATCATAACTAAAACACAGGGAGATCCTATACAAATCAGCAAAATCAGAAAATAAAAGGGGGTATAATTACAGACACTGAGGAAATTCAAAGAATCATTAAGTTTCACCTTACAAGTCTATATGCCACAAAATTTGAAAATCTAAATGAAATGGAATATTTTCTTGCTAGATTCCACTAATCAAAGTTGAATCTGGATCATGTACCTAAGTAATAGACCTACATGCCCTAATGAACTAGAAGCATTCCTCAAAAGTCTCCCTACCAAACAAAGCCCAGGGCCTGATGGTTTCAGCAAAGAATTCTACCAGACCTTCAAAGAAGAGGTAACGCCAATACTCTTTAAACTATTTCACAAAACAGAAAAAAGGAACATTACCAAACTCATTTTATGAAGCCACATTCACCTTGATATATAAACCTCACAAAGGCTAACTAAAACACAGGGATACACTGTGTTTTAAAAAGTATTTGGATTGAAATACTTGTATTTCAATTTTAAAAAAGTATTTGGACTGAAAGATTATTTCAGACCAGTCTCTCTTATGAATATTGAAAAAAAATACTCAATAAAATACTTGTAAAATGAATCCAAGAAAACATCAAAAATCTCATCTACCATGACCAAGTGGCTTCATCCTAGGCATGCAGGGGAGATACAATATACAGAAAACCATCAGTGTAATCCACCACATAAGCAAACTGAAAAAGAAAAACCACATGATCATCTCAATAGATGCTGAAAAGCATTTAATGAAATCGAACCTCTATTAATGTTTAAAATCTTAGAGATATCAGAGATAAAAGGCACATGCCTAAACACAGTAAAGATAATGTACAACAAGCATACAGCAAATATCAAACTAAATGGAAAGCAATTTAACTCAGTCACACTGAAATCAGAGACAAGTCAAGTTTACTCACTCTCTCCTTTCTCTTCAACATAGTACTGGAAATTCTAGCTAGAGCAGTAAAACAACTAAAGGAAATCATGGGGATACAAAGCAGAAAGGAAGAAGCCAAACTATCACTATTCATGGTTGATATGATAGTATGATATGGTTACATGAGTAACCCTAAAAATTCTACCAGAGAACTACTACAGCTGATAAACACCTTCAGCAAAGTGGCTGGATACAAAGTTGCTAAAATATATCTGAAGCCCTCTTGTATAGAAAAGACAAGAGGGCTGAGAAAGAAATTAGGGAAAAAACAATCTTGCAATAGCCACAAATAACATAAAGTGCACTTATGTGATTCTAATCAATCAAGTGAAAAATCTGTATAAAAAACTTCAAGTATTTGAAGAAAGAAATTGAAGAAGATATCATAAGATGGAACAATCTCCCATACTCATGGATCAGTAGGAATAACAGCAAAATGGACATCCTACCAAAAGAAATATAGAGATTCAATGCAATTCCCATCAAGATATGAACACAATTCTTTAAAGACCTTGAAAGAACAATTCTCAACATCACATAAAAAAAAACACAAAAAAATCCAGAATAGTTAAAAGAATCAAGTACAATAAAAAAAAAAAAAAAAACTTCTGGAGGTATCTCCATCCTGAATCGCAAGCTGTACTATAGAGAAACAGTAAAACAGTGTGGTACTGGCATAGGAACATACTGGTGGATCAGTGGAATTGAATCAAAGACCCAGAAATAAACCGACACACCTACAACACCTGATTTTTGACAAAGAAGCCAAAACCATTCAATGGAAAAAAGAATATCTTCAACCAATGGTGCTTCTCTAACTGGATGTCCATATATAGAAAGATACAAATAGATCCATAATTATCACCCTGCACAAAAGTAAAGTCCTTGTGAATCAAATACCTCAATATAAAACTAACACTCTTAATCTGTTATTAAAAAAAAGTGAGGAAGATCTTGAACATATTGGCACAGGAGACAACTTCGTGAACAGAACACCAGCAGCACAGGCTCTAAGATCAAAAATCAATAAATGGGACCTCATGAAACTGAAAAGCTTCTCTAAAGCAAAGGACATTGTCTGCAGAAAAAAAATGATGGCTTACAGACTGGGAAAGGATCTTCACTAATTCTGCATCTGACAGAAAGCTAATACCAGAATATAAAAAGAACCCAACAAATCAAATAATCCAATTAAAAATTGGATACAGAGTTAAAGAGAAATTCTCAACAGAAAAATATTGAATGGTGTAGAAACACTTAAAAATGCTCAACGTCCTTAAAAGTCTGAGAAATGAAAATCAAATTGACTCTGAGATTCCCCCTCACACCCATCAGAATGGCTAAGATCAAAAATTCAGGGGACAACACATGCTGGAGAAGATGTGCAAGAAGGAGAACCCTCCTCCATTGCTGGTGAGAATCTAAACTTGTACAGCTGCTTCGGAAATCAGTCTGGTGCTTTCTCAGAAAACTGGGAATATTGCTACCCCAAGAATGAGCTAAAAAACTCCTAGGCATATATCAGAAAGATGCTCAACCATACAACAAGGGCATTTGCTCAACTATGACTGTAACAGCTTTATTCATAATAGCCAGAAACTGGAATCAAACCAGATGTCCCTCAATGGGGGAATGGATACAGAAATTGTGGTAGATTTACACAAGGAAATAATACTGAGGTATTAAAAACAAGAAAATCATGAAATTTGCAGGCAAATGGATGGAACTAAAAAAGATCACCCTGAGTGATGTATCCCAGAAGCAGAAATACATGTATGGTATATATTCACTTACAAGTGTATATTACCCATACAATATAGATTGGACATACTAAAATCTACAGACTTTAAAAAGCTAAAGTACAGGGAGAAACATAGGGAAGATGCTTAATTCTCATTCAGGAAAGAAAACAGGATAGATGCCAGAGCACATAGAAGAGAGAGAACAGGATAGGAGCCTTCCAAGGATGAGCACTAAGTGACTCCACTTAACAGGTGATTGAAACAGATGGAGAGACCCACAGCAAAATTTTGTATAGAGCACAAAAAGTCTTATTGAAGAAGTGGGAGATTGAAGGACCTAAAGGGGACAGGAGTCACTCAATTAGACCAACAAAGCCAAAAAAATCTGGGTCCTGGGGCCCTGCAGAGACTGATACATCAACCAAAGAGCATGAGAGGACTTACATCCCCTGCTCAGATGTAGCCCATGGACAGCTCAGTCTCCATATGGGATTCCTAGTAAGGGGAGAAGAGACAGTCTCTGAAATCGGTTGCCTGCTTCTTGATCACTTCTCCCTGGTGGGACCACCTAGACAGCCTACAGATGAATAGGATACAGGGAGTCTTAATGGAACCTGATAGGCTAGGGTCTGATAGGACCTTCCCTATCAGAGGACTACAGGAGAAGGATATGGGAGGAGGAGGGAGGGATAGTGGGACATAGAGGAGATGAGGGAGGGGGGCTACAATTGGGATACAAAGTGAATAAATTGTAAAAATTAATGATAAACCAGGGTGACTGAATGAAGCGTAAATAAGACACAGTTGACTGAGGAACACAAAAATATTCAACATCTTTAATCATAGATCTAGGTAGAAAAAAGTACTTAGGCAACCATTACCTCAAATGAAAAATAATGTATGTTCAGTGTCCTTCTTGACACTATAGTAAAAGAGAATGTGATAGGATGCACACAATATCATTGAAAAATCTTTCTTTATGCACTTAGCATGGAGTGACTTGTAGGAGTTGAGATGTTGATTTACTTTCTCCCCACAGATCAGCAGGAATGTATCCCTTGCTGAATTCAAGAGTACCCAAACCTTGAGAGAAACAAGTGTCTGCCCATGGCAGTGAACTTCCTGCCATTTGAGGATCCTCTGTGCTTGGCCATGGCCTGCATAGCTTTGTGCTTATCTGTCAGCACAACTATAGTTTTGGGGATCTTTCTCAAGCACCATGACTCACCCATCATTAAGTTCAATAACTGGACTATAATAAAATACATTAGTGTCTTCAAATGAAATTATTTACTTCTACTTTTAGTAAGTTTATATAAAATGTATATCTAACCATAACTATAGAGCCCTTCATTTAAGCAATGTTATATAGATACACTCTATTTCAGAGTAGAAACTACTTCTGAAAACACATTTCAGTAAGTTATGCATGTTACTTTTTAATTTGTGGACAATATAAATATTCAAATTTTAATTACATAATAGTAATTGTGATAAATAATACAGGTACTATATACTTTTCCCTTAGTATTTTATTTTTCTGGAGGAAACAGGAATTAAGTTGACAGTTGACATCTTCTGTTGGACAGGCAAAAATATGGATCTGTGGAAAAGGGTGCTTGCAAAATTCTACATCCACAGCGGAAATCAGTGTGCAGAATTTTCAAAATGATAAAATTAAATCTACCACATAAGCCACTAATAACTTTCCTTGACATACAAACAATGGACTTAACCTGCTCCATCAAAAATAGTTTTTCAACCATGGTTGTTGCTATTCTACTCAAAATAAGTACAAATTGGGAACACATAAATATTCTTCAACTGATAGATAACTGAAATGATATGTATATAAATAAGTAGAAATATAAATGATGATATTGTTTTAGGTAACTCAGATCCAGAAAACAGATATCACATGCCCTGTCTACTCTAAACCATGTAGCTCTAGATATTTAGTTGTGAATATTCAACCAACCATGAAAGAAAAGAAAGAGTGTGGTGAAAGACTGGGGACCAGCCCCAGAAGTTGATAGTTTCCAGAGAGGAAGGAAGAATAAGGCAAGGCAGAAATGAATCAGGCATGGTTGTCCAAAGAAACTTAGAGTCTTGACTGACTGGCAGTCAGAGTACTTTCTTATTTAGACAGATTTCAATAATAAAAGATAGATTCACCTTGTTCTAAAGCATAGATGATATCCTTTTTGTTCCCAGACAGGAGTTTTAACTGTCTCTTGGTCATAAATTTAGTCATCATTGATAAACCTTATTGTTTACTATCATTTTTCTTCATCAATCCCATAACCTGACATTTTTTGAGAATCTGGAGGCATATTTGCCACAGCCTGAAAGCCCATTCTCAGGTTGGAAGAATTCTCAGATTCAATGGCAATAGATAGAAAATATTCAAGCCAGCTTGGGCATATTGCTTTGTCCTAAGAAGTATATTATATTTTAATGGACAGCCTCAAGAAAAACAATTTAGGCCAAAGCAGCAACAGTTATTATTAAATTTCTGGCATAATGCATTGTCTATACCTCATATCTTTGTAGAATTTACTTATGTGCTAAATCTAAGTATTCTTTCATTATTTGGTCATACAACACCACAGTGATACTGTGAAAGCTGATATTTCTAGGAAAAGGAGGTCCTAATACCTTACTTTAAAAATCATTTTTAGAAAACATTCTTTGTCCATCATTATAGACCCTAGTGTAAGGTGAACATATCTCCCGCCATTCATTTACATCTTTATCTAATCATTGAGGGCATACCATATGTAACTCCTAATTTTATATGCCAAGTAATCATCTGAGGATACAACAGTACAAGGTATTTAATCTCAAATACTATCAACTCTCCTGGCTATAGAAAATTTGTTTGCCTTTTTAAGAGTATGTTGTTCTGATTATTTTCTTCTTGAGGAAGCACAGGGGTAGGTTTTGCAAGACTATCTTGGAGATGAAGTCTCATAAGGAGTTTTCTGCCATATTTATGTGAGTAAAAACTTCCATGAGAAAGACATTCTTGTAGGGCCAGATAATTGATATTTCTCCTAAAAATGAGAGGAGCAGTATGCTCAGGATTTTTCTGGGGAAGCTTAGAAGCAGTACTCCAGGGTGAAGGCATAAATGATTCATGAAAAAATTTCCCATTGCTCCAATGGCCCCAGGTTGTACATGTATTGAAAACCCTCTAAGCATGTAGCAAGTGGAGATCAAGACCAAGCCTGAAAGATAGTATGAAGGCTATTGTAACATGCAACTCAGCTATGCTGGATCTTTGGTCAAATAGCTGTGCTGACTTTGAGACTTTAACTGTATATAAACTTTGGTGAGGTTTTAATCCATTTGGAGGTGACTTTTGAGTGAAAATAAGCATCTATTTCCATGTTTCTACATATAGGCATCTAGTTTGTTCAGCACCATTTATGAAGATTTTATCTGTTTTTCCAATGTGTATTTCTTGCTTTCCAGTCTGTATTTCTATTTCTTTGTTATAGTACTAATGCATTTACATAATCAAATATTACTCAGACATTTAAAAAATCAAATCATGAAACATGAAGGTAAATGCAGATTTGCAGGTAACTGAGACTGAGAGAACCTAGACCCCAAAAGAGAAATAGGGTATCTATTTGCTTTATATATATATTAGTTGCAAGATGTATGATATGGAAGCAACTGAACATAATACCACAGGGGATACATACAGATTAAGAACTGGAGGTTAGGGGAGGCAGAGATGTTTCCATAGGAAAGGGAAATAAAATACTTGGAATAAATGGAAGGTGGGCTAAAAGGATAGAATTGAAGGGCATTGGGAAAGTAAGAGGGCAATGAAAAGGTAACATGAGGAAGGACAGGTAAAATTAAGGGTCATTTGTTTAGTACAGTGGAAACCTACTGCAATAGAAACTTTCTAAAATATCTAAAATATATACATATAAGAAGCCAATATAAGTGAAATCACCACACAAGAAGAAAGTCCCAACTGGAAATCTCTTGTCACTAAGTAAAGCATCCAGTACTGGTAATAGTTTATATTTAACTGAGGTATTGGCCAAAGTAGTGTGATTGTAATGCCAAAACAATACAGGCTTTTGCCAAGACTATAGGCTGCTCTCCATGAATTGACTGCAATGCTGTATTGCTGGAGATAACACTTACACTTACACTTACATGGAACATAGATAAATAGAGCTTGTGCCTACATAGAACCTTCACACTTACATTCTAGCAACTTTGATATGGGAAGTACTCTGCAACTACAAGAGGAGAAATATAAACACTAACCTAGCTACCAAACTTTTGAACTATAACAATGTCCTACCTGTAAGACATATTAGTGCAAGAGTTATTGGAGTAAATAACCAATCTATAGTTTGACTTGAGGCCCACTTCACATGATGCAATCCACACCTGACACTGGATTATTGATCAAGAAAAAGAAATTATATAGCTCAGGGTTGTAGGGAAAAAGCAAATACTATGCTCTACTAAAAGTAATAAAATGACCCTTGCCAAAATTCTGCTATACTCACAGACCAGCATCTTGTTCATCCATCATCAAAGAAGCTTCCTCTTGCAGCTGATGGAAACAAAATCAGAGACCCATAGAGAAAGTAGACAGTTAGTCAGAGACCTCAGAATATGCCCTCCAGGCTCTTCAGTAATTCAGCCAGAAGAGTGTAAGAGCCAGAAAGGATAGAGCATATCAAAGAACAAAGCACTATAAATTAAGAGGACTGAAGAATAGATAAATTGTGATAGACTGAGGCAGCATGCACAAGGCCTTTAGTGTTCTCTCCCTAGCCCTATCTCTAATTGATAAGTGCTTGCAAATGAAAATGTAGTTTTCTCCAAGGGACACTCATTTTCTCCAAGGGACTACTCTTAATTGTACATTTAAGAGTACATTCCAAAAGGTAGATGGCCAAAAATTTCCCTCACTGGCAAGTTTGGATTCTTATGTACTAGAATTCTGGCATTGATTTAAAATGTTTTTATCAACCATGCTTGGGGAGAATGTCCTGCTTCAATGGCTGTAAAGGCCTGAATGATCATGGCTGCATCACACTGTTGTGAGACTCTAATCTTGCATATATACCACAGGCAAACCAAGGAGACCAACACCAGAAGGCCTGCTAACACTCCCATGCCCGCCCATTCCTTCAGATGATTCATGGCTGCAGCAATCCATGGCGATAATCCTGTGGCTAGTCCTGCGTCCACTCTGGTAGAATTTACTGTGACAATGGCCACTCTCAGCTGCTCCATCGTAGTATCGAATTCTCCAGTCCAATTACCTAAAATATAGCTCGACAATTGTTTAGACAGATTTGCAGCACAGGAAAAATTCTCATGTTGTATGCTAGTGACACAAAGTCCAGCATACTTTCATTGACAGCCAGGTTGAGCGATTTGCCATAGGGTATCAATTTGCTCCTGCACGAGGTCAATCCTCTGATTGAACACCATCAAGCTTCCTTTTAGTTGAGCATTAATTCCTTTATGTACAACTAAGGCATGAGCTACATTGGCTAAATGATTATTCAGGGTCTGAGCAGTCTGCCCAGTATGACTCATGGCTAATGCCCTGGTGGTAGCTCCAACAGCCGTCAATGGGATGGTAGTAACAATGGTGGCTGTAGTTCCAAGATCCCTTTTCTGTCTGAAGAGAGTCATAGCGTGAGGGGCATCAATGGGCACAGGCACCCAGTGAGGCATGCGAGTAACCAGGGCATACCTAAATTCACTAGCATTCCAGCATTGGGCAAAAAAGCAAGTATCATTACCACAATTACTTGGCTCTATCTGTCTAATAATGAATAAAAATGGGGGATATAGACAAACAGGTGTGGGCTTATAGGAAATATTATGAGAAGCCTTAACCCCTCGTTGGAACATCCTGCGTCAGTTCTCCCCAAGCATGGTTGGATACCATAAAAAGCTAAAATGATACGCTCAGGATGCGAGGCTAAGCACTGCGCTCAGGGTCAGCCGCTTTGGACCCAGAGAAGAGCATGTCTGTTTGCATGCGGGTTGATGCCCCAGGTCCCGCCTCTGAGAAAAAGGTATCGGACGGGTCTGATGCTCTTTGGGTGGATGACACCTAAATGAACATCTGTACAAAGTCCCAATTTATTTCTAATATCAGAGATCAGACCTCTACTCTTGCCTGATGCGTCTAAAACAAAAAGGAGGAACTGTAGAGAGCTGCGGAATGCTATGCCTTAAAGATGGAGCTGGTTTCTGCCTTCCACCTTCCCGATGGTGAGTGCTCTCTGTCATGAACAATTCCACATTTGGCTAAGGCTGAGGATCTGGCTTGCTTCCATGTATGTGGACCTATCTGCATTGCCCCCGTGGCACGCCTGGGTTGGCTACCCAGAGGCTATTTAAGCTGTGGGCTGGCTTTCCCCGGGGTCCGAGGATTGTTCAATGTTCCTGGATAAACTGCATTGAAAAAAAAAAAAGACTTCTACCAGGGCAACCTGATGTAAATAGCTTTCTAGCATTTATGCACTTGAGTCAAATGTGCAGCCTAGCATACATTTGCAGACATTAATTGAATTGCATAGTCATGCTCTGTAAGATGTTGTGGAAACTTAGTCATCTAGCTTTCTTCTATAATGTTTCTTTTTAAGATTATGAATTTATAAAGATTCCCCTGCCAGTTTCAATCAGCATCAGTATAGGCTTGCTACTGACTTATGAATCCACAGCCATTTGGAATGATTTCCTGACCGTAATCAGAAATAGAAGATTTCCTTCTCTCCAGGTGAAAAGCCCACTGAAGCGCAGACTGGAATGTTTATATCATGTGCCATTTGTCAGAAACTGTCTTAAGTATAAAGTAGATAAGTCCTGCTTGGAGTCTATGTTCTCAGAAATAAAACCGTTTACATCAGAAAAAAAAAAATAAAATAAAATAAAACGTTTTTATCATAGTTCTCATTTTAATTTGCTAAAGATTTTTTTTCTATTTTTAAAGCTACATGTCCTCTGTGTGTATAACATTGTTTCAAGTTTAATATTTTATGAGATTCCTGCATGTATGAACAAGTCTGCATCATTTCCCAACTTGGTCTCTTTTTGTTTTTTTTTTTTCCTACTCAGATGTGTTTGCTTTTGTCTTTTTGCTATTTTATTTTCTTATTATAAACTATATCCCTCCTTTTTTTAATATGAGGGTGAATTTAGACAGGATAGAAGGGGAGATGGGAAAGAGTTGCCAGGATTAGAGGAAGGGAAAACTTTAATCTGGATGAACATATAAGTAAAGTGACTATTTTTAAAAGAAAAAAGGGAGAAGGAGGAGAATGAAGAGAAAGAAAAAGAAGAAGGAAGATTTGGAGAAAGAAGAAAAGCAGGAGGAGGAGAAGATGAGAAGATGAAGAAGAAGAAGAAGAAGAAGAAGAAGAAGAAGAAGAAGAAGAAGAAGAAGAAGAAGAAAAATTGTGTCAAAAGAAATGTTAAATAGCTATGCACAAAAGATCCAGAAAATCTAAAAAGTGCAAAAAAGTAATTTATAAATAATAAAAATAGAAAAAGAAGACAAAACTCACATCAAAATCCTAGAAAATATTTTCAGCAAAATAATAGAAGAATGTATCCTTAGCCTAATGAAGAAGGGGTAGCCTATAAAAGTACAAAAAGTATATAGAACAACAACAGAAAAGAAATTGTGCTCAGCACATAAAATCAAAACATTAAATGTAAAGAAAAGTATGTTAAACAAAGAAGGGATATTAAAAGTTGCAAGTTGAAAATATTAAGTTGCATATAAATTCAGGCTCTTTAGAGTAACTCTTAATCTCTCAAGAGAGATTCTAAACCTAGAATGTCTGAAACAAATTATATATAATCTTTAAGGGACCCTTATTCCTATATCCAGTAAACTTTAAATAATAAATGATGAATAAAGATATATTGCATAATAAAACCAAATATGAGTAATATCTCTGTAAAACTTCACTACAGAAGCCAATCAATGGAACACTCCAATCTAAAGTGTTAACCATACCCAAGACAACAAAAAGAATGAATAATCCCAAGCATCAAATCAGAAGGCAAAAACCCCACACCATAACTACAAAATAAAGGGAAATAATAAACATTGCTCATTGAAAACTCTCAACTTGGATGTTTAATTCTCAAATATAAAGACAGGAACTAACAGAATGGACTAGACAGCAATGTCCATTCTTCTGCTGCATCTACTGAACACTCTTTATCATCCAGATTGGACAGCATCTCTGTGTAAAAGGATGAAAGGAGACAGTAGAAGAAAGTGGACCAAAAAAGAAGTTTAGTGGAACTTTATTTTATAAAGTTCACACAAACAAATACTAAAATTCTTGAGTCAATTTAAAAGAGAGTATGGACTGTACACACTGAATGAGGAGTTCCACCATTATCCATATGAAAACAACAGATGACTTGGACTGGTCCAGCACACATCTACACTCATGTTTACTGAAGCACAGCTTACCATGTGCTAAGATAGAATGGACTTGATTGTCCTGAATCACATGAATGCAAAATATAATATTATTCAACTTTTTTTCATGGAAAACATGTACTTTTGTTTTTTGAGATTTTTAATATAATCACATTATTTCTTGTTTATTTGTCTTCCCTACAAAATCTCTCATATAACCCTCTTTTGGCTCTTTCAATTTCAAGTCTTTTGTTGCCAATAAATGCTGTTACATGTATCATACTTGTGTGTGTGTGTGTGTGTGTCTATGTGTCTATGCAAGAGTGAGAGAGAACATTTAACATTTCAAGAAAGGCAATCATTTTACTTTGAAATTGTGGATGAACTCAAAATGTATCATCAAAAGTTATGACCTGAGCTAGACACAGAAATCAAATATTGTATGACTTCAGTCCTAATTGGGCTAAAAGCAGTCAGTCCTCTGAAATAAGAACTGATTAGTCAGTATTAGAGCCTGAACATCAGGGTGTAGTGGTATGACTTGTCAAAGAACACATTTCAGTGACAAGAGGAATAATATAAAGAAATATTTCAGGGTGCGTGCATAAGAGATATTAATCATAGCTTACATTGTTTACTTGAGAAATATTCTGTGTATGTTTTTTAAATCTCAATAACCAAAATGTTATAATTACTGTGTAAGAGATATTAATTTGTTTATATATTATTTATTCTTCCATTAATTTCCTTCCATTTTCATCCTCCCGAATTTTAAATAATCATTCTTTGCTTTTCTTCAAGCCACTTTTTACATAAACTATTTTTACACACTTAACATACCAAAATTTGATTTGTACAATATTTTACAATATTATAATACTAGGAATATATGACAAACCACTGAATTTTACCAAGGGTATTTATTATATATAGTATTACAGGAAAAAGGAAAATGAGTAGAGATGAAATACTATTCTTTCTAGTTGTTTTTAAGAGACAGTTGCCTGAGTCCAGCCATCTCAGGACAAACAAAACAAAACAAAAACCTCATTTTTTTTCTTTATTATTATTAAAACTTATTCACTTTGTTTTCTGGCTGTAAGCCCATCCTTCATCTTCCACCAGTTACAAACTACCTCCCTCTTCTACCCCTATACCCCTCTCCTAGTCCAATGATAAAGGAAGTCTTCCTTTCCTACTATCTTCTCAAGTCTTACCAAGAATGGCTGCACCTTCTTCCTCCTTGGCCTGGCAAGGGTGCACCTTCCAGGAGTAGGTGATCAAGTAGCCTGCCACTGAGTTCATGTCAGAGACAGATGCTGTTACCCTTAAGAGGGAACTCACATGGAAACTGAGATACTTATGAGCTACATCTGAGCAGGGGTTCTAGGTGTTCTTCATGCGTGGTCCTTGATTGGAACAGGACACTCAGGGCCCATATTTTTTGGCTCAATTGGCCTCCTTGTGGAGGGCCTCTCCTATCCAGATCTAACTATCTCCTGAATCTTCCATATTATTCCACGCTCTCTGCCCAAAGTTTGGCTATGAGTCTAACCATCTGCTTCAATACCCTGCTAGGTAGATTCTTTCAGAGGCTGTCTGTGGTAGGTTCCTGCCCTGTTCTCTGTCTTCTCCCATTACCGATGTCTATCCTGTTTGCTCTTTTAAATGAGGATTAACCATCTTCCCTAGGTTTCTTCCTGTTGTTTAGATCCTTTAGGACTATAGATTTTAGTATTTTAATCCTATATTATATGACTAATATGCACATATGAGTGAGTATATACCATGAGCGTATTTCTGCTTCTGGATACCTCACTCAGAGTGATCTTTTTTAGTTGCATCCATTTGCTTGCTGATTTTCTTGTTTTTAATTGCTGAATAGCATTGCATTGTATAACTATGCCACAATTTCTGTGTCCATTTCTCGGTTTGGGGACATCTAGGTTGTTTCCAGATTCTGGCTATTATCAATAAATCTGTTATGAATAAAGTTGAGAAAATGTCCTTGTTGTATGGTTGATAATCTTCTGAATATATGCCCAGGGTTGGTATAACTGAATATTCTAGTAGAACTATTCATTATTTTCTGAGAAAGCACCAGATTGATTCCCAAAGTGGTTGTACAAGTTTACATTCCTACCAGCAATGGAGAAGGGTTCCCTTTTCTCCATATCCAGTCCAGCTTGTGTTGCAGATGATGTGATAGTATATATGAATAACCCTAAAAATTCAACCAGGGAAATTCTACAGTTGATAAACACCTTCAGCAAAATGGCTGGATACAAAAGACAAATGGGCTCAGAAAGAAGTTAGGAAAACAAAACCCCTTTGCAAAAGCCACAAATAACATAAAGTACCTTGGTGTTACTCTAATCAAGCAAGTGAATGACTTGTATGAACAAAAAAAAAATAACTTCAAGGAAGATATCAGAAGATCTCCTATGCTCCAGGATTGGTAGGATTAACATAGTAAAAATGGCCACTCTACCAAAAGAAATCTAAAGACTCAATGCAATTCCAATCAAAACACCAGCACAAGTCATTACAGACCTTTAAAGAACAATTCTCAGTTTCATATGGAAAAACAAAACAAACAAACAAAAAAAAAACCCAGAATTGATTAAAAAAATATGACTGTACAATAAAAGATTTTTTTGGAGGTATCTTCATCTGAAATCTCAAGTAGTACTATAGTGCAACAGAAATAAAAAAAAATGGCATGGGACTGGCACCTGTACTTTAAATCTTAAAGGGGTGAGCATGTACACATTAATCATTTTTATTAAATCATATCAAGAAGCTGATGGGAAAAAACAAATATAGGTGAATCAACTGCTGTCTCAGTTTTAGTCCCAGTTTGAGGGTGCCCAGATAGCCCATGCTACCTTGAGCTATAGTCTCAGCTCATCAATCTTAAAACATCCCTGGCTTTACTATTAATAGTGTACTTTTCTTAACTTTAAATTGTTCTCTAAGAGTTTTTACATCAGAGCCGTTAGCAAAAACATCTTCCCTGACCTTATTAAACAATCTATTTTTTTTCCAAATTCTTTCTAAGTATAATGTTCATTGGTAACAATCTACATCTATGGCTCCTTTCACGGGCAGTGGTTAATTCATTAATCTGCTCCAGTAAACATGTGAAAAGAGATCAAGCATTGTTAATTTTAAATGCCAGTGATATTGCCCAGTGACGAGCTAGAAGGCTTCTTAGAGTTCTCATACAACTCATGTTATAAGGATTATGGACATCATAACAGCAACATGCAGAGATATGCTACATAAGAACACAAAATCCTTCAGAATATCAGTTCTTGGGATTATGCTTCTCTGAGACAAACTCACCGTGACTATGCTAACAGGGGAGCCACATTCCATGAGATCTACAGCTGTTTTGCTGTTGCTACTGCATGGCTCTTGACAGTGGCAGGAAGCCAAAATAGTTTGCCTATAGATGGGTAAGGGGGGGAGTGAGGTTAGCTCAGGCCCTGGGAAGGAGAATTCAGGGTATTGCATGGGCTGTACTAGCCTGGAAGACCAGATAACTTGGAAGGAGTGAAGGATTGCTTGGAGAAAATAGCAGGTAGATTTGATTTAGTATGTTAACTAGGAACCACTGCCATTAGTTCCAGGTTTGAATCTTACTTCTGTGGTAACATAAACTTCAGAGAGAGAAGCATGGTCTCCATTGGATAATGATCTTCAAGTGAGCCCACAGGGAAGAAAGGTGACAAAGACAGAGATTCTGTTTTTCTTTTCTTTCTATATATATTCTTTCTTCTCTTTGAGGGAGGGCGGTTATCCAAACTAGACTCAATTTTTTGCTTTTTTGTTTTGTTTTTCTTACTATATTTTATTTTATTAATAGTTTTTATTTTTCACCATTTATTCATTATATATGCTGATTGAAGGTCACTCCCTCAACTCCTACTGGTCCCACCCTCCCTCCATCTTCCCCATCCCCTTTCCCTAGACCACTCAAAAGGGGAGTTCCTCTCCTCTGCCATCCACCCATACATTATCAGAACAGTACTCAGCTATTAAAAACAGAGAAATAAAATTTCTGCTCTTATTTCTTTTTATGGGCCACTGTACTCACCTCAGAAGATTTCATACCATGAAGCTTGCCTGCAACCTTACCATGAGCTAAACACTAAGTATAACTCATTTTAAAGAGTCCCACCCCAAGACACTGTTTGATTGACCATTTCACATCCAGAAACATGTAAAATTTGAAATGCTATGAAGTCTGAGACATTTCATCACAAGCATTTCAGAGATCGTGATTCTCTTGCTGCCTGGAGGGCTGTTTCCCACCAGCCCAGGAAGGCAAAAGGGGCAGAAGATGATTAGCATAAAGCTTGGAAAGCCCGCAAGCATAACAGTGGTCAGCCACTCTGGGAACCACCTCATAAAGTAAGTTCAACTTTAATTCCAGAAAACAGAAAACAGAGGCTTATATCCCTTGGGGAGTGCCTGGGATGCTCCAAGCATAGGTGTAGATAATTGTTTAATGCTAGGCAATTCAAGGATGCTTGATTTGCATTAAACAGCACATTCCTATTATATGAAGGAACAAGGACACAGATCCAAATTATCTGATATTTGAAGGGAGGGGAGAGTTATCAGGGATCTGTGTCAAAGGCCATCTATCAAATTTGATTGGTGGTGTCCATGTCTAAAGATACTCTCCAGATGAAGTTAGGCAGAGAAAACTCACCCTTGACATGGTTACCCATCTAGGCCAGAAGCAGAGTCATACATGGAAAAGAAAGCCTCCTCCCTCACATCTCAAAATTCAGTCTGAGTTGTGATGGTTTTAAATAGAACCCCTGGAACAATAGGTATGTGTACACAAAGAAACTTCTACAGGCTGCCACTGTTGTGTTACTCTCAGAGAACTTCCTGGCTGGTGTTAGTTCACCATTCCCTACATATTCATCCACTGGACTAAAAGTTTCTTGTGTAAAGTGAGGCAACTGAAAATAGTAAATGTTGAGAATCAAGATTATTAATAAGTCTTCCGTAAACCCATTATATAATACTGTTGCATGTAATTGATATTCACCATTCATTGTATTCTTTTTAAAAATAAGTTTATTTACTTTAAATTCCAATAGTAATCCCCCTCCCTTTTCTGCCCATGATTACCCTCCGTTCCTATTGCCCCATCCCCTTTCCCCTTCAGAAAAGCGAGGTCATTTCCATTGAGCTAGTTTTACAATTCTGTTGCACCTCAGTGGACCAAAGTACACAATGGCCTTTCCACCTTGCTTATACTCACAGAATTCCTCTCCAGTAAGGATACTTTTATGTTGATGATGACTCTGGATTTGTGCAAGGCCTCACCATTTTAACACATTCATAAGTTTTTCCTCTATTATGAATCCTTTCATGATGATGAAGATTATACAAATGTGGAATGGTTTCACCATGTTAAAAACACTCACAGGCTTTCTGTCCATTAGGATTTCTTTCATGAGTGTGGAGATTATTCTGAAGTCCAAAAGTTTGTTCACATTGGTTACAGTCAGACATCTTTCAAGTATGTGTTATTTTATGTATTAGGAGATGTTATGTGCAAAGGCTTTGCCACATAGTTATATTCATATGGTTTCCCTCCAGAATGTATTGTTGTCTTAGGAGTTGATTGATACATGCAAAGGATTTATCACACTAATTACCCTCACAAGGCTTCTCTCCACTGTGTGTCTTTTCCTGTTTTCGGAGACTACTCTGCTGTGCAAAGGCTTTATCCCGTTGGGTATATTCATAAGGTTTCTTTCCAGTATGTGTTCTTTTATGGCTTAGGAGATGACTGTTTTGTGCAAAGGCTTTACCACACTGGTTACATTCATAATGTTTCTCTCCAGTGTGTGTTCTTTTATGGCTTAAGAGAGCACTGTTTTGTGCAAAGGCTTTACCACACTCATTACATTCATAAGGTTTCTCTCCAGTGTGTGTTCTTTTATGGCTTAAGAGAGTACTGTTTTCTGCAAAGGCTTTGCCACACTCATTACATTCATAAGGTTTCTCTCCACTGTGTGTTCTTTTATGGTTTATGAGATGACTGGTTTTTGCAAAGGCTTTACCACACTCATTACATTCATAAGGTTTCTCTCCAGTGTGTGTTCTTTTATGGCTTATGAGAGCACTGTTTTGTGCAAAGGCTTTACCACACTGGTTACATTCATAAGATTTCTCTCCAGTATGTGTTCTTTTATGCCGTATGAGCTGACTGCTTTTTGCAAAGGCTTTACCACATTGATTACATTTGTAAGGCTTCTCTCCAGTGTGTGTTCTTTTATGGCTTAAGAGAGTACTGTTTTGTGCAAAGGCTTTACCACACTCATTACATTCATAAGGTTTCTCTCCAGTGTGTGTTCTTTTATGGCTTAAGAGAGTACTGTTTTGTGCAAAGGCTTTACCACACTCATTACATTCATAAGGTTTCTCTCCAGTGTGTGTTCTTTTATGGCTTAAGAGAGTACTGTTTTGTGCAAAGGCTTTACCACACTGGTTACATTCATAAGATTTCTCTCCAGTATGTGTTCTTTTATGCCGTATGAGCTGACTGCTTTTTGCAAAGGCTTTACCACATTGATTACATTTGTAAGGCTTCTCTCCAGTGTGTGTTCTTTTATGCCATAGGAGAACAGTGATATAGGGGAAGGCTTTACCACATAGAGCGCATTTAAAGGGTTTCTCTCTAGTATGACTGCTTTCATGCCTGCAAAGTAAATTGGCACATGTGAAAGATTTATCATAGTCATTTCATTACACTAATAAATATATTTATCTATATGAATTAATTTCATAATTTGGTCTAATTGTAAAGAAGAATCAAATTTTAAAGTTTTATCACTTTATTCACATTCACGGTATTCCCCTTCATTATGGGTATTTTTGAAGATCCCTGTGATGGTAAGAGCATTTGTTATGTGGATCACTTATATAGCATCATTTTTCTATAAGACCTTTTCTCCTATATATGAAGAGTATTGTAAGAATTCAGAGTTTTACCACAGCAATCCCATTCACAAATTTTTGTACTGTATGAATGATACTTCATTTACAAAGTGAGCCAAGACAAGCAGAAGTTCCAAATTCCTAGTATTCATGGGTATTTTCTGCAATATGAGTTTGCTGATGAATTCTCAGTGAAGTCGCAAAACCAATTAACAGTAACCATTTATCACATTCAGAAAATTTACTCACAGTGGGGACTACTACCAAATCAATTGTTCTTGGAGAAAGACAGGGACACTGCTTCTTTCAATAACCCTATGCTCATGTGTCTTAGAATCATTTTGACATATGATATACCAGTTTAATTTACAAAAATAATAAAGATTACCACATTGAATTAACACAGTTTGTTTTTGTTCATCATAAACATGTCATATAGGGATTAAGGTTTCTCCACAACAATATTCTTGATTCTCATAAGCTGCTCCTTTCACTAAACTTTACAATGTTCATGCACAAAAATTAGTAACACTGGTTCTACTATGTAATTTTTGCTTATTAGAAGGTTTTGGACACATACTGATCACCAATTCAGTGTGTATACCTCTTACAATATCTGAGTAGATAGAATGAGACTAAACAGATTGGCAGTTCAAGTCAGTAGCTGTAATGTCCATATGATTCAAATGCTATTTTTGTTACAATATTATTTTATTTTCTTCTATCTTAGGGGAGTGCCTTGTAAACACAAATCAGATACCTGACATTGAAGTACATGGAATTATGAGATTTTAATTATCATCAGTACACTTAAAGCAGTGCTCTTTTTACACTGTTGCTTTTCTTTAAAACTTCCAGGACACAGCCATGTGTGCTGGTACATGCCTTCAATTCCAGCACTTGTGGAGGCAGAAGCAGGCAGATCTGTGTGATTTTGAGGTCAGGCTGGTCTAACAAGCAAGTCTAAGAAAGTCACAGATACCCAGAAAAAAATCTATTTGAAAAACAGAAAATAAAAAGCAACCAATAAACAAACAAACAAACAAACAAAAAACACCAGACTTCCAGGACACATCAACATGCACATAAAGTTACCTTTTATTAGTTGTAGAACTTTGAAAATGTTCTTCAATATTATGGTCATCCCAATTGTAGCCTAAAATATAGTACGAGAAAATATATATTATTGGAAACATCATGTTATTATTAAGGCAAAACTTAAATCACTATCTTCTGTGACCCCTAGAACCATGCCTGATTTATTTACCTCATTCCTCCTCATTCTCAATTGGAATTACAGAAGAGGATCAATAACAAAGTAAAAGTTGTCTCTTTATTTTAAAAGTGAAAGAAAAATTGCAGTCTTACCTATAGCAGTGAGGTTTTCACAGGTCTCTAGCATCACATCTTTGTAGAGTTGCTTCTGGGAAGGTTCCAGCAAGGCCCACTCTTCTTGGCTGAATTTCACATGCACATCATTGAAGGTCACCGAATTCTAAAATATGCCATACATTTGTACAACAAAAACAGTGGCAACAATATAATTTATATGTCATTGTCAATATAATCATATAAATCTACTGCTTCTTCAATTTATTTTCTGACACAGAAGTGCGAATGTTATACAGTTGGGTGCTGTGTGTGATGTGAAGTAGGGGAGATGAAAAAGCCTAAAGGTTAGATTGAAAAAAAAAACCAAAGGCGTGCTTCAAAAACTTATGTTTCATCAGTTTGTAAGACATGAATATAAAGTAGCCATTAGTTGGGTTCTTGAGCAATCTATGAATCATCTTCAGTTACTTGGGTGAGTAGGTCAGCACCCTGTCATGAGACAGGTGGAAGGACAAAACACAGTCATGATATTTTATATAGCAACAAATGAGATGTGTTGATCAGGGGACACTGAACAGATGGGTAATATCAGTCAAAAGACAACATGGTACTGAATATTATGTTTTGACCAGGGCTCAGGTGTGGCATATCAGTATGTGAAGAAGGGGGCACATATATTTGTGGAAGGGAAAGTGGACTACAATGAATACATGGATAAAAATAATGTGAGTAGCAAGCAACAACAATCATAGCCAATAACACCATATTTCTGAGTGACCAGACAAAAGAAAAGGAATATAACACATGATTATTCACTGATCATTGTTTTATATATCCTCCTTACTAAATAATGTAGTCTATAGATTAAAAATAAAGATTAAAACTTTTCTATTAAAAAAAGAAATGTTAATGTTATCACTAAGTCATTTTAGAAGAAAATGGAATAACAAGTTTTAACTGTATCATATCTGAACTTTTTGAAGAGGATATAGCTTTGGAATAGACATGGCAATTAATGTGGACAACGGCAAACATAGAGAAGAGTGTGAAATAGAGAGACAGAGACATAGAGACAGAGACACAGAGAGAGAGAAATTAACAGATGAACAATACTAAGTACAGATCAGAGAAATTTATTAACAGTTACTAACTACAAAAAATGGTGGACAAGCTGGGTGTATTCTGTCATGCCTTCAATTCCATCACTCAGGAGGCAGATGCAGGTGTATCTTATTGAACTGGATGTCAGCATTATCTATTCAAAGAGTTCTAGGACAGCCAGACCTATATATTAAGACAGAGCCTCCCCTAAAAGTCAATCAAACAAACACAAAATATTGAAAGAACTCAGAGGTCTTTACTGAAGCTTCTACAAGGAGTTATACATTCACTCCTATTGTATATTTATTTTCCAGAAATCTGTACTGCCCCAGCTTAAACTGCAACTGCAATGATATCTTACTAAAAGGGAATGCATGTTTAAACAGGTAAAAATAGAAGACAAAAATATTAGCAGTGTAAATGCTGATCATAAAAGAGCCACATAAGATAGGAGAGATGGCTCAGCAGTAAGGAGCTCTTACTGCTCTTGCAAATAATTGGGCTCAATTGTTAGTGTTTACCTGGGACCCGCTACTTTCAATTGCTATAAGTTCATGAGTTCTGAAGACATCTTCAGACTACTGTGAGGATTAGGCACAGAAGAGATGCATATTCATGCATACAATCAAAATACTTATATTCAGTAAAAACTAAAAATAGATCCCAGATGGCTGGACTGATTTCACACTGTTCTGATAAGATGGGTAGCAGAGACTGCACAGTGACCAATAGTTGGATCCGTGGGCCCCCAAACACCACTGACTGTGTTTCCTAGGTAAGAAGAAAACCAATGATGAGGGAAACAATTGGGTCCAACCTCAGAGAACCCCACTAATCTCTGGGAAAATTTCTTGGATGTTGCAGCAGGAATAAGGTTTTCAAGCAAATGGACCCATGAATCAAGCAGGAGTAGCTATTCTAATATCTAATAAAACAGACTTTCAACCAAAATTAATTGAAAGGGATGATAAAGAGGGAATCCAAGATGGCATTGCCAGGAGGAACAGGACAGGAACAGAACAGGAACAGGACAGGAACAGGACAGCAATATTGGTACAGCAACTAAAAGACTGAATTCTGGGCCCTAAAACAACAGCAATCGTGTTTCCCAGGTGAGAGGAAACTCCATGGTGTGGGGATCACTCAGTTCCACTCTCAGGTCACTCAGTGAGAACCCGGAAAATATTTCAGGCTCAGGATACACTTGTGTGTCCTGATCACCTTCCCAGGCCAAACTGTGTGCTCCAGGGCACCAGAGACTGGGAGCCAAGTGTCAAAAAAAAAAAAAAAAAAAAAAAACAGGGAAGAAGAAAGTGGGACTGACCTCAGGTCACCCAGTCTATCCCTGGAAAAGATCCTGCAGACTGGTGGGTGCACAGCTGCCAGCCTTGAGTGGGCCTCCAGTCACTAGACCGGCATGCCCTATTCTCCATCACAGACAGAACTGTGTGCCCCAGGACACTAGAGGATAGGTTTCCCTGTCTGGAGAAAAACCCACAGACAGGGAAAAAGCAGGTCCCAGCTTAGAGCACTCAGCCAACTCCCCACACACACACACTACCACCACCACAAATGGGAACATTCTTGGAAATGTTCGCAGGTTCTTTCCCAGTCACCAGCTTGGTAGCCATCTGGCAAGTGCCTACCCATTCTACACACCATGTCAAAAACCACAGACTAGGTCTTCATGTTGGGAGAAAACCCAAAGGTGGGGAAAACATCTGGCCCTACCTCAGGACACCTAGCTCTGGAAAAGTTTCTGGTTATTCACAGGCTCCAGACTCTAGCCTCCTGCTACACATGGGAGAGCAGTGCCAAGCTGCCATGGATTACTGCTTGGGTACTGGGGCACAGAGCTCTAACCTCAGACATACAGAAGCCTGGGATACCCAAGATCAACCCCAGATACTGCTCCAAGGGACGACCAGTTATCCCTAACTAAGCTGACCAAACCATGGGGTGCCCAGGTTGCAGCTGCAGCTTACTAACTTTACAGCAAGAAAGCTAGAAGCAGGACAGCTGTCTCCAGGACTTCTCTGGGTGAGAGGAGAGCCCCCTTGACTAACAAAGACCACAATTACCGCTCAGGTCTCTATGCCTGTGGTGAGTTTTGGCAATTCCTGAAAAATACCTGCTATTCAGTGACCGTATCCCAAAAGCTGAGGAGGCCTCCTTCAGGAAAAATCATCTTCCTGCTCAGGGGATTATCCCCACCACAGGATTCCAGGAAGCACCAGAAACTAACACCCAACACCTAAGATAGCCAAAAGGGTAGAGGCAAGTGTAAAAGCTCAAAAAGACAAAGCAATATGGCATCTCCAGAACCCAGTTATTCGGGGCAAGCAGCCCTGGACACACCAGGGTAAATGAAATTCAAGAAGATGACCTTACATCTGTGCTTATGAACAGGATAATAGAGGAAAAAAAATAAACTGCGTAAAGACCTAGATGAAGATAAAGTCAAACAGATTATTGCCATTTGCAAAGAAATGGAGGAAGATAAAGTCAAACAGATTATGGCCATCCTTAAAGAAATACAGGAAGTTGCAGCCAAACAATTTGTGGCCTTTAGAGAGGAAATACTTAAATCACGAAAAGATATTAATGAAACAGAGGATTGTTCGAACAAACAGCTGACAGAATTGAAGGAAAATACAGTCAGAGAAGTGAAGGAAATCAATAAAATGGCTCAAGATCTGATAAGAGAATTGGAAAAAAATTAAAGAAAACACAAGTGGAGGAAACTGTGGAGAGAAAGAACTTAGAGAGGAAAAGAGGAACTACAGAGGTAAGCATAAGCAATAGACTACGAGAGATGGAAGAAAGAATCTTAGGTGTGGAAGACACAATGGAAGAAATAGATGTAGCTATCAAAGAAAATGTTAAATCTAAAAAATTCCTGACACAGACCATCCAAGAAATCCAAGACAACATGAAAAGCAAAACCTAAAAATAATAGGAATAGAGGAAAAAGAAGATTCCCTCCTCCAAAGCCCACAAAATATTTTCAACAAAATCATAGAAGAAAATTTCCCCAACTTAAAAGAGAGGTCTATAAGAATACAAGAGGTCTACAGAACACCCAATAAATTAGACCAGAATAGAAAATCCTCCCACCACATAATAAACAGTAAGTATACAGAACAAAGAAAAAATACTAAAAGCTGCAAAGGAAAAAGGCCAACTTAACATATAATGGCAAACCCATAAGAATCACACCTGACTTTTCATCAGAGACTATGAAAGCCAGAAGGGCCTGAACAGATATCATGAAGACCCTAAGAGAACACAGATGACCACCCAGGCTACTATACCCAGCAAAATCTCAGTCATCATAGATGGAGCAAACAAGATATTTAATGACAAAAACAAATTTAAACAACACCTACCCACAAATCCAGGGGTACAGAAGCTCCTAGAAGGAAAACTACAACCCAGGAAAGCTAACTACATTCAGGAAAACACAGGAAAGAAATAATGTCATTACAGCAAAACTAAAAGTAACCAAGCACACAAACACACTACCACAAGCAACATCAAAATAAAAGGAACTAACAGCCACTGGTCATTAATTTCCCTCAACATCAATGGACTTAACACTCCAATAAAGACACAGACGTACAGAATGGATATGTAAACAAGACCCAACAATCTGTTGCATACAAGAAACACATCTAAGTCACAAAATAGAAAGGTGGAAGGTTCCAAGCAAATGGAGCCAAGAAACATGCAGGAGTAGCCATTTTAATATCTAATAAAGTAGATTTTCAACCAAAATTAATCAAAAGACATGAGGAAGGTCATTTCATACTCATCAAAGGAAAATTCCGCCAAGAAGAAATCATAATTCTGAACATCTATGCTCCAAATACAAAGATATCCACGTTTGTAAAAGAAAGATCAATAAAACCTAAACCGCACACAAATCCCCATACATTACTACTGGGAAACTTCAACACCCCACTCTCAACAAAGGACAAGTAAACAACAGAAATTAAACAAAGAAACAATATCTCTAATAGAGGTCATGTATCAAATGGACCTAACAGATATCTACAGAATCTTACACTCAAAGACAAAAGAATTTACCTTCTTCTCAGCACCTCATGGAACCTTCTCCAAAATAGACCATGTCGTTGGTCACAAAGTGAATCTCAACAGATATAAGAAGATTGAAATAATGCCTTGTATCCTATCTAATTACCATGGACTAAAGCTGGACCTCAACAACAACAGAAATAGCAAAAAGCCTACACTCACATGGAAACTAAACAACTCACTACTAAATGACAGCTGGGTCAGGGAAGAAATAAAGAAAGAACTTAAAGTCTTCCTAGAATTCGAAGACACAACACAACCAAACGTATGGGAGACAATGAAAGCAGTGCTAAGAGGAAAGTTCATAGCACTAAGTGCCTTCAAGAAGAAATTTGTAACATCTCACACAATCAACTTAATAGCCCATCTAATGGCCCTAGAAAAAAAGAAGCAGACACACCGAAAAAGAAGAGACACCTGGAAATAATCAAACTCAGGACTGAAATCAATAAATTAGAAATAAATAAAACATTTCAAAGAATCAATGAAACCAAGACCTGGTTCTTTGAGAAAATTAACAAGATAGACAAACCCTTAGCTAAACTAACTAAAAGGCAGAGAGAGATTGTCCAAATTAACAAAATCAGAAATGAAAATGGGACAAAACAAAAGACACTAAGGAAATCCAAACAATCGTTAGGACTTACTTCAAAAGTCTATATGCCATAAAATTTGAAAATCTAAATGAAATAGACAATTTTCTTAATCAATTACACTTACCAAAGCTGAATCAATAAAATAGTCCTTTATCCACTAAGGAAATAGCATTCCTCAAAAGACTCCAATCCACAAAAAGCTCAGGACCAGATGGTTTCAGTGCAGAATTCTACCACACCTTCAAAGAAGAGGTAACTCCAGCTATCTTCAATTTATTCCACAAAATAGGAACAGAAGGAACACTACGAAACTCATTCATTGAAGCCACAGTCACTTTGTAACCTAAACCTCACAAAGACCCAACAAAGAAAGAAAATTTCAGGCCAATCTCCCTTATGAACATTGATGCAAAAATACACAACAAAATACTTTGCAAACCCAATACAAGAACACATCAAATATATCATCCACTATGACGATGTAGGCTTCATGCCAGGTATGCAGGGGTGGTTCAACAAACGGAAATCCATTAATGTGATCCACAATATTAAAAAATTGAAAGAAAAAAACATGATAATCTCCTTAGATGCTGAAAAAGCATTTGAAAAAATCCAGCATCCATTCATGTATAAACTATTGGAGAGATCAGGGATACAAGGCACATACCTGAACATAGTAAAAGCAATATACAGCAAGCCTGTAGCCAACATCAAGTAAACAGAGAGAAACTTAAAGCAATCCCACTGAATTCAGGGACAAGGCAAGGCTGCCCACTCTCTCCATATCTCTTCAACATAGTTCTTGAAGTCCTTGCTAGAACAAGAAGAAAATTAAAGGAGACCAAAAGGATACAAATTGGTAAGGAAGAAGTCAAAGTATCACTATTTGCAGATTATATGATAGTATACTTGAGTAACTCCAAAACTTCTACCAGGGAACTCCTACAGATGATAAACACCATCAGCAAAGTGGCTGGATACAAAATTATCTCAAAAAAAAAAATCAGTAGCCCTCCTGTATACAAAAGATAAAAGGGCTGAGAAAGAAATTTGTGAAACAACACCGTTCACAATAGCCACAAAGGACATAAAGTACCTTGGTGTGACCATATCCAAGCAAGTCAAAGACTTGTATAAAAAAAACTTCAAGTCTCTGAAGAAAGAATTAGAAGAAGATATCAGAATATGGAACTATCTCCGATACTCATGGCTTGGCAGGGTTAACATAGTAAAAATGGACATCTTACCAAAAGTAATGTACAGATTCAATGAAATTTCCATCAAAATACCAACAGAATATTTTACAAACCTTGATAGAAGATTTCTCAACTTCATATGGGATGCAATGAAAGCAGTCCGAAGAGGAGTTTGAATACCAACAAAGGCCATCATAAGCTAATGGAGGCATCCCATACAAGCAACTTAATGGCATACCTGAAAGACCTAAGAAAAAAGAAGCAGACACACCCAGCAAGAGTAGACCACTAGGAAAAAACAAACTCAGGCCTGATATCAATAAATTAGAAACAAAGATAATAATTCAAAGAATCAACGAAACCAAGAGCTAGTTCTTTGAGAAAATAAAAAACACAGACAAATTCTTAGCCAAACTAACAAATGGCGGAAAGACACTATCCAAATCAACAAAGTCTGAAAGAAAAAGA
This sequence comes from Meriones unguiculatus, assembly GCF_030254825.1. Lineage (NCBI taxonomy): Eukaryota > Metazoa > Chordata > Mammalia > Rodentia > Muridae > Meriones > Meriones unguiculatus. The sequence continues at coordinate 2,837,673 of NW_026843645.1, forward strand.
TATAATATACACTGAGAAAATCCAAAGAACCATTACCTTTTATGTCAAAAGCCTATATGCTCCAAAATTTGAAAATCTAAATGAAATATACAATTCTCTTTAAAATCCACTTAGCAAAGTTGAATCAACATCAGGTAAAGATATTAAATAGCCTTACAGTGAATAAGGCAATAGAGGCAGCCATCAAAATACTCCCAACTAAAAAAATCCAAGGGTCAGATGATTTCAGAGCAGAATTCTACAAGACCTTCAAAGAAGAGCGAATACTGATATTCTCCAAATTATTTCACAAAATAGAAATAGATGCAACATGACCAAATTCCTTTGGTGAGACCACAGTCACCTTGATAAATCCTCAAAGATCCCCAAAAAGAAAGAGAACTTCAGACCAATCTCTTTTATGAACAATGATGTAAAAATACTCTATAAAATACTTGCAAACCAAATCCAAGAACATATCAAAGATGTCATCCACCATGACCAAGTAGGCTTCATCCCAGGCATGCAAGGGTGGTTAAGTATATGGAATCCATCAATGTAATCCACTGTATAAACAAATTGAAAAAAAAGACCATTTTCTTAGATGCTGAAAAAGCATTTGACAATATCCAACAGTTATTCTTGTTTAAAGTCTTAGAGAGACCAGGGACAAAGGCACATATCTAAAAATAGTAAAGATAGTATACAGAATATATACAGAATATACAGAATATATACAGAATAGTATATAGCTAACATCAAACTAAATGAAAAAAATGTTAAGTCAATTCCACTGGACTTGGGGACAAGACAAGGCTACACACTCTCTCCAAATCTCTTCAATACAGTACTCGAAGTCCTATCTAGGGCAATAAGACAACTAAAGGAGATTAAGGGGATACAAATTGATAAGGAAGAAGTCAAAGTATCTTGATTCACAGATGATATGACAGTAAACAAAAATGACCCCCAATATTCTACTGTAGGGAACTCCTACAGTTGAAAAACACTTCAGCAAAGTGGCTGGATATAAAGTTAACTAAAAACGAAAAAGAAAACTCAAAAAAATACACTCCTGTATGCAAAGGACAAATGGACTGAAAAAAATTAGGAAAATAACACACTTCACAATAGCCAGTAAAAAAAAAACAAAAAACATAATGTATTTTGGTGTTATCTTCAACAAGCCAGTAAAAAACCTATATGAACAACAACAACAACAAAAAAACCCAAAAAAGAAATTGAAAAAGATACCAGAAGATAGAAATATCTCTCATGCTTATGGATCAGTAGGATCAACATAGTAAAAATTGTCATCGTAACAAAAACAATCTACAGATTCAATGATATTCCCATCAAAATATCAATATAATTCTTAAGGAATTTGAAAAAATTATTCCCAGCTTCATATGGAAAAATAAAAAGCCAGAATAGCTAAAACAATCATGTTCAAAGACAGATCTTCATTAGGTATCACCTTCCCTGATCTCAAGCTCTACTATAAAACAATAGTAATAAAAACTGCACAGTACTGTGATAAAAACAGAATGGTGGATGAATGGAATTGAAGTGAAGACCCATAAGTGAACCCACACACCTATGGCCACTTGATTTTTGACAAAGAAGCCAAAAGCATGCAATGGAAAAATGACAGCATCTTCAACAAATGGTGCTGGTCTAACTGGATGTCTACATGTAGAAAAATGAAAATAGATCCATATTTATCACCCTGCATCAAACTACAGTCCAAGTTGTTCTAAAGACCTCAACATAAAACCAGATACACTAAATCTGTTAGAAGAAAAATTGGGAAAGAGCTTGATCTCATTGGCATAGAAGGTAACTTCCTTAAGAGAACACCAAGAACACTGGCTCGAAGATGAAGAATTAACAAATAGGATCTCATGAAAGAAAAAAGCTTTTATGAAGCAAAGAACTCTGTCAGTAGAACAAGATGACTGCCTACAGCCTGACAAAAGATCTCCACCAACCCTACATACAACAGGAAGAGCTAATAAACAATATTTATAAAGAGCTCAAGAAATTAAACTCCAACAATCCAAATAATCCAATTTAAAACTGGGGTACAGAACTATACAGAGATTTCTCCACAGAGGAATATCAAATGGTGGACATTAAATGCTCAATATCTGTAGTCATCATGGAAATGCAAATGACATTCCATCTTAAACCCATCATGGCTAAGGTCAAAACGTGAAGTGACAGCAAGCTAATGAGAATGTGGAGAAAGAAGAATACTCCTCCATTGCTGGTGGGAGTGCAAACTTATACAACCACTTTAGAAATCAATCTGATGCTTTCTCAGACATTGAAAATAGTGTTACTTCAAGACCCAGCTCTACCATTCCTGGGAATATATCAAAAAGATGCTCCACCATTCAACAAAAATATTTGCTCAACTGTGTTCATAGCATCTATATTCATAATGGCAATAACAGAGAAACAAACTACACATCTCTCAACCAAACCATTGTTTTACAGAAATTGTGGTACATTCACACAATGGAATGCACCTCGGGTATTTTAAAAAAAACAAGGAAATTATAAAATTTTCAGGCAAGTAGATGGAACTAAAAATGATCATCCTAAGTGAGTTATTCCAAAACCAGAAAGACATGCATGGTATATACTCACTTGTAAATGGTAATGGCCATAATATAGGATAAACATACTACAATCTAGAGACCTAAAGGAGCTAAATAAAAAGGAGTACCCTATGGAAGATGGTCAAGTCTTATTCAAAAGGGCAAATAGAATCGACACCAGAAGTGACTGAGGAGAGGGAAGAGAATGAGAGCCTAACAAACATATCCTCCGAAAGACTCTGCCCAGGAGGGGATCGAAGCAGATGCTAAGATTCACAGCCAAACTTTGGGTAGAGCACAGGGAATCATAGGAAAGAGTGGGAGGATAGAATATAGAAAGACCCAGAGCTGGCAGGACCTCCATAAGAAGACCAACAAGGACAACAAATCTGGGCCCATGGGGACTTGGAGAGATTGATGCACCCACCAAAGACCATTCATGAAGAGGACCTAGACCGCTGCTCAGATGTAGCTGATAGGAAGCTCAGTCTCCATGTTCTATCCGTAGTAAGGGGAGAAGGTGCCTGCTCTGACATGGACTCTGTTGTCTGCTATTTGATCACTTCCCCTTGGTGGAGGGGGCATTGCTATGCCACAGAGGATGAGGATGCAGGCAATCCTAGTGAGACTTGATAGGCTGGGTTCAGATGGTAGGAGAGGAGGGCTCCCTGTATCTGAGATATTGGAAATGGCATAAAGGAGAAAGAAGAATGGAGGGTGAGACTAGGAAGAGACGAGAGAGAGGATTACAATTGGGATGTTAAGTGAATAAATTATTTTTAATTTAATTTATTTATTTATTACAATGTGTTCACTTTGTATCCTTGCTGTAGCCCCTCCCTCATATCCTCTCAGTCCCACCCACCCTCCTTCTTCTGCCCCTATTCCCTTTCTCTAGTCTTCTAATTGAGGAGGAACTCCTTCCCTTTTAGCTTATCAGGTCTCATCAAGGATAGCTGCATCATCTTCCTCTGTGGCATTGCAAGGCTGCAACACTTAGGAGGAGGTAATCAAAGGCTCAAGTTCATGTCAGAGAATAAATTAAAAAAAAAACAAATTTAAATTAAAAATAAATTAAATGTGAATAAAACAAACGAATAAAATAAAAAAATACAACAGGTAAGAAGAGCGTCACAAACCCACAATTCAATGTCTCAGAAAGCTCAGATAGTGTTAGTGTCAATGAATAAATGCCATCCTAAGAAATTAAATATACTCCCTGCCAATATTTCAAATGCAAGATGTTGATGAAGATCAACACAATAACCTATGCTTACATATATAAAACAAAACAAAATAAATACCTAAATCCGTATATTCCATGCTCAGCAGCCAATGATGGTGATGTTGATGCCAGGCATGTTGGCCTACATTTAAGCCCAACACTTGAGTGGAGTTAGAGCTGTAAGTTCAAAACCAGCCTGTCTACATACAAACTTTCAGGGAACATTCAGGATTTACGGGACAGTATGACAACACACAACATGCTGATAATCAGATTAGAAGAAGAAGGATGAGATCAAAGGTCCAGAAGACATTTTCAACAAAATCATACAAGAAAAATTTCTTAACCTAAAGAAGAAGATGTCTATCAAGGCACACGAAGCATACAAAATATCAAAGACACTGGACCAGAAAAGAAAGTCCTCTTACCAGAGAATAATCAAAACTCTAAATATACAGAATGAAGAAAGAATATGAAAAGCTGCAACTAAAAACAAACAAAGAAACCAAACTAACCAACCAATCAGACAAACCAAAACAAATAAAAAACAACCAAAAAAAAGGCAGATCTATTGGAATTAATCCTGTATTCTCAGTAAAACTGCTAGAAGTTAAAGGGCTTAGACACAGTGCTTCTGATTCTAAAAAACTACAGAAGCCAACACAAATTACTAACTATGCCCAGAAACTTTCAATCACCAAATGGGGAAAATAAGATGTTCCATAAAAAGGTCAATTTTAAATAATATGTATCTATAAATACAGCCCCACTCAAGGTGCTAAAACCACCACCACCACCAAAATAACAATCACTGTTCAATGATATCTCTTAATAACATTAACCCAAATTCACCAATAAAAAAACACAGACTCACAAAATGGATGATAAAATAGAATCCACCCTTTTTCTAAATACAAAAAAACACAGCTTCACATCAAGATAGACATTATCTCAAGGTAAAGGTTTGGAAAAAGATATTCTAAATAAGTGGACTGGAGTATCAAGCTTGTATATCAATTTTAATATCCAATGAAACAGCTTTCAAAAACCTAATCAAAAGATGGCAAAGGACATGATGTATTCAAAAAATCCAGCAATATAACATTTCAATACTTAACATGTATGCTCCCAACCTAAGAGCACCTAAGTTATAAAAGAAACACTTCTGCAGTGCTTGCATCACATCCTGGCCCTCATAAACTGATAGGGAAAGACTTCAATATATCACTCTCACCAATGGACAGTTCCTCCTGACCAAACTGAACAGAGAAATGCTCCAGCTAACATCAAAAATCTAAATATACCCAAATAATATTTACAGAACATCTACCCAAGCACAAAAGATTGTTCCTTCTTCTCAGCAAATCATATATTGCTCTCCAAAATTGATGATATACTTGAACAGTGGAAGTCTCAAAAGATATAAGAAATTTGCAATAACCTCCTGCATCCTATCAGACCACTAAGGTTTAAAGCAGCACATCACCAATAACAAAAACAATAGAAAGCTTACGAACTCATAGAAATTCAACAACTCTCTACTGAATAAAAAATGGATCAAAACTGAAATAAAGAAATTAAAGACTTTCTAGAAGTAAATGAAATGAATACACAGCATATCAAAACTTATAGTACACAATGTAAATGTTGAACAGAAGACAGTTCATAGCACTAAGTACATTCAGAAAAAAATAATCAGAAAGATCTCTTAGTAGCAACTTAACAGCACACCTAAATACTCTAGAAAAAAAGAAGTAAACATAACTAAAAGGAGTAGACAGTGAGAAACTACTGAACTGTGTCTTCACTGGTAAAACCGAATGTTTTAACAGGAAAAGAAAGGTGGATCCTATCAAAATTGATAATGATAAGATTTGAATAGTAGAGATCCTCTGAATAAGCAGAGGTAACTCTTCATCAGAGACCTTGGTCATTGAGTCCAAACAAACTTATAAAGACTAGTGATTTCTTCTTAAATAAAAAATGGGTATGGGGCAGGGTTTTGATGTAATCTTTTCAGGAGAATAAAAACATCCAACTAAATAATATGGATACCACTGGACCACCACATGAAACTTCTGAAGAAAAAGGACAGAATATGTCACCAAAAGAATATGCCCAAAGAAAAGGAGTAACTGGTCAAGTGGTATCACTCACCTTAATGTTGTCTCTTCGGCCTTTTACAGACATAAGTGCAAATTGTCTTTATGTGCTTGCTAAAGGACAATCCAAAATCTCTAACTCTAATATCAGAAAAGCCACCTGGTAAGAAATAGAGGAAAACAGAAAAATAAATGAAGACTCTATTGCCACTAATCTCATAAATCTTCTGGCATGATGTGACTTCTGTACTCCCCACAAACTTCAACAATCAAGAATATGTTCAGTATTTGTGGGAGAAAAAAGCCAAAAACATAAGCCTAAAATATAGCCAATTTTACATGAAAAAACCTAAAGAAACTCTAACATGAAAAATGTACACTGGATCAGAGATACCTTTGATTTTTTTAAATTTAATACAAATTAAATAAACACAGATTTCACAACTCCTACAAGACAAACTCAAAGTACACCAAAACTGTTATATTTTTGACTTTGCAGCTACTCCTAATGTCCTTTCCAGAGAGTCCTTTTGTTCTGGATGTCTCTTAGAAAGTGGAGGTGATCAAAAAGATGAGCTATGGCTTTCAGTCCCTCATGTCGCCTTGTGGGTTCAGGCACATCTCTGCCCTTGCCAACACTCACACCCAAAACAAAGTTGGAGAATAATTTAATGTTTCCTGCTGTGTGGATTATGTCACAAGATGTGGAATCTGCCCTATTCACTTATCTAAAACCAGGCACACCTGACACGGACAAAATTTTGCACCTCAGAAAATCCTTTTGAACCCAAGAATTCAATTTTCCTGAATTACACCAGTGTGTTCATTGATAGTTGAAAGGTAAAAAATAAATTAAAAAAAAAAATAAGCAAGTATTGCTTAAGATGACCACCACCACTTTTTTTTTTACCACTTTCAAAACTATTTATAAAATTTGTTACACAAAACCATGTGTGGAATATAACATGAGGCATTTCTAGAAATGAGACTTTCAGTTTTCCAATCTATCTATCTAATGCACAGCAAAAGCAATGCCTGGGTGTGCACACTAGATAGTGATACTATAAGCACCACAACTTTCTACTGCCCAAGCCACAGGGTCCCCTCCTCCTTGAACAGTCAACACTCAAGAAGGGTAAGAGGACAAGGATCTCTGCTGAAGTCACCACATGGAAAACAACAGAATCAGAGTCTGAAACACAGCCCATCTCGGTCAAAGCAGAATAGGCCGTGATAGCTTAGCAGACCTGCTCTGCCTGGCCTGGGAACAATGGCCCCTCACTCACCATGGCATGGGCTCTGGTCTCATTCACAGCTCCCTACAGCTACATCAGAGTACAATCCCAGAACAAACCCATAAGCTACCTCCCACTGTTGGTCCTTACTGCTAGTCCCATGCAGACTCTCTCATTAGCTTGGACAATACAGCTGAGTCTCAGGACAGTAGTAGCTCTTCTACCAGTGTATAAAAGATCAACTGATGCAGATAGCAGAGGTATTCTAGCTTTGCCCCAACCCCTAGGGGCTCACAGAACCCTAGTGTTGTTATAAAAAAATGAAAATCCCAATTGTTTGAGTTTACCAATACAGACCCAGGAGCTAGGTACTGGGGAGAAAACCTGGTAGTTCAGAAAGTCAGATAAAGCATCCATCTGACCCTGCTACTCACCTCACATCTAAGAGGAAAAAGCTCCAAAAGCTCACCAGTTCAGATGACAGCTCAGGGGGGATAGGCCAAACTAATCCAACACCAAAGGCGTTCTAGCTCAAAGCTCAAAAAGCCCCATAGCTACCAAGCTAAAACTCCTTCCACTTTTACACTCTGTCTTAAATACATTTCAGCTGAAATTTCCACTTACTCTTTAATCCCTGTCAGCTGGCTTCTTGCTTTGCCTCTTGACCTAGGGTTAACATTATTTAATCCTATGCACAGGGAGCTTTTGAATTAAAGGTATGTTCCAGGGCTGACGGATTCATACCATAATCACCTGTTTAGAATAAATGGAAAGTTCTTGGAATTAAGATTTGTGTTAGGGCTCAACCATACCAAACAAAGCCCAGGTTTTTACAGTTCACAATCTAAGGAATCACACTGGGATCAAATCCTGCAACACCCTCATTTTGGAAATAATTTAAAATACAGTCTTCTACTCTCCCAGGGCACCTGTTCATTTTCCATGATACAGGTAATTTATGTTACACACTCAGTGTCCAGTGCATTCATCTCTACCTCATAGTTGGGAAGTCCTTCATCGAAACTTCAGTCAATGACAAACAGTAACAACCATTAAAGAAACAAACGGCCATGAATTCGAATCAAGGAGTAGTTAAGCTCATCGAAAATGAGATATAAAACAAAAAGGATGTGGCTGTTCCTAGGTATGTTGGAGTAGAAAGTTTATTATAGATAGACACAGGGAAATGTGGGACAGTCTAGAGTTGACATGACCCTGAGCTATGTGAGAAGAGAGGACAGAGGGAAGTAGAGAGCCAGAACAAAGGGCCAGGAGGATAAATGATAAATGAAAAAGACCAGGTAACCAAAACGGTTAGAATACATAAGGGAGGACAGCTGGGAGGAGGGCAGCTTAACTTCTGGGCTAGAGAACTCTGTTTGACACCCATACCTTGTAACAGGTAAGGACTGAGGGATGCTGGGAGAACCTGACAGCCAAATCTGCTTTGATTGTTAAGTAGCCACCTTAAGGATTTATCCCATCTTTTGAGATGTAAGAGTAGAGAGGAATGAGAAAGTTGAAACGATTTCATTATAATCTTAAAAATTATTTTTAAAAGTTGAAAATGGCTTTATGGTCCAATATTCTTCAGGGAATTCAAGTATGTATTAGAGCACACAAAATATTACTCACACCTTTTCTCTCTCAGGTTGTGCATTTTCAAATGGGGGGAGGGGAAAGCATTCCTGCTAGGCACTACCACCCCACTTTGTCCAGATCTTCTGTGTGTTTGAACTAGTGTAACTGTAAAAATTTGCTTTCCAGAAACAAGTTCAGCAACTAATCCATATTCTTGATTCTCTTTGTGTATAACTCCCAGCCCTAAGTATACACTTTTCACATTTACTGACCATCTAAAATTGATTACCATTATCATTGCCATCTTCCCTCTTCCCCTCCCTTTCTGTGTTGTGACAACACCAGCTTCAAAGTAGCTCAGTGAGCTCAATTCTTACACAGGTCTCGCTTTATTTGTAATCACCCAGCTCCAAACAAACAAACAAACAAAACCCAGGGAAGTCAGTGGACACTCATTCACTGATCTCTTTTACTTCACACTAACCAGTCAGGGCCCACCTGAAAAGAGTTGGAGGATTATATTCTAGGCACTGGGCTGTAGAGGTAGCATTCAGTGTTCAAATAAAGTGTAAACTACATAACATGTGAAAGGCTGATCTACAGGAGACATTGCTTTAAACAAAAACAAAAATCAAAGCACTAAAGAAAAAGGAATGAAATTCTTAATGACTGGGGATTATCAGAGAATATTAACTAATAGACTAGAGCAGTGATTCATCAACAAAATAAAATTTAGTAATACCAACAACTGACTTATTTATTTATTTATTTATTTATTTATTTATTTATTATGTATACAGTGTTCTGCATGCATGTACACTTGCACGCCAGAAGAGAGCACCAGATTTCATATAGATGTTGTGAGCCACCATGTGGTTGTTGGGAATTAAACTTGTGATCTCTGAAAGAGCAGCCAGTGATCTTAACCTCTTAGTTGAAAAATACACATAGCATACTGACTTTGAAAAACACAGGTCAATCTCTTGTAGAGTGAAAGCCATTAATAAGATACTGTTTAATGTTGTCCCTGTGTACAATATTAGCTGCTGAGACCTGTAACCTGACAGACACAGCTTTATCCACTAGCCTGTGGCTCAAATTTGAACTGACAGAACTATTTCAATGAGGATTGTACATATGGGCATAGGAAAGTCCATTAATTTGAAATTCAATATTCACTGGATCAAGCTACCTGACCCAAATTGTACACCCACCAATCTGGTCTGTTTTCATTCACATTCATGAATTAATAAATACACGTTGGAAAATTACAAATTAAAAGAACTCATCCTGCCACATTTCTAGATAATCCTGGTCAGCAAACATGTGCATCCTCCGATCCTAATCTCTAACAGGCCTGGTTATCATACTACTTATTTGTGTAGTGTTTTACAGGCAGTTTTCCCTCGGCTAAATTCTAGTTTCTCAGCAATAGTAAATCCTTTACATCATCAGTTCTACTCTTCTATATCATAGCTTGATATTGGAGTGCTTTCTGACACAGGACATATCATTTACAACCCCCACAAAATCCAAATGGATCTTTTAGAACTTAGAGAACCTACCTGACACCCCCAAAGATCACCAGGAACTAGGACTAAAAAAGGTCACCTAAAGGTCACCAGACTAGTGACTCTACCCCAAGATCACCAGGAATTGGGCCATGTCATAAGATTCCCTACCCAAGGAACAGTCTGAGGATAACCACAAGGATGGAAAAGTATCTTAAAGTGGGACAATTGTGCTGAGCACCCTACCAACCTTGTAGAAGATTCAATGACACAGAAAATACCTAACATTCCTGAGGCCTAGAGTTATGTTAGCTAGCCAATCACTTGATAAAAAGCTTGCCCTTGCTGAATGTCACCCAATCCTTTAACTGTTAAACTACAACTTCCTGGTCCTTCCTCAGACCCCAATCAAAACCCTGCCATGCAGCTGCTCAGGGCTCTCCTCTCTGATCCATTGTGTTGGTAATGATGGAGAGACCCAGCTTAAGCCCAAATAAAACTCTTTGCTCTTGCATATATGGTCCAGCTCCTGATGATCTTTGGTGACCCTAAGTGCTGGCCATAACATATGGGTTCTCATATTGGATTCCCAAGTCTCCCAAGCACCCCCAGCACATGGAGCTGAACAACAGCCAGTAAGTGAGCACTCTGTCAGTATCTCTCTGTGTCTGGCTCTGTGTTTCTGTAGTTTCTTTTTTCAAGACTCGAGGCAAAATGTGTAATCTGTGTGGTCAGAAAGGTTAGAGCTGATGCTTTGGACAGCTGTGGGGCAGAGGGGGCCTGGAAGACTTTCCAGACCCCCCTCAAAGAGGCACATTTGTAAAGGTAATTGAGTACTGAGTTTTCTGTGATCTCTGGACCTCAGAGAGGATGAATGTGCCCCTATCTGTAAAGGGTGGTAGAGTACCCAGTTTTCTGTGATCTCTGGATCGTTGGACAAGGACAATGCAGGTATCTCCTGTAGCAGAGATTCTCTGATATCCTACTTTCATTTTTTTCCACTGCAGGAATGGTGGAATCTGCTGTCTAGCTCTGTGTATTTTTCTGCTGCACAAGCAATGGGATCTAGCTGTTTGTGTCTTGTTTAACTGTTTTGTCCCTTGTTGCCATTTTTTTGTCTCTGAGACTGACTGAGGACATGGGACAGAATCCTTCTATCCCTCTAGACTTGATTCTTTCCCATTTCAGGGAAGCTTGAGCTATGCTCCACAGGCTCCCATGAGAGTGGCAAGGAGGTGCCAAAGGATGGATACAGTATGTGGAGCCCCAGGCTTGGCACCTCTGCCAATGTTCTCTGGTCTCTGGTCTGGCAGAGCTTAGCCACTACTCTGGCCTCAGGTCTGGCAGAGTTTGGATGCTGCTCTGGACTGTGATCTGGCCGAGATTTGCTGCTGCTGTGGTCTCTGGTCTGGCAGAGTTTGGCTGGTGTTTGGACTCTGGTCTGGTAGAGATCAACAGATATTTTACTGCGTCATTCTCTGGTCTGGCTGAATGCAGGACACCATTCCAAACTCTGGTGTAGTTGGTTGGATCCTGATTTCGGTGTAGGTCACCACTTATGGAACAGGATAGAGGGCCCATAGAGAGACAGGTCACTGTTTTGAGTTTTGGTATTTTCTTCTTCCATTTTCTTTGCACGCATTGTACCCAGTGCATTTTTTCTTGTGTTGTTCTTTTGCGGTTTTGTTTGCTTGTGATGGTCTCAGTGGGCTGGTGACAAAACAGTTGTGATCCATTGTGACTTTGCCTGCCCCATACTGCCAGCGCTACAAGCTGGGGCACCTCTGGTCTCCTGTGGGAGCACACATTTCCACATGGTTGGCTGGGAAATCTCGGTTGGAGAGGGATCGGTATGCAGAAAATCCTGTTGGGCTGGACCATGTTGCCTCCTTGCTTTTTCTCTGAGGAAAGTTGGTGACATGAGGTTAGCTCTGGCTTGGAACAATGATCGCCAAATAATTCTTTTACCTGAAGCGTATTATAGTCATTACTATTATTATTACTTGGTTAGGGTCCCCTGTACCCCAGCCTGGCCTTATACTAAACAGCTTAAATTTCTGATCCGTCTGATCCACCTCTTATCAACTGAGCTACACTCCCACCATGTGCTTCTCAAAAAGAAATAACAAAGATTAAAGAGGAAGCCAGAGGGGCTGAAGAGATGGCTTAGTGATGAAAAATACTTTCTGTATTTTTCTGTATTTTTTGTGGGGCTGGAGGGATGCCTCATTCCTTAAGAGGACTGGCTGCTTTTTGTCATGAGTTCAATTCCCAACAACCACATGGTGGCTCACAATGAAATCTGTTGCCCTCTTCTGGCATGCAGGTGTATATGAAAACACAACATTGTATACATAATAAATCTTAGAACAAAGCAAAACATTCTCTACTTTTTTTTTTTGCAGAGTTCCTAGCATGTCCATGGTGGTTCACAATCTTCTGTAACTCCTGTTACAGAAAATTTGATGCCATATGGCCTCCTGGGATATAAGGCACACATGTGGTACACTTATATACATACAAGTAAAATAATCTTATCACTCATCTAAAGAAAAGATAAAAATACCCCCTCAAAAAAAAGAGGTCAGCAGGCATGGTGGCACACACTGGATCTCAGTGATTTTGAGGCCATCCTGGTCAACAGAGCTAGTCCAGTCCAGGCAAAGCTACACAGGGAGATTCTGTCTTGAAAAGCAAAGCAAAACAACCAACCAACCAAAACAAACAAACAAATAAACAAAACAAAACAAAAACTATCATAAAGCAAGTGTGGTGACACATGCCTGTAAATGGAGCAACAGGGAGGTCAGGAATGAAGGTCAACCTGGACTATATGAAACTCGGTCTCAAAAACAAAACAGCAGCAGCAACAACAAAACAGCACAAGAATCTGAGTGCCTGAGATGCTTTGGGACATTCAAATTTTTATCTTAATTCCTGGCTACATAGGAAGCTATTGAGGAGTGTAGTTCTTTGAATGAAAATGACCCCTACTATCTCATATGTTTGAAAATCTGGTCTCCCATTGGTGGAACAATTTTGGAAAAATAAGTGTGATCTTGTTGAAGAGGTGTGTCACTGTGGGTCAGCTCTGAGGTTTTAAAATCCCACACATTCTCAGTTAGCTCTTTGCCTCATACTTATAGATCAGGATGTAAGCTCTGAACCACTGTTCTCTCTGGTGCTCTGTCTGCCATTACTGTCTGCCACCATGGTCCCTGCCATGATATTCATGGACTTATCATCTGAAACTCTAAGTACCCAAACAACTGTTTCTTCTATAAGCTGCTTTGGTCATGATATCTTAGCATAGTGATAGAAAAGTAACTAAGACAAGTGGTTTGAAAATAGGATAGAAATGATTTAGTGTACACTTATCTCAAAGATCTTTTTGTCCTATAAACTTAATAGTAAGATTACAAAAATTTAAACATACACACACTTTTATGCACTGCCTGTGGATGGGTCCATATGGTCTTGTTCTTGATTCCCAGCATAATTTAAAGGGGAAACTTACACAATGTTCTGAGCCCTTGATGTCCTGCAGATGAAGTAGGAGGATGTCCTCAAGTGCCTTGCCACAGGAACCCAGTTAGGGGGCAGGAACCTTGACTTTCAGATGGAGCAATGCATCTACAAAAGGAAAGTGATGGTATCTACATCATAAATCTGAAAAGGACCTGTTGCTTGCAGCTCAGGCTATTGTTGCCATTGAGAACCTTGCTGATGGCAGTGTCATCGCCTCCAGGAACATTGGTGAGGAAGCTGTGCTGAAGTTTGCCGCTACCACTGTAGCCACTCCAATTGCTGCCCCCTTCACACCTGGGATCTTCACTAACCAGATGCAAGCAGCTTCAGGGAGCCATGGCTTCTAGTGGTAACTGATCTCAGGGCTGAAACCAGCCCTTCCCAGAGGCTGCTTAGGTCAACCTGCCTACCATTGCTCAGTGCAAGACAGATTCTCTGCACTATGTGAACATTGCCATCCACGTAACAAGGGAGTTCACTCAGTGGTGGATGCTGGCCGAGGAAGTACACCTCATGCATGGCACTATCTCCTGTGAGCAGTCATGGGAGGTTATGCTTGATCTTTACTTCTACATATACCCAGAGGAGACTGAGAAAGAATAGCAGGCTGCTGCTGAGAAGGCCATGACCGAGGAGGAATTCCAGGGTGAATGGACTGTGCCAGCTCCTGAGTTCACTGTCGCTCATCCCGAGGTGGCAGACCGGTCTGAGGGTATGCAGGTGCCCTCTGTACCCATCCAGAAGTTCCCTACTGAAGACTGGAGTGTCCAGCCAGACACTGAGGACTGGTGAACAGCTCCCACAGCATAGGCCATTGATTGGGTTGGAGCCACCCCTGAGGGGTCCTGAGCTCCTCTGCAGAAACCTGTGCAAACAGAAAAGGTGGAATGAAAATAAAGTTCCTAAAAGCTGAAAATATGCACACACACACACACACACACACACACACACTTTAGAAACAATAGTTTTGAGTGTTGGGTGTAATGGTACACTTCTGTAATCCTGGCTCTTAGGAGGTTGGGGCAGAAGGATGGTGAACTTGGGCTATGTAGTGAGATCATCTCAACAATAATGACAAGACTAGAACAACTAGAGATTGTTTTGAGGCTGGGGTATGTAGCTCAGTGGTAAATCATGTGCTAAGAATGCACAAGGTGGTTCTAGGTTTTGTTGTTATCTCCAAAATACCAAACAACCAAAGCAGAATATTGGGGCTGGAGAGATGACTTGGAGGCTAATAGAACTGGCTGTCCTTCCAGAGGACCTGAGTTCAATTCCTGGCAACCACATTGTGGTTCACAACCAACTATACAGGGATCTGATGCCCTCTTCTGGCATGCAGGTGTATATGCATGTAGAGAACTCATAGACATAAAAATCAAAATCAAAAAAAGAAAAAAAAATGGGCCGAAGAGATGGCTCAGAGGTTAAAAACACTAGCTACTTTTCTAAAGGTCCTGAGCTCAATTCCCAGCAACCACCCCCCCTCTCTACTCCAGCATGCACACAGACTGCACCAACAGAGTCAGCTTTGTGGAAACATACCCTGTTCAGGTACTAGGGATCTGCACTCAGAGGAGCCCACCTTTGTTCTAATGCTCTGCTAAAGCTTTTGAAATCTTTAACTTTTGAACAAGGGATCCTTCACTTTTGTTTTGCACTGGACTCTGCAAATTATGTAACCAAGGCCTGTGTACCAAATATTCAGTCTATATAAGAACAGCCTGCAAAGCCTCTCAGTACCACTGTGACCACTGCAGTCCCAGATATTTCGAAAAAAAAATGTCATGACACAATGGCCTAAGATACAGTCTGTCAGCCATCTCTGGATTTCTCTTTCCTGCACTCCAAACATAGTTCAAACTGAAAATGTGTGCTTGGTACACTAACTTTTTTTTCTCAAAATAGGGCTTTTCTGTGTAGACCAGGCTGGCCCTGAACTCAGTGCGACCCACCTGCCTCTGCTTCTCTGAGTGCGGGCTCACAGGTGTGTGCCACTGCTCCAGGCTTACAGACTTAATTTTAAGACTGGGTCAATATCTTGCTTTTTGTCTTTAGGTTTTCTATATAAGGACTTGGAACATAGCTCAGTTGGTAAAGTGCTTGCCTTGCATCCATCAAACCTCGTGTTTTGTACACACCTGTAATCCTAATAAGGAGGTGCAGTCAGGGGCATCAGAAGTTCAACATCATCTTAATGTGCTTGGAACTTTTGAGGCTAGCCTGAGATAAGTAAAACCTGATTTTAAAAAATAAGTTTTACATATAAAAAGCCATTTTTTTACACACATGGAACCAATGAAGAGGGAAAAGGGTAAGGAAGGTATTATAAACTATCAAGATGGGAAATGACAATGATGTGAGTGTGAAATGGACATGTGGGAAGTAGGAGCAACAGGACTGAAAGATGAATGTGGGCCTGAGTGAAAGGCCAGTATCGAGGGTAGCAGTCATTGAGATTTTTGCTTAGGCAACTGTGTGTTTTGAGATATGGCAGTCATCAGGGAAATTTCCACATCTCTCAGTCTCCTAAGTTATGGATTGGGAGAAGAAATCTGAAGGAGCCCTGGTTGTGGCTGCAGGAAATGTGATCAAATCCAACTCTCAGACTGCCTGCCTAAACTGTAGTGGCTAACCACAGCAAGCATTGGCAATGACTGTACAGTGAAACCACTTACCCCACCACAGTCCACATGGGGAGTATCAGGCTGAGAAATCCCCCCCACACTAGGAATCAGCTTCATCTTGTCTTGTAAGGCAAGAAAGGCTGTCTTCTCTCTTGCATAGCTTTATCACTTGAGGCTCCTAGCCCTCAGCAAAACAAATCTGGACTTGGATTTTTCTCTCCCTTGTTAGTGAAAGATGATGGTAGTTATCTTAGGGGGTGGAATGGCCTTTAGCCAGCCTCATCAATCAGGCTGTCCTGTCCAGGCTTATTAGTTTCAGCAGCCTGGCAGTTGTTAGGTGAGAAACCAAAGTATATCTTCAGTGGATGTTAATGTGTTCATGCATAGATAGAAACACACAGTACTTTTAGGCCTTTACCTTATGTCATGGGAAAACTTCATTTACAAAACAGCCATTTAAATGTCCACTAGTCTATCTAAGACATTAATAGAATAAACATAGTCAAGAAGGTAGTTCTCAATTCTAGATTTGGAAAACAACTTCGATAAAGAAAAAGAAAGAAATTAAAATAAACTTGCAAGTTGGGAATGTAGTTTAGTATTAGTAGAACAATGATTAGATGAACAATGATTACCTCAGGTTAATGTCAATATTTTCAAAGAGAATTTAAACAATATGCATTTAAAGAGTAAATGGGGGCTGGGGAGATGGCTTAGTGGTTAAGAGAACTTGATTCTCATCCAAAGAACTAAGTTCAGTTCCTAGCATCCATGCTGGATGCTCACAGTTGTCTCTCCCTCTAGATCTGGGGTCTCTGACACTCTCTTTTGGTCATCACATGCACACACATACATACGTACACACAAAGAGTTATACACACACAAAATAAACATAGATCTTTTAAAAAAGATAAAATGAGAACCCTATCATTACAAAGTCAACCCAAAATGGATCAAAGGCCAAAATATAAGAGCTATAAGTGTGTAAAGGTTACATAGAAGTGAACTTTCATGATGTTAAATTCAATAATTAATGTTTAAATATGACACAAAAATCATAGAAAACCAATAAAACTTTGGACTTCATCAAAGTAAAATACTTTTTTGAACCAAAGTGTAATATCAAGAAGATAACATGACAGTCTACAGAAAGAAAGTCTGCAGAGTTTTTATTTGACAGAAGTCTAGTTTTTAGAATAACAAACACAACAAAAACAAACAGGGCTGGGCTAGGGATATGGCTCAGTACAACAGAGCTTGCCTAGCATGGGGGAAGCCAAGGGTTAGACACCTCAGCAGGGTGTGGTAAAGGTGTAGTTAGGCAGAGGACTAGAATAGATATTTCTCCAAGGAAGATTTAGAAATGGCAGACATACAGAGGAAAATATGCTGAACACCATGAGTCATTAAAGAAATATAAATCAGGAGGACAGTAAGACATCTACTCAGCTAGGCCTGGTGGTTAATTCAATGCTGTTAACCTCAGTATTGGGGGTGAAAATTAGGCTGGAGGATCCAGAGTACAAGAGCAAACTAGGTCACAGGTTAGTTGGGTCTCTAGTGAGACCCTGTCTTAAGAGCAACAGCATAAATTAATAATTCACACTTATTGGGCCAGGCAGTGGTGGCACACTCTTAATCCCAGCACTCAGTCAGGAGTACAAGGCAGAGAGATCTCTGAGTATGAGGCCAGCCTGGTCTACAGAGTGAGTTTTAGGACAGCCAGGGCTACACAGAGAAAACCCCTTTTTTTTTAAACAAGCTAAAAAAGTAAAGCAAAACAACAAAATCCCAAACAAACAGTAATCTATACCTCTTAAGATATCTATAATATTTAAAAAAGAAACAACCAAGGAAACAACTGCTGACAAAGATATAAAGATAGAAATAAAGTTAGAATTCTTGTTCAGTGTTGGTAGGTAAAATCATTACCATATGTAATTTACTACTGTCCATTAGTGCTACTCTTAAGGATATACCAAGAGAATTGCAAACTGGTACTCAGGCACTTTTTTTTTCTTTTAAGATTTATTCATTTTATGTATGTGAGTGCTCTATCTGTATGTACACTTGCATGGCAGAAGAGGGCATCAGATCTCAGTACAGATGGTTATGAGCTACCATGTGGGTGCTGGGAATTGAACTCAGGACCTCTGAAAGAGCAACCAGTACTCTTAACCACTGAGATATCTCTTTAGCCCCACTCACATATTTTCTATACATGGTCATGGCGCTAGACAGAAACAGTGCTCTAAATCACCAGTGGATAAGCAAGGCCTGATTTGTACATAGAGAAGAGGGTTATTCAACAGTAAAGGAGAATGCAGTACTGATGCTCTGATATAGTACAAGGCAGCACTAATGATAGAGCAAGGATAAAACTAGGAAAAAAGCCAGGTGGTGGTATGATGGCTCACACATTTAATCCCAGCACTCAGGGGGCTGAGGTAGGCAGATCTCTGTGAGTTCAAGGTCAGCCTTGTCTACAAAGAGAGTTCCAGGACATCCAAGGTTACACAGAGAGACCCTCACTCAAAATATCAACCAACCAACCAACCCAAAAGCAAAACCCCAAAACCTAGGAAACAATATTCCAGACAAGATTAATTCAAGTTATAAGAAACAGGCAAACCCATAGAATCAGAAAGTGAGTGGTTATTGCCAGGGCCTAGAGAGAGAAATGGTAGTGTATATTTAATGGATTTTGGGTGGGTGATGAAAATGGTTTGAAACAAGACAGCTGTATTCATTGTCCAATGGTGAGATATATTAAATGCCAATGGAGTGTATATCTACTTTTATGATATATAAATTTATTCCAAGTATAAAAAGATTGTTTATTTTATGTGTATGGATTTTGCATGTCTCTGACATGAACTGACTGGCCTGTTCTTTGTTCACCTCCCCTTTAGGGAGCAGCCTTACCAGGCCACAGAGGAAGACAGTGCAGCCAGTCCTTATGAGACCTGATAGACTAGGATCAGAATGAAGGGGAGGAAAACCACCCCTAATCAGTGGACTGGCAGAGGGGCATGGGTGGAGAAGGGAGAGGGTGAGTGGGATTGGGAGAGGAGGAGGGAGGGAGCTACAGGGGGGATACAAAGTGAATAAATTGTAACTAATGAAAATTAAAAAAAATAAAAAAGAAATAAAAAATAAACTCAATCGACTAGGATAATCTCTAGACTGGACAAAGAGCCCCATGAATTTATCTGATTGCACTTTTGCAATAGAGCAACTTGGAAGTTAATACCTGTTTCAGCTACCAAAGCTTTGAAACAAAAAAGCAGTGAAATTCAGGTGGGCAGGGCTCCCTGGGGAGCGACAGGACCATTTCAGGAGGATCCCTGGGATGCCCTGTTCTTAGGTGGAACCCAACTCTCTTGGGCACTCAGAGGAAAGCCCAAGGTGAACGCTCCCAGCCCAGGAATCCCAGAAACCATAGGTGTCTCTGAAGATTGCGCAAGTCTTTTTCCCCCCCGGCCAGCTCGGTGGCATGTTTCTAAAATCCCAATCTGCACAACATAAACAGAAAACGTGCAGCCAGAAAGCCTCGGTGGTGCAAATTACAAGCTTCCAGCAGAGGGCGGGAGAATCTTTGCTGCGCGGCCAGTGGCAAGCAGGCAGCAAAGAGCAAGCTTTCCAGTGACCTCACGATCCTCCAAGCCCTTCTCCTCCCACTGCAAAAGGGAGAGAGAAGGCGGAAGGAAAGACCCCTGATAGAGGAAAATAAAGAATAGGGGAGGGGGGCGTTGAGGCAGAGAGCGGACTCTAAGAGCTCCCCCTCGGAGCAGCCGCCCACTTCCTGAGCCCAGGGTCCAAGCTGCCTCGGGGAAACCCGAAGGCCGAGCCCTCTCAGATGGGGCGGGGGAGGGGCTTGCGCGAGGCGCAGCGCAGGCGCAGTGCGCGCCTCCATTGTCAAGCTTGGCGTAAACGCCGTTGCTATGGCTACAGACGCTAAAGGGAAAACGCTGGGCTCTCCTGGGCCTGGTGGGCGGTGGCGGCGAGGGCTGGTGGACCGGAACCCGCTTCCCTGGCACGATGGCGGCGGTCATGGCTCAGCTAGTGGACTACTTCATCATGGTAGGCTGAGACCAGGAGAAGCCAGGTAAGGGTGTGGAGCGGGTGCCTCCTAGGCTCCGCCTCCGCCCCGGGCTCCGCGTCCCTCCTCCCCCGGGCTCCGCCTTCACCTCCCAGGGCTCCGCCTTTCTCCGCTTCCAGGCCCCTCCCCGTCTCCGCTCCGAGCTCCGCCTCCGCCTCCACTAGGCTCCGCCTCTGCTACTGCGGGCTCCGCCTCCCTCATCTTCCGGGCTCCTCCCCCTTCTCCGCCCCGGGCTCCGCCTCCGCCCCCTCGGGCTCTGTCCCTGCCCTGGGCTCCTCCCCCTCCTCCGCCTCTGGGCTCAGCCTCCGCCCCTAGCAGCCATCCATTGGGCTAGATGGTGCTGGGCCTGGCGTCCTGGCTGGGAGGCGAGGAGGAGAGACGGTTGTGTCCCGCGGTGGAGGAGCGGCGGGTCCACGGGTGTCGGCCATCTCGGAGCGGTTGAGTCTGGCTGGCTGTCGGCATATGTGAGGGACCCGCAGGACGGCGGTTGTGGAGGAGGCCAGGGTTGTGCAGTTGGAGGCTGGTGGGCTGGCCGGGTCGGGAGAGCCTGCCCGAGTTCCTCCATGAGCTTCTGTGGAGGCTGTTGCTACCCGGAGCCACGCCCTCGGGCCGCCTGAGTTGGGAGGGCAGGACCACACTGTGTGGAGTTCCTAGGGATACACTTGTGCCCTGCATCCTGAGGAAGAGTGATGCTGGGACCAGTCCTCCTGGAAAGTAAGAGCAGAGAGTCCGGTGCTGCCTCCCCCTGCTCTGGAGCTCGTGGGGTGGGGAGCTTACACATCTGGGCTCAAAGAAATCAGCGTACTTGGAAAGGCTAAAGGATCCATGCACATTTCTAGGAACATTATTTTTTTCAGGATGTATATGCCAGCATTCCAGAATGAAATGATTCTTCTTAAGTAGACAGCCAGACTCTTGGGTAAAGAGAGCCAGTGCTCTCTCTCACTGGGCTTTCATGAGTTTTGATTGTTCCGTTTATTTGTCCGAGAATTCTTCATAAGGAACAGTTTGGCAGATACACTGCTGTTTATACTTTAATGGACTTGCACAACCAGGAGTATACACGGTTCACGCAGGCTTATTTTCTTATTTTTATCTCTTTGTGTTGTTATGTATAGATAACCAGGACATAATAACAAGGTTACTATAGACTTGGGAAAGCTCTTTTATTTCAGGGTAATTCCAGTTTTACACTTGCAAGGAATTTTAGCTACCAGCCCTGCATCCCCTTGTCTCTGGAGGTGCTTAGGTTGTGTTTGCCGATTGTTAGTCGTTGGTAGCACTAGAGTACCAATGTTTATTATTTATTCATTCCTAAGAATTTGTTTCAGAGAAGGGATTCTTCCCAGTTTTTTCTCACTACTGCCTAATTGAGGTCACTTAAAAAACCGCTTGCAGGTCGATGAGATGGCTCAGCAGATAAAAGCTCTTGTTGGGCAAGCCTGGAGACCTGAGTTCAATCCCTGAATTTATGAAAAGGTGGAAGGCAAGAAGTGATTGCACAGAGTTGTCTTCTAACCTTCCTATGTGTTCCCTAGTATGCATGCTTCACCAGCATCATGAACACACACACACAAAGACGACATTGGGCTTTATTTAGAGAATATTCTTGCTGCTCCAAAATGTCATGTCATTTCACTTGTCAGTTTCTTACAGACATAATCTTACCCAGACTGCTAGCGTGGAGATTCAGTTTTGTTTTTAATCTTGTTCAGTTTTCAGTTACATTGTTCTTCCCCCTAAAATAATTTTATTTAGGGTTTTTTTGAGAATTCTCTCTACAGAACCCTGGCTGGCTGTTCTGGGATTCCCTATGTAGTAGAGGCTGGTCTTGAACCTACAGAGATCCGCCTTCCTCTTCCTTCCAATTGCTGGGGTTAAAGACCATGCCCAGCTTCCTCCACAACAATTTTAAAACAATAACAAACTTGAAAAAAGTTCCAAGTATGGTACACAGTTAAGTGCTGTTTTGGACATTTTGAGAGGAAGCTGTTGACCTTATGCCCTGTCACTCTGAATGGTTTAGTGTCAATTTTATGCAAACAAGAATGTTGTCCTACATAATGGCAATGCAGTTATCAAAATAGGAAATTCACGTTGACATAATATTCCATTTAATGTGGGTTTTATTGACTATGTTATTACTCACAAAAATGTCAGAAGAAGCTGGTATATTTAAGTGTTTCATTTCTTTTTTATCTCTTTAGTCTCTTTCAGTATGGAACAGTTCCCTCAACTTTTTCATGATCTTGTCACTTTGATGACTATAGGTCAGTAACATTTTTTCTTCATTAATTTATTTATTTGTTCATTTTACAGTCCACTCACAACCCTACTCCCTCATCTTTTGCCAGTCCCAAACTCCCAAACACTTTCCCTGTACTTCCCCCAACCAACCCACCCAGGCACATCAAGTTATATCAGGATTAAGTACCTTCTCTTTCACTGCAGCAAGACAAGGCAGCCCTGGATAAGAATATGGGATCCAAAGGGAGGCAACAGAGTCCAAGTCAGAGACAGCTCCTGCTCTAGTTGCTAGGGGACTGACTTGAGGACAAGAAACCCATCAGTTTCATATGTGTAAGAGGCCCAGGGCTAGGCCAGGCATGTTCATTTGTTGGTGGTTCAGTTTGTATGAGGCCCCATAGTCCCAGGTGAGCTGACTATGTAGGTTTTCTTATGGTCTCCTACCTCTCCAATCCTTCCTGTAACTCTTCCACAAGATTCCCAGAGTTCTGCCTAATGTTTGTTTGACTGTGGGTCTGTGCAACTGTTTCCATTATTTCCTGGATGAAGCCTCTCAGATGACAGTTATGCTGGTCTCCTGTCTACAAGCATAGCAAAGATATGATTAAATGACGAAGGCCCAGGCTTTGGGGTACACCATTGCTTAGGGGTGAAAGAAGAGGAGCAGCAAATGCATTTTGTGAACTTGGAAGAGATATTCAGCTCTCCCTAATAGATATTATATTTCTTGTAGGTGATATGAGCCATAATTTTTGTCTAGTTACATGGCTGTATAGAAGAGATTGTTTTCAAATTAAAACGAATTTTTTACATTTCTTTTTTTCTACTTTTTTGTGGGGGAGAGAAGGAGTCATCAAGACATGGACTCTGGGTGTGTAGTCCAGGCTGTTCTAGAACTCGTCCTCAGACTCACAGAGATCCACCTGCATTTGCCTCAAAAGCACTTGGATTAAAGGCTTGCACCACTTGATAAGCAGTCAGTACTCTTAATCACTGAGTCAACTCCAGTGCTTTTAAAATTTTTAACAGATATAATCATGTGACTATGTCTACATTAGTTGAATATAAATAGAATGATGAATATAATGTTTCAAAAGTGTTCTAAGGGGATAATGGTGTGTATTCCCTCCTAGCCTTTCTTTAGCTGAGACTGGAGATTGGCTGGGAGGTGGTGGCTCATCTTTAATCCCAGAATTTGGGAGGCAAGGCAGAAGCATTTGGATCTCTGCATTAACAGCCATCCTGGTCTATAGATCTAGTTCCAGGACAGCAGGGAAACCTACACAGAGAAACCCAATCCAAGCAAGCAAGCAAGAAATGGACTGGAGATGTAGCAGCCATCTTGGGTAGGATAACTAATGACAGACAGTAGGGTTGCCATAGCAAGTCTAGATAGCTGCTTTGTGGTTTGTTTTTCTTTGTTCTTAACACGATAAATAACAACATTATATGTTTAAAGCAATATAAATCTGAGTTTTCAGTTACATGCTGGAAAAACAGGTACAAGGTGACAGGATGGGTTGTCAGGATCCAGGGACATAGATAGTGAAGGAATGTTTTTCAGTGTTATGTGTAACCAATTGAGGGCACCATTGAGAGAAGCAGTTATTGAAAAACTTTGTGATTGAATGTACAGATGATCTACTTATATGCATTGTACAGATAAGGAGAAGACTGTAAAGTCTCCCTCCTTCCTGTGGCCTCCCATTTTTTCTTGTGAGTATTTAACTCCATCATTGAATAGCAAATCATGAACTGCAAGTTTACTCTAATGAATGATGTACTCTTTTGAGAATTTATACATTTTTTTTCAGGTTTTGGTTGTTGTTGTTTGTTTGTTTGTTTTCCCAAGATAGGGTTTCTCCATGTAGCCCTGACTGTCCTGGAACTTCCTCTGTAAATCAAGAATGTTCTCAAACTCAGAGATCTGCCTGTCTCTGCCTCCTGAACACTGCTGGGATTAAAGGTGTGTGCCATCACTGCTTGGCATAAAGAATCATTTTTAACTCTAACTTTCCTTATTTGATTGTTGTTTTTACTAACCAAATTGCAGAATATTGGTAGAAGTAATGATAAGAATTGAGGTTAGCTGATTAAACACTCCCCCCCATGTGAGAAATCTCATTGTGATAGGTATGAACATATGTTTGGAAAACTTTGAATGCGTTTTATTAAAACTTAAAAAGACCAGCTCCATGTACTAGTGTGGTCTGACTTTTTACTTTCCTTTCTTCCTTCCCTTCCTTCCTTCTTCCTTCTTTGATCTTTATAGCTTGGCTATCCTGGACTCATTTTGTAGACCAGGCTGGCCTGGAAATCAAAAAGATCCACCTGCCTCTGCCTCCCTGAGATGCTGGAATTGTAGGCTTGCACCAAGATGCCCAACTTCAAATCTTTATTTTTTAAAGGACTCAAAGACATTGTATGAGTAGTTAATAATGCTTGATAGTAGTTAATAATAAGCCTCACCTGGGGCCTTTCTGTCCTTCTAAGCAGTCAAGATTACACACTCTGGTTTTTCTAGAATTCTTGCCTTATTGTTCTTTTATTTTCACTATGGACCTTTAACAGTTTAAAAGAATTAGGTATTCATAATCTTTGGAGATGAATATAAATTTCAAGGTGATTTTTTTACATTACTGTTTATTATTATCATTTATTACAATTTATTCAAATTGTACTGTGGCTGTGCCTCCTCCCTCATCTCCATCTGCTCACATCCTCCTTCCCTCTTCTGTGCCTAAGCCCCTCCCCTAGCCCACTGATAGGCAAGATCCTACTCCCCTTCTATTTGACCCTAGCCTATCATGATGTTTTATACAAGTCTCCCTCCTATTGTTGCACACATATTATTACAGTTATATAACCATCTATCTCACATCTATTATCTGTCTATCTATCATCTTTGTCATATATCTATTACACACACATATTGTTGTGAAAATCTGTTATTTCTTCCAAAGAAACATGGTTCAAAAATTGTTCAAAAACTATGTTTTAAATCAAAAGTAATCCAATCAAAAATGGGGACAGAGCTACACATAGACTTTTCGGTAGAGGAATATCTCAGAGAAACACTTAAAAATGCTCAATGCCCTTAGTTATCAGAGAGATGCAAATCAAAATGACCCTGAGATTTCACCTTACACCCATCAGAATGGCAAAAGTTCAAAAGACTATTCAGGCTTGTGGTCCCCCTCAGCTACAGACCAGGATTATGGGCAGCCAGGGTATATGAGATCCCATCTCAAGAAAGAAAAAAAAAAAAAAAACAGTGAACTACTGTGCAGTGATGAACAGAGAAAGTGGCAGAAGATTTGATGGACTTGGCAGTAGGGTTAGCAGGAACTGCAGCAGGTCGATGGGCACAGCAGCTTGGCAGGCACAGTGAGGGTTCTTAGGCACAGTAGTAGTCTCCAGTGCAGGGCAAGCTCATGCTGTGTCCACCTGTCCATCTCTCTGTCTGTCATTCTCAGTTTTTAAGTAGCTTTATTTTATTTATCTGTGTGCATGTGGGTATACATGCCTGGCAAGGGCCAGAAGAGGGTAGGAGATGCTCAAGAGCTAGACATCATTGTGATCCACCTGATACAGATTCTGGGAGCCTAATGCAGTCCTCTGCAAGAGCAGCATGTGTCTTAACTACTGATCTATATCTTCAGTCCAGTTCTCTGGGTTTTGATGGGACAAGCAGTTGGAAACATGAAGCCCAGGTTGGTCTGGAACTCATCATCCTCCCTCAGCTTCTTGTCCTCCAATTACAAGCCTGCACCTTCATGCCTGCCAGTCTTTTTCTTGAATGGTTTCAGGTCCACATTTTGTGTTCCAGGCCACAGACTGCAGATAACAGTGAAACTGACTTTAGCTCTGTGTCCCTGAGGGTGTACAGACAGAGTGTTTCCTCTGTTGTTAGGGCGAGGCTAGGGTAGAACTGCCACCCTGCTAGAAATTTAAGAATCATGCTGGGACTGTTTTGTCTAGTGTTGATCTGTGGATCCCAGGTTTCTGTAGATCTGAGGTTGGAGCTCTGTGCCTCAGTACCCAAGCGGTAATCAGCAGCAGGTAAGTGCAGCAGTCATGCATACAGCAGGATGATAGATCCTGGAGCCAGTGGGAACCCAGAAACTTTTCCTGAACTGCTGTCCTGAGTTTGGAACTGATGTTTCCCCCACCCTATGGTTACCTCCCAACAGGGTGACCCAGTCTGTCCTGTTTTCGGGTCCACAGTTCAGTCTAGGATGTTGAGTAGAACAAACAGGAGCAGGTAAGTGGCTCTATGCTGCTGACTGGGCATCTGAAGGAACCCAAAAACTTTTCATTAGAAGTTGTTGGGGGAGTGTGGTGGAATTCCACTGGATGCCCTGAGGTTGGACTTGATGTTTCTTTCACCATGGGGTTTCCTCCCAACAGGAAACCTGGTCCCTGGTGCTTTGGTACCCACAGTTCTGTGTGGGACAGTGATTTGGGCATACAAGCAGCTCTCTGGCCTGAGCACCTTCTAGAGCCCAGACCTTTTTCAGGGATTTTCTGGGTGACCTGAGGTCAGTCCTGATTGCTTCCTACTCCATGGGGTTTTCTATAGCCTGGAAATCCCAATCTCTGGTGTTGTGGGGCCCACAGTACAGTCTGGGATGGTGACCAGAGCCAGAGCACAGTCATGTGGCTCTGGGCTGGTGACCTATTGCCTGCAGGGACCCAGGAAATCTTCCATGGTTTATCTGGGTAGCCTGAGAAAAGAAGCGATTACTTCCCACTCCATGGGGTTTGTTCTTAACTTGGAAACACAATTGCTGTTGTTTTAGGGCTCAGAGTTTGGTCTGTTGCTTG
The DNA here is from genome assembly GCF_030254825.1 of Meriones unguiculatus. NCBI lineage: Eukaryota > Metazoa > Chordata > Mammalia > Rodentia > Muridae > Meriones > Meriones unguiculatus. The sequence goes on from NW_026843645.1 coordinate 2,865,243, forward strand.
CTGTGTAGTCACTGCTCTACTGCTCTGCAGAAACTGTCCTCTTGGTACCACCATCTTTGATTCTCCTTTCTTTTATTAAACATTTTTTTTTAATTTTTCTTTTCTTTTTTATTTTAATAATTACAGTTTATTCACTCTGTATCCCAGCTGTAGCCCCTCCACCACCCCCTTTCAATCTCACCCTCCCTCCCTCTTCTCCTATGTCTCTCCCCCAGTCCAGTAATAGGGGAGGACTTCCTCCCTTTCCATCTGAATATAGTCAATCAGGTCTCATCAGGACTGGCTTCTTTGTCTTTCTCTGTGGACTGGAAGGATAGTTCCCCACTCAGGTGGAGCTGATCCAAGAACTAGCCCATGAGTTCATGTCAGAGATGGTCCCTAGTACTATTATTGGGAACCCTCTTGGATACAGAGACGCATTGGACTATTTCTGTGTAAGGGTTCTAATTTATCTCCATGCATGGTCCTTGTTTATCATATCAGTCTCAAAAAGACTCCTGTGCCCAGACCTTTTGATTCTGTTGTTCTCCTTGTGGAGCTTCTGTTCCATCCAGATATTTCTATCTTCCCCTTCTATCATAACATTCCCTGCACTCTGCAGTTTAGCTCTGAATCTCAGCATATGTTTTGATACCCTGCTGGGTAGAGTCTTTCAGAGGACCTCTGTGATAGGCTCCTGTTATTTCTCAGACAATTAGGAATAGTGATACCTCAAGATCCAGCTATACCACGCTTAGGCATATGTCCAAAAAATGCTCAAGTATACAACTAGGATATTTGCTCAACCATGTTCACAGCAGCTTTACTTGTAATAGCCAGAAGCTGGAAACAAGCCAGATATCCCTCAGTTGAGGAATGGATAAAGAAATTGTGGTACATTTACACAATGGAATACTACTCAGCAATTAAAAACAAAGAAATCATGAAATTTGCTGGCAAATGGTGAGATCTAGAAATTATCATCCTGAGTAAGGTATCTCAGAAGCAAAAAGACACACATGGTACATACTCACATATAAGTGGATATTAGACATATAATATAGGATGCTCATATTAAAATCTGTAGACCTAGGGAAGGTAATCAAGAAGGAAGACCATGGTAAGATGCTTAATCTTTTCTTTCTTTATATCTTTTTTTTTTTTTTTTTTTTGAGCAAGGGCAGTTACCCAGACTGAACTCAAATTTTTGCTCTCTGGTTTTGTTTTTCTAATTCGTTTTTCTTTTATTAATTATTTTTAATTTTTCACAGTTTATTCATTATATATCCTGACTGAAGGCCCCTCCCTCAACTCCTACTGGTCACATCCTTTCTCTTCCCTCTATCCCACTCAAAAGGTGAGTTTCCCTCCTCTGCCATCCACCCATGTCTTATCACAATACTACTCAGCTATTAAAACAAGGAAATAATATTTGTGCTCTTATTACTTCTCCATAGGCCACTCTGCTCACGTCAGAAGACTCCATACCCTGAAGCTTGCCTGCAACCTTACTGTGAAATTAACACTAAGTATAACTCATTTTACAGAGTCCCACACACAAGACAATGTTTAATTGACCATCTCACATCCAGAAACATGTGAAATATGAAATGCTATGAAGTCTGAAACATTTGATCACACGCATTTCAAAGAATTTGGTTCTCCTTCTGTCTAGAGGAACCACCTCAGGAAATAAGTTCAAATTGAATTCCAGAAAACAGAGGCTATATACCCCTTGGGAAATGATTGGGATGCTCCATGGATAGGTGTATATAATCGTTCAAAACTAGGTACTTCAAGAATGCTTGATTTGCATTAGATAGCACATTCCTATCATATGAACAAGAGCATAGATCCTAATCATCCTATATTTAAAAGGAGGAGAGAGTTAGCAGGGATCAGTGTCAAAAGCCATCTATCAAATTTGGCTAGTAGCATCTATGTCTAAAGATACTCCCCAGTTGAAGTCAGGCACAGAAAACTCACCCTTACATTGTTACACAACTAGGCCAGCACCAGGGTCATACATGGAAGAGAAAGCCTCCTCCTTCACATCTCAAAATTCAGTCTGGGTTGTGATGGTTTTCAATAGAACCCCTGGAACAATATATATGTATACACAAAGAAACTTCTACAGGTTACCACTATTATATTACTCTCAGAGAACTTCCTGGCTGGTGTTAGTTCACCATTCCCTACATATTCATCCACTGGACTGAACTTTTCTTGTCTAAAGTGAGGCAATGGAAAACAGTAAATATTGAGAATCAGATTTATCAATAAGTCTTCCCTAAACACATTTTATAATACTTTTGCATGTAATTGATATTCACCATTCATTGTATTCTTTTTAAAAATAATTTTATTTGCTTTAAATTCCAATTGTAGTCCCACTCCCTTCTCTCCCCCATTACTACCCTCCATTCCTATTGCCCCTATTTCCTCTCCCCTTCCCCTTCACAAAAGGGAAGTCATTTCCATTGAGCTAGTTTTTCAGTTCTGTTGGATCTCAGTAGACCAAAGAACACAAAGGCCTTTCCATATTGGTTATAGTCAAAGAATTCCTCTCCAGTAAGGATACTTTTATGATGATGATGACTCTAGATTTGTGCAAGGCTTTACCATTTTAACACATTCAAAAGCTCTCTCCAGTATGAATCCTTTCATGATGATGAAGATTGTACAAATATGGAATGGTTTCACCATGTTAAAACCACTGTCCATTAGGATTTCTTTCATGATTGTGAGGATGATTCTGAAGTGCAAAAGTTTTTTCACATTGGTTAAAGTCAGATAGCTTCTTTCCAGTATGTTTTCTTGTATGTATTAGGAGATGTTATGTGCAAAGGCTTTGCCACACAGTTAATTCATATGGTTTCCCTCCAAAATGTGTTGTTGTCTTAGGAGACGACTGTAATATGCAAAGGTTTTATCACACTAATTATCCTCACCAGGCTTCTCTCCAGTGTGCGTTTTTCATGTTTCCGGAGACAGCTGTGCAAAGGCTTTATCATATTGGGTATATTCATAAGGTTGCTTTCCAGTATGTGTTCTTTTATGGCTTATGAGATTATTGTGGCGTGCAAAGGCTTTACCACACTCATTACATTCATAAGGTTTCTCTACATTGTGTGTTCTTTTATGGCTTATGAGATGACTGTTTTGTGCAAAGGCTTTACAACACTGGTTACATTTATAAGATTTCTCTCCAGTGTGTGTTCTTTTATGGCTTAAGAGAGTACTGTTTTCTGCAAAGGCTTTGCCACACTGGTTACATTTGTAAGGCTTCTCTCCAGTGTGTGTTCTTTCATAGCTTATGAGATGACTGTTTTTTGCAAAAGCTTTACCACACTGGTTACACTCATAAGGTTTCTCTCCAGTATGTGTTCTTTTATGCCTTATGAGCTGACTGTTTTTTGTAAAGGCTTTACCCCATTGATTACATTGGTAAGGCTTCTCTCCAGTGTGTGTTCTTTCATGGCTTATGAGAACAGTGGTATGGTGGAAGGATTTACCACATAGAGTGCGTTTAAAAGGTTTCCCTCCAGTACAATTGCTTTCATGCCTGCAAAGATAATTGGCACATGTGAAATATTGACCACAGTCATTTGATTACACTAATAAATATATTTATCTATGTGAATCAATTTTATAATTTGGTCTAATGATAAAAAGAATAATCAAATCTTAAACTTTTATCATTTTATTTACATTCATGGCATTCCCCTTCATTATGGGTATTTTTGAAGATCTCTGTGATGGTAAGAGGATTTATTATGTGGTTCACTTTAATGGCATCATTTTTCTATAAGAGGTTTTCTCATGTATATGAAGAGTATTGTAAGAATTCAGAGTTTTACCAAAGCAATCCCATTCACAAATTTTTGTACGGTATGAATGACACTTCATTTACAAAGTGAGCCAGGACAAGCAGAAGAAGTTCCAAATTTCTAGCATTCATAGGTATTTTCAGCAGTATGATTTTGCTAATGAATTCTCAGTGAAGTTGCAAAACCAATTAACTGTTACCTTTTATCACATTCAGAAAATCTACTCAAAGTGGGGACTTTTACAAAATTAATTATTCTTGGAGAAACATAGTTACACTGCTTCTTTCAATATCTCTATGCTCATGTGTCTTATAAACATTGTGACATATGATATACCAATTTAAATTACAAGAATAATAAAAGATTTCCACATTGAATTAACACGTTTTTTTTTTTTTTGTTCATCATAGACATGTCATATAGGGATTAAGGTTTCTCCACAATTTTATTATTGACTCTCAGAAGCTGCTCCTTTCACTAAACTTTACAGTGTTACTACATGAATATGTGTAACACTGGTTGTACTATGAAATATCTGCTCATTAGAAGGTTTTGAAACATACTGATCACCTATTCAATGTGTATACCTCTTACAATATCTGAGTAGATAGAATGAGACTAAACAGATTGGCAGTTTAACTCAGTAGCTGTAATGTCTATATGATTTCAATGGTATTTTCTGTTACAACATTATTTTATTTTCTTCTATCTTAGGGGAGTACCTTGCAAACACAAATCAGATACCTGACATTGAGGTACGTGGAATTATGAGATTTTAATGATCATCAGTACACTTAAAGCAGTGCTCTTTTTACACTGTTGCTTTTCTTTAAAACCTCCTGGACACAGCCAGGTGTGCTGGTACATTCCTTTAATCCCAGCATTTGTGGAGGCAGAAGCAGGCAGATCTGTGTGATTTTGAGATCACATTGTTCTAACAAGCAAGTCTAAGTCAAGCCACAGCTACACAGAATAAAAAAAAAAAAACTATTTCAAAAACAGAAAATAAAAAGCAGCCAACAAACAAACAAACAAAAAAAACCAAACTTCCAGGACACATTAAAATTTCTTAAGATTCATATCTATATCAGTGTGCACATAAAGTTACCTTTTATTACTTGTAGAACTTTGAAAATGTTCTTCAATGGTATGGTCTTCCAAATTGTATCCTAAAATAGAGTACCAGAAAATATATATGACTGGAAATATCATATTATTATTAAAGCAAAACTTAAATCACTATCTTCTATGACCCTTAGAACCATGCCTGATTTAGTCACCTCATTCCTCCTCATTCTCAATTGGAATCATAGAAAAGGATAAATAACAAAGTAAGACTTGTCTCCTTATTTTAAAAGTGAAAGAAAATTTGCTGTCTTACCTATAGCAGTGAGGTTTTTACAGGTCTCTAGCATCACATCATTGTAGAGTTGTTTCTGTGATGGTTCCAGCAAAGCCCACTCTTCTTGGCTGAATTTCACATGCACATCATTGAAGGTCACTGAATCCTAAAATATGCCATGCATTTGTACAACAGAAAGAGTAGCAACAATATTAATTTATACTTCATTGGCAATAGAATCATATAATTCTAGTGCTGCTTCCATTTATTTTCTGACACAGAAGTGCTAGTGTTAGATAGTTGGGTGTTGTGCATGAGGTGAACAAGAGGAGAAGAAAAAGCTTAACGGTTAGATTGTAAGGAAAACCAAAGGCATGCTTTGGAAACCTTTGTTAAAGGTGTTTCATTAGTTTGTAAGGCATGAATATGAATTAGACATTAGTTGGGTTCTTGAGTAATGTATGAATCATCTTTAGTTACTTGGGCAAGTAGGTCAGGACCCTGTCATGAGACAGGTAGAAGGAAAAAACACAGTCATCATATTTTATCTAGCAACAAATGAGATGTGGCTATCAGGTGACAGTGAACAGATGGGTGGTGTCAGTCAAAAGACAACATGGCACTGGATATCATGTTTTGACCAGGGATCAGAGATGTGGCATACCAGTATATGAAAATGGGGGCTCATATATTTGTGGAGGGGAACTTGTACTACAGTGAATAGATGGATAAAAATAATGTGAGTGGCAAGCAACAATAATCATAGCTGATAACATCATATTTCTGAGTTCCCAGACAAAAGAAAAGGCATAGAACACATGATTATTCTTTGATCATTGTTTTGTATATTTTCCTTTTTAAATCATGTATAGGCTATAGTTTAAAATAAAGATTAAAACTTTTCTATTAAAAAATAAGTGTGAATGTTATCACTAAGTCATTTTAGAATAAAACGGAATAAAAAAGTTTAACTGTGCCATATCTGAATAGGATAGAGGTTTGGAATACTCATGGCAATTAATGTGGACAAAGACAAACAGAGAGAAGAGAGCAAAATAGAAAGAGAGAGACAGAGACACACAGAGAGAAATTAACAGATGAACAGTACTAAGTACACATCAGAGAAATATGAACAGTTACTAACTACAAAAAAAATGATGGACAAGCTGGGTATATTCTGTCATGCCTTTAATTCCATCACTCAGGAGGCAGACACAGGTATATATTATTTAATTGGATGCCAGCATGATCTATACAAAGAGTTCTAGGACAGCCAGACCTATATAGTAAGACAGCGTCACCCCTTTAAATCAATAAAACAAACATAAAACATGGAAAGAACTGAGAGGTGTTTACTGAAGCTTCTACAAGGAATTATACATTCACTCCAGTTGTGTATTCAATTTTCAGAAATCTACAATGCCCTAGCATTTAATAAGATCTTACTAAAAGGAATGCATGTTTAAATAGCTAAAAATAGAAAGATGAAAATATTAGCAATGTAAATGATGATATATGTAAGCAACATAAGGCAGGAGAGATGGCTCAGCAGTGAGGAGCTCTTGCTGCTCTTGCAAATAATTGGTCTGAAATGTCAGTGTTTAACTGGGACCCACTATTATCAATTGCTATAAGTTCATAAGTTCTGAACACATCTCTGGACTACTGTGACAATCAGGCACACAAGAGGTTCATATTCATGACTTCAATCAAAATACTCATATTCAGTAAAAATTAAAAACAGATTCCAGATGGTAGGGCTGATTGCATACTGATCAGTGGGGTAACAGAGACTGCACAGTGACAAATAGTTGGAACAGTTGGTCCCTAAACAACATTGAGTGTGTTTACCAGGTGATAAGAAACCCAATGATGAGAAAAACAATTGGGTTCAACCTCAGAGCACCCAGCTAATCCCTGGAAAATTTCCTGGGCTGTTTTGGCAGGAATAAAGTTTTCAAGAAAATAGACCCAAGAAGTGTGTCCTGATCACCTTCCCAGGCTGAACTGTGTGCCCCAGAGCACAAGAGACTGGGAGTCCCACTCTCAAGAAAAACCCACAGGGAAGGAAGCAAGTGGGACTGACTGAATGTCATCCAGTCTATCCATGGAAAAGGTCCTGTAGACTTGCAGGTGCACAGCAGCCAGCCCTGAGTGGGACTTCAGCCGCCAGACCCACGTAACCAACTCTCCATCACAGACAGAACTGTGTGCCCCAGGGAACTAAAGGATGGGTTTCCCTGTAGAAAGAAAACCCCACAGGGAGGGAAACAGCAGGTCCCAGCTTAGAGCACTCAGCTGACCCTCCCACCACCACTACCACCACCACTACCACGACCACATATGGGAATATTATCGGAAAAATTTTCCAGGTTCCTGTCCAGTCACCAGCTTGGAGCCACCATTCGCAAGCAAGTGCCTATGCACTCTACACCCCCCAACAGTACAGACTGGATCTTTCTGTTGGGAGAAAACGCAAAGGTGGGGGAAATATCTGGCCCTACTTTAGGACACCTAGCTCCAGAAAAGTTTCTGGTTATCTACAGGCTCCAGACTCTAGCCTCCTGCTGTACACATGAGAGTGGTGCTCACCTGCCACTGATTACCACCTGGGTACTGGGGCACAGAGCTCCAAAATCAGACCTACAGAAGCCTGGGTTCCCTGAGAACAACCCACAGATACTGCTCCAAGGGACAACCAGTTATCCCTAACTAAACTGACCAAACCATGGGGTACCCAGATTACAGCTTCAGCTCACTAAATTTACAGCAAGAACCCCAGCATCAGGGCAGCTGTCTCCAGGATTTCTCTGGGTGAGAAGAGAGCCCCCTTGACTAACATGGAAAATTTCCACTAACGTCTGTATGCCTAAGGTGAGCTGTGACAATTCCTGAAAAACACCTGTCATTCAGTGACCGTACCCCAAAAGCTAAGGAAGCCTCCTTTGAAAAAATTTTCTTCCTGCCAAAGGGATTCTCCTTCTCCCCAGCACAGGATTCTAGGAACCACCAGAAACTAACACCCAACACCTAAGATAGCCAAATGGATAGAGGCCAGCATAAAAGCTCAACCAACAAAAGACAGAGCAAAATGGCATCTCCAGAACCCAGTTATCCAGGAGCAAGCAGCCCTGGATACCGCAGCATAAAAAACAATTTCAGGCCAATTTCCCTTATGAACATTGATGCAAAAATACTCAACAAAATACTTTGCAAACCCAATAAAAGAACACATCAAAGATATCATCCACTACAACCAAGCAGGCTTCATGGCAGGTATGCAGGGGTGGTTCAATATACAAAAATCCATTGATATGATCCACCATATTAACAAATTGAAAGAAAAATAAACACATGATAATCTCCTTAGTTGCTGAAAAAGCATTTGAAAAAATCCAGCATCCATTCATGTTTAAAGTATTGGAGAGATCAGGGATAAAGGGCACATACCTAAACATAGTAAAGGCAATATACAACAAGCCTATAGCCAACATCAAGCTAAATGGAGAGAAAATTAAAGCAGTCCCACTGAACTCAGGGACAAGGCAAGGCTGTCCACTCTCTCCATATCTCTTCAACATAGTTCTTGAAGTCCTTACTAGAGCAATAAGACAATTAAAGGAGATCAAAAGAATACCAATTGGAAAGGGAGAAGTCAAAGTATCACTATTTGCAGATGATATGATAGTATACCTGAATAACTCCAAAACTTCTACTAGGGAACTTCTACAGATGATAAACAGCATCAGCAAAGTGGCTGGATACAAAATTAATTCATAAAAAATTTAGCCCTCCTGTATACAAAAGATAAAAGGGCTGAGAAATAAATCAGGGAAACAACACCCTTCGCAATAGCCTCAAAGGACATAAAGTACTTTGGTGTGACCATAATCAATTAAGTCAAAGACTTGTATGAAAAAACTTCAAGTCTCTGAAGAAAGATTAGAAGAAGATATCAGAATATGGAACTATCTGATACTCATGGCTTGGCAGAGTTAACATAGTAAAAATGGACATCTTACCAAAAACAATCTACAGATTCAATGCAATTTCCATCAAAATACCAACAGAATACTTTACAGACCTTGATAGAAGAGTTCTCAACTTCATATGCGATGCAATGAAAGCAGTCCTAAGAGGAGTTTGAATAGCAACAAAGGCCATCATAAGCTATTGGAGACATCTCATACAAGCAACTTAATGGTATACCTGAAAGACCTAGGAAAAAAGAAGCAGACACACCCAGCAAGAGTAGACCACTAGGAAAAAACAAACTCAGGGCTGATATCAATAAATTAGAAACAAAGATAATAATTCAAAGAATCAACGAAACCAAGAGCTAGTTCTTTGAGAAAATAAAAAACACAGACAAATTCTTAGCCAAACTAAGTAAATGGTAGAAAGATACTATCCAAACCAACAAAGTCTGAAAGAAAAAGATATAATAGACACTGAGAAAATCCAAAGAACCATTACCTTTTATGTCAAAAGCCTATATGCCCCAAAATTTGAAAATCTAAATGAAATATACAATTCTCTTTAAAATCCACTTAGCAAAGTTGAATCAACATCAGGTAAAGATATTAAATAGTCTTATAGTAAATAAGGCAATAGAGGCATCCATCAAAATACTCCCAACCAAAAAAAAAGCCAAGGGCCAGATGATTTCAGAGCAGAATTCTACAAGACCTTCAAAGAAGAGTGAATACTGATATTCTCCAAATTATTTCATAAAATAGAAATGGATGCAACATGACCAAATTCCTTTGGTGAGACCACAGTCAACTTGATAAATCCTCAAAGATCCCCAAAAAGAAAGAGAACTTCAGACCAATCTCTTTTATGAACAATGATGTAAAGATACTCAATAAAATACTTGCAAACCAAATCCAAGAACATATCAAAGGTATCATCCACCATGACCAAGTAGGCTTCATCCCAGGCATGCAAGGGTGGTTAAGTATATGGAATCCATCAATGTAATCCACTGTATAAACAAATTGAAAAAAGCCATTTTGTTAGATGCTGAAAAAGCATTTGACAATATCCAACAGTTATTCTTGTTTAAAGTCTTGGAGAGACCAGGGACAAAGGCACATATCTAAAAAGAGTAAAGATAGTATACAGAAAATATACAGAATATATACAGAATAGTATATAGCTAACATCAAACTAAATGAAAAGATTGTTAAGTCAATTCCACTGGACTTGGGGAAAAGACAAGGCTACACACTCTCTCCAAATCTCTTCAATACAGTACTCAAAGTCCTATCTAGGGCAATAAGACAACTAAAGAAGATTAAGGGGATACAAAGTGATAAGGAAGAAGTCAAAGTATCTCTATTCACAGATGATATGACAGTATACAAAAATGACCCCCAAAATTCTACTGTAGGGAACCTCAAAAAAATACACTCCTGGATGCCAAAGACAAATGGACTGAAAAAAAATAGGAAAATAACACCCTTCACAATAGGCAGTAAAAAAAAATGTATTTTGGTGTTATCCTCAACAAGCCAGTAAAAAGCCTATATGAACAACAACAACAACAAAACCAAAAACTTCAAGCCTCTGAAGAAAGAAATTGAAAAAGAAACCAGAAGATAGAAATATCTCTCGTGCTCATGGATCAGTAGGACCAACATAGTAAAAATTGCCATCGTAACAAAACAATCTACAGATTCAATGATATTCCCATCAAAATATCAACACAATTCATTAAAGAACTTGAAAGAACAATTCTCAGCTTCATATGGAAAAATTAAAAAGCCAGAATAGCTAAAACAATCCTGTACAATAGGAGATCTTCAGGAGGTATCACCATTCTTCATCTCAAGCTCTATTATAAATCAATAGTAATAAAAACTGCATGGTACTATAATAAAAACAATTAGTGGATCAATGGAATTGAAGTGAAGACACATAAATAAACCCACACACCTATGGCCACTCGATTTTTGACAAAGAAGCCAAAACCATGCAATGGAAAAAGGACAGCATCTTCAACAAACAGTGCTGGTCTAACCTGAAGTTTACATGTTGAAAAATGAAAATAGATCCATATTTATCACCCTGCACTAAACTGCAGTCCAAGTTGTTCAAAGACCTCAACATAAAACCAGATACACTAAATCTGTTAGAAAAATAAGTGGGAAAGATCCTCGATCTCATTCGCATAGAAGGTAACTTCCTCAACAGAACACCAAGAACACTGGCTCTAAGATCAAGAATTAATGAATAGGATCTCATGAAACAAAAAGCTTCTATGAAGCAAAGAACTCTGTCAATAGAACAAAATGACCGCCTACCGACTGACAAAAGATCTTCACCAACCCTTCATACAACTGAAAGAGCTAATAAACAATATATATAAAGAGCTGAAGAAATTAAACTCCAATAATCCAAATAATCCAATTTAAAACTGGGGTACAGAACTATACAAAGATTTCTCCACAGAGGAATATCAAATGGTGGACATTAAATGCTCAATATCTGTAGTCATCATGGAAATGCAAATGACATTCCATCTTAAACCCATCATGGCTAAGGTCAAAACCTGAAGTGACAGCAAGTTAGTGAGAATGTGAAGAAAGGAACACTCCTCCATTGCTGTGGGAGTGAAAACTTATACAACCGCTTTAGAAATCAATCTGATACTTTCTCAGACAATTAGAAATAGTGTTACTTCAAGACCCAGCTATACCATTTCTGGGCATATATCAAAAAGATGCTCCACCATTCAACAAAGATATTTGCTCAACTGTGTTCATAACATCTATATTCATAATAGCCATAATAGGGAAACAAACTATATGTCTCTCAACCAAACCATTGTTTTACAGAAATTGTGGTACATTTACACAATGGAATGCACCTCGGGTATTAAAAAAAAAAAGGAAACTATAAAATTTTCAGGCAAGTAGATGGAACTAGAAATGATCATCCTAAGTGAGTTATTCCAAAACCAGAAAGACATGCATGGTATATACTCATTTGTAAATGGATAATGGTCATAATATAGGATAAACATACTACAATTTATAGACCTAAAGGAGCTAAATAAAAAGGAGGACCCTATGGAGGATGCTTAATTCTTATGCAAAAGTGCATATAAAATCGACACCAGAAGTGACTGAGGAGAGGGAAGAGGATGAGAGCCTAACATACATATCCTCCAAAAGACGCCCAGCAGGGGTTCGAAACAGATGCTAAGATTCACAGCCAAACTTTGGGTAGAGCACAGGGAATCATAGGAAAGAGTGAGAGGATAGAATGTAGAAAGACCCAGAGCTGGCAGGACCTCCATAAGAAGACCAACAAGGACAACAAATCTGGGCCCATGGGGACTTGCAGAGATTGATGGACCCACCAAAGACCATTCATGAAGAGGAAACAGACCCCTGCTCAGATGTAGCTGATAGGCAGCTCAGTCTCCATGTTTGATCCATAGTAAGGGGAGAAGGTGCTGGCTTTGACATGGACTCTGTTGTCTGCTATTTGATCATTTCCCCTTGGTGGAGGGGGCATTGCTATGCCACAGAGGAAGAGGATGCAGGAAGTCCTAGTGAGACTTGATAGGCTGGTTTCAGATGGTAGGAGAGGAGGGTTCCCTGTATCTGAGATATAGGAAATGGGATAAGGAGGAAAAAAATGGAGGGTGAGACAAGGAAGAGTCAAGGGAGAAGATTACAATTGGGATGTTAAGTGGATAAATTATTTTTTTAATTTAATTAAGTTATTTATTACAATGTGTTCACTTTGTATCCTTGCCATAGCCCCCTCCCTCATCTCCTGCCAGGCCCACCCACCCTCCTTCTTCTGCTCCTATGCCCTTTCTCTAGTCTCCTAATTGGGGAGGGATTCCTTCCCTTCTAGATTATCAGGTCTCATCAGACCTCATCAAGGTCATCCTCTGTGGCCTTGCAAGGTTGCACCACCCAGGAGGAGGTGATCAAAGACTCAAGTTCATGTCAGAGAATAAATTAAAAAAAAAACAATTTAAATTAAAAATAAATTAAATGTGAATAAAACAAACAAAATTAAAATAAAACAAATACAACTGGTAAGAAGAGCGTCACACACCTACAATTCAATGACTTGGAAAGCTCAGATAGTGTTAGTGTCATAAATAAAGGGCATCCTAAGAAATTAAATATACTCCCTGCCAAATTTCAAATGCAAGATGTTGATGAAGATCAACACAATAACCTATGCTTACATATACAAAACAAAAGAAAATAAATACCTAAAACTCTATATTCCATGCTCAGCAGCCAATGATGGTGATGTTGATGCCAGGCATGTTGGCCTAGATTTAAGCCCAACACTTGACTTGAGTTAGAGCTGTTAAGTTCAAAACCAGCCTGGTCTACATACAAACTTTCAGGAAACATCCAGGAACTCTGGGACATTATGATAACACAAAACATACTAATAATCAGATTAGAAGAAGAAGGATGAGATCAAAGTTCCAGAAGATATTTTCAACAAAATCATACAAGAAAAATTTCTTAACCTAAAGAAGATGTCTATGAATGCACAAGAAGCATAAAAACACCAAAGAGACTGGACCAGAAAAGAAAGTCCTCTTAGCACAGAATAATCAAAATACAAAACATGCAGAACAAAGAAAGAATATAAAAAGCTGCAACTGAAAACAAAAACAAAAACAAACCAAACTAACCAACCAGACAAACCAAATCAAACCAAACAAAACAAAAAATAACCCACAAAAACCAACCAAAAAAAAAAAAGAGGCAGATCTATTGGAATTAATCCTGTATTCTCAGTAAAAATGCTAGAAGTTGAACAGCTTAGACAGAGTGCTTCTGACTCTAAAAAACTACAGAAGCCAAGACAAATTACTAACCATGCCCAGAAAGTTTCAATCAGCAAATGAAGAAAAATAAGATGATTCATGATAAGGTCAAATTTAAACAATATGTATCTATAAATATAGCCCAACACAGGGTGCTAAAACCACCACCACCACCACCACCAAAATACCAGGATTTACAATCACTGTTTGTTGATATCTCTTAATACCATTGACCCAAATTCACCAATAAAAAGACACAGGCTCACAAAAATGGATGATAAAACAAAATCCACCCTTCTTCTAAATACATCAAACACAGCTTCACATCAAGATAGACATTATCTCAAGGTAAAGGGTTGGAAAAGATATTCCAAATAAATGAATTAGAATATCAAGCTTGTAAAGCAATTTTAATATCTAACAAAACAGACTTCAAAATCAACTAATCAAAAGATGGCAAAAGACATGACATATTAAAAAAACATCCAGCAATATAACATTTCAATACTTAACATCAATGCCCCTAACCTAAGAGCACCCAAGTTATAAAAGAAACACTTCTGCAGCTGGCATCACATCCTGGCCCTCATAAACCGATAGGAGAAGACTTCAATATATCACTCTCACCAATGGACAGGTCCTCCTGACCAAACTGAACAGAGAAATGGTCCAGATAACTGACATCAAAACACTACCCAAATGATGTTTACAGAACATCCACCCAAACAAAAAGATTGTTCTCTCTTCTCAGCAACACATATATTGTTCTCCATAATTGATGATATACTTGAACTGTGGAAGTCTCAAAAGATATAAGAAACTTTCAATAACCTCCTGCATCCTATCAGACCACTAAGGTTTAAAGCAGCACATCACCAATAACAAAAACAATAGAAAGCTTACAAACTCATAAAAATTGAACAACACTCTATTAAATAAAAATTGGATCAAAACTGAAATAAAGAAATTAAAGACTTTCTAAAAGTCGATGAAATGAATACATAAGATATCAAAAGTCATAGTACACAACGGAATTTTTGACCAGAAGACAGTTCATACCACTAAGTACATTCAGAAAAAATAATCAGAAAGATCTCTTAGTAGCAACTTAACAGCACACCTAAATACTCTAGAAAAAAAAATGAAGTAAACAAAACTAAAAGGAGTAGACAGTGAGAAATTACTGAACTATGTCTTCACTGGTAAAACCAAATGTTACCACAGGAAAAGAAAGGAGGATCCTAACAAAATTGATAATGATTAGATTTTAATAGTGGAGATCTCCTGAATAAGCAGAGGTAACTTTTCATCAGACAGTGTGGTCATTCACTCCAAACTAACTTAATAAAGACTGAAGTTTTTTTTCTTAAATAAAAAAGATACTTTTGTTGTTTCATATTAAAAACAGTTAAGAGCTTTAAAAAGTTTTAAGTAAATTCTAAGGTATAAATTTTTTGAGTTGGAATAATTTGGAGTGACTATAACATATCTGAGCAGCATGGTGATAGACCATGCATTTAATCCCAGAAGAGACAAGCAGTTCTATATTAATTAGTTGTTTTCTAAATTCAGGAGTTACAATGACAGGGTGTTGGTGGTTCATAGCCTTAATCCCAGCATTTGGGAGGCACGTGCCTTTTCATACCACCTGGGAGGCAGAGGCAGGCACACAGGATTTACACTGATTTTATTTAAAAGCTGCTTGTAAAAGGCAGGCTGAAAATCAAAGTGAATATCCTTTATTATCTAGAAATAAATACACTTTAAGGTATATTTGGAAACTTTCAAAGATTTTTTTAACTTTAATTGAGATATTATACTTTTTCTATTTCGAAAAAAACATTTTGCTCTATAAAAGATATAACATGCCTAAAAAGCTACAACCCTCACCCCAGAATTAGGGATGGGGCAGGGTTTTGATTTAATCTTTTCAGGAGAATAAAATCATCCAACTAAAGAATATGGAGACCACTGGACACATGAAACTTCTGAAGAAAATGACAGATCACCAAAAAAAATGTGAAAAGAGAAGGAGTAAACTGGCCAACTGGTATCACTCACCTTCATGTTATCTCTTCTGTCTTCTACAGATATAAGTGCAAATTGTCTTTATGTGATTGCTAAAGAACAATCCAAAATCTCTATCTCATATCAGAAAAGCCACCTGGTAAGAAACAGAGGAAAACAGAAAAATAAGGGATGATTCCATTGCCATGAATCTCATAATCTTCTGGCATGATGTGACTTTTGTACTTACTACAAACTTCAATAATCAAGAATGTGTACAGTGTTTGTGAAAGAATAAGGGGGTGAGAAAAAAAAAGCCCAAAAATAAGCCTAAAATATAGCCAAGCTAACATGAAAAGACATAAGTAACTCCTAGCATGAAAAATTGGCATGGAACCAGAGATACCTTTGATTTTCTAATTAATACAAATTAAATAAACACAGATTTCACAACTGCTACAAGACAAACTCAAAGTGACACCTAAACAGTTATATTTTCCTGACCCTCCAGCTACTACTAACCTCCTTTACAGAGAGTCCTTTTGCTTTAGAAGTCTCTTAAAAAATGGAGGTGATCATAAGCTGGGCTATGGCTTGCAGTCCCTCATGTCCCCTTGTGGGTTCAGGCACAGCCCAGCCCTTGCAGACACTCACACACAAAAAATGATGGAGAATAATTTAGTTTCTGTTTCCTTCTGCATGATTTATGTCACAATATGTGGAATCTTTCCTATCCTCTTATTTAAAACCAGGCACACCTGACAAAATTCTGCATCTCAGAAATTCCTTTTGTACCCTGGAATTGAATTTCCCTAAATCATGCCATTGTGACTGGTGGTAGTTGAAAGGTTAAAAAAATGTAATCAAGTATTGCTGAAAGATGACCACCACCCCCTCTTTTCTTCCAGGTTCAAAACGAGTTGTAAAATTTGTTATGCAAATCTCTATGTGGAATACAACATTAATCATTTCTAGAAATGAGACCTTCAGTTTTCCAATCTGTCCACTGCAAAACTTATGCTTGCGTGTGTACACTAGATAGTGATATTATAAGCACCACAATTTTCTACTGCCCAGGCGGCAAAGTCCTCACTTCTCTGGACAATCAACACTCAGGAAGGGTCAGAGGCCAAGGGTCTCTGTCAAGATCACCACATGGAGACCAACAGAACCACAGCCTGAACCACAGTCCATCTCATTCAAAGCAGATCAGGCTGTGATAGCTCAGGAGCCTGCTATTCCTGGCCTGGGGACAATGGCCCCACACTCAGCATGACATGGCCTCTGGTCTCACTCACAGCTCTTTAGAGCTATATCAGAGGAAAATCCCAAAACAAACCCATAAATTACCTCTCACTATTGCTCCTGACTGCTAGGCCTACCCAGAATCCCTCATTAGCTTGAACAATACAGCTGAGTCTTAGGACAGTAGTAGCTCCTCTACCAGTGGATCAAAGATCAAATGATGCTGATAGCAGAGGCATTCTAGCTTTGCCCTAACCCCTATGGGCACACAGAATGCTAATGTTGTTATAAAAGAATGAAAATTCCAATTATTCTATTTTAAAACCTTCCAGTGAAGAGAGGCAGAGAAAGCACCCATCTGACCATCCTACTCACCTCAACTCCAAGAGTAAAAAGCCCCAAAAGCTCACCAGTTCAGATGACAGATCAGGGGAGATAGGCCAAAGGAACCCAAGGCCAAAGGCTTTCTAGCTCAAAGCTCAAAAAGCCCAAAATCTACTATGTTAAAACTCCTTCCACTTTTACACTCTTTCTTAAATACATTTCAGCTGAAAGTTCCACTTACTCTTTAATCCCTGTCAGCTGGCTTCTTGCTTTGCCTCTTGATCTAGGGTTAACATTATTAAATCCTGTGCACAGAGAGCTTTTGAATTAAAGGTATGTTCCAGGGCTGACGGAACCATACCATAATCACCTCTTTAGAATAAACAGAAAGTTGTTGGAATTAAGGTTTGTGTTAGGGCTCAACCATACCAAACAAAGCACAGGTTTTTACTGTTCACAATCTATGGGATCACACTGGGATCAAATATCCTGCAACATCCTCATCTTGGAAATGTTTTAAAATACAATCTTCTACTTTCCCAGGGCACCTGCTCATCTTCCAAGATACAGGTCATTTATGTTGCACATTCCATTACATGATCAGTGTCCAACGCAGTCATCTCTACCTCATATTTGGGAAGTCCTTCAGCCAAACTTTAGTCAAAGCCAAATAGTAACAACCATTAAAGAAACAAATGGCCATGAATTTGAAAGAAAGGAGTAGGTAATGAGAGCTCAATGAAAATGAGAAATAAAACAAAAAGGATATGGCTGTACCTAGGAATGTTGGAATAGAAAGTTTATTATAGATATATGAGAGAACATAGTCAGACACAGGAACATCTGGGACAGTCTAGGATTGACATGAACTTGAGCCATGTGAGAGGAGAAGAGAGCCAGATGAAAAGGGTGGGAAGGTAAATGATAAATGAAAAAGACCAGGTAACCAAAATGGTTGGAATACATAAGGAATGAGAGCTGGGAGGAGGGCAGCTCAACTTCTGAGGTAGAGATCTGTGTATGACACCCATACCTTGTAACAGGAAAAGATTGAGGGATGCTGGGAGAACCTGACAGCCAGGTCTGCTTTGATTGTTAAGTAGCCTCCTTAAAGATTCATCCCAGCATTTGAGACGTAAGAGCAGAGAGGAATGAAAAGGTTGAAATGATTTCATTATAACCTTAAAATTATTTTTAAAAGTTGAAAATGGCCTTATGGTCCAATATTCTTCAGAGACTTTGAATATGTATTAGAGAACACCAAGTATTACTCACAACTTCTTTTCTCAGGTTGTGCATTTTCAAATGTGGGGAGGGGAAACATCCCTGTTAGTCACTACCACAGCAGTTTATCCAGAACTTCTGTTTTGTTTGAACTCATGCAACTATAGAAATTTGCTTCCCAGAAACAAGCTCAGCAACTAATCCATATTCTTGATTCCCTTTGTGTATGACTCCCCCCAAATGTACAGTTTTCACTTTTATTGACCATCTAAAATTGATTACATGACTCATTACCATCTTCCCTTCTCCCCCTCCCTTTCTGTGTTGTGACTACACCAGCTTCAAAGTAGGTTAGTGAACTCAATTCTTACACAGGTCCCTCTTTATTTGTAATTGCCCACCTCTAAAAATTTAGGGTCTTCAGGGGACATTAATTCACTGTTCTATTTTACTTCACACTCACTAGTCAGGGCCCACCTAAAAAGAGCTGCAGGACTATGTTCTAGGCACTAGGCAGTAGGGGCAGCATTCAGTGTTCCAATAAAGTGTAAACTACATAGCATGTGAAAGGCTGATCTACAGGAGACATTGCTTTAACAAAAACAAATATCAAAGCACTAGGGGAAAAGGAATGAAATTCTTAATGACTGGATTATCAAAGAATATTATCTAATAAGAGACTAGAGCAGTAATGCATCAACAAAATAAAATTTAATAATACCAACAACTGACTTATTTATTTATTTATTTATTCATATATTTATTTATTGTGGATACAGTGTTCTGCATGCATCTACACTTGCATGCCAGAAAAGAGCACCATATCTCATTATAGATGTTGTAAGCCACCATGTGGTTGGTGGGAATTGAACTCCTGACCTCTGGAAGAGCAGCCAGTGCTCTTAAACTCAGAGTTGAAAAAAAAAAAACACATAGCATACTGACTTTGAAAAACACAGGCCATTCTCTTGTAGAGGGAAAGCCATTAATAAGATACTGTTTGATGTTATCCCTGTGTACAATATTAGCTGCTGAGACCTGTAACCTGACAGACACAGCTTAAGCCCATAGCCTGTGTCTCAAATTTGAACTGACAGAACTGTGTCAATGAGGATTGTACATATGGGCATAGGACAGTCCCTTAATTTGAAATTCAATATTTACTGGAGCAAGATACCTGACCCAAATTGTACACCCACCAATCTTGTCTGCTTTCATTTGCATTCATAAATTAATAAATACACATTGGGAATTTACAAATTAAAAAAAAATAACCCTGACACATTTCTACACAATCCTGGTGAGCAAACATGTGTATCCCGGGATCCTAATCTCTAACAGGTCTGGTTAGCATACTGCGTATCTGTGGAGTGTTTTACAGGCAGTCTTCCCTCAGCTAAATTCTAACTGGTACCACTAGTTTCTCAGCGATAGTAAATCCTTTACATCATCAGTTCTACTCTTCTATATCACAGCTTAATATTTGAGTGCTCTCTGACACAGGACATATAATTTATAACCCCCACAAAATCCAAATGGATCTTTTAGAATGGAGAGACATCTTCAAAGGTCACCAGGAACTAGGCCTAAAAAAGGGCACTTAAATTTCACCAGAATTGTGACTCTATTATAAAGCCACCAGGAATTGGACCATGGGTCACCAATTCCAAAGGTCGTAAGATTCCTTACCCAAGGAACAGCCTGAGGATAACAAGAATGGGAAGGTATCTTATCTCAAAGTGGGGCATTTATGCTGAGCAGTCTACCAACTTTGTAGTAGAACCTTCAGTGACAAAGAAAATACCCAACATTCCTGAGGCCTAGAGATAGCTCCCTCAATGTTAGTTATGTTAGCTAGCCAATCACTTTGTAAAAAGCTTGCCCTTGCTGAATGTCAACCAATCCTGTAACTGTTAAACCAGAACTTCCTGGTCCTTCCTAAAACCCCAATCAAAACCCTGCCATGCACCTGCTCAGGGCTCTCTCTGATCCACTGTGTTTGTAAAAATGGAGAGACCCAGCATAAGCCCAAATAAAACTCTTTGCTCTTGCATATGTGGTCTGGCTCCTGATGATCTTTGGTCACCCTAAGATCTGGCCATAACATATGGGTTCTTATATTGGATCCCCAAGTCTCCCAAGCACCCCAGGCACATGGAGCTGAACAACAGCCAGTAAATGAGCACTCTGTCTGTATCTGTCTGTGTCTTTCTCGGTGTTTCTCTAGTTTGTTTTTTTGGGACTCAAGGCAAAATGTGTAATATGTGTCGTCAGAAAGGTTAGAGCTGATGCTCTGGACAGCTGTGGGCCACAGGGGGTCTGGAAGACTTTCCAGACCCCCCCCCAAAAGGGCACATCTGTAAAGGGAGTTGAGCACCGAGTTTTCTTTGATCTCTGGATCTTTGGACAAGGATAATGCAGGTAGCTCCTGCAGCAGAGATTCACTGATATCCTACTTTCCTTTTCCACTGCAGGAGTGGTGGGATCTGCTGTCTGGCTCTGTGTATTTTTCTGCTGCACAAGCAATGGGATCTAGTCTGTGTCCTGTTTAACTGTTTTGACTCTCGCTGTCATTTTTTGTCTCTGGGACTGACTGAGGACATGGGACAAAATCCTTCTATCCCCCTAGACCTGATTTTTTTCCCATTTCAGGAGGCTTGAGCCATGCTTCATAGTCTCCAGTGAGAGTGGCAAGAATGTGGCAAGGGATTGATACAGTATGTGGAGCCCCAGGATTGGCACCTGTGCCAATGTTCTCTGGTCTCTGGTCTGGCAGATCTTATCGACTACTCTGGCCTTGGGTCTGGCAGAGTGTGTCCCCTGCTCTGGCCTCTGATCTGGCAGAAATTTGCTGCTGCTGTGGTCTCTGGTCTGGCAGAGTTTGGCTGGTGCTTTGGGCTCTGGTCTGGTAGACAGAGATCAACAAATATGTTGCTGCTCCATTCTCTGGTCTGGCTGAATGCAGGTCATCATTCCAAACTCGGGTGTAGTTGGATGGAGCCTGATTTGGGGGTAGGTCACCACTAATGGAACAGGATAGAGGGCCCATAGAGAGACAGGCAACTGTTTTGAGTTTTGGTATTTTCTTCTTCCATACTCTTTGAGCACATTATACCCAGTACATTTTTTTCCTTTGTTGTACTTTTGTGATTTTGTTTGCTTGTGATGGTCTCAGTGGGCTGGTGATCAAACAGCTGTGCTCCATTGTGACTTTGCCTTCCCCATGCTCCCAACACTACAAGCTGGGGCACCTCTGGTCATCAGTGGAAACACATATTTCCACATATTTGGCGAGGAAGGCTCGGTTGGAGAGGGGTCTGTGTGCAGATAGTCTTTCTGGGCTTGACCTTGTTGCCTCCTTGCTATCTCTATGAGGAAGTTCGGTGACCTGAGGTTAGCTCTAGCTTGGAACAATGACCACCAAATAATGCTCTTGGTTGAAAGGTATTGTAGTTATTACTATTATTATTATTTGGTTAGGGTCCCCTGTAGCCCAGCCCGGCCTTAAACTAAACAGCTATAAGATGACCTTGAATTTCTGATCCTTCTGCTCCACCTCATATCAAGTGAGGTACACTCCCAATCCCACAAACTTCTTTTTTTTAGCCATAGGTGGCTTCAACAAGGAAGTGAACCAAACTCAAATAGGGAAGGCTTGACTCCACTGAGTTCCTGGGTCTGAGCCTGTGTATTGGCACTGTACACAGAATACCCACCTGAGCATCTTGATATGTCACTTATTATCATGGCTGTACTTATGAGATTGTCACCTGAGAATGAAAACAATTCTTTTTTAGTTAAGGTCTCATACTGGCAACTAAAAGAATTTTATTAGAAAATCTTAGAAAGCACATGTATGATTGTGGTTTGAATGGGTGGGGAACCTCTGTCAATGTGCTCCCCAAAGTGCTAAAGGTCATAAGCATGGGGAATGGGGAGGAGTAGATGAGGAATTCACCATGTCTGAGTATCTACCCCTACCCCCCAGAAAATGAGTTGCTTTAATTAATCACCAATGCAAGAAAAAAAATAGCTAGAATGCATTTGA
This sequence comes from Meriones unguiculatus, assembly GCF_030254825.1. Lineage (NCBI taxonomy): Eukaryota > Metazoa > Chordata > Mammalia > Rodentia > Muridae > Meriones > Meriones unguiculatus. The sequence goes on from NW_026843645.1 coordinate 2,888,060, forward strand.
GGTTCAAGGTTTAGAAGTGAGGCTGCAGGGGTCCTTTTGGCAATGCTTTGAAGAACTGCATCCATTCAAGTGCAATGTTTGTAAATTCACACTGAGCAAGGAAGGCAGGGAAGGGAAGGGGAGGGAGGAGAATAAAAAGGAGGACAGGGGAGGAACATGTTCAAACTTTTCCTGTCAAGAAAACGAAAAGAAAAAAAAATCTTAATGAAGTCCCACTTTTTGTATGTGTGCCCAAGAATTTTTTTATCATTATTTATTTAATTATTTGTGTCAAATATTTTTTTAATTTTTTAAACTTTTATTAATTACACTTTATTCACTTTGTATCCCCCCCATAAGCCCCTCCTTCCTCCCCTCCTAACCCCACCTACTTTTCCCTTTCTTCATGAATGATCCTCCCCAAGTCCACTGATAGGGGAGGTCTCCCTTTCCTTCCTTCTGATCTTAGTCTGTTAGGTCTCATGAGGAGTGGCTGCATTGTCTTCCTCTGTGGCCTGAGATCAAAGAGCAGGCCAATCAGTTTATGTTACAGGCAGTCCCTCTTCCCATTACTATGTAACCCACTTGGACACTAACTGTCATGGGCTACATCTATGCAGGGGTTCTAGGTTATCTCCATGCATGGTACTTGGTTGGAGTATGAGTCTCTGGAAAGACCTTGGTGTTCAAATTTTCTCATTCTGTTGCTCTCCTTGTGGAGTTTCTGTCCTCTCCAGATCTTACTATTTCCCACTTCTTTCATAAGATTCCATGTACTCTGCCCAACACTTGGCCATAAGTCTCAGCATCTGCTTTGATAGTCTGCAGGGCAGAGCCTTTTAGAGGGCCTCTGTGGCAGGTTCCGAACTTGTTTCCTGTTTTCTTCTTCTTCTGATGTCCATCCTCTTTGCCTTACAGGATAGGGATTGAGCGTTTTAGTCAGGATCCTCCCTCTTGATTAGTTTCTTTGGATGTACAGATTTTAGTAGGTTTATCCTATATTATATGTCTATATGAGTGAGTATATACCGTGTGCCAAGAATTTTTAAGTTGTGTTTATGTGTACATTCCTTTCATCATATTTACATATATACTCTAAACGTTTGCTGAATAATGGTGTTTCAATGTCGTTCCCACATTTCAACTGAATTATTTTTGGGCACTAAATCTAAACCTAATTCTTATCCATATTTGGAGGTTTTACTTTCTCCAATGTGTGGTTTTATTTTCTTAGTTAACAGTGTGTACACAGTCCCTTACACCAGGGTCATCATATTTGTGTCTCTAACAAAGTAATGAAAAACATTAAATAGTACTAATAATGTTAATGACTAAAATGAAAATAACTGAGTGCATTGTACAATGATCTCAGATGCTCTTTTCAGACAGGACATTTTATGATGAAATTTTTTTCATGAGGCACAAAATGCCTGCTAAGCTTAAGGCTTGTTTACAACATTCTCTTGAAAACAAGGTTCAAGATGAATCCTGAAGTCATAACATCAAATGATGTACAGAGAGGACACAATCACCTTTGCAGATATGGGCTCCTAGGGATAAGTATGGTAGGATTCAAAGCTCAGGACACTTTCTGAGAATATGACTTCTCATAAAACCTAATGAAAAAATTGATTCATCCCAGAAAATGAACATATACATAAAACCAAATACATATAAAGCAGGTAAATGTCAGGAGAAGGACCAGGTTAAAAACTAACACCAAATAAGTATCACTGTTGCTGTATCTGGAATTTCTACCTTATTTGGAATGCAGAGACAAGAAGACTGTTAACTCCTGTATTGAAGGAAGTGCATCTGCATAAAGTAAAGCAATGTTTCAATTCTCCTGTTCTTTTTTTCTTCTCCCCTTCCTCCTCCTTCCTTACCTCCTATATATGAAGCAAATGTTCTACCTCTTAGTTGTATTCCTGCCTTCTGTACAAAACAGGCAGAAACAGATAATCTTTGGATATAATGAAGCCAGATGCTAAATCTCACTAAAGCTTAAAGGAAGTAACTTGTTATGGGATAAATTAAAGAGAACACAGAGAAGGCAACAGGCATAGAGTAGGGTGTCCTAGTAACAGCAGTAACAGAACAAGATAAAAAGACTCCAGGAAAAATTTTTTACAGATGGCACAATGGCTGGCATTAACAAATAAAATGCTACATGCTCCCATCCTTTAGGTGAGAATTCTGTTTTACTATCAGATTATGAAGACTTTGTTAAAGGAATTTACTTTTTAAAAGGTTATTTGTCCTTTCACAGAGAGTTATTGTGAATTAGGTACCCAATACTCTGCTAAGTCCTGAACACACAAAAATGATTGATGTAAACACCACTTTCTCTATAAGCTTACAGTCTTGTGGGGTAATCCACCATAAACAAACCCATAGACCATGCATAGAAATGTATACATCACTATAAATTCCACTATGAAACCTAAAGGAAAGCAAGAGGTACCTAACACCCCAGAAAAGATAAAGAACATACATATTCAAAGGCTGAGAGATGAGAACATTTTAGTTCAGTAGGTGAAATGAAAGAAGGTGAATTTGTTTTCAGTATACTAGGGAAGAAGAATGGAATGATGATGATGATGATGATGATGATGATGATGATGATGATGATGATGATGATGATAATAATAAAAAGATTAAAGAAGGATGGTAGCCATCCCTCTCTGCTGCTGCTGTTTTTTTCATCCTTGCACCCTCTCATGTGACTCTATGCCCTCTAGTGGTGACGGGAGGCAACTTCTCCATCATTTCTCTCTGGAACTGTTGATGGTTTGTTTAATCAGCAGAGCCTGCAGGGCTGGTGGCCTCCAGGGAGAACCCATGAACTGGAGGCTCTGGCAGGGTGACTCCAGGAAGTGACCATGCTTCCTCAGCCCGGTTCTGGATGGAACTCGGAACCCTGGTTGCCAGGTAACGGGAGGCCAGCAGCAGCAACAGCAGCCTGGACAGACCAGCCGGTCCAGAGGAGCTGGAGAGATGAGTCTCTTCTGCTTCCAGACCTCCACGGGCTCAGGTCTCAGAGAAGACAGCGGTGGTCGCCTGTGCCGCTGCTGGAGACATGTGGTGCGCTCCCTGACACATTTCTGGCCTGTTCCCCACTGGGAGACCAAGGTAACCAGGGCCGTCCTGCAGCAGGGAAGCTTTCTGGTCCACCCCACCCCCCATCCACCGCGATCGCAGCCTGGAAGAGTGTTCCTGTTGGGACACTGAGGAACGCTTTTCATGCCTGCTTCCCGCTTAGGTGTAGGGAAATTGGTCATTGGTGCCCCTCGGGGTTTGCACACTTAAAGCCTCCCTCCTGCCCTGGTCCTTCCTCATAGCGAAAGGTAGTGAGCCTTCCTTCATGGCATCCTCATGCTCAGCAATGATCACATGGACTATGTGAAGCAGATGATTCCCTATTTGCCCACCTTCTGGCCCTTTATCCAAAGATTGCCACCATCTGGTTGGTTCTGGACCTGATGCTGAAAAGGCAGGAGAGTGGTTCCACCAGGGATCTAGCCAGCTCTCAGATCTTCTCCTGCTGTTTCCCAGGGCCAGTGCCCTGTGCCCTCACAGAACCGGACGTGTGAGTCCCAGCAGCCTGAGTCCCAGGCCAGACCCCTTAAAGTGACATGGCCAAACATGGGTGATTGTGGCAGGGTGGGGCTCTCACAGGTGCCATTCACCTTCCCCAGGGAATCTCACACACCACCATTTCTCATGCCCTGAGCGACCTTTCCCCGTTTGTGTAAAGGATTCTGGACCCCATTTGCACTGTTTGTTATGGATGGAGCCCCTAGCACCCCCACACCCATCCCTGGGAAGATTCTAATAGTTCCTTCTAGATGTCTGGGTGGCTTGGGGATATGGGGCAGTAGGGGTATCACCCCCATGAACTGTCAAAGGTATAGATCCTTCAGGCGGAAAAGCAGACAAAGACATGAGTAGGCTTGGGGTGGAGGGGGAGGTGAGCAGGAAGGGGCGTTTAAGGCCAGGGTGGAGGGCCAATTTTGGCCAGGAGACTCACCTTTGGGGTTCTCTACCTAGGGACTGTCCTCACGACCTAACCTGCTGGTAGAGGATAGAGGTTTCCCACTGGGCTCCTAGGTTTTGAGCAGCAGAGGGAGAGACAAAAAAGGAAAGGCCCTGGGGGATACCAATGCCCCCCCGCAGTTCCAAAGAGAGGCCAGACTCCCGACACAGTGTCCCTTTTCCCTGCTCTCACCCACAGTGCCATCTTCTCGTTCTTGTCCCAGTGGCTGCAGAAATTCTCCCAGGATTTCTCTGGGCCCCCGGACCTGGCCATCGTGAGACGGCTGCTGGACTATGCAAGGATCCATGTGCCCACTGCAGAGTCGGACTGCCAATCTGGGGAGATCCTCTGGGCAATGGATAAGCCCTAGATAAGCTTAAGCCTGAGAAGAGGAGGAGAATTAGGAGGAGGATGAGGACCCGAGGGAGGCGCCTAGTGAGGTAGCAGCTGATTCCAACCCCGTGTCCCACAGGGGAAGTGTCCTGAAGCTCTGGCCAAGGAAGCAGAGGAGGAAGACTGTCAAATCGACTGTCCTGCGGGTAGGAGAGGGGACTGTGCCTTCCCTGGCATGGAGAGGCCATCTTGGGTTAGCTCACCCCATTCTGCGTGCCTTCAGGCTGCTCCCTTATCCCAGATGACGGCTCACCCCTTTCTTTGCCCAGATCCGGGGCTACTTGGGGCCTCAACTGCAGAGCTGTCCATGCAAGACACCTTGGTGGTACAGGAGAAACGGAGCCTGGTTTTGGAGGCAGATGCTAAGCCCAAAGAGGATGCTGAGATCCTGGATCCCATGGCTGCAGGATCCCCAGTCTTGCCAGAAGCTGGACCAGTGCAACCTCTGGCTTTAGCATCAGAGGACACACAGGCCCTTGTGGACTTGGCGGATGAGCTACTGTTTCTCTCCACTGTAGTGCACTTGGGGGCACCCATTCCCCTGTCCCCGCTGCCCGAGGTAGACATATAGTTCGTACAATTGCCGGCTGAGCTGCATCCAGCGCCTTCTCCCCTTAGAGAAAAGATTCCCTTAATTTTGTATATTTTTAAATTGCTGTTTTTCACTCTTGTGTTATTGTTGTTGGTTTCATATTATTATTATTTAAAACGTGTTGCTTACTCAACTTAAGTGATGTATTCAGAGATGGGGCCTCCCCATCGGCCCACAGTGGGTGGCTTAGCCAAGGGGTATGGAGCCTGTTTTTGTTGAGAGTTTCCTGCGAGTTGGGCATGTGCATCCATCTATAGAAGATGCTGCCAGGTGTGTAGTTGGTGCGCAGGGGGTCTACTGGGATAGATTGAGCCCCAGAAAAAAAAGCCCAACAGGGCCAGTGCTTGACAGCAGAATTTTGGGGCCACAGCTGGGCCAAGAGCTAGGCTCTGAGGACCAGGACCAGGACCAGGACCAGGAACAGTACCAGGACCCAGCTCTGTGGACACTATCCCTGAGGGGAAAAAAACCCTATAATTTGAGATACAGAGTACATTTTGGGGGATCATTTAAATACATGATATTTCTACATAGCCATGCCTGTTTTAGAACTCAGTTTTGGAGCTGGGCATGGTGGCACACACCTGTAATCCCAGCACTCAGGGAAGAAGAGACTTGAATTTGAGGCCAGCCAGGTCTACAAAGTAGATCTAGGACAGCCAAGACTACACAAGGAAATTTTGTCTAAAAAACAAACAAATAAATGAACGAACAAACACAAAAGAGAGCTAATTGTGTGGACCAAGCTGACCATAATCTCAGAAAGATTAGGTTTCCATGGACTCCCAGGTCTACGATGACAGGGATGCATCTCTGAGCAAAGCTAAGATATTTTTAATGACTTATTCTTGAATCAAGGAATGAATGGATAAAATAAGATGTACACAGGTAACATTTTTTTCTTTTAATGAACAGTAATAAGTCTTCAAATTCTACATTTATTTACAATTGCAAAATCATTTCTGATGTTGTCAGTAAGTGGGTTTTCTCCTTTGCTTTAATTTCATCCATTGAAAAATGTTTGAGTATGTATGTGCCATGAGAGGACAACTTATTGCTGTTTACTATCTGTTTACATCCCATATATGAGTTTTCAACATGAAACCCAAAGAGTCTTTTGACCAGTGAAAGAACTGGCCCTTATTTAGGTTTAAAAATGATTTATGTATGTGCTGGTGTGTGAATTTGTACATACAAAGGCCCAAGTATAGAAATATTAGAAAAATTCTATAGGAGTAATATTGGCTACCCAGAAATTGAGCTCAAATCATCAGGCTTAGAAACAACCAAGTATTCCCACTGAGACAACTCTCTGACATTCACTTGTAGATCTGAGACAGTTTTATGAATAAGTCTTTACTCCTAAGAATGAACTAACACATTCCAAAAAAAATGACAGCATTATATCATTTTAATTTGTACATAGCATTTATTATTATTATTATTATTATTATTATTATTATTATTATTATTATTATTATTATTTCATGTTCTTCCATCCTTATAGGACAATAGGTTTATAATCTGGATAGAAGACAATGTTTTACTGATATAATATTTCAATTAAGTTTATTTGAGTATCAATGAACTCAGTGGGGAATGTCTGTGGTAAGCAAAACTGGCAACATGACTTTGAACATATAACAATGACTAAAATAAACCCCACAAAGCTGTCACCAAGTCTTCATACATTTGTCATGGCCTAAGAACCCATAGTCAGATTACACATACACACACAACATGCTGTTTTGAAATAAATATCATTGCTGTTACATTATTCAGCACCTCTAGATAATTCTCTCAGAAGGCAGTACTTCAACATTATGTGTCATGTAGTAACTAATGGGAACATAAGAAGAATGGAACTTCAAATAACATATATATGTGTGTATATATATATATTCATATATATTTATGCATATATACATACATACATATACACTATTAAGCATTTTAACATTAATGTTGGTAAAAATAGAACACATTGGGGGAACATCTTCCACCCTTGGACGTGTACTCAGAAAGCTGACATGAGAATCAAGACTTCAAATGCAGCTTTGCCTAATTACTGACATCCAAATCAGGCTTGAAAACAAACATCTTAAAGGAATTTGTGAAAATGAAAAACAAAAGCACCATGCTTTCTCAGAGGCCCTTCATTGAAAAGCATGATCACATACCACATGGTATAAATAAGCAATGGATCACATAGATGATGGGAATCCCATTCTATACTTTTCAGCAGAAAAATACCTATCAGCAAGTGGAAATGCATTAGATCAACAGCAGCCACAGAAAGAATAACAGATTTACCTAATAAACTTCTGTGATTGGATTTGATACACATACATCAAACTTCAATACCTACTCCAATGTTTCAAAATATAGAACACAACCACAATTGGTGACTTCCTCCTTTACGTTATAAGTGAACATGGTAAATAATTTACTTCCTCCAAGGCTATGATGAAAAACAGATTAAAAAAAATTTTTTAGTAGATTCTTAGGGAGTACAGATTTTAGTATGTTTATCCTGTATTATATGTCTAATACCCACTTATGAGTGAGTAAATACCCTGTGTGTCTTTCTGCTTTTGGGATACCTCACTCAGGATGATCTTTTCTAGATCCCACCATTTGCCTGCCAGTTTCATGATTTCCTTATTTTTAAATGCTTAGTAGTATTCCCATGTGTAAAAGTACCACAATTCCTATATCCATTCCTCAATGGAGTGGGACCTGGGTTGTTTCCAGCTTCTGGCTATTACAAATAAAGCAGCTACAAACATGGTCCAGCAAATGTCCTTGTTGTACACTTGATCAAATTTTGGATATATACCTAGGAGTGGTATAGCTGGATCTGGAGGTAGCACTATTCCTAATTTTCTGAGAAATTACCACATTGATTTCCAAAGTGGTTGTACAAGTTTACATCACGACCAGACATGGAGGAGTGTTCCCCTTTTCACACATCCTCTCCAGCATGTGTTGTCACTTGAGTTTTCGATCTTTTCTGTTCGGATAGGTGTAATGTGATATCCTGGGTTCATTTTGATTTGTATTTCCCTGATGACTAAGGAAGACTTTTGAGGGGGCAGGAGTTCCACAAGGAGAGCATTGGGACTGATACTCCAACCAAAGACCATGCATGGAGATAACCTTGAACCTCTTCAACTCCTGCCCAGATATATTCCATGGCAGCTCAGTCTCCAAGTGAGTTTCCTAGTAATGGGAACAGGAACTGTCTTTGATATGAACTCAGTGTCTGGCTCTTTGGTCACCTCCCCTTGATGGGGGAGCAGGCCACAGTAGAGGACAATGCAGCCAGTTCTGATGAGATCTCATAGGCTAGGGTCAGATGAAAGTGGAGGAGGACCTCCCATATCAGTGGACTTTGGGACAGAAATGGGAGGAAGTTAGGAGTTTGAATAAAGGAGGGGATGAAGGATGGAGCCACAGCATGGATACAATGTGAATAAACTGTAATTTACAAAAACATAAATTTTTTTAAAGTTAAAAAAAAGAAACAACCTTCAGATACTAGAAGGTTTTTTTGTTTACATCCCAGGATATTGTTTTTTGAGAAAGAGATTTTCTGTATAGCCTTGACTGACCTGTCATACTTTCTAGACCAGGCAGGCCTTAAACTAACACAGATCCATTTCCTTCTGCCAGTCATAGTGCTAGTATTAGAGGCATTTGCCAACAATCCAGGCTTTGATTTTTTTAATTTAATTTAATGTTTTATTTTTGCGACATGGTATCTCAGTGCATCATTGCCAATCCAGGACTCTCTTTGTAAACCAGGCTGACCTTGAACTCACAGAGACCTACCTTCATCTGCCTCTCAAGTGCTGGGACTATGGATGTGTGTCACCATGCCTCGTAAGACTTTCTTATAGCCTTGTCACACTATGTGATTTCAGATATATCTAGCCACACATCTAGCCTGTTTTTTTAGACAATGTTTCTCTCTAGCCATGCATGTCCTGGACTTGCTTTGTAGACCAGGGTGACACTGAACTTACACAGCAGCATGCTTGTGTCTCCTAGAGAGACAGGATTAGAGATATGTGCCACAAAGCCTGGCTCAGATTTTTTATTTCAATAATATATCTATATGATTAAAACATAAATTGAAACATATACATATGATTAAAACAAAATGTATATATTAATATATAACATATTTATTAAATATATTGGTTTATATTACTATATTTAGTGAGAATATATTAATTATACATATGAATATTTTGGTATTTTGAGAGAGGGTTTCTCCTTTTAGCCTTGGCTATCTTGGACTAGATCTGTAGACCAGCCTGACCTTGAACTCACAGAGACTGGCCTGCTTCTGCCTGGCAGAGTACTGGGATTAAAGGCCTATGCCAACTCTTAGTATTTAGGCACCTGTTTCTGGCTTTCCTAGCAACCTGTGATGTCATTACGTGTTGACTGCCAGGGAGGGCAGGTGTGGTTACTTTGCTCCTTAAAAGGATCTGCCTGCCCACTTTGTCTCTCTCTTGGCCTCTCGCCCTCTTGCTATTGCCTTCTTGCGCTCTCCCCCTTCTCTGTTGGGGTGCCCCCTTCTCTCTCTTCCGCTATCATGTCCTGCTGTCTCCTTCTCTCTCTCTCTTCATCTCCATCTGAGAGACCACCTGAGAATGCAAACAACTGTAAAATAAAAAAACAGCTGTGACTATTCCCATCTTTGAATTAAAGCCAGAGCCACGTAGCTCTCAAAAGGCAGGATGAACTGCCCTGAGATAGGTTTTAAAAAATAACGGCAGGGTGAATTGTTTTGAGAAAACTCACAAATGGCCAAAAACTGTAAACAACTAGCTGTAAACTATCTTCATGCTATTCTTGCTGACCAATCAATGTATAGAGCAAAAGTGGCCAGATTTTTAAGTATAAAAATCCTGTGCTTTGCATGCTTGGGGTCGTCTCCTGTCTTTGGAGGGGTGACCGTATCACGATTGGAAAAACAAAAAACAAACAAACAAACAAACAAAAAACTCTTGCTTTTGCATGGAGTCGTGGTCTGTGGGGATTTCTGGGAAGGGCGCAATCTTGAACTCCTGAGCTGTGAGACCCCAGGCCTTACATTTTTGGTGCGTTTGACCAGGAAAGGGCGTGCCCCTTCCCCAACCCTCATCAGACTGAGTTCGGAGGTTGAGCTCAAAACAGGTTAGTCTAATTTCCGTTTTGCTTTGCTTGTTTCTGTCTTACCAATCTGTTTCTGTTTAGGCGCCTATCTAGACCTTTTTTTAGTCATCTGATCATTCATTGTGATAGACAGACGTATCAGACTATCACTTGACTGGGAACTGGAGGACGCTCCGGTTTGGGAGGCTAGGATTGGGACGCTCCTCCTCCCATCTATTTCCTGTTAGAGATGGCTGCCGCCAGGCAGCCTTTCAATCAGAGTTCTGTGGTACCACCCTCAAGGGCGTCCTTGTCTAATTGTCTGTCTCGTTCTCTTTGTCTCTATCTGTGTTTCCTCTTTGACTTTCTTGACAGACGACTTTATTATGGGACAAACTGTGACTACACCATTATCCCTCACCCTTGATCATTTCTCAGAGGTGAGATATAGGGCACATAACATTTCAGTTGAAGTTAAAAAGGGAAAATGGCAAACTTTCTGTTCCTCAGAGTGGCCTACTTTTCAGGTTGAATGGCCACACGAGGGCACCCTTCACCTTGACAAAATCCTTGCTGTCAAGATTAAGACCCTCCAGACTCCAGGAGGCCCTCTGTCTAAGGATCAGTGTGCATATTGCAAGGAGAAAGGACATTGGATCAAGGATTGTCCTAAAAGGACGAAAAAGCCAGAAAAACCGAATGCCCAAGCCCTGGAGACCCAGGTCCTAACCCTGGATGATGACAGTGATTAGGGGGGTAAAGAGTTTGACCCCTTACCCAGAGCCCAGGGTAACCCTTAAGATGGACGGGAAGCCAGTCGACTTCTTGGTGGACACTGGCTTCCAGCATTCTGTTCTGTTACAAGATTTTGAAGCTAAAAAAGAAGAAATCATCGGTCCAAGGAGCCACTGGATGTAAACAATACTCATGGACTACCCGAAGAATGGTGGACGTTGGAGTGGACCGGGTATACCACTCATTCTTAGTTCTCCCTGAATGCCCATACCCGCTGTTAGGGCGAGATATTCTAACTAAGATAGGAGCCCATATCCATTTTAGACCAGATGGCCCACATTTGACAGACAATAAAGGAGATCCCATTCATGTACTGACAATTCAACTGGAAGATGAATGCCGCCTTTCTGAAAAGGTGGTAAGTCCAGAAAAAGACATTGACTGGTGGCTACAGAGATTCCCCAGGCATGGGCTGAAACAGATGGCCTAGGAAAAGCAGAGAAACAGCTCCAGTTCTGATAGAGCTGAAGCCTCAGGCTACCCCAATCACGGTGTAACAATATCCAATGTCTAAGATAACCCGTGAGGATCCACCCTCACAAACAGAGGTTCCTTGATCTAGGGGTTCTCAGAAGGGGCTATTCTGCCTGGAATACTCTATTGCTGCCAATTCAGAAGCCTGGATGCAATGACTATTGACCCCTACAGGACTTGAGGGAAGTTAACAAACAGGTCATGGACTTACACCCTACCGCACCCAACACATATAACCTGTTGAGTTCCCCTCCCCCTGACAGGGTTTGGTATATGGTCCTGGACCTTAAGGACACATTTTATTTTTTTTAGTCTCCAACTCAGCCCTACCAGGCAAGACATTTTTGCTTTTGAATGGAAAGACCCAGACTCAGGGGACTCAGGTGAGCTTACATGGACTCAACTTCCTCAAGGTTTAAAAATTCTTCTACTATATTTGATGAAGCCCTTCACTTGGACCTGGCACACTTCCGGGCCACCAATCCCCAGGTAACTTTTCCCCAATATGTGGATGACATTCTATTAGCTGCAAATTGTAAAGAAACCTGCCTTAAAGCCACCAACTAGCTGTTACAAGAGCTGGGTGACCTTGGATATAGAGCATCAGCAATAAAGGCCCAGCTCTGCAGGAAACAGGTCAGTTATCAGGGACATATATTAAGAGAGGAAAAGAAATGGCTATCAGAGGCTAGAAAAGAGACTGTATTTCATATTCCCCCTCCACAGACTACTAAACAACTGAGGGAAATTTTAGGTACAGCAGGGTTTTGCCAGCTGTGGATTGCAGGATTTGCCAAGATGGCAGCCCATCTGTATGCCCTTACAAAGGGCAAAGACTTTCATCTGGGGAAAGGATGAACAAGCCACATTCGATAATATCAAACAAGCCTTAATGTCGGCCCTAGCATTGGGACTCCCTGATGTAACCAAACCTTTCCATCTTTATGTGGCTGAGAAACAGGGAATGGCCAAGGAGTTGCTAACACAGATAATTGGACCCTGGAAGAGACCAGTAGCCTATCTATCCAAAACGCTTGATTCAGTAGTGGCAAGATGGCCAACCTGCCTTCGAATAATAGCAGTAGTAGTGGCACTAGTAAAAGATGCAGACAAACTGACTCTATGACAGGACCTCACCATTTATGCTCCTCATGCCCCTGAGAGTGTCATAAGTCAGCCACCTGATTGCTGGCTCACGAACACTTGCATGACACCTTACCAGGCTTTGCACTTGAATAATGATAGAGTCACCTTTGAACTGACTATGGAGCTAAACCCTGCCACCTTATTTACGGATGTAGAAATCCAGGCCCTGGAGCATGATTGTTTGCACGTTCTAGCAAAGGAACAGGGATGATGCAAGGACTTGAAAGATCACCCTCTTCATAAAGCTGAGGTGACATACTATATGGATAGGAGCAGTTTTTTTTGAGAATGGAAGAGAAAGGCAGAGGCAGTGGTGGTAGATGGACATAAGGTAATATGGGCCCAGGCATTGCCAGAGGGCACTTCTGTTCAGCAGGCTGAATTGATTGCTTTAACCCAGGATTTAACTCTGGAAAAGGGTAAAAAGATAAACATCTACACTGATAGTCAGTACGCCTCATAAACAGCCCATGTGCATGGGGCCATCTATCATCAGAGAGGCCTGCAAACATCAGCTGGTAAAGAGATAAAAAATAAAAAGAGATAAAAAATAAAAACAAGATTCTGACTTTGCTCAATGCACTGTTGCTGCCCAACAAGGTAAGCATTATTCAATTCCTAGGACAGCAGAAGGTCGAGACTTCCAGGGCACCAAAGGGGAATAACATGGCCGATCAGGAGGCTAAAGTAGCTGCTAGAGGAAACTCTGCCCCAGTGGTATTAACAGCTGAATTGCCCAGAGAAGAATGACTAAACTGCTCAGAAACTGACTTAAAGTTAATATGGCAAAAATGGGATATTTAACACCAATGTGGGGGCATGGATTGACTTTAAAGGTAAGATCATTCTACCCCAGGAAGATGCTGAGAGATTGATAACTCAGATGCATAAGTGGACTTACTTGGGGGCAAAGAAATTGGCTGAAGTTGCCCTCCAATACCCGTACCGAATACTAAACCTCACCATCCTAACTGAGAGAGTGACTAGGACATGTGAACCTTGCCAGAGAGTAAACATAGGTAAGAATTTCCAGAGCCCAGGAAAGCGGCTAAGAGGAAGTAGACCCAGAATGCATTGGGAGGTGGATTTCACTGAAATTAAACCAGACAGGTATGACAATAAATATCTCCTGGTTTTTGTGGACACTTTTTCAGGATGGGTGGAAGATTTTCCCACAAAGAAAGAAACCACAATGGTCGTGACCAAAAGATTCTGGAAGACATTTTTCCTCAGTAAGGTATTCCAAAGCTAATTGGGTCAGACAATGGGCCAGCCTTCCTTGCTCAGGTAAACCAGGAGGTGGCCAGATTTCTGGGACTTGATTGGAAGTTACATCGTGCTTATAGACCCCAAATCTCAGGACAAGTAGAGAGAATAAATAGAACTCTAAAAGAGACTCTCACAAAATTGACAATGGAGACTGGGGGTGACTGGGTGGTGCTTCTTCCCTTGGCCCTCTTTAGAGTCAGAAATACTCACTCCCTACTAGGCTTAACTCCCTTTGAATTACTATATGGGGTTCCTGCTCTCCTACCTTGACTCTTCTTGGGGACCCTCTTGACATAACTAGTGGTAACTCTGACTTGTCCAGGCTAAAAGGACTGCAGCTTATGCAGAAAGAAATATGGAGCAAGGTTGACAGTGCATATGCGCCCAGGTCCTTGGAGGTGCCCCATCAGTTCCAGGTGGGAGATCTGGTATATGTGCAGTGACATGGCAGCCAGAATCTGGAACCTCAGTTGAAGGGTCCTTATTACATCCTGCTCACCACCCCAACTGCCAAAGTAGAGAGCATCACAGCTTGGGTCCATGTGTCACACGTTAAGCCTGCTCTTCATCAACCTGCAACACCTGGAAAGTCCAAGCCTACAGCAACCCACTAAAACTGAAACTCATCAGGGACAATAAACTCTCAGACCAGAACACCCCTTTGTCAGGGAAAGTATAAGTGAAGTTCAGGTCCTGATGCTCCAGAAAGAGTATCAACCTCTCCATGAGGTTGATCTACAATTTTAGGGTTAAAATTGAGACAAAAAGGGGGGGTGTGAGAGACCACCTGGGAATGAGAAAAACAACAGTGATTATTTGAATTGAAGTCAGGTGTAGATAACTCTTGAAGGAAAGGGTCAACTGTTCTGAGAACAACTATCTACAACCACCTGTAAACTATCTACAACCACCTGTAAACTATGTACAACCAGCTGTATACTACCTAAAACCAGGTGTAAACTATCTTCATGCTATTCTTGCTGAACAATCAATGTATAGAGCAAAAGTGGTTTCAATTTCAGGTATAAAACCCTGTCCTTTGCATATTTAGGGCTGTCTCCTGTCTTTGGAGGGGGGACCCTATAGAAATTGAAATAAAACACTTGCTTTTGCCTCAAGTTGTGGTCTATGAGTGTTCCTGGGAAGGGCACAATCCTGAGCTCTTGAGCAGTGAGACTCCAGGTCTTACAACATGAAACTAAAATGCTTTTGCAATCCATTCTTTAGGTGGTGGAGCAGCTTATAAAATGGGAAACCTCTTTACAAGCTATACAACAGACAGGTTCAATTCTAGACCATTCAAAGAAGTCATAAAATGTAAACATGAACAAAAAAAAAAAAAAACAATCCAGAAAGATAATCCTCAGTGAGGTGTCCCAGAAGCAGAAAGATATATACGGTATACACTCACTTTCAAGTGGATGCTAGACCTATAAGATAGGATAAACAAACTAAAATCTGTACACCTAAAGAAGATAAATGAGAAAGAGGACCTAGGTAAGATGATCAATCCTCACTTAGAAAGACCAATGGGATGGATATAGGCAAAAACAAGAAACAGGACAGAAGCCTGCTCCAGAGGACCAATGAAAGACTCTACCTAGCAGTGTATCAAAGCAGATGCTGAGACTCATATCCAAACCTTGGGCAGAGCACAGGGAATCATATGAAAGAAGGGAGAGTTATTGTGACCTGGAGAGGACAGGAACTATACAAGGACCAAATATATCAGCACAGGGGTCTTTTATGAGACTGTTTCTCCAACCAAGGACCTTGTATGCATATAACCTACCACCCCTGCTCAAATGTAGTCCATGTGAGCTCTGTATCCAAGTGGGTACCATACTAAGTGGAACAGGGACTATTTTAGACATGAATTCAGTGGCTCACTCTTTGACCTCCCCCCTCCCAAGAGAGAATCAGACTGCTAGGCCACAGAGGAGGATATTTCAGCTAGTCCTGATGATACCTGATAAGCTAGGGTCAGTTGGAATAGGAGGAGGCCCTCCCCTATCACTGGACTTAGAAAGGGGTAGGAAAGAGATGAGGGAAGGAGGGTAGGATAGGGAGGGAATGAGGGACTGGGATACAGCTGGGATACAAAGTTAATAAACTGTATCTAATATTAAAAAATAAAAATAAAAAAGTGGGACATATAACAAATTTCCTAAAGATGAAACACAAAATGCTGACAGTTTTTGTTTCTTTGAAAACAGAATTTTTTATCTGAACAATTTTCCTGTCCCAGGCTCTCTTTATAGAACAACCTGTGCTTGAACGCACAGAGATCCACCTACCTTTAACTTCCTGAGTGCTAGGAATGCAGGCGCTCACCAACAGCCCTAGCTGCTGACAGTTTATTTAGTTTTAGCATTTTATTTTTGTTGTTGTTTCATGCACTACATCTGAACTGCAGTTTCCTCTTCCTCCACTCCTCCCAGACACAATCTATCCACCACTACTCTGTCCAACTCTGCCCAGCTCACCTCTCCTTCACCCACTGCTTTTTTTCCATTTATTTTATTTTCAATGAAAAAAAAATGTGATGGCATAGCAAGTTATAATAAAACTAGGAACAATCCCTCACATCAGAGTTGGTCAAAGCAATACATGAGGAGAGAAAGTGTAGCTAAAGCAAGAAAAAAGTCAGAGACACCCCCATTCTCACTGTTGGAAGTCCCTCAGCGAAATCAGGATAATAATCATAAGGTGTATGCCAACAACCTAGCTCACAAGACTCATAGAATGTTTATGTTTTTGTCCTTCAGTCTCTGATCCCCTATGAACTCAGTTGACTCAGTGGGCCATGTGCTTGTTGTGTCCTTAATATCTCTGGTTCCTACAATACATATTCCCTCATTTGTGGGGTTCCCCTGGATACATCATTGTGTTTGGATAAGGGTCTCTGCATCTGTTCCCATGAGATGCCTGGTGATGTCTCTCTGATGACAACTGGGCTAGGCACTCATCAATGATTATAGCATAGTATCTTTCATTGTCATTTTTTGTCTGTCATGTTTACAGATATCGTGTGTCTCTAGGTTATCTTGACTCTGGTTCATGGTCATCCAGGCAGTGTCAGGCATGGACTTCCCCTCATGGTGTGGGCCTCAATGTGTTTTCTGGAGTGTATTTCACATTATTGGGTTGGGGTTTTCCTTCTAGTATCTTCTGTAGGGCTGGATGGCTGCATATATACTGGGTATAGTAGTCTGGGTTGGCATCGGTGGTCTCTTAGTGTCTGCATGATATCCATCCAAGCCCTTCTGGCTTTCATAGTCTCTGCTGAGAATTCTAGTGTGATTCGGATAGGTCTACTCATTATTTGAATGCTATTTTGGTATTAGCAGTGTCATGCATAGAACAGTTAATTTTCATGGTGTCATCCCCATATAAAATAGAATCTCTGTAACCTAAGAAAATAAAAAAAGAACACACTATAATGTGTGTTGAGTGAATTAAGACGAAGAAGGGACTAATTTGAGGTAAAAATAAACTATATATAAATGCTGCAAAAAATTAAAATACTTGTAATTCAATTATGATATATTAGAATATAACTGCATCAAAAAATTTAATTCCTATGCCATCAATATACCCAAAAATGTATGTAGCATTTTGCCTTTGCATGATGATGAATATTTTTCTATAACTCCTCATATGAAAAGTACTGTTGTTTAAGTGATTTCTGAAGGAATTACATAACATTATTAAAAGCAGAAAATTTGGTAGTTCTATGTGAAAGATAATTATATGCATAGTTTATGTTCCCTCTAACTCTCTCTTTATAGGAAAGGATTTATGAAAATGATTTACAATCTGTGAGTCAATTAATTCAACAGTGGATGCCTAAAAATGGAAAATCGAGGAATCTATCAGTGGCTTAGTCCATGAGGCCGGTTGGCTCAACTCACCTTCATATACACAGAACTCCTCAAGAAGAAGGTTCTATAGTCAATGAAGAAATAGACTTGCAACCAAAGCGAAAAACATTCCTTCTTCCATGTCCTTGTATAGGTTTCCAGTAGAAGATGAGGCAAAGATGAGTGGTTGGTTTTGCAGTATGAAGATATGGATTAAAGTTATATTTTTCAGCTTTATAGATCCAGAAGAGAAGTAGAGAAGACTATTTCAAACAAGCAAGAGTACTTTACAATTGTGTCCTTAATTTGGGTGTTTTGCTTAATTCCATATGCAGTCAAGTTAAAAACCAAGAGTCATGATCACACCTCTTTTCAGCTTGAAAGATAATCATATCTCCTCTTTACATTAACTTCCAAATGAAAAGAATAACAGGTCATAGTAATGCCTAAAAATAATTTAATGACGCAGAGTACAACAGCAGACAAATTACACATTTATCTTGATAATAACTGAAGCTAACATTATATTACTGTCCTTCAAAACCGTCCAGGTTAGAAACAACAAAGTCCAGGTTAGAAACAACTCTCCACCGCCACTGGGCCACTCCACAACACCTCCCTCATAGGGCAACCCACATTAAGCACAAGGATTCATCTCCCACCTGCTAGGTGTATGTAGGGTCCCTAGGTCCAGACCAAGCATGCTCCTTATTTGATGGCTCAGTCTCTGCAAGCCCCCTGGGGGCTGGGGCAGCTGTTTCTGTTGGTCTTCTTGTGAGGTTCCTCGCACCTCCAGGGCCTTCCATCTTTTCCCCAACACTTACTCAGGATCGCTAGAGCTCTGCACCTTTCTTAGGTGCAAGTCTGAGCATCTGTCCAAGCTTATTTCTGGCTGGAGTCTCTGAGACAATGGTCAGGATAGGGTCCAGGCAACCGGGTTTTACAGTCCCAATTCTGGGCGTTCTCAATGTGGTCAAATATCGTCCAACAGAGCCTGATATTCTTCTTCTGTGAGAGGAGCCTCGAGTGTTGGTTCGATCTGCTCCCATGGTACATCTGGGTCCAGAGCGGCTGGTCCCTGTTCCTCTTCCACTGTTCTCGCCAGTTGCTCCAGGAAGAGCTGGACAGGGCAGGAGTTGCTGGATTCTGGGTAGGCCTCTGTGAAGAAGGTGAGTTCGGGTCTTGACATCAACGCTTCTGCACACTGGCCTCCTGCAGAACCCGATGTCAACAAGCTGTCGCGGGAAGCCTCCTGCTCAATGCAACACGATGCTCCAGGAGCCCTTTCCGGGCCAGGAGAGGCAGGCAGGTCCTCACCTTTAGCTGTGCTGCCTCCAGCGCGGCCTTTCTGCCTGGCCTTTCTGTTCTGGAACCATATGTGGACGGTGTCCTCAGGCAAACCTGTGCTCAGGGCCAGTTGCACCCTCGTGGCATAGTCTGGGGATGGAGAGATCTCAAAAGCTTGCACTAGCATGCTGATCTGCGCTGGACTAAGCCGCGTTCGAGGCCTTCTCCGTTCTGAGGGCGGGCCTCTTGCTTGTTGTACCCTGGCGACAAGCTTTTCAGGAGGCTGTTGGGAGGCTTCATGGCTGGAGCCTGCGGTGGTCTGCTTTGAGGTCTTCCTCGACATGCCAGTTCTGTTTCTGCGGTTTTGAAACCACACGCGGATGGAGGACTCTGGAACTCCGAATTCCCTGGCCAGTTCCTGCCTGGTCCTGAAGCTCGGGTAAGGTGTCTTGGCGAAAACTGAGAGCAAGACCTCCTTCTGCTTGGCCTGCCAAACAGTCTTTTGACGCCGGGATGTCTTTGCCGTGCTGCAGCCACCCACATCTGCCTGATCTTCCATCCTGCTGAAGACACTTTGACAGGAGTTCTTCCTCTCCAGTGTGTACTCAGAACAACACCCAGGAAAGTGCAGACTATGGCAAATGCGTAAAGTGTCCACTGCTCACCCTTAAATACCGACCTGAAGCCCCACCCACTCCCTCGAGGCCTCCAATTACAGGCCAAACCGTGGAACGCTCTTCTGCTTCCAAACTGTGAAACCCTTCCTTCCACTTGCGAATTTTCCCATATCCCACCCTAAAGCAGCCTTTCCAGAAACAGTTGGCCTTGTGTTCTACCCAAATTCCACTGCTTAGCTCACAGTACGCACCTGTGTTGGCCCACAAGGAGTTTGAGGGGAGAGTCTAAGGCACGGCTTCTGATGATCAGGCAAGGAGAAGAGGCATAAGCCAGGAGCAGTCTTTGCCTACTTTAACAAGGTCATTCATTCAGCTCTGGCTGATGCTCAAGGAGGAACGTGGCTAGAACAGATCTTGCACTCTGCGTGTGCCGTCTGCCTTAAGTTCCTTTGTGCTCCAGTCACCCGGTGTATGATTTCAACAATCTAAATATGGTTAGGACCCTGCAAGTCTAAGCATTTGGGCAAAGAGTAGACTTATCCTGCAGAAAGACTCCTGGAATTATTTCTGAATTTCTCCTTCAGTGGCAGACTACAGAAGGTGTCAACTTCACTCGTGGACCCTCTGGTTCCACCTATTTAATCCACCATACACTTTGTGCGTGTAGAGGGCAATCTCCCACAGCCTTTCTTGAATGTCTGATGGAGGCATACAGCTGGTTTACAACCTATGACCCTACCTCAGATGAGTGTAAGCCAATGGTGACTATAATCTTTATAGACCAGTCAGCCAGAGATATTTGTAGAAAGCTCCAGAAAATAAAGGGTTTACAGGACAAGTCGTTGAAGGATTTAGTGCAGGTGGCAGAAAAGGTTTTAGACAGCTGGGATATGGAAGAAGATAAAGAGGAAAGAAAGCAGAAAGAGCAGGAAGTGAGAGAAAGAGAAAGGAAAAGAGGCAAGACAGAAAGTTGACTAAGATCCTGGCCACTGTAGTGCAGTCATAATGATAGGGAGAGAGTTCCTGGAAATCAGAGGGGCCCTCTGTCTAAGGAATAGTATGCCTATTGCAAGGAGAAAGGACACTGGATCAAGAATTGTCCCAAAAGAAAATTGAAGCCCTACACCGGGACCTGGCACACTTCTGGGCCACCAATCCCCACGTAACTCTTTTCTGATATGTGGATCATATACTATTAGCTGCAGATTATAAAGAAACCTTACTTGAAGCCACAGATCAGCTGTTGCAAGAGCTGGGTGACCTTGGCTATAGACTGTCGGCGAAAAATGCTCATCTCTGCAGGAAACAGGTCAGTTAAGAGGTGGCTATCGGAGGCTAGAAAAGAGACTGTATTTTATATTCCCCCTTCATGGACTACTGAACAACTGAGGGAAATTTTAAGTAAAGAAGTATTTGCCAAGATGGCAGCCCCTCTGTATCCCCTTACAAAGGGCATTGATTCTAGCATCTGGTGAAAGGATGAACAAGCTGCATTTGATAATATCAAACAAGCTTTAATGTCTGCCCCAGCTTTGGTACTCAGATTGTGACCAAAACCTTCCATCTCTATGTGGCCGAGAATCAGGGAATGGCCAACAGATGCTAACACAGTAAATTGGACCCTGGAAGAGACTAGTAGTCTATCTATCCAAAAAGCTTGATTCAGCAGCGGCAGGATGGCCAACCTGCCTGTGAATAATAGCAGCAGTGGCGGCACTAGTAAACGATGCAGACAAACTGACTGTGGGACAGGACCTCACCATCTATGCTCGTCTTGCCCCTGAGAGTGTCATAAGGCAGCCAACTGATCGCTGGCTCACGAACACCTGTATGACATAATACCAGGCTTTGCTATTGAATAAAGGTAGAGTCACCCTTGCCCTGGCTATGGAGCTAAACCCTGCCACCTTATTGTAGGATCCAGAAATCCAGACCATGGAGCATGATTTGCAGGTTCTAGCAAAGGAACAGGGATGGCAAAAGGAGTTGAAAGATCAACCAATTCCTGATGCGGAGGTGACATACTATATGGATGGGAGCAGTTTTTTGTAGAACGGAAAGAGAAAGGCAGAGGCAGTGGTGGTAAATGGACATAAGGTATTCTGGGCCCAGGCGTTGCCGGAGGGCACATCTGTTCAGGGAGCTGAATTGATTGTTTTAATCCAAGCATTAACTCTGGAAAAGGGTAAAAAGACAAACATCTACACTAATAGTTGGTTCACCTTACCAACAGCCCATGTACATGGGGCCATCTATCAGCAGAGAGGCCTGCTAACATCAGCCGGTAAAGAGATAAAAAATAAAAAATGAGATTCTGGCTTTGGTCAATGCCCTGTTGCTGCCCGACAAGGTAAGCATTATTCATTTCCCGGGACAGCAGAAGGGGACTTCCAGGGCAGCAAAGGGGGATAACATGGCCAATCGGGAGGCTAAAGCAGCTGCTAGAGGAAACTCTGTCCTGGTGGTACTAACTGCTGAACTGCCCAGAGAAGAATGACTAAACTACTCAGAAAGTGACTTAAAGTTAATATGGCAAAAAAAAAAAAAAAAACCAAAAGGGGATAAAAACCGACGTGGGGGCATGGATTAACTCCAAAGGTAAGATCATTCTACCCCAGGAAGATGCTGAGAGATTAATAACTCAGATGTATAAATGGATTCACTTGAAGGCAAAGAAATTGGCTGAAGTTGTCCGCCAATCCCAGTCCCTAATACTAACCCTCACCACCTTGAGTGAGTGAGTGACTAGGGCGTGTGAACCTTGCCAGAGTGTAAACATAGGTAAGAATTTCCAGAGCCCAGGGAAGTGGCTGAGAGGAACTGTGGCAGCCTTTTTGGAGTATATGGCAAATTTTGAGTTAATGGCCTCTGAGCAGTGGAACGCTGCCTATTGGCTTTGGCTATTTTCCAAAGTCCAGTTTCTTATAAACTGACCTTGGTGGTCCTACAGCAGACTGCTCTGACCCTGAGAAAATGTGTGCAACCATAGTAACCAGACAGCAGGCTCTGTGTAACCTTGAGTGAGCTCTCCTATGTTCTGACCAAGTAAAGCTCCTACATGAGAAACTGCTTGTACTTTTCTGCCTACTTAAGTGTTAACCTGACGTCATTAAATCAACACCTGGATAAGCATGTAGACTTGGTGTCCTTCTCTGTGTCACCCTGTCTCTCTCTTTCTCCCAGCCCTCTCTCAGGTGGTATTCAGCTGTCACTGCTGGCCAGTGACAAGGAACTAGACCTGGAATGCATTGGGAAGTGGATTTCACTGAAAGTAAACCATCCAGGTACAGCAATAAATATCTCCTGGTTTTTGTAGACACTTTCTCAGGATGGGTGGAAGCTTTTCCCACAAAGAAAGAAACCTCCCTGGTCATGGCCAAAAAGATTCTGGAAGACATTTTTCCTCGGTTTGGTATTCCAAAGGTAATTGGGTCAGACAATGGGTCAACCTTCATTGCTCAGTTAAGCCAGGAGGTGGCCAGGTTTCTGGGGCTTGACTCTAAGTTACATTGTGCTTATAGACCCCAAAGTTCAGGACATTTAGAGAGAATGAATAGAACTCTCAAAGAGATTCTCACCAAATTGAACATGGAGACTGGCGGTGACAAGGCGGTGCTCCTTCCCTTGGCCCTCTTTAGGGTCAGAAATACTCTCTCCATATAGGTTTAACACCCTTCGAACTACTATATGGGTTTCTGTTCCCTGACTCTTCTTGGGTACCCCCTTGTTAAAACTAGTGGTAAATCTGACTTGTACAGGCTGAAAGAATTGCAGCTTATTCAGAAAGAAATTTGGAGCAAGGTTGGCAGTGCATATGTGCGTGGGTCCTTTTAGGTGCCCCATCAGTTCCACGTTGAAGATCTGGTATATGTGCAGTGACATGGCAGCCAGAATCTGGAACCTCAGTTGAAGGGTCCTTATTACATCTTCCTCACCACGCCAACTGCCGTCAAAATAGAGGGCATCATAGCTTGAATCCACGTGTCACATGTTAAGCCGGCTTTTCATCAACCTGCAACACCTGGAAACTCCAAGCCTCCAGCTACCGGCTGAAACTGAAACTCATCAGGGACAATAAACTCTCAGACAAGAACTCCCCTTTTTCTGGGAAAGTATAAGTGCAGTTCAGGTCCTGATGCTCCAGAAAGAGTATCAACCTCTCCATGAGGTTGATCCACAATTTTAGGGTTAAAATTGAGGCAAAAAGGGGGGGTGAGAGACCACCTGGGAATGAGAAAAACAACAGTGATTATTTGAATTGAAGTCAGGTGTAGATAACTCTTGAAGGAAAGGGTCAACTGTTCTGAGAACAACTATCTACAACCACCTGTAAACTATCTACAACCAGCTGTATACTACCTAAAACCAGGTGTAAACTATCTTCATGCTATTCTTGCTGAACAATCAATGTATAGAGCAAAAGTGGCTTCAATTTCAGGTATAAAACCCTGTCCTTTGCATATTTAGGGCTGTCTCCTGTCTTTGTAGGGGGACCCTATAGAAATTGGAATAAAACTCTTGCTTTTGCCTCAAGTTGTGGTCTATGAGTGTTCCTGGGAAGTGCACAATCCTGAGCTCCTGAGCAGTGAGACTCCAGGTCTAACAACATGAAACTAAAACGCTTTTGCCATCCATTCTTTAGGTGGTGAAGCAGCTTATAAAATGGGAAACCACTGTTCCAGCTATGCAACAGACAGGTTTATATCTAGACCATTCAAAGAAGTCATAAAATATAAACATGAAGAAACAAACAAACAAACAATCTAGAAAAGATCATCCTGAGTGAGGTATCTCAGAAGCAGAAAGACATACACGGTATATACTCGATTTTAAGTGGAGGCTAGACCTATAATATAGGATAAACATACTAAAATCTATAAGAAGATAAACAAAAAGATAAACAAGAAAGAGGACCTGGGTTAAGATGATCAATCCTCACGTAGAAAGACAAATGGGATGGACATAGGAGAAAACAAGAAACAGGACCCTAGCCTACCACAGAGGACCTGGGAAAGACTCTACCTAGTAGTATATCAAAGCAGGTGCTGAGACTCATAACCAAACCTTGGGCAGAGCACAGGGAATCATATAAAAAAAGGGGGAGTTAGTGTGACCTGGAGAGGGCAGCAACTCCACAAGGACCAAATATATCAGGGCACAGGGGTCTTGTATGAGACTGTATCTCCAACCAAGGACAATGTATGCATAGAACCTAGCACCCCTGCTCAAATATAGTCCATGTTAGCTCTGTATCCAAGTGGGTACCATACTAAGTGGAACAGGGACTATTACAGACATGAACTCAATGGCTGGCTCTTTGACTTCCCCCCTCACAAGGCAGGATCAGATTTGCTAGGCCACAGAGGAGGACATTGCAGCAAACCTGATGATGCCTGATAATCTAGGGTCAGTTGGAACAGGCAGAAGCCCTTGCCTATCAGTAGACTTGGAAAGGTGTAGGTAGTAGATGAGGGAAGGAGGGTAGGAAAGGGAGGGCATGAGGGGACTGCTCTACAGCTTGGATACAAAGTTAATAAACTGTATCTAATATTAAAAAAATAAAAAGTAAAAAAGTAGAACATAAAACAAAGTTCCTAAAGATGAAACACAAAATGCTGACAGTTTTTTGTTTCTTTGAAAACAGAATTTTTTTTCTGAACAATATTCTTGTCCCAGGCTCTCTTTATAGAACAACCTGTGCTTGAACGCACAGAGATCCACCTACCTTTAACTTCCTGAGTGCTAGGAATGCAGGCGCTCACCAACAGCCCAAGCTGCTGACAGTTTATTTAGTTTTAGCATTTTATTTTTGTTGTTGTTTCATGCACTACATCTGAACTGCAGTTTCCTCTTCCTCCACTCCTCCCAGACACAATCTATCCACCACTACTCTGCCCAACTCTGCCCAGCTCACCTCTCCTTCATCCATTGCTTTTTTTCCATTTATTTTATTTTCAATGAAAAAAAATGTGATGGCATAGCAAGTTATAATAAAACTAGGAACAATCCCTCACATCAGAGTTGGTCAAAGCAATACATGAGGAGAGAAAGTGTAGCTAAAGCAGGAAAAAGAGTCAGAGACACCCCCATTCTCACTGTTGGAAGTCCCTCAGCGAAATCAGGATAATAATCATAAGGTGTATGCCAACAACCTAGCTCACAAGACTCATAGAATGTTTATGTTTTTGTCCTTCAGTCTCTGATCCCCTATGAACTCAGTTGACTCAGTGGGCCATGTGCTTGTTGTGTCCTTAATATCTCTGGTTCCTACAATACATATTCCCTCATTTGTGGGGTTCCCCTGGATACATCATTGTGTTTGGATAAGGGTCTCTGCATCTGTTCCCATGAGATGCCTGGTGATGTCTCTCTGATGACAACTGGGCTAGGCACTCATCAATGATTATAGCATAGTATCTTTCATTGTCATTTTTTGTCTGTCATGTTTACAGATATCGTGTGTCTCTAGGTTATCTTGACTCTGGTTCATGGTCATCCAGGCAGTGTCAGGCATGGACTTCCCCTCATGGTGTGGGCCTCAATGTGTTTTCTGGAGTGTATTTCACATTATTGGGTTGGGGTTTTCCTTCTAGTATCTTCTGTAGGGCTGGATGGCTGCATATATACTGGGTATAGTAGTCTGGGTTGGCATCGGTGGTCTCTTTGTGTCTGCATGATATCCATCCAAGCCCTTCTGGCTTTCATAGTCTCTGCTGAGAATTCTAGTGTGATTCGGATAGGTCTACTCATTATTTGAATGCTATTTTGGTATTAGCAGTGTCATGCATAGAACAGTTAATTTTCATGGTGTCATCCCCATATAAAATGGAATCTCTGTAACCTAAGAAAATAAAAAATGAACACACTATAATGTGTGTTGAGTGAATTAAGACAAAGAAGGGACTAATTTAAGGTAAAAATAAACTATATATAAATGCTGCAAAAAATTAAAATACTTGTAATTCAATTATGATATTTTAGAATATAACTGCATCAATTTCTTTATAAAGTTAATTGTGCTGTTTCAGGTATCACAGGGAAAGATCAAAGAATTTATTATTTTAGCCCCAGAGCCACAACTGAAGAAGCGTAGAAATCTCAGAACATGTCTCTTTTCCAAGTGGGATGAGTTTGCCAGGGACCTTCCAGGGGGCATTATTTCCGAGGAAATCATATCCCCCGCCCTGTAGCTTATGCTACTATGGCGACACTGGCGTGGGTGTGGCAGTTCCTTTGGTTCCACCTATTTAATCCACCATACACTTTGTCCTACTGGAGAAATTTTACAGATTCCTTGAAACTGTATGAACCTTCAGAAGCACACATTGTGGATCCCAAGACTTTTGGGAGAGGATACTGAAGTCATTTCCTTCATTTCAAGGAACAACATTTGTTGCTGCCATTAATTTGGATCTCTGATCATTAGGCACTGTTTTCCAGAACACACAATTTCCGGTACTGCCAAATGTGCCTGTCCTTCCTAAGGGTGCGGCTTTGCCCTAGATGGAGGAGAACAGTAATAGCTGAGAAATTCTAACCCTGCCTTATTTTTGCATCTCATGTTTTACATGTGCCATAATTTTAACTTTTTCCTTGCAGTCCCCATCAACAGTACCTGGGTGTACAATAGATACTGTAGAAGTTATTCTGCTTCTTCCAGAGATCCGCTTTACCATCCCTGAATACACAGGTCCATAAACAGCTGTATTTCCTTTGTAACATAGAAGCCTTGTGGATAGGGTTAGAGGTTTATCTGCAGCCAGATGCAAAGCTGTGCTGCTGCATGCAGTGGTGTGTATCAAGTCTAAAATCCTCAGTTGATATTTTCCTACCTGCCTAGTACCTCATGGCTGCCTGACGGGAGACAGCTCGTATTGTTGCATGAGGGGCCTAAGCCTGACAGGCCCCTCTGTTGGTTTCCTGATGGCAAGAAGTTAGCCTGTATGTCCCTCTTGGGCAGTGATCCCTAGTACAGTGCTTTCCTTTGCCACAGCTGCCATGAAACCCCGGGAACCTTTGCATTCCCTTGGAGCCAGAATCTGCTTGTTCCCTTCTGTGAGTAAAGGGACCACTTGCCTCTGTGTTAACACACCTCCTATTTTGGGTTCTAGAGATTTTAACCTCACAGTTTTTTTTGGTAAATGCCCGGATTCACCCAAAATAGCACACCAGGTGTTTTGAGAACTGGGAACTCTAGCTGTAGCTTGTCCTGTGAGGTCGGCATGATGCTCCTGAGAGCCAATAGCAGTTGTCTCTCTTAATCATTCATCTCTTGGGGCCGCTCCTCCTTTTCATGCTCTAAATGCTCTCCTACATGTGGTATTTGCAGTATCATGTGCCAATAATTGCATCAGTGTTTATCTGGTGTCAGTCTGTTACTGCCCTCTTTAGAGCTGAACCCAATCTCTGTATGAAGTTGGTGAACAGTCTTCTCCAGGGCCTTGAATTACCTTACTGAATGAGGCAGTGGTTTTGCACAGGCTCCTAAACAGATCCCTGCACCCTTAACACTGCAACATGACATTATTCAGTGACTTCATCATCAGAACAAATGAGGGACCACCTGGGAATGAAAAAAAAAACAACAACTGTGATTATTTGAATTGAAACCAGGTGCTGATAGCTCTTGAAGGGCAGGGTGAACTGTTCTGAGAAACAACCAGCTGTAAAGTATAGAGCAAAAGTGATCTGATTTTCAGGCATAGAAACCTTGTGCTTTGCATGTTCAGGGTCATGTCCTGTCTTTGGAGGTGCGACCTATCTCGACAGCAATAAAACCTTTTGCTATTGCATTGAGATGTGGTCTGTGATTGTTCCTGTGAAGGGCGCAATCCTGAGCTCCTGAGCAGTGAGACTCCAGGTCTTACATTTTGGTGCGTTGCCCGGAAAACAGCGTGCCCTTCCTTAACCCTCAACAGACTGGGCTCAGAGGTCGAGCTCGGAACAGGTTAGTCTGATTTCTGGTATAGCACTGTTTCTCTTTAGTCACCTATCTGGACCTTTTTGGTCGTCTGCTCAGTCACTGCGATAGACATATTTGTCAGAATATCGATTGACTGGGAACTGGAGGACATTCCGGATTCCATTTGGGGAGGCTAGGTCCTGCATGGTCTTCCTCCCATCTGTTTCTCTTCAGAGACAGCTGCCGTGAGGCAGCCTCTCAATCAGAATTCTGTGGTACCACCCAAAAGGGTGTCCTTGTCAAATTGCCTGTCTTGTTCTTTTTGTCTCTATCATTGTTGCTTCTTTTACTTTCTTGATGGATGACTTTATTATAGGACAGGCTGTGACTATCATGTCTTGGAGGTGAGATACAAGGCCCATATTTCTTTGAATATGTCCTATTCTCACACCAGCCCACTTGGGATGATTGCCAGCTACTCTTGCAGGCCCTTTTGACTAGTGAGGAAGGAGACAGGTCCTCCTTTTGACAAGAAAGACTGTGCCAGGAATGGACAGGAGGCCTTCCATCCTCCCTAATGAGATTGATGATGGCTTTCCCCTCATCCACCCCAACTGGGATTACAATGTATCCAGATGTAGGGAATGCCTGCAGGTCTACCGCCAGACTCTAATATCATGTGTCCATGGGGCCGCTCAAAAGCCCACCAATTTGATGAAGGTAAGAGAGATGGTTCAGGAGCCAGATGAATCTCCCACAGCCTTTCTTCAATGGCTGATGGAGGCATATAGCTGGTTTACACCTTATGACCCTACCTCAGATGAGTATAAGGCAATGGTGACTATAATCTTTATAGACCAGTCAGCCAGAGATATTTGTAGAAAACTCCAGAAAATAGAGGGTTTACAGGAAAAGTCGTTAAAGGATTTAGTGCAGGTAGCAGAAAAGGTTTTTTACAGCCGGGAGATGAAAGAAGAGAAAGAGGAAAGAAAGCAAAATGAGCAGGAAGTGAGAGAAAGAGAAAGGATAAGAGGCAAGACAGAAAGTTGACTAAGATCCTGGCCACCACAGTGCAGTCATAATGATAGGGAGAGAGTTCCTGGAAATCAGAGGGGCCCTCTGTCTAAGGATCAGTGTGCCTATTGCAAGGAGAAAGGACATTGGATCCAGGATTGTCCCAAAAGGAAGATGAAGCCCTACACTTAAACCTGGCGCACCTCCAGGCTACCAATCCCCAGGTAACTCATCTCCAATATGTGGATGATATACTATTAGCAGCAGATTGTAAAGAAAGTTGTTTTGACGCCACCGACCAGCTGTTGCAAGAGATGGGTGAGCTCAGCTACAGCGAAAAACTCCCATCCTGCAGGTCAGTTACCTGGGATATATATTAAAAGCGGGAAAGAGATGGCCTTCGGAGGCTAGAAAAGAGACTGTATTTCACATTCCCCCTCCAGGGACTACTGAACAACTGAGGGAAATTTTCGGTACAGCAGGGTTTTGCTGGCTGTGGATTCCGGGATTTGCCAAGATGGTAGCCCTTCTGCATGCCCTTACAAAGGGCAATGACTCTTTCATCTGGGGAAAGGATGAATAAGCTGCATTTGATAATATCAAACAAGCCTTAATATTGGCTCCTGCATTGGGACTCCCTGATGTAACCAAACCCTTCCATCTCTATGTGGCTGAGAATCAGGGAATGGTCAATGGGGTGCTAACACAGAAAATTGGACCCTGGAAGAGACCGGTAACCTATCTATCCAAAACACTTGATTCACTAGTGGCAAGATGGCCAACCTGCCTGGAAATAATAGAAGCAGTGGCGGCACTAGTATAACATGCAGACAAACTGACTCTGGGACAGGACCTCACCATCTGTGCTCCTCATGCCCTTGAGAGTGTCATAAGGCAGCCACCTGATTGCTGGCTCATGAATGCCCGCATGACACATTACCAAGCCTTGCTTTTGAATGATGATAGAGTCACCTTTGCCCCGGCTACAGGGCTAAACCCTGCCACCTTATTGCCAGATCCACAAATCCAGCCCCTGGAGCATGATTGTTTCCAGGTTCTAGCAGAGGAACAGGGATGGCGAAAGGACATGAAAGATCAGCCTCTGCCCTACTGTGAGATGACATACTATATGGATGGGAGCAGTTTTGGGAGAATGGGAAAAGAAAGGCAATGGCAGCAGTAATAGATGGACATAAGTTAATATGGGTCCAGGCGTTACTGAAGGGCACTTCTGCTTAGCGAGCTGAATTGGTTGCTTTAACACAGGCATTAACTCTGGGAAAGGGTAAAAAGAAACATCTACTCTGATAGTCAGTACACCTTCGCAACATCCCATGTGCAAGGGATCATCTATCATCAGAGAGGCCTGCTAACATCAGCTGGTAAAGAGATAAAAAATAAAAACGAGATTCTGGCTTTGCTCAATGCCTTGTTGCTGCCTGCCAAGTGAAGCTTTATTCATTGCCCTGGACATCAGAAGGGAACTTCCAGGGCAGCAAAGGGGAATAACATGGCTGATCAAGAGGCTAAAACAGCTGCTAGAGGAAACTCTGTCCTGGTGGTACTAACTGCTGAACTGCCCAGAGAAGAATGACTAAACTACTCAGAAAGTGACTTAAAGTTAATATGGCAACAACAGGAGATATTTGACACTGACTTGGGGGCATGGATTAACTCCAAAGGTAAGATTATTCTACCCCAGGAAGACGCTGAGAGATTAATAACTCAGATGTATAAATGGACTCACTTGAGGGCAAAGAAATTGGCTGAAGTTGCCCACAAATCCCAGTACCAAATACTAAAACTCACCATCCTGAATGAGAGAGTGACTAGGGCATGTGAACCTTGCCAGAGGGTAAACATAGGTAAGAATTTCCAGAGCCCAGGGAAGCAGCTGAGAGGAACTAGACCCAGAATGCATTGGGAAGTGGATTTCAGTGAAATTAAACCAGCCAGGTACGACAATAAATATCTCCTGGTTTTTGTGGACACTTTCTCAAGATGGGAAGAATCTTTTTCCACAAAGAATGAAACAACCCTGGTCATGGCCAAAAAGATTCTGGAAGACATTTTTTCCACAGTAAGGTATTCCAAAAGTAATTGGGTCAGACAATGGGCCAGCCTTCGTTGCTCAGGTAAGCCAGGAGGTGGCCAGGTTTCTGGGGCTTGACTCTAAGTTACATTGTGCTTATAGATCCCAAAGTTCAGGACAGGTAGAGAGAATGAATAGACTGTTAAAAGAGAATCTCACCAAATTGACAATGATGACTGGCAGTGACTAGGTGGTGCTCCTTCCCTTGGCCCTCTTTAGAGTCAGAAATACTCCCTCTGTACAAGGCCTGACTCCATTCAAACTATGATATGGGGTTCCTGCTCCCCTGACTCTTCTTGGGGACCCCCTTGACATCAGTAGTGGTTACTCTGACTTGTTGTCCATGCTAAAAGGACTGCAAATTATTCAGAAAGAGATTTGAAGCAAGGATGGCAGTGCATATGCACCTGAGTCCTTGGAGGTGCCCCATCAATCCCAGGTTGGAGAGCTGGTATATGTGTCATGACACTGCAGCCAAAATCTGGAACCTGGGTGGAAGGGTCCTTATTACCTCCTGCTCAACACCCCAACTGATGTCAAAGTAGAGGGCATCACAGCTCAGGTCCACCTGTGACATGTAATGCCTGCCCTTCATCAACCTGCAACACCTGGAAAGTCCAAGCCTCCAACAACCTGCTAAAACTGAAACTCATCAAGGACAATAAACTCTCCGACCAGAACTCGCCTTTGTCAGGGAACTTATAAGTGCAGTTCAGTTCCTGATGCTCCAGAGACAGTATCAACCTCTCCCTGATGTTGATCCACAATTTTAGGGTTACAATTGAGGAAAAAAGGGGGGGTGAGGGACCACCTCAGCATGAGAAAAACAACTGTGATTATTTGAATTGAAAAGTCATGTGTAGATAACTCTTGAAGGGAAGGGTCAACTGTTCTGAGAAAAACTATCTACAACCAGCTGTACACGATCTACAACCAGCTGTACACTATTATACTATTCTTGCTGACCAATCAATGGATACAGCAAAAGTGGTTTGAATTTCAGGTATAAAAACCCTGTGCTTTGCATGTTCAGGGTCATCTCCTGTCTTTGGAGGGGCAACCAAAGACAGGAATAAAATTGGAATAAAACTCTTGATTTCGCATCGAGTTGTGGTCTCTGAGTGTTCCTGGGAAGTTCACAATCCTGAGCTCCTGAGCAGTGAGACTCCAGGTCTAACAACAGGAGACTAAAATGCTTTTGCTATCCATTCTTTAGGTGGTGAAGCAGCTTATAAAATGGGAAACCTATTTACCAGCTGTGCAACAGACAGGTTTTTATCTAGTCCATTCAAAGAAATCATGAGATATAAACATAAAGAAACAAGAAAAAATCTAGAAAAGATCATCCTGAGTAAGGTATCCCAGAAGCAGAAAGACATACATGGTATACACTCACTTTTAAGTGGATGCTAGACCTATAACATAGGAAAAACATACTAAAATCTGTACACCTAAAGATGACAAACAAGAAAGAGGACCTGGGTTAAGATGGTCAATCCTCACTTAAAAAAAACAAATGGGATGGACATAGGAGAAAACAAGAAACAGGACAGAAGCCTACCACAGAGGCCCTGTGAAAGACTCTACCTAGCAGTGTATCAAAGCAGATGCTGAGACTCATAACCAAACCTTGGGCAGAGGACAGAGAATCATATGAAAGAAGGGGTTGTTTGTGTGACCTGGAAAGGAAAGGAACTCCACAAGAACCAAATATATCAGGGCACAGGGGTCTTTTATGAGACTGTATCTCTACCCAAGGACCATGTATGCATGTAACCTAGCACCCCTGCTGAAATATATCCATGTCAGCTCTGTATC
The DNA here is from genome assembly GCF_030254825.1 of Meriones unguiculatus. NCBI lineage: Eukaryota > Metazoa > Chordata > Mammalia > Rodentia > Muridae > Meriones > Meriones unguiculatus. The sequence continues at coordinate 2,921,485 of NW_026843645.1, forward strand.
TAAGTAGGTACCATACTAAGTGCAACAGGGACTATTTTGGACATGAACTCAATGGCTGGCTCTTTGACCTCCCCCCTCCCAAGGGAGGATCAGACTTGCTAGGCCACAGAGGAGGACATTACAGCCAGTCCTGATGATACCTGATAAGCTATGGTCAGTTGGAACAGGAGGAGGCCCTTCCCTATCAGTGGACTTGGAAAGGGGTAGGGAGGAGATGAGAGGGTGGGTGGGAAAGGGACGAAATGAGGGACTGGGCTACAGCTAGGATACAAAGTTAAGAAACTGTATCTCATATTAAAAAATAAAAAATTAAAAAAGTAGGACATAAAACAAAGTTCCTAAAGATGAAACACAAAATGCTGACAGTTTTTTGTTTGTTTGAAGACAGGATTTTTCTGAATAATTTTGGCTGTCCTGGACTCTGTTTGTAGAACAGCCTGTGCTCTCTGTGCTCACAGAGACCCACCTACCTTTAACTTCCTGAGTGCTAGCACTGCAGGTACTCACCAACAGCCCTAGCTGCTGATAGTTTATTTTGTTTTAGCATTTTATTTTTTGTTCTTGCTTCATGCACTACATCCCAACTGCAGTTTCCTGTTCCTCCATTCCTCCTACCCACAATCTATCCACCTCTACTCTGCCCAACTCACCTCTCCTTCAGATCCACTGCTTCATTATTTTCAATGAAAAAAAATTCTGATGGCATAACAAGTTACAATAAGACTAGGAACAATCCCTCACATCAGAGTTGGTCAAAGCAATACATGAGGAAAGTGTAGCTAGAGCAGGAAAAAGAGTCAGAGTCACCCCTCGACACACACACACACACTCACTGTTGGAAGTCCCTCAGCAACATCTAAGATGTATGCAGACAACCTAGCTCACAAGACTCATAGAATGTTTGCCTTTTTCTTTCAGTCTCTGTGATCCCCTATGAGCCCAGTTGACTTAGTGAGCCATGTTCTTGTTCTGTCCTTGATATCTCTGATTCCTACAATACATATTCCATCATTTGTGGCGTTCCCCTAGATACATAATTGTGTTTGGCTGTGGTTCTCTGCATCTGCTCCCATCAGATGCCAGGTAATGTCTCTCTGATGACAACTGGGCTAGGCACTCATATATGATTATAGCGGAGTATCTTTCATTGACATTTTTTTGCCTGTCATGTTTACAGATATCGTGTGTCTCTAGGTTATCTTGACTCTGGTTCATGGTCATCCAGGCAGTGTCAGGCATGGACTTCCCCTCATGGTGTGGGCCACAATATGTTTTCTGGAGTGTATTTAATATTAATGGGTTGGGGTTTTCCTTCTAGTATCTTCTGTAGGGCTGGATGGCTGCATATATACTGGGTATAGTAGTCTGGGTTGGCATCGGTGGTCTCTTAGTGTCTGCATGATATCCATCCAAGCCCTTCTGTCTTTCATAGTCTCTGCCATCAATATACCCAAAAAGTTATGTAGCATTTTGATTTTGCATGGTGATGAATATTTTTTCTATAACTCCTCATATGAAAATTACTGTTGTTTAAGTGATTCCTGAATGAATTACATAACATTATTAAAAGCAGAAAATTTGGTAGTTCTATGTGAAAGATAATTATATGCATAGTTTATTTTCCCTCTAACTCTCTCTTTATAGGAAAGGATTTATGAGAATGATTTACAATCTGTGAGTCAATTAATTCAACATTGGATGGCTAAAAATGGAAAATCAAGGAATCTATCAGTGGCTTGGTCCATGAGGCTGGTTGGTGCAACTCACCTTCAAATACACTGAAATCCTCAAGAAGAAAGTTCTATAGTCAATGAAGAAATAGACTTGCTACCAAAGCAAAAAGGAACAGGAAAAGAGTAAAATATTCCTTCTTCCATGTCCTTGTATAGGTTTCCAGTAGAAGATGAGGCAAAGGTGAGTGGTTGGTTTTGCAGTATGAAGATATGGATTAAAGGTGTGTTTTTCAGGCTTATAGATCCAGAAGAGAAGTAGAGAAGACTACTTCAAATAAGGAAGAGTACTTCACAATTGTGTCCTTAATTTGGGTGTTTTGCTTAATTCCATATGCAGTCAAGTTAAAAACCAAGACTCATGATCACACCTCTTTTCAGCTTGAAAGATAATCATATCTCCTCTTTACATTAACTTCCAAATGAAAACAATAACCAGGTCATAGTAATGCCTAAAAGTAATTTAATGATGCAGAGTACAATAACAGACAAATTACATATTTATACTCATCATAATTGAAGCTAACATGATATAACTGTCCTTCAAAAACCGTCCAGGTTAGAAACAACAAAGTCCAGGCTAGAAACAACTTTCCACCGCCGCTGTGCCACTCCACAACACTTCCCTCATAGGGCAACCCACATTAAGCCCAAGGATTCACCTCCCACCTGCTACGTGTGTGCAGGGTCCTTAGGTCCAGACCAAGCATGCTCCTTATTTGATGGCTCAGTTTCTGCAAGCCCCCTGGGGTCTGGGTCACCTGTTTCTGTTGGTCTTCTTGTGAGGTTCCTCGCACCTCCAGGGCCTTCCATCTCTTTCCCAACACTTACTCAGGATCGCTAGAGCTCTGCACCTTTCATAGGTGCAAGCCTGAGCATCTGTCCAAGCTCATTTCTGGCTGGAGTCTCTGAGACAATGGTCAGGTGAGGGTCCAAGCAACAGAGTTTTACAGTCCCAATTCTAGGGGTTACCAATGGGGTCAAATATCATACAACAGAGACTGATATTCTTCTTCCGTGAGAGGAGCCTCAAGTGTTGGTTCGATCTGCTCTCATGGGTCATCTGGGTCCAGAGCAGCTGGTACCTGTTCCTTGACTTCTGCTGTACTCAGCAGTTGATCCAGGAAAAGCTGTGCAGGGCAGGAGTTGCTGGGTTCTGGGTAGGCCTCTGTGAAGAAGGTGAGCTCGGATGTTGGCATCAACGTTTCTCCATACTCACCTCCTGCAGAACCCGGTGTCAACAAGCTGTCGCGGGAAGCCTCCTGCTCAATGCAATACGATGCTCCAGGAGCCCTTTCTGGGCCAGGAGAGGCAGGCAGGTCCTCACCTTTAGCTGTGCTGCCTCCAGCGCGGCCTTTCTGCCTGGCCTTTCTGTTCTGGAACCATATGTGGTCGGTGTCCTCAGGCAAACCTGTGCTCAGTGCCAGTTGCACTCTCGTGGCATAGTCTGGGGATGGAGAGATCTCAAAAGATTAGCATGCTGATCTGCGCTGGACAAAGCCGCGTTCGAGGCCTTCTCCGTTCTGAGGGCGGGCCTCTTGCTTGTTGTACCCTGGCGACAAGCTTTTCAGGAGGCTGTTGGGAGGCTTCATGGCTGGAGCCTGCGGTGGTCTGTTTTGAGGTCTTCCTCTACACGCCAGTCTTATTTCTGCAGTTTTGAAACCACATGCAGATGCAGGACTCTGGAACCCCAAATTCCCTGGCCAGTTCCTGCCTGGTCCTGAAGCTCGGTTAAGGTGTCTTGGCGAAAACTGAGAGCAAGACCTCCTTCTGCTTAGCCTGCCAAACAGTCTTTAGACGCCAGGATGTCTTTGTCTTACTGCAGCCACCCACATCTGCCTGATCTTCCATCCTGCCGAGGACACTTTGACAGGAGTTCTTCCTCTCCAGTGTGTACTCAGAACAACACCCAGGACAGTGCAGGCTATGGCAAATGGGTAAAGGGGTCCGCTGCTCACCCTTAAATACCGACCTAGGCCCCACCCACTCCCTCGAGGCTTCCAATTACAGGCTAAACCGTGGAACGCCCTTCTGCTTCCTAACTGTGAAACCCTTCCTTCCTCCTGCGAATTTTCCCATATCCCACCCTAAAGCACCCTTTCCAGATACAGGTGGTCTTGTGTTCTACCCAAATTCCACTGCTTAGCTCACATTACGCACCTGTGTTGGCCCACAAGGAGTTTGAGGGGAGAGTCTAAGGCACGGCTTCTGATGATCAGGCAAGGAAAAGGGGCAGAAGCCAGGAGCAGTCTTTGCCTACTTTAACGAAGTCATTCATTCAGCTCTGGCTGATGCTCAAGGAGGAACGTGGCTAGAACAGATCTTGCATTCTGCGTGTGCTTCTGCCTTAAGTTCCTTTCAGCTTCAGTCTCCCAGTGTATGATTTCAACAATCTAAATATGGTTAGGAAACTGCAAGTATAAGCATTTGGGCAGAGAGGAGACTTATCCTGCAGAAAGACTCCTGGAATTATATCTGAATTTCTCCTTCAGTGGTAGGCTACAGAAGGTGTCAACTTCCCTCTTGGACCCTCTGGTTCCACCTATTTAATCCCCCATACACTTTGTCCTACTGGAGAAATTTTACAGATTCCTAGAAACTGTATATGAACCTTCAGAAGCACACATTGTGGATCCCAAGACTTTTGGGAGAGGATACTGAAGTCATCTCCTGCATTTCAATGAACACCACTTGTTGCTGCCATTAATTTGGATCTCTGATCATTAGACACTGCTTTCCAGAACACACAATTTCCGGTACTGCCAAATGTGCCTGTCCTTCCTAAGGGTGCGGCTTTGCCCTAGATGGAGGAGAACAGTAACAGCTGAGCAATACTACCCCTGCCTTATTTTTGCATCTCGTGTTTTACATGCACCATGATTTTAACTTCTTCCTTGCAGTCCCCATCTACAGTACCTGGGTGTACAATAGATCCTGTAGAAGTTATTCTGCTTCTTCCAGAGATCCTCTTTAGCATCCCTGAATACACAGGTCCATAAACTGCTGCATTTCCTTTGTGACATAGAACCCTTGTGCTTAGGGTCAGAGGTTTATATGCAGCCAGATGCAAAGCTGTGCTGCTGCATGCAGTGGTGTGTATCAAATCTGAAATCCTCAGTTGAGATTTTCCTACCTGCCTAGTACCTCATGGCTGCATGATGGGAGACAGCTCGTATTGTCGCATGAGGGGCCTAAGCCTGACAGGCCCCTCTGTTGGTTTCCTGATGGCAAGAGGTTAGCCTGTTTGTCCCTCTCAGAGCAGTAATCCCTAGACCTGTGCTTTCCCTTGCCACAGCTGCCATGAAACCCTGGGAACCTTTGAATTCCCTTGGAGCCAAAATCTGCTTGTTCCCTTCTGTGAGTAAAGGCACAACTTGCCTCTGTGTTAACACACCTCCTATTTTGCTTTCTAGAGATTTTAACCTCACAGTTCTTTCTGTAAATTCCTGGATTTACCCAAAATAGCACAACGTTTTTTTTTTGTTTGTTTGTTTTTTTTTTTTTTTTTTGAGAACTGGGAACTCTAGGTTTAGCTTGTCCTGTGAGGTCGGCATGATGTTCCTGAGAGTCAATAGCAGTTGTCTCTCTTAATCAATCTTCTCTTGGGGCTGCTCCTCCTTTTCATGCTCTAAATGCTCTCCTACATGTGGTATTTGCAGTATCATGCGCCAAGAATGGCATCAGTGCTTATCTGGTGTCAGTCTGGTACTACCCTCTTTAGAGCTGAATCCAATCTCTGTATGAAGTTGGTGAACAATTTTCTCCAGGGCCTTGAATTACCTTAGTGAATGAGGCTGTTGTTTTGCACAGGCTCCTAAACAGATCCCTGCACCCTTAACACTGCAACATGACATTATTCAGTGATTTCATCATCAGAACAAATGAGGGACCACCTGGGAATGAGAAAAACAACTGTTATTATTTGAATTGAAGCCAGGTGCAGATAGCTCTTGAAGGGCGGGGTGAACTGTTCTGAGGAACAACCAGCTGTAAAGTGTAGAGCAAAAGTGATCTGATTTTCATGCATAAAAATCCTGTTTTGTATGTTCAGGGTCATGTCCTGTCTTTGTAGGTGCGACCCTATCTCGACAGCAATAAAACCTTTTGCTATTGCATTGAATTGTGGTCTGTGAGTTTTCCTGTGAAGGGCGAGATCCTGAGCTCCTGAGAAGTGAGACTCTTGGTCTTACATTTTGGTGCGTTGCCCGGAAAACAGTGTGCCCTTCCTTAACACTCAGCTGGCTGGGCTCAGAAGTGAGCTCAGAACAGGTTAGTCTGATTTTTGGTATACCACTGTTTCTCTTTAGTGACCTATCTAGACATTTTTGGTCATCTGCTCAGTCCCTGCGATAGACAAACTTGTCAGAATATCGGTTGCCTGGGAACTGGAGGACCTTCCAGATTCCATTTGGGGAGGCTAGTTCCGGGATGGTTTTCCTCCCATCTGTTTCTCTTCAGAGACAGCCGCCATGAGGCAGCCTCTCAATCAGAATTCTGTAGTACCACCCATAAGGGTGTTCTTGTGTAACTGCCTTTCTTGTTTTCTTTGTCTCTATCATTGTTGCTTCTTTGACTTTCTTGATGGACGACTTTATTATGGGACAGGCGGTGACTATCATTTCTTGGAGGTGAGATAAAAGGCACATATTTGTTTGAATCTGTCCTATTCACCAGCCCACTTGGGATGATTGCCAGAAACTCTTGCAGGCCCTCTTAACTACTGAGGAACGAGACGTGTCCTCCTTGGGAAGAGAAAGACTGTGCCTGGAATGGACAGAAGGCCTTCCATCCTCCCTAATGAGATTGATGATGGCGTTCCCCTCACCCACTGAACGGGAATTACAACACATCTGGAGGTAGGGAATGACTGGAGGTCTACCGTCAGACTCTAATTGCGGGTTTCCATGGGGCTGCTTGAAATCCCACTGATTTGATGAAGGTAATGGTTCAGGGGCTGCATGAATCTCCTGCAGCCTTTCTGGAATGGCTGATAGAGGAATACTGTCAGTTTACGCCCTATGACCCTATCTTAGATGAGCATAAACCAATAGTGACTATTACCTTTATAGACAAGTCAGCCAGAGATATTTGTAGAAAACTCCAGAAAATAGAGGGTTTACAGGACAAGTTCTTTAAGGATTTAGTGCAGGTAGCAGAAAAGGTTTTCTACAGCTGGGAGATGGAAGAAGAGAAAGAGGAAAGAAAGCAGAAAGAGCAGGAAGCAAGAGAAAGAGAAAGGATAAGAGGCAAGACAGAAAGTTGACTAAGATCCTGGCCACCGCAGTGCAGTCATAATGATAGGGAGAGAGATCCTGGAAATCAGAGGGCCCTCTGTCTAAGGATCAGTGTGCCTATTGCAAGGAGAAAGGACACTGGATCAAGAATTGTCCCAAAAGGAAGATGAAACCCTTCTTTGGGACCTGGCACACCTCCGGGCCACCAATCCACAGGTAACTCTTCTCCAATATGTGGATGACATTCTATTAGCTGCAAATTGTAAAGAAACCTGTTTTGAGGCCACCGACCAGCTGTTGCAAGAGATGGGTAAGCTCAGCTACAGCAAAAAAGACCCATCTCTGCAGAAAAATTTGTCAGTTATCTGGGATATATATTAAAAGAGGGAAAGAGATGGCCGTTGGAGGCTAGAAAAAAGACTGTATTTCATATTCCCCCTCTACAGACTACTGAACAACTGAGGGAAATTTTAGGTACAGCGGAGTTTTGCCGGCTGTGGATCCCGGGATTTGCCAACATGGCAGCCCTTCTGCATGCCCTTACAAAGGGCAGTGACTCTTTCATCTGGGGAAAGGATGAACAAGCTGCATTTGGTAATATCAAACAAGCCTTAATATTGGCCTCAGCATTGGGACTCCCTGATGTAACCAAACCCTTCCATCTCTATGTGTGTGAGAATCAGGGAATGGCCAATGGGGTGCTAACACAGAAAATTGGACCCTGGAAGAGACCAGTAGCCTATCTATCCAAAACACTTGATTGAGTAGTGGCAAGATGGCCAACCTGCCTGTAAATAATAGCAGCAGTGGCGGCACTAGTAAAACATGCAGACAAACTGACTCTGGGACAGGACCTCATCATCTGTGCTCCTCATGCCCTTGAGAGTGTCTTAAGGCAGCCACCTGATTTCTGGCACATGAATGCCAGCAAGACACATTACCAGGCCTTGCTCTTGAATAATGATAGAGTCACCTTTGCCCCGGCTACAGGGCTAAACCCTGCCACCTTATTGCCAGATCCAGAAATCCAGCCCCTGGAGCATGATTGCTTACACGTTCTAGCAGAGGAACAGGGATGGCTAAAGGACTTGAAAGATCAACCAATTCCTGATGCTGAGGTGACACACTATAAGGATGGGAGCAGTTTTTTGTAGAACGGGAAGAGAAAGGCAGAGGCAGTGGTGGTAGATGGACATCAGGTAATCTGGGCCCAGGCGTTGCCGGAGGGCACATCTGTTCAGCGAGCTGAATTGATTGCTTTAATCCAGGCAATAACACTGGAAAAGGGTAAAAAGATAAACATCTACACTGATAGTTGGTTCGCCTTACCAACAGCCCATGTACATGGGGCCATCTATCAGCAGAGATTTCTGCTAACATCAGCTGGTAGAGATAAAAAATAAAAATGAGATTCTGACTTTGCTCAATGCCTTGTTGCTGCTGGAAAAGGTAAGCATTATTCATTGTCTGGGACATCAGAAGGGGATTTCTGAGGCAGGAAAGGGGAATAACATGGCCGATCAGGAGGCTAAAGCAGCTGCTAGAGGAAACTGTCCTAGTGGTACTAACTGCTGAACTGCCCAGAGAAGAATGACTAAACTACTCAGAAAGTGACTTAAAGTTAATATGGTAAAACACAGGGGATATTTGACACCTATGTGGGGGCATGGATTGACTCTAAAGGTAAGATCATTCTACCAAAGGAAGACGCTGAGAGATTAATTACTCAGATGCGTAAGTGGACTCACTTGTGGGCAAAGAATTTAGCTGAAGTTGCCCACCCATCCCAGTACTGAATACTAAACCTCACCACCCTGACTGAGACAGTGACTAGGGCATGTGAACCTTGCCAGTAGGTAAACATAGGTAAGAGTTTCCAGAGCTGCTTCCAGGGAAGCAGCTGAGAGGAACTGTGGCAGCCTTTTTGGAGTATATGGCAAATTTGGAGTTAATGGCATCTGAACAGTGGAATCTGGCCTCTTGGCTTTGGCTATTTTCCAAAGTCCAGTTTCTTATAAACTGACCTTGGTGGTCCTACAGCAGACAGCTCTGACCCTGCGAAACTGTGTGCAACCATAGTAACCAGACAGCAGGTGCTGTGTAACCTTGAGTGAGCTCTCCTATGTTTTGACCATGTAAAGTTCCTACAGGAGAAACTGCTTGTACTTTTTGGCCTACTTAAGTGTTAACCTGACGTCCATTAAACTAACACTTGGATCAGCATGTAGACTCAGTGTCCTTCTTTGTGTCACCCTGTCTCTCTCTCTCTTTCCCAGCCCTCTCTCAGGTGGTATTCAGGTGTCACTGCTGGCCAGTGACAAGGAACTAGACCTGGAATGCATTGGGAAGTGGATTTCACTGAAAGTAGACCATCTAGAGATGGCAATAAATATCTCCTGGTTTTTGTGTACACTTTCTCAGGATGGGTGGAAGCTTTTCCCACAAAGAAAGAAACCTCCCTGGTCATGGCCAAAAAGATTCTGGAAGACATTTTTCCTCGGTTTGGTATTCCAAAGGTAATTGGGTCAAACAATGGGCCAACCTTTGTTGTTCAGGTAAACCAGGAGGTGGTCAGGTTTCTGGGACTTGATTAGAAGTTACATTGTGCTTATAGACTTCAAAGTTCAGGACAGGTAGAGAGAATGAATAGAACTCTCAAAGAGACTCTCACTAAATTGACCATGAAGACTGATGGTGACTGGGCAGTGATCCTTCCCTTGGCCCTCTTTAGAGTCAGAAATACTCCCTCCATACTAGGCTTAACTCCCTTTGAATACTATATGCGGTTCCTGCTACCCTGACTCTTCTTGGGGACCCCATTGACATAACTAGTGGTAACTCTGACTTGTTGTCCAGGTGAAAAGGACTGCAACTTATTCAGAAAGAGATTTGGAGCAAGGTTGGTAGTGCATATGCGCCCCGGTCCTTGGAGGTGCCCCATTAGTTCCAGGTTGGAGAGATGGTGTACTTGTTATGACACCACAGCCAGAATTTGGAACCTCGTTGGAAGGTTCCTTATTGTGTCCTGCTCAACACCCCAACAGCCGTCAAAGTAGAGAGCATTGCAGCTTGGATCCATGGGTCATATGTCAAGCCTGCTCTTCATAAACCTTCTGACACCTGGAAAGTCCAAGCCTCCAGCAACCTGTTAAAACTGAAACTCATCAGGGACAATGAACTCTTTGACCAGTAAAGTGGACAGACAATGGTACCTCTGGGTGGTGCTGTTTTTACTCAATTGGAGTTTTGGTGATCCTCGCCAGGCTCACAAGGCCCTGGAAGCAATGTATGGTAAACCCTGTGATTGCAAGGGTGGTGTGATGAATGGCAGAGCCTTACTTATTGGTGAGATTTGGAGCCCCAACAAGGCCTATGCTCAAGTTGAGTTTGGCGATACATGGGCATATAGAGCCCTACAACCTTCAGGGAGTACCCCAAGTTTAGAATGGCATTGTGTAACCAAGCCTAAGATGATTCCTTATGTAAATGGGTGCCCCGTGCCTTGCCCTTGTGATACCTATCAACAGGTTGTGCATAGCAGTTGCTATAGGGTTGTGCAACAATGTACTGGAAAAGATAACATCACCTATTTCACTGCCATATTGAACCAAGTCAGGGAGGAGATGAGGATAGACGATTGTTTCCACAGTGTGCCAACAGGAGTCCATGGATCTTAATTACTCCAAGCCCCTTTTTCGGGGATGGTAGGAAAGCCTGTACGCTGAAGAAAGGTACCTCCCATTCACCTCTCAGATGGAGGAGGGGTGAAGGATCAGGCCAGACAAGAACAGGTTAAACAATGCATTGAAGAGTTAATAGAAAAAAGAATACTCGTCCCTCAATTACCACCCTCTGGTTCTTCCTGATAGTAGAGGAAACTTTATTTTAGACCCCCAGACTGTACATGTTATTACTGCCACTCATAGCCTCCTAAATGACACCAACCCTTCGCTTGCAAGTGACTTCTGGCTCCGCCTCTGACGAGGGCAGCCTGTTCCTCTGGAGCTCCCCCCCAACGCCACTTATTCCACTGCTGAGGGGTCCTGACACTCAGCACCCCCTATGAGAGTGCAGCCTCTCTTCAAGAAAAATGTTACCTGTTTGACAAAACCCTACAAAAATGATAGCTCAGGTCTACCTGTAGGGGATGCTATCTTTGCCATTTGTGATTCAGCAATTGACATCTCCACAGCTCTCTGCCCTGACAATAACACTGTTTTCTTATGCAGGAATAATAAAGCCTATACATTCTTGCCCACAGATTGGACTGGGACCTGTGTACAGGCAACTCCCTGATCTTAGCATCATTCCAGGGGATGAGCCAGTCCTAGTCACCACCTTTGACTTAATGGCTGGAAGAATGAAGAGAGCCATTCAGTTCATTCCTCTGTTAGTGGGAACTGGGCTGAGTGCTTCCATAGGCGCTGGGTCAACTGGCTTGGGTGTTTTATTATATAAATACAACAAACTGTCCCAACAGTTAATTAATGATGTACAATTGCTTTCGAGCACCATCAATGACCTCCAAGACCAGCTCAATTCCTTAGCAGAAGTAGTTCTCCAGACCCAAAGGGGATTAGACCTCCTTACGGTTGAAAAAGGAGGAATCTGCTTAGCCTCACAGGAGAAATGCCGTTTTTTACACTAATCAGGCATTGTTAAAGGAAAGATTAAAAAAAAGATCTTGAAAAAAGGAGATGAGAATTAATAGAATCTCCTTTTTGGAATGGGTTTAATGGTATGCTTCCCTATGTGCTTCTCTTACTGGGACCTTTTGCTACCCTTTTGCTCCTTGTCACAATAGTACCCTGTATTGTTAACCAATTAGTGGCCTTTGTCAGGGAATGTGTAAGGGTGGTTCAGGTCCTGATGCTCCAGAGGCAGTATCGATCTCTCTCTGAGATTGATCCACAATTTTAGGGTTAAAATTGGAGCACAAAGAAAAGGGGGATGAGAGCTCACCCGAGAATGAAAACAACTGTAAAAGAAAAACAGCTGTGACCATTCCCATTCTTGAATTAAAGCCAGAGGCACATAGGTCTCAAATGGCAGGATGAACTGCTCTGAGATAGCCTTGAATTGAAGCCAAAGGCAGGTAGCTCTTGAAGGGCAGGGTGAGTTGTTTTGAGAAAACTCACAAATGGCCAAAAACTGCAAACAACTAGGCATAAACTATCTTCATGCTATTCTTGCTGACCAATCAATGTATAGAGCAAAAGTGGCCAGATTTTTAAGTATAAAAACCCTGTGCTTTGCATGCTTGGGGCCATCTCCTGCCTTTTGAGGGGTGACCCTATCACGATTGAAATAAAAAAAAATGCTCTTGCTTTTGCATTGAGTTGTGGTCTGTGGAAATTCCCGAGAAGAGTGCGATCTTGAACTCCTGAGCTGTAAGACCCCAGGTCTTTTACAGGATAAATATAAAAGAAGGAAGTAGGTAAAATAACAGTAAATTTTTTAAAGAGTTTTAAGCAATCATACTGTGAATTATCTACATAAATCCCTATAATACATGTAAGTACATGCATGAATATAAACATGTAGCAACCTAAATGCTTTTAATAATGCACATAGATAAGTATAGTTCACCACTGACCAAGGAAGCTTTTCCTGAACCACAATCATGACTTAAAACCACAACCAATCACAAGGCAGAATTCTGGAGAACAGTCACATCTGATACATCTACAAAACAATTCCCAGATCTAAGACTCAGTGATCATGCATAACAGGAGGTAAATATATATATATATATATATATATATATATATATATATATATATATATGGCAGAGGATCAGAGTATGGTCTGGTAATGTGTCTCCTAATAATACCAGAAGCTACACCCAAAAGATGGACCAATATAAAAAAAATAAAGAAAAAAAGGCTTACCAATATACCTGTATAAAAACGAACTAAAAATTGAAAATGCTAATAGACATGCAAAAGTGGTCTAGGAAGAAACCATTGTCCTTAATCCTACACAAAAATCTGCAGGGAACTAATAAATGCTGAGAGTATGAGAAAAAAAAATCTTTCCAGGAAAGAGCATAAAATCATTTAGTTATCCAATACCAAGCAATCAACCCTGAAAACATGCATGGAAGTAACATTATTAAACTGAGCAACTTATATTAAGAGCATAATACAAATTTGAAAAAAGAAGATGAATTTGAAAGAGAAATAGGAGAGGTCTGTGGGAAGGTTTGGAGGGAAGAAAAGAGAAGGCACAAAATGATGTAATTATTAAATAACCTTAAAAATGAATTAAATATAAGCTCTTTAGGTCATGATTTTAAAATGCATCACTATTGAGTAGTATGCAAACATAAAACTTGCAGGTAGATAGATGGAACTAGAAAAAAAAATCATGTTATATGAGGTAATCCAAACACAGAAAGACAAATTCCACATATTCTCTCTTCTAAGTTTCCCAGCTTTAAACGGAATATGTGTGTACTCATATGTGAGTCTATATCCGGCAGTAATTAAAAAACCAAGAATGAAATAGTGACCATTTCCAAGGTGAGAATGGAAGTGTGTGGGGGCAGAAGGAAGTAGAAAGGTATAGAGATTTGAAAGAGGAAATGGGAAAAACTTGAAGGGGGTATAATAATTTCGGAGGTAAGACAGAAAGAAATACAAAAGGGAAGATGGTAAGGTAAGGATGTCTGAAAAAGTAATATGGAATAATATTAGTAACTATCTAAAATATGTATAATCCATGTAAGCTATAAAACTAAACTAATTTTAGTTTTAATTTATAAAACTAAAATTTAGTTTAAATGAAATTTTGCCATCTGTGATGACAATTGTCCCTCCATCTAACAAAAACTCCAACACCAGGCATGAGAAGTCAACTTTTGAGTTACTGGGAAGGGTTTTCTAAGAGAATCCTCAAGAATCATATGCTACTACCTATCTGAACTGAAAACTACAGTCCATTTTCAGCCTGAAAAGATGCTGTTTGTTCGGTCTGAAATACCTGAAAATAACAGGATGCAGAATGAGGAACTAGGAAAATGAAGAGGTGCTGTGCTAACTCTTGAACTTTGAATTTCCACCAACTGCCAGCTTCTTGGAATATAACCTTATAGTTGTCCTCAAGCGCCTGCTTTTTCAACAGTACATAACACATTGAAGACATGGCATGTATGCTTGTGGGTGCTCGCGTTCCACTTAACATCCAGCACAGTCCTGTCCAAAAGCTCCAATACCCCATCCACCCTCTTAGGAGCTGTCCAGGCTTTAAATCAATCTTAAATCTATCTACCGCATTTCAGCTCCACTTCCAGCCACTCACATTGTATTATAGGTGTCTCATAGACAAAAAAAAAAAAAAAAAAAAAATTATCTGTTTTATCTTGTACGATTGTGAACAACCTTACTGAATTCATGATGAAATGTCCCAGACACGGAAATTCTTAAAGCCAAGCACTCCATAGCCAGGGAACTACAAATAATCCCAGAGTGCATTGTGCCTGCTGGGAGCCTCAGTGAGAACTGTCTCAGAGCAAGGACTTCTGGGATTGTTTGTAGTAACATAGCCAGGTCTCACTATATCGTCGCTTTGCCGAGTTGCAGACGCAAAAATACAATTCCCAGAATGCTGTATTTATCGCATTACACCCTCACAAGCTATCCTCCTCCTCCCTACTTAGCCTAGAGCTCTGTCAGGACCCAGAAGTATCCCCCGGAAGCGCTTTCCCCGTCGTCATAAAGCGCACAGTATTTTCCCTGGTCCCTGGTGTTCTGTCAATGTCCCCGCCCTGTGCCCCTCGCAGTCTTCAGGTTCAGGAGCCTTTCGGAGCCAATTTGCGATGCCATCGCCCCGCCCCCTGGTACCGGAAGTAAACACACAGGGCTGCTGCACTTGTGTGCAGGAAAAAAGAGCGCTTTGAATTCTCCTGATCAGAGGAAGTCCAGCTGGTCCCTGGTCCCTGGAGAAGGGATCCTGAGGTCCCTCCCCCTTTTTTAAATTAATTTTGAGTCGCCCAGTCAAAGGAGGACTAGTCTTGGGACGGCAGAAACGCGCTCACATGGAAAATAAATGTCTTTTAAATATTAAAAAATAACTGGAGGCAGGAGAGATGGCTCAGAGGTTAACAACGCTGGCTGCTCTTCTAGAGTTCCTGAGTTCAATTCCCAGCAACCACATGGTGGCTCACAGCCAGCTGTAATGGGATCTGGTGCCCTCTTCTGGTGCACAAGCAGAATGAATGAATGGATGAATGAATACATGGATGGATGAATCTTAAAAAAAAAAGCCGACCTTTGTCATCGCAACAGCCATCAGACACAGAGAATCCCTCTCTTATCAAGGTGCCAGGTTCCATCCCAGGGACCACACGGTGGCGCTCCAACCATCTGTCAAGGAATCTGGTGCCCTCTGGTGGAGCACACGTGTCACTTAATAACTAGCTTTATATATATGATGTTTTCATTTAATACTATGTATTTATTTCAATTTAATAAGAACAGACAAGGGCGTGTCTTGATAGCAGGCTTCCCAGAGTCCTGTGGAGTCGGTACGCAGGAGGTCTCTGTGCTAGATCAAAGCAGGGCCTGGGGCCCCCCACCTGTGTCCATCCTCCAGTGCTCTCCCCAACCTGATGGTAAGATTCTGTTGCTGGGGACAACACCTTCACAAGTCATTGGACACAGCGAATCCCAGCTGGCCCCTACCGAGAACCTTCACCCTTATAGACTGCTGTTTGCGATACAGGAACATACGCTGCATGCCACCAGAAGAGAAAAGTACACACCAACCCAGCCATACACCCTTCACTCTCCAACAGTGACCTGCCTACAAGATTTGCTGGTGCACTTGTGGTATAAAGGTCACAGAAGAGACCAACTAATATCTAGTTGGGTTTCAGGAGGCCCACTCCATGAGAAGGAACCTTGATCCAATACTGCTTGATTGGCCAGGAACCTGAGTCTACAGAGGCCAAGGACATAAGAGAAATCTAAATGCTACAGTTGTGCTAAAGGAGCACAGCCATACTCACAGATTAGTGCCTTGCTAGGCCATCATTGGAAATTCCTCCTGCAGGAGATGGGAATAAATACAGAGACCCACATCCAGTCGATATGCAAACAGTGAGAAGCCTTGGACCATTCCACCCTAAATGAGATGTCTGCAAGAAACCCTAAGCCCCTAAGGGCTCAAGAAACTCTGTGTGCAGAGTGTAAGCGCCAGAGTGGATGAAGGACACAAGGATAACAAGGCCTTGTAAACACAGCAGGACCAACACACATATGAATGCACCCTGACCCACAAGCTATCTTTTCTTTCACTTTCCCCTGTTGGGGTTGCCTCGACAGGCAAAGAGTATGTGTTCGGTCCTGATGCCACTTGATATGCTGGGGTGGGTGGGTATGCACAGGAGAGGCAGGGTGATCCTCTTTTCTGAAGAGCCAGGTGAGGGATGATAGTGGAAAAAAAGGGAGGGTATGACTGGAAGGAGAAGAAGGGGAGGTCTAAGACAGGGATGTAAAATGAATAAATAAAAATTTAAAAAATAAAAATAAGAAATAAGGGGGCAGGAGAGATAGCACAGAGTTTAAGATCACAGGCTGCTCTTCCAGAGTTTCTGAGCTCAATTCCCAGCACCCACATGGTCATATCAATCTATAGTGAGACCTGGTGCCCTCCTCTGGCATGCAGACAGAATAGTGTACAAATAATAAGAAAATCTTCCATAATAAAGAGAAGTACACCAGGAATCATAAATAAAGTTTCCCTCACTCCAAAAAGAACACTCATTCCCAATAATAATAATAATAATAATAATAATAATAAAATGAAAATCTTTTTTTTTCTCCAAGGGACTCTCATTGAGGCAACAAACCAGACTAATGTGTAGGTCCCATGAGAAGCAATAGATGGCAAAAGAAAAACTCAAGGGTATACTTGTGGGTTGTCAATGCTGCCTCTTCAGGCACCAGGCATCCACCTGGTACACAGGCACACCTATCCATGCAGGCAAAACAGTCATACGTGTAAAAATAAACAAATAGATGGGATTTACACTTCTTAGAAGAAGGGAAAAAAGCACAAGGGTCCATTAGTAAGTAAAGCTAGTTTATTGCACACACAGCCCCAGCTTAAATTTATGTATTCCCAGTTTAAATGTGCCAGTTCAAAATTCCCTGCTCAG
Source organism: Meriones unguiculatus (assembly GCF_030254825.1). Classification (NCBI taxonomy): domain Eukaryota; kingdom Metazoa; phylum Chordata; class Mammalia; order Rodentia; family Muridae; genus Meriones; species Meriones unguiculatus. Next base: position 2,938,611 of record NW_026843645.1, read on the forward strand.
CCAGGGCCCAGCCATTCCCTGCTCACTGCAGAAGGAATCCTGTAGCCCCTTCCCCCCATTTCTTTTCGTGAGTGCCAACTCTCCCAGTCAAAACAGTGCTGGTCTCAGGAAGGCAAACAGAGATTATAAGTCGTTTTTAAAGACTATAACAAGAAGCCAGGTGTGGTGTCGCATGCCTGTGGCTGTCAGTGGGGCAAGCAGAGGCTGGTGTGAATTCCAGGCCATATGGGTTTGCAAAACGAGTTCAGGACATGCAAGGCCACAAGAGAAACCCTGTCTCCAAAAGCAAGGGTTTGCACCCCTGACAGCTCTTCACACTCACTTGTCTAGACATGTCCTAAGTCATAAAGTATGACTACAACCAGGCTATAAGAAAGCCCTGCCAAGCACAGTGCACACACATTTAATCCCAACACTCGGGAGGCAGAGGCAGGTAGATGTCTGTGAGTATGTCTGGGAGTTCGAGGCCAGCCTGGTATACAATGAGGCCTGGAAAGCCAGGGCTACACAGAGAAAACCTGTCTCAAAAACCCAAATTAATAATAATAATGATAATAATAATAAGATTGAAATAAAAAAAATCAGAGCCAGGCCTGCTGGCACATTGTAAGAACCAGGTTCCTTTCCCAAGGAAGGCACACAGTAGAGTTTATGGGAAAAATAGCAGATGGAAGAAAGATTTGAAACTTCATTTTATTTCATTTTTTAAAATCTCAATTACATTAATTCTTAGTGGATTTGACAGAGCAAAGACTTAAAATCAGTGGGTATTGTTTTAAAGTTTAAAGCATAAGCATGAATAAAGCCTAGTTAGTTGGAAACATGTCCAGCCTCCTTTGGGGAAGAACTAGCCTTAAGGGGACAAATTAACCTTACTGCATTCTTAACTGCCCACTAATTATACAGTTGCTAGGAAACTGGCCCATAGGACCAGGCCAGAACTGTTTGTGGTCTTGATGCCCAAAGTAACCAATCATTTCAAACTGAGTTTCCATTACACAATCATGTAAAGCCAAAGCATGTAAGTCCTTGCTTGCAGTTTTGCCCCATAAAAACCTTGTTTCCCTAGATCTCAGGGCTACATTCCTGTCCTGTGTCCACAGGAAGTTTGTGTCCCATGTCTGAACACGTATACAATTTTAAAAACCTCATGTATTTACAGCAGAGTGTATCCCAGGTCTTTTGGGGTTCCCAAAATGGCATAACAGTTTCACTCTGAATAATACCATTAGTAATTTATAAACATCTCCCAATGACAATAAACACTTGTAGCCACAGAAAACAACCAAAAACCTACCCAAACCTATTTTCCATATTAAGGAAAATATGACATCATTCTCATTGATTTCTTCTAGCTGACATTTTGGACATGCAGAAATCCTGTTGGGGGCCCAAAGAAAATTGGAAAAATGTTTAATTAAGTAAGCAATATTTGTGGTCCAGTCTTTGAATGTTGAGAAAATAATAAAAGTCCTGTTTAGAACAGTTTAAAATGCCGGACCAATTAAGATTTGTAGCTTTCTTCAAAGCTCTCTTGGGAGCAGGCCGTGATGAGAAACAGCAATTGAAGTTGTTGAGGCAGGAACAAGCACAATTCTGGAACATGCAAGATACAAACAGATGTGTCAATGTTTCAGCATGCTGGAAGAAAAATTCTGTCAGGTTTGGTCCAGCATCTCCAGTATTCACTCCTTTTGTTCTAAACACATATAATTTCTCACAAGCATCACACAGTTCTAAAATTATAAATGTATGAGATGTTCAGAATAAAATTGAACTGTGAACCAATTTTGTCAATGCCAATTAAAAGAATGGCATAATAAATTTTGAGGATATTATAGCCAAGGATTTATTGGCCATGTACTGCTGAAGTTCTGGTTAGAGACTTTTTTTAATGTCTCAGTCAGTTTTAGAGTTGTTCCCATGTGAAGGGATTATCAAATTATATTACCTGTTCTGTTTGGTCTTCTTGATTTCTCTCTTCTTGTGTGTGGCCAAGGTCTTCAGGTGGTCTTCCTCTGTGATACCTGATATTTATTAGTTTTGAAGGAACCTACAATTTCTCTTCTCCTGTATGAACATATGCAAAACCTCTTCCCCAGTGTAACGCATTTCCTACTGTCCATTGTGAAGTTAGGGTATCTTTGAAATATATAGACTGAAATAATTCAGTAGTTTTTTTTTTCTATAACCCAGTGTCTCTGTGCAGCTGCTGATTGCTGTTCATTAACATTTAAGATATTAAAGGTCAATAAATCATTATGTAATCTATCTCTGGGGGTGGGTAATAACCTTCTCTGTTAAGCATGTCCCTTAAAGTATGATTCGATTTTTCAATGACTGCTTGACTGGCAGAATTGTGAGGTATACCTGTTACATGTTTTATCTTAAAATATGTAAAAAAAAATCTTTCCATTTTATTAGAGACATATAATGTAGTATTATCAGTCTTAATTTGTGTAGGAATAACCATAACTTCCATCACCTCTAATAAATACATAATAACTGAATCAGCCTTCTCAGAACTTATGGCTTTTGCTCATTAGAACCCTGAACATGTGTCTATAGTATGGTGCACATATTTCAGCTTACCAAACTCTATAAAATAAAACACATGATTTACCAAATTTCATTTCTTTATTTACCGATAGGGTTACTCCCTGCAGTTAGTGAAGTTTAGTTATATAATGAATAAGTGGGACATTTTCACACAATTTCTTTGGCTTGTTGCCAAGTGATAGAAAACTCTCTTTTGAAACCTTTGCTGTTAACATGGTGTTTTAATGAAATTCTGAGGCCTCTAACACACTTCCTATCAATAGTTGATCAATTTCATCATTGTCTTGTGCTAGAGGGCCTTGTGGACCCATATCAGATCTTATCTATGTTATATACAGTGTATTATTTCTATTTCTGATTACTCGTTTTAATTGAAGAAACAGTGACGTTAAATCCAAATTATCCTGAATTAGCTCAGCAGTTTCTATATGCAGAAAAACTCTTTCTGCATATTGTGAGTCAGTGACTATATTAAGAGATTCTTGAAAATTTGATAACACCAAGAGAATTGTATATAATTTTGATTTTTGAACTGAATCATAAGGATTCAGTTTTTAAGTTTTTATTTCGTTTGTGTGCCAAAAATATCCATTCTAAGACAGTCCTCCCTCTGCATAAGAATTCCAGTGGGTGAATGAGTGGAAAGCAAGATAACCAAAATACAGGCCCTCTTTGGATCAATATGGTCTATATATGCATCTGTAATTTCCTTTCTACCAGAGCCAATTCATTTTAATCTTCAGTTGATAACGTTCTTGGACTTCTAAAATCCTTATCATCCTGTAAGGTTTGAAATAAGTTACTTAGCTCTTGAGTAGCTAAACCGAAGGTAGGCTATAGCCAGTTAATATCTCACAGCAATTTTTGAAAATCATTAAGAGTTTTTAATTGGGTTCTTCTAATTTGTACTTTTTGTGGTCAAGTTTTCTGTAGACCTATTTTGTATCCTAGGTAATAGAATCTCTTCTTTGTAATCTTTCAGAAGCAATCTCTAAACCCCAACAAGGCAAAGTTCTGTTTATATCATCAAAAATATTTTCTAATGTTTTTGTATCTGAATCAGCCAATAAGATAGCATCTATATAGTGATAAATTATGGATTGAGGAAACTGCTTACGAATTACCTCCAACGGTTGTTGTACAAAATATTGGCACAAAGTAGGACTGTTCAACATCCCCTGTGGTAAGACCCGAGTGATATCTCTTTATTGGACAACTTCTATTCAAAGTGGGTCCTGAGAAAGCAAACCTTTCCCTATCATGTTCATGTAAAGGAATTGTGAAAAAGCAATCCTTTAAATCAATCACTATAACAGGCCATTCCTTAGGTAACAATGAAGGCAATGGGATTCTGGATTGTAACGATCTCATTGGCTGAATAATTTTGTTAACAGCTCTGAGATCTGTTAACATCCTCCATTGGCCAGATTTCTTTTTGATGACAAATACAGGAGAATTCCAAGGGCTGTTGGACTCCTCTATATGCTGAGCCTCCAGCTGTTCCAGGACTAACTGTTCTAGTGCCAGTAATTTTTCTTTACTCATAGACCATTGTTCAATCCAAAAAGGTTGGTCACCCAACTACCTTGATAAGGCTGTGGGGGTTTTATTAGCAGTGGCTTCCCAACAGGCAGTTGAAAAGAATGCCTCTGTTGTATTTTGTTTATGGACAGCCTGAAACTGTTGTTGATGACATTTTTTTTTTTAAAAAAAATTAGCTTCTTTATCAGTAGTATTACCTGTTTTTTGGCTTGTCTCAGAACTTGGGGGGATGTTAATCTGGGTCTTCCATTGTTGTAACATATCTCTTCTCCATAAGTTTATGGCTATCTCAGCCACATATAGTCTTAGTTTTCTTATTTGACCTTCTGGTCCTGTACACTTAAGGCATCTAACACTTTGTATCACTTTAGATAAAGTTTCAACTCTTTGGAATTGAATATCCACCTCAGGTGTAGCACTTCCACAGGGTACCATTCAGCCTCATGGTAATCCTGTGGGTGATCATCTTCTGCTGGTCTCTGTTGTACACTGAATAAATAAGCTAACATTTGTTTTCTAACCACCTTTCTTTGGCTTTCCTTATTATTATCTTTTGCGTCTGCCTGAGTATTTTCTTTACTTAGTATTCTAAACTCTTCTTTTAAGGTCAGTACCCATATTTCACACCTATCTCTCTGTTGTTTGTTTTGTTCAATAATCTCTTGAATGTCTTCTTTTATGCCTTGCTTCTAACTTTTAATTTTTTCTTTATATTGTTCTAGTTGTTCTTTGTGTTTTCCAGTATCTTTTCTAAAACCTCTCCCCTCTTTTCCTGTTGTTTATCATGTTCTATAAGTTTTTGTATCTCGTTTTATGTCCTGTTTCCAAACTTCATTTTTTCTTCATATTGTTCTACTTGTTCTTTGTGTTGTTCCACTATCTCTTCTAAAGGCTTTGCCTTTGAGAAGACATAAAAGGCTAAGTCAATTATAAAAGTTAAATTGAGGACTATGAATGTAACCATAGTCATAATTTCTAAACTTTCCTTTATTTCTGTCTTAAAACCATAGAAGAGATTATCAGCCAAGCTCTGAGAAGTCTGTTTTAATGTTTCTCTCATCCTGTTAGAATGTAGTGGCAGCCAGTTTTGTTCAGTCTCAGTTCTGCCCAAAGTAGGCTGTCTTTTGTTATGAGGCATGTTTAAGAGTCTCTTTTAAAGAGCCAGTAATTTACCTGGGAGTTTTTAGGTTTAAAGTTTGGGTTGTATCGCTGAGAGCTTATTACTCTTCCCCACCAAATTAAATTAAAGTAGGATTTAAAGGGTGTGGATACTTAGATTAGTTGGGTGCCATTTGTTGTAGATTATTAATATTTACTGTTGATTAATCTTTTAGTTAAGCAGTGGTTATTCCTAAACAGCTGTATAGCCAAATCACCACACAGAGACTAGGATTCATTTAATTAACCTAAAGCACAATGCTGGCCAACAGTTACTCCATCCTAAACCTCTAAGCCCACAGAGTTTCCTACCATTAAGATTCACCCATCATATGGCTTTTAGTGATATCTTAGTTCCAGTTCATTTCTACATGTGGTGCCAAGACCTCTCCTGCAGATTCTCCTCTTCTCCTCTCCTGCCTCCTTCCTCTTCCTCCTACTCTGGACCAGGATGTCTCACCCTATCCTCTCTATTGCTCATTATTTGGCTGGTTGTTTTAACTGACAATATAGAGAACAAATGGTGGCATGTTTATGCAAACTTGAGGCAGGTGATGCTTAGAAAAAGCAACACAATGCAATAACTGGATTGAAACCAGACAGTGGAGGAGAGAAATCAGTGGAGGATCTACTTTTTCAGATATGGCTGTTGTGAAATCTCAACACAAAGACAAATATTTTAAATCCAAATTTGGCATCCAAATAAACACAGTCAGTGTCAAATACATAATTTAAAATATCTTCTGAATAATGTCTTTATATATTGACTATACATTGAATTATATTTTGGTAATATCGAGTTAAATAAAATATACCCGGATCTTCTCTGTTAAAAACAAACAAACAAACAAAAAAACAAAACAAAAACTTCTGGATGTATCTCCATCTTGGATCTCAAGCTGTACTACAGAGAAACAGTAAAAACGGTGTGGTATTGGCATAGAAACATACTGGTGGATCCGTGGAATTGAATCAAAGAACCAGAAATAAACCCACATACCTAAAACACCTGATTTTTTACAAAGAAGCTAAAACCATTCAATGGAAAAAAGAACATCTTCAACCAATTGTGCTTGTCTAACTGGATGTCCAAATATAGAAAGATACAAATAGATTCATACTTATCACCCTGCACAAAAATAAAGTCCTGGTAGATAAAATACCTCAACATAAAACTAACACTCTTAATCTGTTATAAAAAAAAAGTGAAGAAGAGGCTTGAACACATTGACACAGGAGACAACTACCTGAACAGAACACCAGCAGCACAGGCTCTAAGATCTACAATCAATAAATGGGATCTCATGAAACTTAAAAGCTTCTCTAAAGCAAAGGACACTGTCAGCAGAACAAAATGATGGCTTACAGACTGGGAAAGGATCTTCATCAACTCTGCATCTGACAGAAGGCTAATATCCAGAATATATAAAGAACCCAAAAAATCAAATAATTCAATTAAAAATTGGGTACAGAGCTAAAGAGAAATTCTCAACAAAGGAATATTGAATGGTGTAGAAACACTTAAAAATGTTCAACGTCCTTAAAAATCTGAGAAATGAAAATCAAATTCCTGTCATAACGCAATGTCTATACTTCATATCTTTGTAGAATTTATTTATGTGCTAAATCTAAGTATTCTTTCATTATTTTGGTCATACAACACCAAAGTGATACTGTGCAAGCTAATATTTCTAGAAAAAGTTAGTCCTAATACAAACTTTGTTTGCCTTTTAAGAATACATTGTTCTGATTATTTTCTTCTTGAGGAGGCACAGGGGTAGATTTTGCAAGACTATCTTGGAGCTAAAGTCTCATAAGGAATTATCTGCCATTTTTATGTGAGTGACAACTTCCACGAGGAAGACATTCATGTAGGGCCAGATAATTGATATTTTTCCTAAAAGTGAGCAGGACAGTATGCTCAGGATTTTTCTGGAGAAGCTTAGAAGCAGTACTCCAGGGTGAAGGCATAAATGATTCATTAAAAAATTTCCCATTGCTCCAATGGCCCCAGGTTGTACATGTACTGTAAGGCCTCTAAGCATGTAGCAAGTGGAGATCAAGACCAAGCCTGAAAGATAGCATGAAGGCTATTGTAACATGCAACTCAGCTATGCTGTTTGTCAAATAACTGTGCTGACTTCAAGACTTTAACTGTATATAAACTTTGGTGAGGTTTTAATCCATTTGGAGGTGATTTTTGAGTGAAAATAGGCATCTATTTCCATGTTTCTACATATAGGCATCTAGTTTGGTCAGCACCATTTGTGAAGATTTTATGTTTTTCCAGTGTGTATTTCTATTTTGTTATAGTACTAGTGTATTTACATAATCAAATATTACTCAGACATTTAAAAACTCAAATCATGAAATGTGAAGGTAAATTCACCTTTGCAGATAACTGAGAGTGAGAGAAGCTAGACCCCAAAAGACAAATAGGGTGTGTATTTGCTTTTACATATATATTACTTGCAAGATGTATGATATGCAAGCAACTGAACATAATAATGCAGGGGATACATACAGATTAAGAACTGGAGGTTAGGGGAGGCAGAAATTTCTCCATAGGAAAGGGAAATAAATACTTGGAACAAATGGAAGGTGGGCTAAAAAGATAGAATTGAAGGATATTGGGAAAGGAAGAGGGCAATGACATGGTAACATGAGGAAAGACAGGTAAAATTAAGGGTCATTTATTTGGTACAGTGGAAACCTAATGCAATAGAAACTTTCTAAAATATATACATATAAGAAGCCAATATAAATGAAATCACCACACAAGGAGAAAGTCCCAACTGGAAATCTCTTGGCACTAAATTAGGAATCCAGTACTGGTAATGGTTTATATTTAACTGAGGTATTGGCCAAAGTAGTGTGATAGTAATGCGAAAACAATACAGGCTTTTGCCAAAACTATAGGCTGCTCTCCACAAATTGACTGCAATGCTCTGTTGCTGGAGACAACACTTACATTTACATGGAACATAGAAAAATGGAGCTTGTGCCTACATAGAACCTTCACACTAACATTCTAGCAACTTTGATATAGGGAGTACTCTGCAACTACAAGAGGATAAATATAAACACTAACCCAGCTACCAAACTTTTGAACTATAACAATGTTCTACCTGTAAGACATATTAGTGCAAGAGTTGTAGGAGTAAATAACCAATCTATAGTTTGAATTAAGGAACACTTCACATGATGGAATCCATACCTGACATTGGTTTATTGATCAAGAAAAAGAAATTACACAGCCCATGGTTCTGGGGGAAAAGCAAATACTGCATTCTACTAAAAGTAATAAAATGACCATTGACACCATTCTGCTATACTCATAGACCAGTATCTTGTTCAGCCATCATCAAAAAAATGTCATCCTGCATCTGATGGAGACAAAATCAGAGACCCATAGGGAATATAGACATTCAGTGAGAGACCTCAGAATATGCCCTTCAGGCTCTTAAGTAATTCAGGCAGAAGAGTGTAAGAGCCAGAAGGGATGGAGGATATCAAAGAACAAAGCACTATAAATTTAGAGGACTGAAGACTAGATAAACTGTGAGAGACTGAGGCAGCATGCACAAGCCTTTAGCGTTCTGTCCTTAGCCCTATCTCTAATTGATAAATGCTTGCAAATGAAAATGTAGTTTTCTCCAAGGGACACTCATTTTATCCAAGAAACTACTCTTAATTGTACATTTAAGAGTACATTCCAAAAGGTAGATGGCCAAAGATTTCCCTCACTGGCAAGTTTGGATTCTCATGTCCTAGAATTCTGGCATTCATTTAAAATGTTTTTATCATAGTTCTCATTTTAATTTGCTGAAGATTGTTTTTCTATTTTTAAAGCTACATGTCCTCTGTGTGTATACTATTGTTTCAAGTTTAATATTTTATGAGATTCCTGCATGTATGAACAAGTCTGCATCTTTCCCAACTTGGGCTTTTTACATTTTTTTCCTACTCAGATGTGTTTGCTTTTGTCTTTTTGCTATTTTATTTTCTTATTATACATTATGGCCCTCCTTGTTTAATATGAGGGTGAATTTAGACAGGATAGAAGTGGAGATGGGAAAGAGATGCCAGGATTAGAGGAAGGGAAAACTTTATTCCAGATGAAAATATAAGTAAAGTGACTATTTTTAAAAGAAAAAAAAGGAGAAGGGGGAGGATGAAGAGAAAGAAAAAGAAGAAGGAAGAGTTGGAGAAAGAAGAGAAGCAGGAGGAGAAGGATGAGAAGAAGAAGAAGAAGAAGAAGAAGAAGAAGAAGAAGAAGAAGAAGAAGAAGAAGAAGAAAACAGCAATTGTGTCAACAGAAATGTTAAATAGCCATGCACAAAAGATCCAGAAAATCTAAAAAGTGAAAAAAGTAATTTATGAATAATAGAAATAGAAAAAGAAGAAAAAACTCACATCAAAATCCTAGAAAATATTTTAAGCAAAATAATAGAAGAATGTATCCTTAATCTAATGAAGAAAGGGGTAGCCTATAAAAGTACAAAACATATATAGAACAACAATTAATGTGTACCAAAAAGAAATTGTGCTCAGAACACAAAATCAAAACATTAAATGTAAAGAAAATATATTAAACAAGGAAGGGATATTAAAAGGTGCAAGTTGAAAATACTAAGTTGCATATAAATTCAGGCTCTTTAGAATAACTCCTGATCTTTCAAGAGAGAAAGAATGAATAATCTCAAGCATCAAATCAGGAGGCAAAAACCCCACAGCATAACTACAAAATAAAGGGAAATAATAAATTTGCTCATTGAAATCTCTCAACTTGGATGTTCAATTCTCCAATAGAAAGACAGGAACTAACAGAATGGACTAGACAACAATGTCCATTCTTCTGCTGTACCTACTGAACACTCTTTATCATCCAGGTTGGACAGCATCTCTGTGTAAAAGGATGGAAGGAGACAGTAGAAGAAAGTGGACCAAAAAAGAAGTTTAGGGGAACTTTATTTTATACAGTTTACACACAAAAATTACCTAAAATTCTTGAGTCAATTTAAACCAGAGTATGTACTGTACACACTGAATGAGGAATTCCACCATTATCCATCTGAAACAGGTGATGTGGGCTGCTCCAGCACACATCTACACTCATGTTTACTGAGGCACAGCTTACCATGTGCTAAGATAGAATGGACTTGATTGTCCTGAATCACATGAGTGCAAAATATAATATTATTCAATTTTTTTTTCATGGAACCATGTACTTTTGTTTTTTGAGATTTTTAATATAATCACATTATTTCTTGTTTATTTGTCTTTCCTAAAAAAATCTCTCATATAACACTCTTTTGGCTCTTTCAATTTCAAGTCTTTATTGCCAATAACTGCTATTACATGTATCATGCGTGTGCGTGCGTGCGTGTGTGTGTGTGTGTGTGTGTGTGTATGAGAGAGGGAGAGAGAACATTTAACATTTCAAGAAAGGCAATCATTTTACTTTGAAATTGTGGATGAACTCAAAATGTATCATCAAAAGTTATGACCTGAGTTAGACACAGAAATCAAACATTGTCTGATTTCAGTCCTAATTTGGCTAAAAGCAGTCAGTGCTCTGAAATAAGAATTGAATAGTCAGTATTAGAGCCTGAACATCACGGTGTAGTGGCATGACTTTTCAAAAAACACTTTTCAGTGACAAGAGGAATAATATAAAGAAATACTTCGGGGTGCATGCATAAGAGCTATTAATAATAGCTTACATTGTTTACTTGAGAAATATTCTGTGTATATTTTTTTAAATCTCAATAACCAAAATGTTATAATTACTGTGTAAGAGATATTAATTTATTTATATATTATTTATTCTTCCATCAATTTTCCTTCCATTTTCACTCTCCTGAATTTTGAGTAAACCTTCTTTGCTCTTTTGAAAATTCAAGCCACTTTGTCAAAAACTATTTTTACACACTTAACATATTAAAATTTGATTTGTACAATATTTTATAATATTATAATACTAGGAATATATAACAAACCACTGAATTTTATCAACGGTACTTATTATATATAGTATTACAGGAAAAAGGAAAATGTGAAGCGATGAAGTACTATTCTTTCTAGTTGTTTTTAAGAGACACTTGCCTGAGTCCTACCATTTCAGGAAAAAAAAACTCATTTTTTTTCTTTTTTATTGATTATTACAATTTATTCACTTTGTTTTCTGGTGTAAGCCTCTCCCTCAGCTTCAACCAGTTACAACCTACCTCCCTCGTCTACACCTATGCCGTCTTTCCTAGTCCACTAATAAGGGAAGTCCTACTTCCCTACTATCTTATGCTGCCTATCTTATCAAGTCTGACAAAGAATGACTGCACCTTCTTCCTCCTTGCAGTCCTGGCAAGGCTGCACCTTCCAGGAGTAGGTGATCAAGGAGCCTGCCACTGAATTCATGTCAGAGACAGCCCCTGTTACCCTTAATAGGAAACTCACATGGAAACTAAGATATTTATGAGCTACATCTGAGAAGGGATTCTAGGTGTTCTTCATGCATGGTCCTTGGTTGGAACAGGACCTCCTGGGCCCTATTTTTTGGCTCAATTGGCCTCCTTGTGGAGGGCCTCTCCCATCCAGGTCTTTCTACCTCCTGAATCTTCCATATTTTTCCATGCTTTCTGCCCAAAATTTGGCTATGAGCCTAACCATCTGCTTCAATACCCTGCTATGTAGATTCTTTCAGAGGCCCTCTGTGGTAGTTTCCTGCCCTGTTCCCTATCTTCCCCCATTACCGATGTCTATCCCATTTGCCTTTCTGAATGAGGATTAAACATCTTCCTTAGGGTTCTTCCTGTTGTTTAGATCTTTTAGGACTATAGATTTTAGTATTTTTAAACCTTATATTATATGGCTAATATCCACATATAAGTGTGTATATACCATGAGTGTCTTTCTGCTTCTGGATACCTCACTCAGAGTGATCTTTTCTAGTTGCATCCACTTGCCTTCTGATTTCCTTGTTTTTAATTGCTGAATAGTATTTCTTTGTATAAATTTGCCACAATTTCTGTGTCTATTCCTCAGTTTGGGGACATCTAAGTTGTTTCCAGATTCTGGCTATTGTCAATAAAGTTGTTATGAGTATAGTTGAGCAAATGTCCTTGTTGTATGGTTGATAATCTTCTGAATATATGCCCAGGGTTGGTATAACTAAATATTCTAGTAGCACTATTCATAATTTTCTGAGAAAGCACCATATTGATTTCCAAAATGGTTGTACAAGTTTATATTCCTACCAGCAACGGAGGAAGGTTCACTTTCTCCACATCCAGTCCAGCTTGTGTTGTAGATGATGTGATAGTATACATTAATAACACTAAAAATTCAACCATGAAACTCCTACAGTTGATAAACAACTTCAGCAAAATTACTGGATACGAAATTAAATTTAAAAAATCCGAAGCCCTCCTGTATACAGAATACAAATGAGCTCAGAAGGAAATTAGGGAAGCAAAACCCCTTCACAAAAGCCACAAACAACATAAAGTACCTTGGTGTGACTCTAATCAAGCAAGTGAATGACTTGTATGAAAAAAAGGAACTTCAAGGAAGATATCAGAAGATCTCCTATACTCCAGGATTGGTAGGATTAACATAGAAAAATGGCCACTCTACCAAAATAAATCTAAAGACTCAATGCAATTCCAATCAAAACACCAGCACAAGTCATTACAGACCTTGAAAGAACAATTCTCAGTTTCATATGGAAAAACAAAAAAACCCAGAATTGATTTAAAAAAATTCCTGTACAGTAAAAGATTTTCTGGATGTATCTTCATCCGAGATCTCAAGTAGTACTATAGCACAACAGTAATAAAAAAAAATGGCATGGTACTGGCAACTGTACTTTAAATCTTAAAGGGGTGTGTATCTACTCATTAATCTTTTTTATTAAATCATATCAAGAAGCTGAGGGGAAAAACAAATATAGGGGAATCAACTGCTGTCTCAGTTTTAGACCCAGTTTGAAGGTCTAATGTTTCCTTGGGCTATTGTTTCAGCTCATCAACCTTAAAACATCCATGGCTTTACTATTAATAGTGTACTTTTCTTAACTTTAAATTGTTCTCTAAGATTTTTTACATCAGAGCCATTAGCAAAAACATCTTCCCTGACCTTGTTAAACAATCTATTTTTCCAAATTTTTTCTAAGTATAATGGTCATTGCTTACAATCTATATCTATGGCTCCTTTCAAGGGCAGTAGTTAATTCATTAATCTGCTCCAGTAACCATGTGGAAAGAGATCAAACATTGTTAATTTTAAATACCAGTGATATTGCCCAGTGACAAGCTAGAAGCCTTCTTAGAGTTTTCATACAACTCATGTTATGAGGTGTATGGGCATCATAAGGGCAACAAGTAGAGATATGCTACATAAGAGCACAATTCCTCAGGAAAATCAGTTCTTAGGATTATGCTTCTCCAAGACAAACTCATTGTGACTATGCTAACAGGGGAGCCACATTCCATGAGTTCTACAGCTGTTTTACTGTTGCTCCTGCATGGCTCTTGACAGGTAGCCAAAATAATTTGCCTATAGATAGGTGAGGGGAGAGTGAGGTTAGCTCAGGCCCTGGGAAGGAGAATTCAGGGTGTTGCATGGGCTGTACTAGCCTGGAGGACCAGATAATATGGAAGGAGTGAAGGATTGCTGAGAGAAAATGGCAGGTAGGTTTGATTTGATATGTTAACTAGGAACCTCTGCCATTAGTTCCAGGTTTGAATCCTACTTCTATGGTAACATAAACTTCAGAGAGAAAATCATGGTCTCCATTGGATAGTGATCTTCAACTGAAACCACAGGGAAGAAAGGTGACAAAGACAAAGATTCTGTTTTTCTTTTCTTTCTATATATCTTCTTTCTTCTCTTTGAGGGAGGGCAGTTACCCAATCTAGACTCAATTTTTTGCTCTTTTGCTTTGTTTTTCTTACTATATTTTATTTTATTAATTGTTTTTATTTTTCACAATTTATTCATTATATATGCTGATTGAAGGTCACTCCCTCAACTCCTACTGGTCCCACTCTCCCTCCACCTTCCCCCATCCCCTTCCCATAGACTACTCAAAAGGAGAGTTCCTCTTCTCTGCCATTCACCCTTACATTATCAGAACAGTACTCAGCTATTAAAAACAGAAAAATAAAATTTCTGCTTGTATTTATTTTCCATGGGCCACTGTACTCACCTGAGAAGATTTCATACCATGAAGCTTGCCTGCAACCTTACCTTGAAGTAAACACTAAGTATAATTCATTTTAATGAGTCCCACCCCAAGACACTGTTTGACTGACCATCTCACATCCAGAAACATGTAAAATTTGAAATGCTATGCAGTCTGAAATATTTTATCACAGGCATTTCAGAGAATGTGATTCTCTTGCTACCTGGAGCGCTGTTTCCCACCAGCCCATGAAGGCATGAGGGGCAGAAGATGAGTAGTATTAAGCTTGGAAAGCTCACAAGCATAACAGTGGTTAGCCAGTCTGGGAACCACCTCAGAAAGTAAGTTCAACTTTAATTCCAGAAAACAGAAAACAGTGGCTTATATCCCTTGGGGAGTACCTGGGATGCTCCAAGCATAGGTGTAAATAATTTTTTAATACTAGGAAATTCAAGAATGCTAGATTTGCATTAAACAGCACATTCTTATTATATGAATAAGAAGAACAAGAACACAGAACCAAATTATCCTATATTTGAAGGGAGGGGAGAGTTATCAGGGATCTGTTTCAAAGGCCATCTATCAAATTTGATTGGTGGTGTCCATGTCTAAAGATACTCTCCAGATGAAGTCAGGCAAAGAAAACTCACCCTTGACATGGTTACCCATCTAGGCCAGAAGCAGAGTCATACATGGAAAAGAAAGCCTGCTCCCTCATATCTGAAAATTCAGTGTAGGTTGTGTTGTTTTTCAATAGTACCCCTGGAACAATAGGTATGTGTACACAAAGAAACTTCTACAGGCTACCACTGTTGTGATACTCTCAGAGAACTTCCTGGTTGGTGTTAGTTCATTTCCTATATATTCATCCACTGAACTAAAAGTTTCTTGTGTAAAGTGAGGCAATAGAAAACACTAAATGTTGAGAATCAGGATTATCAATAAGTCTTTCATAAACACCTTATTATATAATACTGTTGCATGTAATTGATATTCACTATTCATTGTATTCTTTTTAAAAATAAGTTTATTTACTTTACATTCCAATCTAAGTACCCCCGTTTCGCTCCCCCATTACTACCCTCCATTCCTATTGTTGCTATTCCCTTTCCCCTTCAGAAAAGGGAGGTCATTTCCATTGAGCTAGTTTTACAGTTCTGTTGCATCTCAGTGGACCAAAGT
This sequence comes from Meriones unguiculatus, assembly GCF_030254825.1. Taxonomy (NCBI): domain Eukaryota; kingdom Metazoa; phylum Chordata; class Mammalia; order Rodentia; family Muridae; genus Meriones; species Meriones unguiculatus. The sequence continues at coordinate 2,954,236 of NW_026843645.1, forward strand.
ACACAAAGGCCTTTCCACCTTTCTTATACTCACAGAATTCCTCTCCAGTAAGGATACTTTTTGATGATGATGACTCTAGATTTGTGCAAGGCCTCACCATTTTAACACATTCATAAGTTTTTCCTCTATTATGAATCATTTCATGATGATGAAGATTGTACAAATGTGGGATGGTTTCACCATGTTAAAAGCACTCACAGGCTTTCTGTCCATTAGGATTTCTTTCATGAGTGTGGAGACTATTCTGAAGTCCAAAAGTTTTTTCACATTGGTTACAGTCAGACATCTTTCCAGTATGTATTATTTTATTTATTAGGAGATGTTATGTGCAAAGACTTTGCCACATAGTTATATTCATATGATTTCCCTCCAGAATGTGTTGTTGTCTTAGGAGATGATTGTTACATGCAAAGGCTTTATCACATTAATTACCCTCACAAGGTTTCTCTCCACTGTGTGTCTTTTCCTGTTTTCAGAGACTACTCTGCTGTGCAAAGGCTTTATCCCGTTGGGTATATTCATAAGGTTTCTTTCCAGTATGTGTTCTTTTATATCTTACGAGATGACTGTTTTTTGCAAAAGCTTTACTACACTGGTTACATTCATTAGGTTTCTCTCCAGTGTGTGTTCTTTTATGGCTTAAGAGAGTACTGTTTTATGCAAAGGCTTTGCCACATTCATTACATTCATAAGGTTTCTATCCAGTGTGTGTTCTTTTATGGCTTATGAGATGACTGTTTACTGCAAAGGCTTTGCCACACTCATTACATTCATAAGGTTTCTCTCCAGTGTGTGTTCTTTTATGGCTTATGAGATGACTGTTTTGTGCAAAGGCTTTACCACACTGGTTACATTCATAAGGTTTCTCTCCAATGTGTGTTCTTTTATGGCTTAAGAGATTACTGTTTTCTGCAAAGGCTTTACCACACTCATTACATTCATAAGGTTTCTCTCCAGTATGTGTTCTTTTATGGCTTATGAGATGACTGTTTCGTGGAAAGGCTTTACCACACTCATTACATTCATAAGGTTTCTCTCCAGTGTGTGTTCTTTTATGGCTTATGAGATGACTGTTTTGTGCAAAGGCTTTACCACACTGGTTACATTCATAAGGTTTCTCTCCAGTATGTGTTCTTTTATGCCGCGTGAGATGACTGCTTTTTGCAAAGGCTTTACCACATTGATTACATTTGTAAGGCTTCTCTCCAGTGTGTGTTCTTTCATGCCATATGAGAAAAGTGATATAGGGGAAGGCTTTACCACATAGAGTGCATTTAAAGGGTTTCTCTCCAGTATGACTGCTCTCATGCCTGCAAAGAAAATTGGCATATGTGAAAAATTTACCATAGTCATTTCATTACACTAATAAATATATTTATCTATATGAATTAATTTCATAATTTGGTCTAATGGTAAAGAAGAATCAAATTTTAAAGTTTTATCACTTTATTTACATTCATGGTATTCCCCTTCATTATGGGTATTTTTGAAGATCCCTGTGTTGGTAAGAGCATTTGTTAAGTACATGGAATCACTTTTATAGCATCATTTTTCTATAAGAGGTTTTCTCCTATATATGAAGAGTGTTGTAAGAATTCATAGTTTTACCACAGCAATCCCATTCACAAATTTTTGTACTCTATGAATGATACTTCATTTACAAAGTGAGTCAAGACAAGCAGAAGTTCCAAATTCCTAGTATTCATAGGTATTTTCAGCAATATGAGTTTGCTGATGAATTCTCAATGAAGTTGCAAAACCAATTAACAGTAACCATTTATCACATTCAGAAAATTTACTCACAATTGGGTCTACTACCAAATCAATTGTTCTTGGAGAAAGACAGGGACACTGCTTCTTTCAATATCCCTATGCTCATGTGTCTTAGAATCATTTTGACATATGATATACCAGTTTAATTTACGAAAATAATGAAGATTTCCACATTTAATTAACACAGTTTGTTTTTTGTTCATCATAGACGTCATATAGGGATTAAGGTTTCTCCACAAGAATATTCTTGATTCTCATAAACTGCTCCTTTCACTAAACTTTACAATGTTACTTCACGAAAAATAGCAACACTGGTTCTACTATGAAATTTTTGCTTATTAGAAGGTTTTGGACACATACTGATCACCAATTCAGTGTGTATACCTCTTACAATATCTGAGTAGATAGAATGAAACTAAAAAGATTGGCAGTTCAAGTCAGTAGCTGTAATGTCCATATGATTCAAATGCTATTTTTGTTACAATATTATTTTATTTCCTTCTGTCTTAGGGGAGTGCCTTGTAAACACAAATCAGATATCTGACATTGAAGTACATGGAATTATGAGATTTTAATGATCATCAGTACACTTAAAGCAGTGCTGTTTTTACACTGTTGCTTTTCTTTAAAACTTCCAGGACACTGCCATGTGTGCTGTTACATGCCTTCAATCCCAGCACTTGTGGAGGTAGAAGCAGGCATATCTGTGTGATTTTGAGGTCAGGCTGGTCTAACAATCAAGTCTAGGAAAGTCACAGATACCCAGAAAAAAAATTTATTTCAAAAACAGAAAATAAAAAGCAGCCAATAAACAAACAAACAAACAAAAAATACCAAACTTCCAGGACACATTAAAATTTAAGATTTATATCTGTATCAACATCCACATAAAGTTACCTTTTATTACTTGTAGAACTTTGAAAATGTTCTTCAATATTATGGTCATCCCAATTGTAGCCTAAAATATAGTACCAGAAAATATATATTATTGGAAATATCATGTTATTATTAAGGCAAAACTTAAATCACTATCTTCTGTGACCCTTAGAAACATGCCTGATTTATTTACCTCATTCCTCCTCATTCTCAATTGGAATTACAGAAGAGGATCAATAACAAAGTAAGAGTTGTCTCTTTATTTTAAAAGTGAAAGAAAAATTGCAGTCTTACCTATAGCAGTGAGGTTTTCACAGGTTTCTAGCATCACATCTTTGTAGAGTTGCTTCTTGGAAGTTTCCAGGAAAGCCCACTCTTCTTGGCTGAATTTCACATGCACATCATTGAAGGTCACTGAATTCTAAAATATGCCATACATTTGTACAACAGAAACAGTGGCAACAATATAAATTTATACTTCATTGTCAATATAATCATATAATTCTACTGCTTCTTCAATTTATTTTCTGACACAGAAGTGCGAATGTTATACAGTTGGGTGCTGTGCGTGATGTGAAGTAGGGGAAATGAAAAAGCCTAAAGGTTAGATTGAAAAAAAAAAACCAAAGGCGTCCTTCAAAAACCTGTGTTTCATCAGTTTGTAAGAGAGGAATATAAAGTAGTCATTAGTTGGGTTCTTGAGCAATCGATGAATCATCTTCAGTTACTTGGGTGAGTAGGTCAGGACCTTGTCATGAGACAGGTGGAAGGACGAAACACAGTCATGATATTTTATATAGCAACAAATGAGATGTGTTGATCAGGGGACACTGAACAGATGGGTAACATCAATCAAAAGACAACATGGTACTGAATATTATGTTTTGACCAGGGCTCAGGGATGTGGCATATCAGTATGTGAAGAGGGGGGCTCAAATATTTGTGGAAGGTAAAGTGGACTACAGTGAATACATGGATAAAAATAATGTGAGTGGAAGCAACAACAATCATAGCCCATAATATCATATTTCTGAGTGACCAGACAAAAGAAAAGGAATAGAACATATGATTCTTCTTTGATCATTGTTTTGTATATTCTCCTTACTAAATAATGTAGTCTATAGATTAAAATAAAGATTAAAACTTTTCTATTAAAAAAGAAGTGTAAATGTTATCACTAAGTCATTTTAGAAGAAAACGGAATGACAAGTTTTAACTGTATCATATCTAAAATTTTTGAAGAGGATATAGCTTTGGAATAGACATGGCAATTAATGTGGACAAAGACAAACAGAGAGAAGCGTGTGAAATAGAAAGACAGAGACATAGAGACAGAGAAACAGAGAGAGAGAAATTAACAGATGAACAATACTAAGTACAGATCAGTGAAATTTATTAACAGTTACTAACTACAAAAAATGGTGGACAAGCTGGATGTATTCTGTCCTGCATTCAATTCCATCACTCAGGAGGCAGACGCTGGTGTATCTTATTGAACTGGATGTCAGCATTATGTATTCAAAGAGTTCTAGGACAGCCAGACCTATATAGTAAAACAGAGCCCCCCCCCTAAAAGTCAATCAAACAAACACAAAATATTGAAAGAACTCAGAGGTCTTTACTGAAGCTTCTACAAGGAATTATACATTCACTCCTGTTGTATATTTATTTTCCAGAAATATGCACTGCCCCAGCTTAAACTGTAACTTCAATGATATCTTACTAAAAGGGAATGCATGTTTAAACAGGTAAAAATAGAAGACAAAAATATTAGCAGTATAAATGCTGATCATAAATGAGCAACATAAGATAGGAGAGATGGCTCAGCAGTGAGGAGCTCTTACTGCTCTTGCAAATAATTGGGCTCAATTGTTAGTGTTTACCTGGGACCTACTACTTTCAATTGCTATAAGTTCATCAGTTCTGAAGACATCTTCAGACTACTGTGAGGATTAGGCACACAAGAGGTGCATATTCATGCATACAATCAAAATATTCATATTCACTAAAAATTAGAAATAGATCCCAGATGGTTGGGCTGATTGCACACTGTGACTGATAAGCTGGGTAGCAGAGACTGCACAGTGATCAATAGCTGGATCTGTGGGCCCTCAAACACCACTTACTGTGTTTCCAAGGTAAGAAGAAAACCAATGATGAGGGAAACAATTGGGTCCAACCTCAGAGCACCCAGCTAATCTCTGGGAAAGTTCCTTGGATATTGCAGCAGGAATAAGGTTTTCAAGCAATTGGATCCAAGAAGCAAGCAGGAGTAGCTATTCTAATATCTAATAAAACAGACTTTCAACCAAAATTAATTGAAAGGGATGAGGAAGAGGGAATCCAAGATGGCATTGCCAGGAGGACCAGGACAGGAACAGGACAGCAATATTGGTACAGCAACTAAAAGACTGAACTCTGGGCCCTAAAACAACAGCAATCGTGTTTCCCAGGTGAGAGGAAACTCCGTGGTGGGGGATCACTCAGTTCCACTCTCAGGTCACTCAGTGAGAACCCGGAAAATATCCCAGACGCAGGATACACCTGTGTGTCCTGATCAACTTCCCAAGCCATACTATGTGCTCCAGGGCACCAGAGACTGGGAGCTCCAGTCTCAAAAAATAAAAATAAAAAAAATAAACAGGGAAGAAGAAAGTGGGAGTGACCTCAGGTCACCCAGTCTATTCCTGGAAAAGGTCCTGCAGACTGGTGGGTGCACAGCTGCCAGCCTTGAGCGGGGCTCCAGTCACTAGGCCTGCATGCCCTACGCTCCATCACAGACAGAACTGTGTGCCCGAGGACACTAGAAGATGGGTTTCCCTGTCTGAAGAAAACCCCACAGGCAGGGAAAGAGCAGGTCCCAGCTTAGAGCACTCAGCCAACTCCCCACACACACACACTACCACAACCACACATGGGAACATTCTTAGAAATGTTCTCAGGTTCTTTCCCAGTCACCAGCTTGGTAGCCATCTGGCAAGTGCCTACCCATTCTACACACCATGTCAAACACCACAGACTAGTTCTTCATGTTGGGAGAAAACCCAAAGGTGGGGGAAACATCTGGCCCTACCTCAGGACACCTAGCTCTGGAAAAGGTTCTGGTTATTCACAGGCTCCAGACTCTAGCCTCCTGCTGCACATGTGAGAGCAGTGCTCAGCTGCTACAGATTACTGCTTGGGTACTGGGGCACAGAGCTCTAACCCCAGACCTACAGAAGCCTGGGATCCCCAAGATCAACCCCCAGATATTGCTCCAAGGGACAACCAGTTATTGCTAACTAAACTGACCAAACCATGGGATACCCAGGTTACAGCTGCAGCTTACTAAATTTACAGCAAGAAAGCCAGAAGCTGGACAACTGTCTCTGGGACTTCTCTGGGTGAGAGGAGAGCACCCTTGACTAACAAAGACCACAATTACCGCTCAGGTCTCTATGCCTGTGGTGAGTTTTGGTAATTCCTGAAAAATACCTGCTATTCAGTGACCATAACCCCCAAAGCTGAGGAGGCCTCCTTCAGGAAAAATCATCTTCCTGTCAAGGGGATTATCCCCACCACAGGATTCCAGGAAGCACCAGAAACTAACACCCAACACCTCAGGTAGCCAAATGGGTAGAGGCAAGTGTAAAAGCTCAAAAAGACAGAGCAATATAGCATCTCCATAACCCATTTATTCAGGGGCAATCAGCCCTGGACACCAGGGTAAATGAAATTCAAGAAGATGACCTTACATCTGTGCTTATGAACAGTACAATAGAGGAAAAAAAATAAACTGTGTAAAGACCTAGATGAAGATAAAGTCAAACAGATTATTGCCATTTGCAAAGAAATGGAGGAAGATTAAGTCAAACAGATTATGGACATCCTTAAAGAAATACAGGAAGTTGCAGCCAAACAATTTGTGGCCTTTAGAGAGGAAATACTTAAATCACTAAAAGATATTAAAGAAATAAAGGATTGTTCGAACAAACAGCTGATGACGGAATTGAAGGAAAATATAGTCAGAGAAGTGAAGGAAATCAATAAAATGGCTCAAGATCTGATAAAAGAATTGGAAAAATTAAAAAACACAAGTGGAGGAAACTGTGGAGAGAAAGAACTTAGAGAGGAAAAGAGGAACTTCAGAGGTAAGCATAAGAAATAGACTACAAGAGATGGAAGAAAGAATCTTAGGTGTGGAAGACACAATGGAAGAAATAGATGTAGCTATCAAAGAAAATGTTAAATCTAAAAAATTCCTGACACAGACCATCCAAGAAATCCAAGACAACATGAAAAGCAAAACCTAAAAATAATAGGAATAGAGGAAAAAGAAAATTCCCTCCTCCAAGGCCCTGAAAATATTTTCAAAAAAATCATAGAAGAAAATTTCCCCAACTTAAAAGAGAGGTCTATAAGAATACAAGAGGCCTACAGAACACCCAATAAATTAGACCAGAATAGAAAATCCTCCTACCACATAATAAACAGTAAGTATACAGAACGAAGAAAAAATACTAAAACCTGCAAAGGAAAAAGGCCAAGTAACATATAATGGCAAACCAATCAGAATCACACCTGACTTTTCATCAGAGACTATGAAAGCCAGAAGGGCCTAAACAGATATCATGCAGACCCTAAGAGAACACAGATGACCACCCAGGCTACTATACCCAGCAAAATTCTAAGTCATCATAGATGGAGAAAACAAGATATTTAATGACAAAAACAAATTTAAACAATACCTACCCACAAATCCAGAGGTACAGAAGCTCCTAGAAGGAAAGCTACAACCCAGGAAAGCTAACTACATTCAGGAAAACACAGGAAAGAAATAATGTCATTACAGAAAAACTAAAAGTAACCAAGCACACAAACACACTACCACAAGCAACATTAAAATAAAAGGAACTAACAGCCACTGGTCATTAATTTCCTCAACATCAATGGACTTAACACTCCAATAAAGACACAGACTATCAGAATGGATACATAAACAAGACCCAACAATCTATTGCATACAAGAAACACATCTAAGTCACAAAGATAGACATTACCTGAGAGTAAAAAGCTGGAAGGTTCCCAGCAAATGGACCCAAGAAACATGCGGGAGTAGCCATTTTAATATCTAATAAAGTAGATTTTCAACCAAAATTAATGAAAAGACATGAGGAAGGTCATTTCATACTCATCAAAGGAAAATTCCGCCAAGAAGAAATCACAATTCTGAACATCTATGCTCCAAATACAAAGGTACCCACGTTTGTAAAAGAAACATTAATAAAACCTAAACCGCACACAAATCCCCATACATTACTACTGGGAAACTTCAACAGCCCACTCTCAACAAAGGACAGGTAACAAAACAGAAATTAAACAAAGAAACAATATCTCTAATAGAGGTCATGTATCAAATGGACCTAAATGATATCTACAGAATCTTACACCCAAAGACAAAAGAATTTACCTTCTTCTCAGCACCTCATGGAACCTTCTCCAAAATAGACCATATCGTTGGTCACAAAGTGAGTCTCAACAGATATAAGAAGATTGAAATAATGCCTTGTATCCTATCTAATTACCATGGACTAAAGCTGGACCTCAACGACAACAGAAATAGCAAAAAGCCTACACTCACATGGAAACTGAACAACTCACTACTAAATGACAGCTGGGTCAGGGAAGAAATAAAGAAAGAAATGAAAGTCTTCCTAGAATTCAATGGAAATGAAGACACAGCACAACCAAACTTCTGGGACACAATGAAAGCAGTGCTAAGAGGAAAGTTCATACCACTAAGTGCCTTCAAGAATAAATTTGTAACATCTCACACAATCAACTTAATAGCTCATCTAAAGGCCCTAGAAATAAAGAAGCAGACACACCAAAAAAGAATAGACACCTGGAAATAATCAAACTCAGGACTGAAATCAATAAATTAGAAACAAATAAAACATTTCAAAGAATCAATAAAACCAAGACTTGGTTCTTTGAGAAAATTAACAAGATAGACAAACCCTTAGCCAAAATAACTAAAAGGCAGAGAGAGATTATCCAAATTAACAAAATCAGAAATGAAAACGGGACAAAACAAAAGACACTAAGGAAATCCAAACAATCGTTAGGACTTACTTCAAAAGTCTATATGCCACAAAATTTGAAAATCTAAATGAAATGGACAATTTTCTTAATCAATTACACTTACCAAAGCTGAATCAAGAGCAGGTAAATCAATAAAATAATCCTTTATTCACTAAGGAAATAGCATTCCTCAAAAGACTCCAATCCACAAAAAGCTCAGGACCAGATGGTTTCAGTGCAGAATTCTACCACACCTTCAAAGAAGAGGTAACTCCAGCTATCTTCAATTTATTCCACAAAATAGGAACAGAAAGAACACTACGAAACTCATTCATTGGAACCACAGTCACCTTGTAGCCTAAACCTCACAAAGACCCAACAAAGAAAGAGAATTTCAGGCCAGTCTCCCTTATGAACATTGATGCAAAAATACTCAACAAAATACTTTGCAAACCCAATACAAGAACACATCAAATATATCATCCACTATAACTATGTAGGCTTCATGCCAGGTATGCAGGGGTGGTTCACTTTACAAAAATCCATCAATGTGATCCACAATATTAAAAAATTGAAAGAAAAAAAAACACTTGATAATCTCCTTAGATGCTGAAAAAGCATTTGAAAAAATCTAGCATTCATTCATGTTTAAACTATTGGAGAGATCAGGGATACAAGGCACATACCTAAACATAGTAAAATCAATATACAGCAAGCCTGTAGCCAACATCAAGTAAACAGAGAGAAACATAAAGCAATCCCACTGAAATCAGGGACAAGGCAAAGCTGCTCACTCTCTCCATATCTCTTCAACATAGTTCTTGAAGTCCTTGCTAGAACAAGAAGAAAATTAAAGAAGACCAAAAGGATACAAATTGGAAAGGAAGAGGTCAAAGTATCACTATTTGCAGATTATATGATAGTATACCTGAGTAACTCCAAAACTTCTACCAGGGAACTCCTACAGATGATAAACACCATCATCAAAGTGGCTGGATACAATATTAATTCGAAAAAATCAGTAGCCCTCCTGTATACAAAAGATAAAAGGGCTGAGATAGAAATCAGGGAAACAACACCCTTCACAATAGCCACAAAGGACATAAAGTACCTTGGTGTGACCATATCCAAGCAAGTCAAACACTTGCATGAAAAAAACTTTAAGTCTCTGAAGAAAGAATTATAAGAATATATCAGAATATGGAACTATCTCCGATACTCATGGCTTGGCAGGGTTAACATAGTAAAAATAGACATCTTACCAAAAACAATCTACAGATTCAATGAAATTTCCATCAAAATACCAACATAATATTTTACAAACCTTGATAGAAGATTTCTCAACTTCATATGGGATGCAATGAAAGCAGTATGAAAAGGAGTTTGAATACCAACAAAGGCCATCATAAGCTATTGGAGACATCCCATATAAGCAACTTAATGGCATACCTGAAAGACCTAAGAAAAAAGAAGGAGACACACCAGCAAGAGTAGACCACTAGGAAAAACCAAACTCAGGGCTGATATCAATAAATTAGAAACAAAGATAATATTTCAAAGAATCAACGAAACCAAGAGCTAGTTCTTTGAGAAAATAAAAAAATCACAGACAAATTCTTAGCCAAACTAAGTAAATGGCAGAAAGACACTATCCAAATCAACAAAGTCTGAAAGAAAAAGATATAATAGACACTGAGAAAATCCAAAGAACCATTAACTTTCATGTCAAAAGCCTATATGCCCCCAAATTTGAAAATCTAAATGAAATATACAATTCTCTTTAAATTTCACTTACCAAAGTTGAATCAAAATCAGGTAAAGATATTAAATAGTCTTATAGTGACTAAGGCAATAGGTGAAGCCATCAAAATACTCCCAACCAAAAAAAATCCAAGGGCCAGATGATTTCAGAGCAGAATTCTACAAGACCTCCAATGAAGAGCGAATACTGATATTCTTCAAATTATTTCACAAATTAGAAATGGATGCAACATGACCAAATTCCTTTGGTGAGACCACAGTCACCTTGATAAATCCTTAAAGATCCCCCCCAAAAAAGAGAACTTCAGACCAATCTCTTTTATGAACAATGATGTAAAAATACTCAATAAAATACTTGCAAACCAAATCCAAGAACATATCAAAGATATCATCCACCATGACCAAGTAGGCTTCATCCCAGGCATGCAGGGGTGGTTAAGTATATGGAATCCATCAATGTAATCCACCGTACAAACAAACTGAAAAAAAGACCATTTTCTTAGATGCTGAAAAAGCATTTGACAATATCCAACAGTTATTCTTGTTTAAAGTCTTGGAGAGACCAGGGACAAAGGCACATATCTAAAAATAGTAAAGATAGTATACAGAATATATACAGAATATACAGAATATATACAGAATAGTATATAGCTAACATCAATCTAAATGAAAAGAATGTTAAGTCAATTCCACTGGACTTGGGGGCAAGACAAGGCTACACACTCTCTCCAAATCTCTTCAATACAGTACTTGAAGTCCTACCTAGGGCAATAAGACAACTAAAGGAGATTAAGGGGATACAAATTGATAAGGAAGAAGTCAAAGTATCTCTATTCACAGATGATATGATAGTATGCAAAAATGACCCCCAAAATTCTACTGTAGGGAACTCCTACAGTTGAAAAACACTTCAGCAAAGTGGCTGGATATAAAGTTAACAAAAAAAATGTACTTTGGTGTTATCCTCAACAAGCCAGTAAAAAACCTATATGAACAACAACAACAACAAGCCCAAAAACTTCAAGCCTCTGAAAAAAGAAATTGAAAAATATACCAGAAGATAGAAATATCTCTCATTCTCATGGATTAGTAGGATCAACATAGTAAAAATTGCCATCGTAACAAAAACAATCTACAGATTCAATGATATTCCCATCAAAATATCAACACAATTCATTAAAGAACTTGAAAGAACAATTCTCAGCTTTATATGGAAAAATAAAAAAAGCCAGAATAGCTAAAACAATCCTGTACAATAGGGGATCTTCAGTAGGTATCACAATTCTTCATCTCAAGCTCTATTATATATCAATAGTAATAAAAACTGCATGGTATTATAATAAAAACAATCAGTGGATCAATGGAATTGAAGTAAAGACCCATAAATAAACCCACATACCTATGTCCACTTGATTTTTGATAAAGAAGCCAAAACCATGCAATGGAAAAAGGACAGCATTTTCAACAAACAGTGCTGGTCTAACCTGAAGTTTACATGTGGAAACATGAAAATAGATCCATATTTATCACCCTGCACTAAACTGCAGTCCAAGTTGTTCAAAGACCTCAACATAAAACCAGATACACTAAATCTGTTAGAAAAAAAAAAAGTGGGAAAGATCCTCGATCTCATTGGCATAGAAGGTAACTTCCTCAACAGAACACCAAGAACACTGGCTCTAAGATCAAGAATTAATGAATAGGATCTCATGAAACAAAAAGCTTCTATGAAGAAAAGAACTCTGTCAATAGAACAAAATGGCCACCTACCGACTGACAAAAGATCTTCATCAACCCTTCATACAACTGAAAGAGCTAATAAACTATATATATATATATATATATATATATATATATATATATATATATATATATATATATAAAGAGCTCAAGAAATTAAACTCCAACAATCCAAATAATCCAATTTAAAACTGGGATACAGAACTAAACAGAGATTTCTCCACAGAAGAGTATCAAATGGTGGCTATTAAATGCTCAATATCTGTAGTCATCATGGAAATGCAAATGACATTGCATCTTAAACCCATCATGGCTAAGGTCAAAACCTGAAGTGACAGCAAGTTAGTGAGAATGTGAAGAAAGGAACACTCCTCCATTGCTGGTGGGAGTGCAAACTCATACAACCACTTTAAAAATCAATCTGATGCTTTCTCAGAAAATTAGAAATAGTGTTACTTCATGACCCAGCTCTACCATTCCTGGGAATATATCAAAAAGATGCTCCACCATTCAACAAAGATATTTGCTCAACTATGTTCATAGCATCTATATTCATAATAACCAGAATAGGGAAACAGACTACATGTCTCTCAACCGAACCATTTTTTTACAGAAATTGTGGTACATTTACACAATGGAATGCTACTCAGGTATTTAAAAACAAAAAGGAAACCATGAAATTTTCAGGCAAGTGGATGAAACTAGAAATGATCATCCTAAGTGAGTTATTGCAAAACCAGAAAGACATGCATGGTATTTACTCATTTGTAAGTGGATAAGGGCCATAATATAGGATAAACATACTACAATCCACAGATCTAAAGGAACTAAATAAAAAGGAGGACCCTATGGAGGATGGTCAAGTCTTATTCAAAAGGGCAAATAGAATCGACACCAGAAGTGACTGAGGAGAGGGAACAGGATGAGAGCCTAACATACATATTCTCTGAAAGACTGTACCCAGCAGGGGTTCAAAGCAGATGCTATGACTCACCGCCAAATTTTGGGTAGAACACAGGGTATCAAAGGAAAGAGTGGGGGGATAGAAAGTAGAAACACCCAGAGCTGGCAGGACCTTCATAAGAAGACCAACAAGTACAACAAATCTGGACCCATAGGGACTTGCAGAGATTGATGCACCCACCAAAGACCATTCATGAAGAGGAACCAGACCCCTGCTCAGATGTAGCTGATGGGCATCCCAGTCTCATGTGGGATCCATAGTAAGAAGAGTAGGGGCTGGCTCTGAAATGGACTCTGTTGCCTGTTCTTTGATCACTTCCCTCTGGTAGAGGGGGCATTGCTACACCACAAAGGAAGAGAGTACAGGCAGTCCTAGTGAGCTTTCAAAGGCTGGGGTCAGATGGTAGGAGAGGAGGGCTCCCTGTATCTGAGATATAGGAAATGGGATAAGGGGGGAAAAGAATGGAGGGTGAGACTAGGAAGAGACAAGGGAGTGTGTTACAATTGGGGTGTTAAGTGGATAAATTACTTTTTAATTTAATTAATTTATTTATTACAATGTGTTCACTTTGTATTCTTGCCATAGGCCCCTCCCTCATCTCCTTCCAGTCCCACCCACTCTCCTTCTTCTCCCCCTATGCCCTTTCTCTAGTCTCCTAATTGGGGAGGAACTCCTCCCCTTCTAGCTTATCAGGTTTCATCAAGGATGGCTGCATCATCTTCCTCTTTGGCTTTGAAAGGCTGCACCACCAAGGAGGAGAAGATCAAAGACTTGAGTTTAAATAAAAAGTTTAAATAAAAATTAAAAATAATAAATTAACAAAAATCAAATTTAAATTAAAAATAAATTAAATGTGAATAAAGAAAACAAATAAATTTAAAAAAAAACAAATAAAACAGGCAAGAAGAGTGTCACACACCTACAATTCAATGACTCAGAAAACTCAGATAGTGTTAGTGTCATGAATAAATGCCATCTAAGAAATTAAATATACTCCCTGCCCAATTTCAAATGCACGATGTTGATGAAGATCAGCACAATAACCTATGCTTACATATACAAAACAAAACAAAATAAAATAAAATACCTAAAACCCTATATTCCAGGCTCAGCTGTGAATGATGTTGATGTTGATGCCAGGCATGTTGGCCTAGATTTAAGCCAAACACTTGACTGGAGTTAGAGCTGTAAGTTCAAAACCAGCCTGGTCTATGTACAAACATTCAGGACAGGCAGGGCTACACAGAAACTTTTTCTTCAATGTCAAAAACAGAAACATCATTTTCTCTGGGAGCCTTTTTCATTCAATCAAATAATTCTGACCAAATTTACTAAAGGCTTACTGTCATTTGATGATAAAAATATAGTCTAATTTCAATCATCCTAAAATTCTGCAATAGCTCATACACTGTTCAAATGTCCAAAGTCTCCTCTAACACACAAGAAAATCTCTTGGCTGCTACATCTTGAAACATCAGAAACAAGTTACATCATCCCAACATAGATGCACAAAATACCCCTTCCCATTCCAATATAGAGCAATGTGTACATAGGGGAGGACTGGACCAAGGAAAGAAGATTAGCAAGGTAAACAACAAATCCTGTTGCTGTTTCAAAAGACTTAGACAATCCTATCCCGGCAATGTCTCATACGTCTCCAAGTTTGGTTACTCCCACTCCCTACAGGCAGCATTCTATAGGAGCTGTCTCATAACTTAGGTATCTCGACATATTGTGGTGTCAAGATGCAACTCAGACTTCACCCTCACTGCTTCATGCAGTGAACCTTTACAGTATCTTCACTGGGGATCAGACACTGCCAAACACAGATGGCTGGCACAGTGCTGAACTGAAACCACAAAGAAAGACTCTATTACTTTAAATTTTGCATCTTTATTGTTTCCAGAACCAGCACAACATGGGTGAACCAGTCAAGTTGGATTCTAAATTGGGATGGACAAATTGAGATGGACTGTGCCACAGTTGGACCACATTTGTAACATTTGTAACACATTTTATATGAAATTCCTTCCTTGCACTAAGAATCAGTTTGCCTACTCCTTCCATTAATAGAAGAATTAGCAGGAGGGAGTCTTACTCTATGGACACCATCTTAGGCTTCAAATACAGAGCTAGAATCATCTCTTAGATAATCTCCCTGAAATTTCCTGCCTGTCTTTCAGCACGTGACTGCCATCTGAAACTACCTAGTTCTGCTTTTCTCTACAAACCAAAGACTTTACATTTATTTATGCTCCACTTGTCTCTTTCTTTCACTGTGGTCCTGAACATCTCACTAATAATCATTCAACATATTCAATATTCTATCTAAGACATCCAGCCCACTATTTTTAAATTCTGCCTTATTCAAATTCAAGGCATGGACAAAATAAGTATGATTTCAACTAAAATATCACACAAATGACCTCTAGCTTAATTTTCTATGGAGTCTATTGCCCACTGAAATCCTTTGATATGGAGTTCTTCTGTCTGCATTATTCTCATCACTCTGATCTTCTAGGTCCTACCAGAAAAGCTAATGAAGCTTTGTATACAAGTTTCTAAGGCTTTTACCATCTTAAATCTTGATGTTTTGCACATTCCTTAAAAAGAGAATATTCCAAGTTTCTGTCCAGCAACAAAACCACTCTTTGCAAATAATTTTTGTTCTAATTTGTTACTTTGTTGCTGTGACTAAATCCCCTAACCAAAAACATCTCAGGTCATAAATGTGATTTCTTGTTTAGTTTGGTGCTGTCAGATCATAGTCCATTGTTTTGGGAGCTTAGCATAGAAAGTCAAGCTTGAAGAAAATTAAGACAAAAGCCATGGGCATATGTATCCTGGGTTGGTCTCTTGCTTCATCACTGTCTCATGCTCAGGTAGTTATCTTATGCAGCTCAGGCTCACTTGCTTAGGGATATTGCATCTTTCAGTGGAAGAGCCTTCCCACATCAATCATCTGTCACTTCAATCTCTCACAGATATAGCAACCAGTTTCTCTGATGAGGGCATGCCCTTAATTGAGGCTCCCTCAGATGACTGTAGGCTTTGAAATGTTGACAAGTGAAGCTAATTAGGACACAGAGACAATATATGAGAAAGTTTTAAAAACTCAAACCAATGTGTTAACTCTATCAATCACTTAAGTAGCAAAATTTGAGACATTGATGATTGCAACAATTTGAAAACACAGATACACCAAGAAATAAGCCTTTATGATCAAGAACAGTAAAATTGTTTCTGTAAATCAAGTCTACAAATCAACAAAACTCAAGGAAATATAACATAAATTTTTAAAAGGCAAAAAGAGGTGAAGGTTTATCACTTTCAAGAGAAAGAATACAGTTATAACTAATCAAACCACACAATATACATAGCACCCCTGTCAAAAGGAAATACAATGATATGCCTATAAATATAACACAGTCCTATAAGCAAATACAATAGGATTAGAGTCAAAGAATTCCTTGGCCAGCACTGAACTTGTACATTCTGGTTCTTTCCTTTCCCAAAATAAAAAATGAAGTAGGAAATACAGAGGTAAGGTTCACACAGAAAACAGAGATAAAGGAGATAAATTTATGCACTGAATACAAAATAGAAGAAATGGAAGACAGGTGTTTTTATACACTCCTTTAACACCAGAAGTCAGGGATGTAGAAACAGCTGGACTGTTGTGAGTTTGAGGCCAGCCTGGTCTACAAAGTGATTCCAGGACAGCAAAGGCTATAAAAAGCAATCCTGTCTGAAAATAAACAACAACAACAAAACAGAAAAAAAGATGAAATAGATACACGTGTCAAAGAAAATGTTAAATCCAAAAGTTCCCTATCAAAAAACATCCAGGAACTCTGAGACAATATGAAAAGACAAAACATGCTGATAATCAGATTAGCAAAAGGAGGATGAGATCAAGGTTCTGGAAGATATTTTTAACAAAATCATACAAGAAAAATTTCTTAACCTAAATAAGAAGATGTCTATCAAGGCACAAGAAGCATACAAAAATACCAAAGACACTGGACCAGGAAAGAAAGTCCTTTTACCAGAGAAAAATAAAAACGGTAAATATACAGAACAAAGAAAGAATATGAAAAGCTGTAACAGAAAAAAAATCAAACAGTCCACACTAACCAATAAAACAGACAAACCAAAAAAAAAAAAACAAAAAAAAAAAAAAACATAAAATAAAATAAAATCCAACCAAGAAATAAATAAAGGCAGATCTATTGGAATTAATCCTGTATTATCAGTAAAGATACTAGAAATTGAAGGATATAGACAGTGTTCTTGTGACTCTAAAAAACTAGAGAAGCCAAGACAAATTACTAACTATGCCCAGAACCTTTCAATCAGCAAATGGAGAAAATAAGATGTTGCATGTTAAGGTCAAATTTAAACAATATGTATCTATAAATACAGCTCCAAACAAGGTGTTAAAACCACCACCACCGCCACCAACAAAATACCAAGATTAACAATCACTGTTCATTGATATCTCTTAATACCACTGACCCAAATTCACCAATAAAAAGACACAGGCTCACAAAATGGGTGATAAAACAGAATCCACCTTTATTCTAAGTACATCAAACACAGCTTCACTTCAAGGTAGACATTATCTCAAGGTAAAGGGTTGGAAAAAATATTCCAAATAAATGAATTAGAGTATCAAGCTCATATTGCAATTTTAGTATCTAACAAAACAGACTTCAAAAACAACTAATCAAAACATGGCAAAAGATATGACATATTAAAATAAAACATCCAGCAATATAACATATCAATAATTAACATCTATGCCCCAAATATAAGAGCACCCAAGTTATAAAAGAAACCCTTCTGCAGTTTGTAACACATCTTGGCCCTCATAAACTGATAGGGGAAGACTTCAATATATCACTCTCACCAATGGACAGGTCCTCCTGACCAAACTGAACAGGGAAATACTCCAGCTAAATAACATCAAAAAAACTAAATATACCCAAATGATGTTTACAGAACATCCACCCAAGCACAAAAGATTGTTCCCTCTTCTCAGCAACTCATATATCATTCTCCAAAATTGATGATATACTTGAACAGTGGAAGTCTCAGAAGATATAAAAAACTTGCAATAGCCTCCTGCATCCTATCAGACCACTAAGGTTTAAAACATCACATCACCAATAACAAAAACAATAGAAAGCTTACAAACTCATAGAAATTGAACAACTCTCTACTGAATAAAAAATGGATCAAAACTGAAATAAAGAAATAAATTAAAGACTTTCTAGAAGTCAATGAAATGAACACACAACATATCAAAAGTCATAGTACACAATGGAAGTGTTGACCAGAAGACAGTTCATACCACTAAGTACATTCAGAAAAAACAATCAGAAAGATCACTTAGTAGCAACTTAATAGCACACCTAAATACTCTAGAACAAAAAGAAGTAAACATAACCAAAAGGAGTAGACAGTGAAAAACTACTGAACTGTATCTTCACTGGTAAAAATGAATGTTTCCACAGGAAAAGAAAGGGGGATCCTATCAAAATTGATAATGATTAGATTTGAATAGTAGAGAACTCCTGAATAAGCAGAGGTAACTGTTCATCAGACAGTGTGATAAGTAAGTCCAAACTTACTTAATAAAGACTAAAGTTTTTTTTTTTTTTTTTGCTTAAATAAAAAAAGATACTTTTGTTGTTTCATATTAAAAACAGTTAAGAGGTTTAAAATCTTTTAAGTAAATTAAAAGGTATCAACTTGTTTGAATTGGAATAACTTGGAGTGAATATAACATATTTGAGCAGTGTGGTGATAGACCATGTATTTAATCCCAGCAGAGACAAGCAATTCTCTATTAATTAGTTGTTTTCTAAATTCAGGAGTTACAGTGACAGGGTGTTGGTGGTTCATAGCCTTAATCCCAGCATTTGGAAACATGTGCCTTTTATATACCACCTGGGGGGCAGAGGCAGGCACATAGGATTTACAGTGATTTCATTTAAAAGCTGCTTGTAAAAGGCAGGCTGAAAATCAAAGTGAATGCCCTTTATTATCTAGAAATAAATACACTTTAAGGTATATTTGTAAACTTTCAAAAGATTTTTTTAACTTTAATTGAGATATTATACTTTTTCTATTTCCAAAACAGCATTTTCCCCTATAAAAGATATAACATGCCTAAAAAGGTACAACCCTCACCCCTGAATTAGGGATGGGGCAGGATTTTGATTAAATCTTTTAAGGAGAATAAAATCATCCAACTAAAGAATATGGAGACCACTGGACACATGAAACTTCTGAAGAAAATGACAGATCACCAAAAAAAAAAAAATGTCAAAAAAGAAGGAGTAAACTGGCCAACTGGTATGACTCAACTTCATGTTGTCTCTTCTGCCTCCTAACGACATAAGTGCAAATTGTCTCGATGTGATTGCTAAAGAACCATCCAAAATCTCTATCTCATATCATAAAAGCCACCTGGTAAGAAACAGAGGAAAACAGAAAAATAAGGGATGATTCTATTGTCATGAATCTCATAATCTTCTGGCATGATGTGACTTCTGTACTTACCACAAGCTTCAATAATCAAGAATGTGTACAGTGTTTGTGAAAGAATGTGGAGTGTGAGAAAAAGCCAAAAACAGAAGCCTAATATATTATTCAAGTTTACAAGAAAAGTTATAAGGAGACTTTAGCATGAAAAATATGCACTGGACCAGAGATACCTTTGATTTTCTAATTAATACAAATTAAATAAACACAGATTTCACAACTGCTACAAGACAAACACAAAGTGACACCTAAACTGTTATATTTCTGACCCTCCAGCTACTATTAACTTCATTTCCACAGAGCCCTTTTGCTCTGGAAGTGGAAAATGGAGGTGATCATAAAGATAAGCTATGGCTTGCAGTCCCTCATGTCCCCTTGTGGGTTCAGGCACATGCCAGCCCTTGCTGACACTCACACCCAAAACAATGTTGGAAAATAATTTAATGTTTCCTGCTGCATGAATTATGTCACAAGATGTGGAATCTGCCCTATCCACTTACCTAAAACCAGGCACACCTGACAAAATTCTGCATCTCAAAAATTTATTTTGTACCCTGGAATTGAATTTCCCCAAACCATGCCATTGGGAGTGGTGGTAGTTGCAAGGTAAAAAAAAAATCAAAATCAGTAATCAAGGTTTGCTGAAGGATGATCACCACCACCTCTTTTCTACCAGTTTCAAAACTATTTGTAAATTTTGTCACACAAAACAGTATGTGGAATACAAAATTCATCATTTCTAGAAATGAAACCTTCAGTTTTCCAATATGTCTATCTAATGCACACCAAAATCAATCCATGTGTGTGCACACTAGATGGTGATATTATAAGCACCACAGCTTTCTACTTCCCAGGCTGCAGGGTCCCCTCCTCCCTGGACAATCAACACTCAGGAAGGGTCAGAGTCCAAGAGTCTCTCCCCAGGTCACCACATGGAGAACAACAGAACCACAGTCTGAACCACAGTCCATTTCGTTCAAAGCAGATCAGGCTGTGATAGCTCAGCAGACCTGCTGTGCCTGGCCTGGGAACAATGACCCCACACTCACCATGGTATGGCATGGCGACTCACTCACAGCTTCCTACAGCTACAACGGAGGAAAATCACAGAACAAACTGGTAAGAAACCTCATGCTGGTGCTCCTGACTGCTAGGCCTACCCAGAGTCTCTCATTAGCTTGAACAATACAGCTGAGTCTCAGGACAGTAGTAGCTCCTCTACCAGTGGATCAAAGATCAAATGATGCAGATAGCAGAGATATTCTAGCTTTGCCCTAACCCCTATGGGCACACAGAACCCTAGTGTTGTTATAAAAGAATGAAAATCCCAATTATTCGATTTTACCAATACAGACACTGGGGAGAAAACCTGCTAGTTTAGAAAGGCAGAGAAAGCACCCATCTGACCCTGATACTCACCTCACCTCCAAGAGGAAAAATCTCCAAAAGCTCACCAGTTCAGACGACAGCTCAGTGAGGATAGGCCAAAAGAACCCAAGGCCAAAGGCTTTCTAGCTCAAAGCTAAAAAAGCCCAAAAGCTATCAAGCTAAACCTCCTTCCACTTTTACACTCTGTCTTAAATACATTTCAGCTGAAAGTTCCACTTACTCTTTAATCCCTGTCAGCTGGTTTCTTGCTTTGCCTCTTGAACTAGGGTTACCTTTATTAAATCCTATTCACTGAGAGCTTTTGAATTAAAGGTATATTCTAGGGCTGATGGAACCATACCATAATCACCTGTTTACAATAAACAGAAAGTTCTTGAATTAAGATTTGTGTTAGGGCTCAACCACACCAAACAAAGCACAGGTTTTCACAGTTCACAATCTAAGGGATTACACTGGGATCAAATATCCTGCAACACCCTCATCTTGGAAATGTTTTAAAATGTAATCTTCCATTCTCCCAGAGCACCTGTTCATCTTCCAAGATACAGATCATGTATGTTGCCCAACCCATTACACAATCAATGTCCAGTGCAATCATCTCTACCTTCATAGTTCAGAAGTCCTTCAGCCAAACTTCAGTCAAAGCCTAAAAGTAATAACCATTAAAGAAACAAATGGCCATGAATTTGAAAAAAAAAAAGGAGTAGTTAATGGGAGCTCAATGAAAATGATAAATAAAACAAAAAGGACATGGTGGTTCCTAGGTATGTTGGAGTAGAAATTTTAATAAAGATACAAGAGAGAACATAGTCAGACACAGGAACATCTGGGACAGTCTAGAGTTGACATGACCTTGAGCCATGTGAGAAGAGAGGAGAGAGGGAAGTGGAGAGCCAGAACAAAAGGCCAGGAGAGTAAATGATAAATGAAAAAGACCAGGTAACCAAAATGGTTGGAATACATAAGAAGTACAGCTGGGAGGAGGGTAGCTCAGCTCCTGGGCTAGAGACCTGTTACACGGTATGACACCCATACCCATGTTACATACCCTGTTACTTGTAACAGGTAAGGACTGAGGGATGCTTGGATAACCTGACAGCCACGTCTGCTTTGATTGTTAAGTAGGCAGCTTAACCATTCATCCCAGCATTTGAGACATAAGAGTAGAGAGGAATGAGAATGTTGAAATGATTTCATTATACTCTCAAAAATTAGATTTAAAAATTGAAAATTGCTTTATGGTCCAATATTCTTCAGGTACTTCAAGTATGTATTAGGGCACATCAATTATTACTCAAACCTTTTTTCTCTCACATTGTGCATTTTCAATGGGGGGAGGGCATTCCTGTTAGGAACTACCACACAAGTTTTTCCAGATCTATAGTTCAACTATAGAAATTTGCTTTCCAGACACAAGCTCAGCTCCTAATCCATATTCCTGATTTCACTGTATATGAATCCCCCCAAATGTACAGTTCTCACTTTTACTGTCTAAAATTGATTACCTGACTCATTGCCATCTTCCCTCCTCCCCCTCCCTTTTTGTGTTGTAACTACAGCTTCAAAGTAGGTCAGTGAACTAAGTTCTCACACAGGTCCCTCTTTAGTTGTAATTACCCACCTCCAAAAACAAACAAACAAACAAACAAACCAGGAAAGTCAGTTGACACTCATTCACTGGTCTTCTTTACTTCACACTGACCAGTCAGGGTCCACCTGAAAAGAGTTGCAGAACTATGTTCTAAGCACTGGATAGTAGAGGTAGCATTCAGTGTTCAAATAAAGTGTAAACTACATAACATGTGAAAGGCTTATCTACAGGAGTCATTGCTTTAAACAAAAACAAATGTCAAAGACTAGAGAAAAGGAATGAAATTCTTCATGACTGGGGATTATCAGAGAATATTGACTAATAAGAGACTAGAGCAATGATGCATCAACAAAATAAAATGTAATAATACCAACAACTGACTATTTTAAATATTTATTTATTTATTATGTGTACAGTGTACTGCATGCATGTATACTTGCATCCCAGAAAAGAACACCAGATCTCATTATAGATGTTGTGAGTCACCATGTGGTTGCTGGGAATTGAACTTTTGACCTCTGGAAGAGCAGCCAGTGCTCTTATCCTCTTAGTTGAGAAAAAACAAAACACATAGGTATACTGACTTTGAAAAACACAGGTCATTCTCTTATAGAGGGAAAGCCATTAATAAGATACTATTTGACTTTGCCCCTGTGTACAATATTAGCTGCTAAGACCTGTAACCTGACAGAAACAGCTTTAGCCAATAGCCTGTGTCTCAAATTTGAATTGACAGAACTGTGTCAATGAGGATTGGATATATGGGCATAGGACAGTCCCTTAATTTGAAATTCAATATTCACTGGATCAAGCAACCTGACCCAAATTGAACACCCACCAATCTGGTTTGTTTTCATTCGTATTCATGAATTAATAAATACACGTTGGAAAATTACAAATTAAAAAACCTCACCCTGCCACATTTCTAGATAATCCAGGATCCTAATCTCTAACAGGCCTGGTTAGCATACTACTTATCTGTGAAGTATTTTACAGGCAGTTTTCCCTCAGCTAAATTCTAATGGGACCACTAGTTTCTCAGCAATAGTAAATCCTTTACATCATCAGTTCTACTCTTCTATATCACAGCTTGATATTGGAGTGATCTATGACACAGGGCATACCATTTACAACCCCCACAAAATCCAAATGGATCTTTTAGAACTGAGAGAACCTATCTGACACCCCCCAAAGGACACCAAGAACTAGGCCTTAAAAGGTCACTTAAAGGTCACCAGACTAGTGACTCTACCATAAGGTCACCAGGAATTGGGGCATGTTGTAAGATTCCTTACCCAAGGAACAGTCTGAGGATAACCACAAGGATGGAAAAGTATCTTAAAGTGGGATATATGTGCTGAGCACCCTACCAACCTTGTAGTAGAACATTCAGTGACACAGAAAATACCTAACATTCCTGAGGCCAAGAGATAGCTTGCTCAATGTTAGTTATGTTAGCTAGCCAATCACTTTATAAAAAGCTTGCCATTGCTGAATGTCACCCAATCCTGTAACTGTTAAACTGGAACTTCCTGGTCCTTCCTAAAACCCCAGTCAAAACCCTGCCCTGCAGCTGCTCAGGGTTCTGCTCTCTGATCCACTCTGTTGGTGATGTTGGAGAGACCAAGCTTAAGCCAAAATAAAATTCTTTGCTCTTACATATGTGGTCCAGCTCCTGATGATCTTTGGGGACCCTAAGATCTGCGCTTAACATGTGGGGTCTCATATTGGATCCTCAAGACTCCCAAGCACCCCGGGCACAAGGAACTGAACAACAGCCAGTAAGTGAGCACTCTGTCTATATCTGTCTGTATCTGTCTCTGTGTTTCTCTAGTTTCTTTTTTCGGGCCATGGGGCAAAATGCATCTATGTGGTCAGAAAGGTTAGAGCTGATGCTCTGGACAACTGTGGGCCACAGGGAGCCTGGAAGACATTCCAGACCCCCCCTTGAAGGGCCACATCTGTAAAGGGAGTTGAGCATCCACTTTTCTGTGTTCTCTGGACCTCAGAGAGGAGGAATGTGCCCCTATCTGTAAAGGGTGGTAGAGTACCCAGTTTTCTGTGATCTCTGGATCTTTGGACAAGGACAATGCAGGTAGCTCCTGCATCAGGGATTCACTGATATCCTACTTTCATTTTTCCACTGCAGGAGTGGTGGGATCTGCTGTCTGGCTCTGTGTATTTTTCTGCTTCACAAGCAATGGGATATAGTCTGTGTCTTGTTTAACTGTTTTGACTCTCACTGCATTTTTTTGTCTCTGGGACTGACTGAGGACATGGGACAAAATCCTTCTATCCCCCTAGACCTGATTCTTTCCCATTTCAGGGAGGCTTAAGCCATGCTTCATAAGTTCCAGTGAGAGTGGCAAGGAGGTGGCAAGGGATTGATACAGTATGTAGAGCCCCAAGCTTGGCACCTCTGCCAATATTTTCTGGTCTCTGGTCTGGCAGATCTTATCCACTACTCTGGCCTCGGGTTTGGCAGAGCGTGTCCCCTGCTCTGGACTCTGATCTCGGAGAGATTTCCTGCTGCTGTGGTCTCTGGTCTGGCAGAGTTTGGCTGGTGCTTTGGCCTGTGGTCTGGTAGACAGAGATCAACAGATATGTTGCTGCTCCATTCTCTGGTCTGGCTGAATGCAGGACACCATTCCAAACTCGGGTGTAGTAGGGTGGAGCCTGATTTGGGGGTGGGTCACCACTAATGGAACAGGATACAGGGCCCATAGAGAGACAGGCCACTGTTTTGAGTTTTGGTATTTTCTTCTTCCATACTCTTTGAGCACATTATACCAAGTACATTTTTTTCCTTTGTTGTACTTTTGTGATTTTGTTTGCTTGTGATGGTCTCAGTGGGCTGGTGATCAAACAGCTGTGCTCCATTGTGACTTTGCCTTCCCCATGTTCCCAGCACTACAAGCTGGGGCACCTCTGGTCATCAGTGGGAACACATATTTCCACATATTTGGCTAGGAAGGCTCGGTTGGAGAGGGGTCTGTGTACAGAAAATATTGCTGGGCTGGACCTTGTTGCCTCCTTGCTATCTCTATGAGGAAGGTCGGTGACCTGAGGATAGCTCTGGCTTGGAACAATGACCGCCAAATAATGCTCTTAGCTGAAACGTATTGTAGTTATTATTATTATTATTATTATTATTATTATTATTATTTGGTTAGGGTCCTCTGTAGCCCAGCCTGGCCTTAAACTAAACAGCTATAAGATGACCTTGAATTTCTGATTCTTCTGCTTCACCACTTATCAACTGAGCTACAATCCCAATCCCACAAACGTCTTTTTTTTTTTTTTACCCATAGGTGGCTTCAACAAGGAAGTGAACCGAACTCAAATAGGGAAGGCTTGGCTCCACTGAGCTCCTGGGTCTGAGCCTGTGTACTAGCACTGTACACAGAATACCCACCTGAGCACCTTGATATGTCACTTATTAGCCTGGCTGTACTTATGAGATTGTCATCTGAGAATAAAGCCAATTCTTTTTTAGTCAAGGTCTCATACTGGCAACTAAAAGAATTTTATTAGAAAATATTAGAAAGCACATGTTTGATTGTGGTTTGAATGGGTGGGAAACCTCTATCAATGTGCTCCCCAAAGTGCTAAAGGATGTAAGCATGGGGAACGGGGAGGGGTAGATGAGGAATTCACCATGTCTGGGTATCTACCCCTACGCCCCAGAAAATGAGTTGTTTACTTAATCACCAATGCAAGAAAAAAAAATAGCTAGAATGCATTTGAGGTTCAAAGTTTAGAAGTGAGGGTGCAGGGGTCCTTTTGGCAATGCTTTCGAAGAACTGCATCCATTCAAGTGCAATGTTTGTAAATTCACACTGAGCAAGGAAGGCAGGGAAGGGAAGGGGAGGGGAGGAGAATAAAAAGGAGGACAGGGGAGGAACATGTTCAAACTTTTCCTGTCAAGAAAACAAAAATGAAAAAAAATCTTAATGAAGTCCCACTTTTTGTATGTGTGCCCAAGAATTTTTTTATTATTTATTTAATTTTTTTGTGTTAAATATTTTTTAATTTTTTAAACTTTTATTAATTACACTTTATTCATTTTGTATCCCCCCATAAACCCCTCCTTCCTCCCCTCCTAATCCCACCTACTTTTCCCTTTCTTCATGAATGATCCTCCCCAAGTCCACTGATAGGGGAGGTCTCCATTTCCTTCCTTCTGATCTTAGTCTGTTAGGTCTCATCAGGAGTGGCTGCATTGTCTTCCTCTGTGGCCTGAGATCAAAGAGCAGGCCAATCAGTTTATGTTAGAAGCAGTCCCTCTTCCCATTACTATGTAACCCACTTAGACACTAACTGTCATGGGCTACATCTGTGCAGGAGTTCTAGGTTATCTCCATGCATGATACTTGGTTGGAGTATGAGTCTCTGGAAAGACCCTGGTATTCAAATTTTCTCATTCTGTTGCTCTCCTTGTGGAGTTTCTGTCCTCTCCAGATCTTACTATTTCCCACTTCTTTCATAAGATTCCATGTACTCTGCCCAACAGTTGGCCATAAGTCTCAGCATCTGCTTTGATAGTCTGCAGGGCAGAGCCTTTTAGAGGGCCTCTGTGGCAGGTTCCTAACTTGTTTCCTGTTTTCTTCTTCTTTTGATGTCCATCCTCTTTGCCTTACAGGATAGGGATTGAGCATTTTAGTCAGGATCCTCCCTCTTGATTAGTTTCTTTAGATGTACAGATTTTAGTAGGTTTATCCTATATTATATGTCTATATGAGTGAGTATATACCGTGAGCCAAGAATTTTTGTGTTTATGTGTACATTCCTTTCATCATATTTACATATATACTCTAAACGTTTGCTGAATAATGGTGTTTCAATGTTTTTCCCACATTTCAACTGAATTATTTTTGGGCACTAAATCTAAACCTAATTCTTATCAATATTTGGAGGTTTTACTTGTTTTGAATGTGTGGTTTTATTTTTTTAGTTAACAGTGTGTACACAGTCTCTTACACCTGAGTCATCATATTTGGATCTCTAACAAAATAATGAAGAACAGTAAATAGTACTAATAATGTTAATGACTAAAATGAAAGTAACAGAGTGCATTTTACAATGATCTCAGATGTTCTTTTCAGACAGGACATTTTATGATGAAAATTTTTTCATGAGGCACAAATGCCTGTTAAGCTTAAGGCTTGTTTATAACATTCTCTTGAAAAAAAGGTTCAAGATGCATCCTGAAGTCATAACATCAAATTATGTACAGAGAGGACATAATCACCATTGCAGATATGGTCTCCTAGGGATAAGTATGGTAGGATTAAAAGCCCAGGACACTTTCTGAGGATATGACTTCTCATAAAACCTAATGAAAAAAAATGATTCTTCCCAGAAAATGAACATGTACATAAAACCAACTACATATAAAGCAGGTACAGAGTAAATGTCAGGAGAAGGATCAGGTTAAAAACTAACACCAAATAAGTATCACTGTTGCTGTATCTGGAATTTCTACTTTTTTTGGAATGCAGAGACAAGAAGACTGTTAACCCCTGTATTTAAGGAAGTGCATCTGCATAAAGAAAAGCAATGTTTCACTTCTCCTCTTCCTTTTTTCTCCTCCCCTTTCTTCTCCTTCCTTACCTTCTATATGTGAAGCAAATGTTCTACCTCTGAGTTGTATTCCTGCCTTCTGTACAAAACAGGCAGAAACAGATAGTCTTTAGATATAATAAACCCAGATGCTAAAGCTCACTAAAGCTTAGAGGAAGTAACTTATTATGGGATAAATTAAAGAGAACACAGAGAAGGCAACAGGGATAGAGGAGGCTGTCCTAGTAACAGCAGTAACAGAACAAGATAAAAAGACTTGAGGAAAAGTTTTTTACAGATGGCACAATGGCTGGCATTAACAAATAAGATGCTACATGCTCCCATCCTTTAGGTGGGAATTCTGTAGTACTATGAGATTATGAAGATTTTGTTAAAGGAATTTACTGTTTAAAAGGTTATTAGTCCTTCCACAGAAGGACAAATTGTGAATTAGGTACCCAATACTGTGCTAAGGCCTAAACACACAAAAATGATTGATGTAAACACCACTCTTTCTCTATAAGCTTACAGTCTTGTGGGGTAATCCACCATAAACAAACCCAGAGACCATGCATAGAAATGTTTACATCACTATTAATTACACTATGAAACCTAAAAAAAAGCAAGAGGGACCTAACACCCCAGAAATGATAAAGAGCATACATATTCAAAGGCTGAGAGATGAGAACATTTTAGTTCAATAGGGGAAATGAAAGAAGGTGAATTTGTTTGAAGTATACTAGGGAAGAAGAAAGGAATGATAATGATGATGATGATGATGATAATAATAATAATGACAAAAGATTAAAGAGGGATGATAGCCATCCCTCTCTGCTGCTGCTTTTCTTTTCATCCTTGCACCCTCTCATGTGCCTCTGTGCCCTCTAGTGGTGATGGGAGGCAACTTCTCCATCATTTCTCTCTGGAACTGTTGCAGAGCCTGCAGGGCTGGTAGCTCCCAGGGAGAGCCCATGTTGGGGAGGCTTGGGCAGGTGACTCCAGGAAGTGACCATGCTTCCTCAGCATTGTTCCAGGTGGAACTCGGAACCCTGGTTGCCAGGTAACCAGAAGCCAGTAGCAGCAACAGCTGCCTGGACAGACCAGCTGGTCCAGAGGAGCTGGAGAAATGAATCTGTTCTTCTGCTTCCAGACTTCCAGGGTCTCAGGTCTCTTGGAAGTCAGCGGTGGTCGCCTGGGCCGCTGCTGGAGACATATGGTGCGCTCACTGACACGTTTCTGGCCTATTCCCCACCGGGAGACCAAGGTAAACATGGCCTCTATGTGGTGGGGGAGCTTTCTGGTCCACTCACCCCCTATCCACCGTGGTCGCGGCCTGGGCAAGTGTTCCTATTGGGTCACTGAGGAACACTTTTCAAGCCCGCTTTGGTGTAGGCAAAGAAGTCATTGGTGCCCCTCGGGGTTTGCACACTTCACGCCTACCTCCTGCCCTGGTCCTTTCTCAGAGAGAAAGGAAGCGAGCCTTCCAGCATGGTATCCCCATTGCTCAGCAATGATGGCGTGAACTTCGTGGAGCAGATGATCCCCTATTTGCCCACCACTCTTTCTGGCCCTTTATCCAAAGTTTGCGACCACAGTAGTGGTTCTGGACCTGATCCTGAAAAGGCAGTTGAGCGGCTCCACCAGGGAGGCAGCCCTCAGTCCTCCTCCTGCTGTTTCCTAGGGCCTGTGCCCACACAGAACCAGGACGACGGAGTTGCAGCAGCCTAGGTGCCGGGCCTAGCCCTTTAAAGTGACATGTCCATACATGGCAATTGGGACAGAGGTGGGGCTCTAGCAGGTGCCATTCACCTTCCCCAGGGAATGTCAGACACCACCCTTTCTCATGCCCTGAGCGTCCTTTCCCCGTTTGTGTAAAGGATTCTGGACCCCATTTGCAGTGTTTGTTATGGATGGAGCCCCTAGCACCCCTGTACCCCACCCTGGAAGATTATAATAGTTCCTTCTAGATGTCTGGGTGGGTTGGGGACACAGGGCCTTAGGGGTAACACCCCCGTGGACTGTCACAGGTATAGATCCTTCAGGTCAGACTGTGATGGGGACCAGCAGACAACGATGTGAGTGGGCTTGGGGTGGAGGGGGAGGTGAGCGGGGAGGGACGTTTGAGGCCAGGGTGGAGGGCCAATTTTGGCCAGGAGCCTGACCTTTGGGGTTCTCTCCCTAGGGACTGTCACACCAGGCTCCTGGGTTTTGAGCAGCAGAGGGAGGGACAGGAAAGGAAGGATACCAATGCCCGCCCCCCGCAGCAGCGAAGCTAGGCCAGGCTCCCAACCCTGTGTCCCTCTGCCCTGCTCTCACCCACAGTGCCATCTTCTCGTTCTTGTCCCAGTGGCTGCAGAAATTCCCCCAGGATTTCTCTGGATCCCCGGAACTGGCCATTGTGAGGTGGCTGCTGGACTATGCGGGACCCCCAGTCTTGCCAGAACCTGGACCAGTGCAACCTCCAGCTTTAGTATCAGAGGACACATAGTCCCTTGTGGACTTGGAGAGTGAGCTACTGTTTCTCTCCAATGTGGTGCACTTGGGGGCACCTGATCCTGTGTACTCACTGCCCAAGGTAGACATATAGTTGGTACAATCACTGACTGAGCACACCCAGCGCCTATTCCCATTAGAGAAAAGATTGCCTTAATTTTGTATATTTTTAAATTGCTGTTTTTCACTGTTGCATTATTGTTATTGGTTTCATATTATTATTAAAAAGGTGTTGCTTACTCATCTTAAGTGATATATTTGGAGATGGGGCCTCCCCATTTGCCCACAGTGGTTGGAGCCATTCCTGGGTTGTGTTCCTGACTAAGCCAAGAGGTATGGAGCCTGTTTTTGTTGAGAGTTTCCTGTGAATTGGGCATGTGCATCCATCTATAGACGATGCTCCCAGGTGTGTAGTTGGTGCCCAGGGGGTCTACTGGGATAGATTGAGTCCCAGAGAGAAAGCCCAACAGAGTCAGCACTTGACAGCAGACTTTTGGGGCCACAGCTGGGTCTAGGGCTAGGATCTGAGGTCAAGGACCAGGACCAATACCAAGACCCAGCTTTTTGGGCACTATCTCTGAGGGGGGGGACCTATAATTTGAGATATAGAGTACATTTTTGGTGGATCATTTAAATACATGATATGTCTACATAGCACGCCTGTTTTAGAACTCAATCTTTGGAGCTGGGCATGGTGGCACACACCTGAAATTCCAGCACTCAGGGAGGAAGGGGCCTGAATTTGAGTCCAGCCAGGTCTATAAAGTGACTGTAGGACATCCAAGCTTACACCAAATAAATTCTGTCTAAACAAACAAACAAACAAATATAGAAACTAATGAACAAACCCAAAGAGAACTCACTCTGTGGACCAAGCTGACCACAGTCTCAGAAAGATTAGCTTACCATGGACTCCCAGGTCTAGGATGACAGGGATGCACCTCTGAGCCAAGCTAAGATATTTTTAATGACCTATTCTTGAATCAAGGAATGAAAGGATAAAATAAGATGTACAAAGCTACCATTTTTCTTTTAATGAACAGTAATAAGTCTTCAATATCTACATTTATTTACAATTGCAAATCATTTCTGATGTTGTCAATAGGTGAGTTTTCTCCTTTACTTTAATTTCATACATTG
The DNA here is from genome assembly GCF_030254825.1 of Meriones unguiculatus. Lineage (NCBI taxonomy): Eukaryota > Metazoa > Chordata > Mammalia > Rodentia > Muridae > Meriones > Meriones unguiculatus. The sequence goes on from NW_026843645.1 coordinate 2,986,140, forward strand.
AAAAATGTTTGAGTACGTATCTGCCAGTGAGAGGACAACTTATTGCTGTTTGCTATCTGTTTGCATCCCATATATGAGTTTTCAACATGAAACCCAAAGAGTCTTTTGACCAGTGAAAAAACTGGCCCTTATTTAGGTTTAAAAATGATTTATGTATGTGCTGGTGTGTGAATTTGTATATACAAGTGACCAAGTATAGAAATATTAGAAAAAATCTATAGGAGTAATATGGGCTACCCAGAAATTGAGTTCAAATTATCAGGCTCAGAAACAACCAACTATTCCCACTGAGACAGTTCTCTGACATTCACTTATAGAACTGAGACAGTGTCATGAGCAAGTCTTTACTCCTAAGACTGAACAAACATATTCCAAAACACAAAAGGATTATATAATTTTAATTTGTAAATAGCATTTATTATTCAAATTATTTCATGTTATTCCATCCTTATATAACAATAAGTTTATAATCTGGATAGAAGACAATATTTTACTGATGTAATATTTCATTTAAGGTTATTTGAGTATCAATGAAATCAGTGGAGAATGTCTGTGGTAAGCAAAACTGGCAACATGACTTTGAATATCATATAACAATGACCAAAATAAGCCCCACAAAGCTGTCACCAGGTCTTCACACATCTGTCATGGCCTAAGAACCCATAATAACATTACACACCATAACATCCTTTTTTGAAATATATATAATTGCTGTTACATTAGTTAGCACCTCTAGCTAATTCATTCAGAAGGCAGTACTTCAACATTAGGTGCCATATAGTAACTAAAGGGAACATGAAGAAGAATGGAACTTCAAACTGTACACACACACGCACACACACACACACACACACAAACATATATATATATATATATATATATATATATATATACAGTCATACATTCATACACACTATTAAGCATTTTAACATTAACGTTGGTAAAAATAGAACACATTGGGGAACATCTTCCACCCTTGGACGTGTACTCAGATGGCTGACACATGATAATCAAGATTTCAAATGTAGCTTTGCCTCATTACTGATATCCAAATCAGGCTTGAAAACAAACATCTTAGAGGAATTTGTGAAAATGAAAAAAAAATCACCACACTTTCTCAGAGACCCTTCATTGAAAAGCATGATCACACTCTACCTAATATTAATAAGCAATGGATTATATAGATGATGGGAATTCCATTCTATACTTTGCAGGAGAAAAATACCTATCACCAAGTAGAAATGCATTAGATCAACAACAGCCACAGAAATAATATCAGAAAGACCTAATAAGCTTCTGTGATTGGATTTGATACGCATACAGCAAACTTCAATACCTACACCAATGTTTCAAAATATAACACACAAACCACAATTGGTGACCTCCTCCATTACATTATAAGTGAACATGGTAAATAATTTACTTCCTCCAAAGCTATGATGAAAAACAGATCAAAAATGTTTCTTTTCGTGATTAAATTCTTAGGGTGTACAGATTTTAGTATGTTTATCCTGTATTATATGTGTAATACCCACTTATGAGTGAGTGTATACCCTGTGTGTCTTTATGCTCCTGGGATAAGTCACTCAGGATGATATTTTCTAGATCCCACCATTTGCCTGCCAATTTCATGACTTCCTTATTTTTAAATGCTGAGTAGTATTCCATTGTGTAAATGTACCACAATTTCTGTAACTATTCCTCAACTGAGGAGCATCTGGGTTGTTTCCAGATTCTGGCTATTACAAATAAAGCAGCTACAAACATGGTTGAGCAAATGTCCTTGTTTTATACTTGAGCATATTTTGGACATGTGCTGGATCTTGAGGTAGCGCTATTCCTAATTTTCTGAGAAAGTGCCAGGTTGATTTCCAAAGTGGTTGTGCAAGTTTACATTCCCACCAGCAGTGGAGGAGGGTTCTGCTTTCTGCACGTCCTCTCCAGCATGTGTTGTCACTTGAGTTTTTTATCTTATTCATTCTGATGGGTGTAATGTGAAATCTCTGGGTCATTTTGATTTGCATTTTCTTCTGATAACTAAGAAAGACTTTTGAGGGGACAGGAGTTCCACAAGGAAAGCAACAGATGAAAAACTACTGAGCACAGGGATCTTTTCTGAGCCTGATACTCCAACTGAGGAATATGCATGGAAATAACCTAGAACCCCTACAACCCCTGCCCAGATGTATTCCATGGCAGCTCAGTCTCCAACTGAGATCCCTAGTAATGTGAACAGGAACTGTCTCTGACATGAACTCAGTGTCTGGCTCTTTGATCATCTCCCCCTCAGGGGGTGCAGCCTTACCAGGCCACAGAGTAAGACAATGCAGCCAGTCCTGATGAGACCTGATAGGCTAGGATCAAATGGAAGTGGAGGAGGACCTCCCTATCAGTGGACTTGGGGGTGGGAATGGGAGGAAGTTTGGAAGGATGGTTAAAGAGAGGAAGAGAGGAAGAAGGATGGGGTTACCACATGGATACAAAGTGAATAAACTGTAATTTATAAAATCATAAATAAATTTTTTAAAAAGTGAAGAAAGGAAATTATCTTTCATCATTAGAATGTTTTTGTTTACATCCTAGGATGTTTTCTTTTGAAAGAGATTCTCTGAATGGCTTTGACTGACCTGTGGTGCTTTCTAGACCAAGCAAGCCTTGAACTAACACAGATCCACCTCCCTCTGCCAGTCATAATGCTGGTGTTAGAAGCATTTGCTACCAGTTCAGGCTTTGATTTTTCTTTTAATTTAATATTTAATTTAATTTAATGTGTTTTAATTTTGAGGGATGGTGTCTCAGTGCATCGTTGCCAGTCCACGATTCTCTTTGTAAACCAGGCTGACCTTGAACTCACAGAGACCCACCTTCATCTGTCTCCAAAGTGCTGGGACAAAGGATGTGTACCACCATGCCTAACAAGACTTTCTTATAGCCAAGGCACACTATGTGATTTCAGACATATCTAGTCGTGTGGGTGCAAAGGAACCTGTTTTTTTAGACAAGGTTTCTCTCATGATGTCCTGGACTTGTTTTGTGGACCCCAGTGACATTGAACTCATACAGCAGCATGTTTGTGTCTCCTGGAGAGATGGGATTAGAGACATGTGCCAACATGCCTGGCTCAGTTTTTTTTTTTTTTTTTGTTTGTTTTAATCTTATTTTTTTTAAGACTGGGTTTCATTGTGTAGGCCTGTCTATCCTGGACTCTCTTTGCCAACCAGACAGACATTGAACTCACAGAGATTGGTCTGTGTCTGCCTCTCATGTGCCTGTATTAAAAGCTTGTGCAAGCACACCTGGCAGGACCTTAGACTTTTAAGAATTTGTTTAAGGGAGAGATTCATATATCCTAATCTTTTTTAAAAAGTTTCTGAGTGTGTGAATGAGGGGACCTCTGATTATTATTATCAGTGTGTGTGTCTGTGGGTGCATAGATGTTAAATCAGTCATTGCTGCCTTTCTTACAGTCCTTCTCAGAGCAGAGCTTTTATTCTCATGACTAAGAAATTTTGTTTTATATTTTTAGAAAAAAATATCTCTCAGCCTTCCTGTTTGTTTGAGGGTGTGATATACCCTGGATCTGGATTCACAGATAGTGGTAGGTGTTAGGGATTGAACCTAGGTTCACCTCGAAGAGTAGACACTGCTTTATCCACTGTTCATTATGTAATTTTAAAAATATAGTACAATCACTGTCAAACAAAATGGTACAATTCATCAGATAGTGAAATTTTTGCAGTGAATAAAATTCAGAGACGCTCCTCGCACTGTCTGTAGGAATGCTGGGATGACAGGCGTGTGCCGCCTCATCCATCTTTTTTTTTAATATTTGAAAGAGAATTAATATCTGTGTCTGACTCCCAATGACGTAATTAAAGGAGACCCAAGGACTCCTTCTCCAGCTACCAGGGCCTGGGCCTTTATTACTGTATGTAGTAGCAGCAGCAGCAGAAGCAGAAACAGCAGCTAAGTGTGTTAAATTCCGGGACAGGGGGCGGGGCGGTGACATCACAAAGCTTCTGACCAATCGTGATGCTAGAATCAGTATGGCGTGGCAGGGAGATTTACATACACCCCGACCAGGAGAAAGGCTCTGTGGGCTTTGAGGACGACGTTATGCCACAGCGGCCATCAGCATGGTGAAGAGGCTTACTGGGCCTACTGCCGGGCTACTCGCCTAACCACCCGAGAGTTAAGCCCAGGAACGCCAACATGTGATGGTGGGTACAGCACGCGGGGTGTTCTGGGATTTGTAGGCGGTACCCTGGCAACGGTGTATGCGGGAGAAGGCATCGCGCGACCGGACGCCATTTTTGTAGTTCTCAGATACAATCCCAGAAGTCTTTGCTCCGAAGCCATGTTTGTAGTTCTCAGGCAGGTGGGTCTCTGCCGCGATGCATCTTGGGACTGTTGGTACTTCACTGACCAGTGAGCGCTCCCAAGTGGGAAACCAATGACAATGGTTGGTCTGTGACTAGAAGCTTTGTATTTACGAACCTGTGTCCGAGGCCAGGGAGATTCTGGGAAGTGGAAAGGGGGTGGGGGAGGTGACTCAGAGCCTCCAAGCCCTGAAGTCTCTGCTCTCTGCAGGGCAGATTCGAAAACAAAGCCGGAAGGGGTGGGACTTCCGCAATAGGTGCGCCAGTACCTTTGCGGGTTTTTCCAGGTCAGCATCTTTATGCAAGCTCTTCGCCAGAACTCCACAATCAGGAGGTTGCGGGATTCCCAGTCCACCGCCCGCCTGCCTAGAGTCCTCGAGCGACTCGTGCGTCGGGCCGACCACAGGCAGGGGGATGGCGGGAAGAGAGAGGCACAAGCCTCTCCCACTCTACCTGCGTGCATCCTGGGGAAATGGGTTTACCCCTGCCAGGGCTGAGGTTGTACACGACCTTGTAAAGGGTGTTCTGGCGCCCTCTGCTGTCTTGTAGGTGCCTGAGCAGGCAGGACACTGTAAATAACGCTTAGGGAGTTAGGGGCTGAGTAGGAAAATTGCTCTGTGCTTAGTGGTTAGGGTGCTGGGTACACAGTACATAAGAATCCTGCCACCTCTGCTGACCTGAAGGCATACACACATGGGCAAAGAGAAAAAGGAGGAGGTGGAGGAGGAAGGAAGGAAAGAAAGAAGAAAGATCGATCAGTCTGTGATTTTTTTTTTTTTCAAAAAAACTCCCACCTATTTGAAACTTGGGTAATATTTGGTGTTAATTTGCTGAACTTGAACCAGAATACATAGGAAAATGTTCACGTTCTCTATAGTTATATAAATAATTGATGTTTTTCCTCATGGCAAATAACATTTTCAACTAGAAGGAAGTTGTTGAACATGGCAAAGCAGCACATTGTATTTAGAGTCTGTATCAAATTAGAATGATTTGATGAACTTTCAGAGGAAGCTTCACATATTCAAAGACAAGAACCATCCCTTGCTTAAAGCATTTTCTCAAGGCACCTAGACTTACCCAGTACCCAGGAGATTCTTACTTCCATAAATCCTGGATTGACAATTTTGAATTCTCGCATCCAGCTTTGCTTTGTAGAAATTGTAATCCATACCCAGAACATATTTCTATGAAGATTAATCTAGAAGAAATGGCTGTAATGATCAATTCTGAGCCCAGCCATTCTATATGGAATGTAGTGTATGCAGTGGCCTATACCGTCCATGAAATGCTTTTGAGGAAATAAAAAAATTGGATCTAAATAAGACAAAAACAAGGGTGGACTTCTACCATGGTTGGTAAGCCTCACCCATAAGCAAGAGAAGCACCAGGATCTTACATTATTGGTAAGTTATTTACTGTGGTCAAGCCAATAAAACATTTTCATCTTATAATTAAAAGTATAAGTTCAAATGGAAAAGGGAACTATTACAATGTATGCATGTATGAATATAATTATCTTACATGATTTTGAGACTGAAAGCACCAATTTCAAGACATTAAATTTGAATATATTTCAACAAATGTTTCCCCAATGTGTGATAAAATTCTGTAAGTTGTAAGTGTAATCATTGCAAAAATATAGCAAGTTCAGTAACAATTTTTTTTTTTATATTTCATGGAATATGTCCAACACCATAAGATATAAACAAGGGGATCATATCCAAAGTAGCCATTTCACCAAAATTACAATCTATATTTATGACACAAGACATAAGAAGATCCCTTTGTGGACAATAAATACTCTGTCCTAGAGTCAACAGTAACTGAAAAGTAATTTGCTTTCAAATTTTAATTTAGTATTTTGTATTATTTAGTATTAGTAAAGTAAGATGAAGTTGAAACCAAAACTGCTTCCATTATGAAATTTTGGAATACAGACAGTGCTCTTGAGCCTGGGACGTATTTCATTGTATTGGTGATAAATGTAATATGAGGATTTTAAGCAAACAATATATAAACTTAGGACTCATTTACACTTAACAAGCCTTGGAGATCACCTCCAAATAGGGTATCATCAATAATATTGTTGAGCAATTCTCTTCAAGATCTCTTCATTCAGTCAATGATAGGTAAATACAAGATGAACTCTGAATCTTTAGTGTACTGTGTAACTTAGTGTTATGGGAATAAGTAATATTTGACATAGATATTGACATGGATTATAATCATGGCTTCTAGTCATAATATGTTCGGTAAGTTAATATGTCTCTTGTTCAGATAACTGTATACCTATACAGAAGTTCTTTAATAACATGAGTTATGAATTAGTTATCACAGTATTAGGTTTAGTTACTAATTTTCAGGAGTTGATTTTTTGTTATCAGGATAATACTGGTGTCTTACCAAAATATAGAAGTGTTTCTTCCTTTTCCCTTCTGTGGAATACTTTAAGGAGTATTGCAGTGAGTTCTTTGAGAATTTTGTAGAATTCATGCTGAATCTAAACCTATGCTTGCTTTCTTTTATTTTTTTTATTTGAAAAATTTAAATTACTTTTTTCTATTTTGGTTGTTATATGTCTGTTTAAATAATTTACTTCATCTTGATTTAATCTTGTTAGATTTTATACATGTAGAACTCTACCAATTTATATTTGACATTTGAATGTTTATTTGAAAGAAGAGTTAAAATATGAACCTATGATTCCTGTTTTCCTCAATGCATGCTATAGTGTCTGTTATATCGAAATTGATGCAGTTGACACGGAATTAATAGAGAGAAGACAGGTATTTCCAGAAGCAGGATTTTTCTCACAGTCAGAACACTGATGTGCTAGTCTTTTGAGGGAAGAAGTGGAGAATCTGTGCTGTAGTACTAGGGGCTGGGGATTTTAAGTGGCTTGATATGCTGGAGGACATATTGTAGGGTTTCAGTGTATAAATTTCTGGACTTAGTTCTGCCTCTGAGGTTTCATTCAGGAATTGTGAGTGCTGGCAGTTATTCTTGAGTGTGGGGTAGTTTTTAAGCAAGCATTTTCCAGCCTGATATTTTTTCTTTGTTATTGTTTCTAATGCTATGCTCAAAAACTGTGTGTGTTTGTTTTTGTGTGTGTGTAATAACAATGAAAAAAGACACCACAATTTTGCAAATGAACAATGAGGAGTATATGAGAGTGTTTCAAAGGAGGAATGAGAAGGGTAATGATGAAATTACATTATGCTTGAAATAACATTGTAATTGATAAAATAAAAAATAATAAAAACAACAAATAAAATCACTGTAATTGATGTATTAAACTTTGAATGCAGCAAAAATTCTAATTGTTTTGTCTAAATGCTTTGTCTAACAATCTTTGCCACTTTGTTGTAGGATTGGGTCTCTTACTACTGAGGTTTTACTGAAAGATGTTTATAAATTCCCATTATTTTGTTCATTTTGGTGTTTCCTTAGTTTTTTTAAAATTGATTATTATTGGTTACTTTCATTCCTGTATTTAACTATAAGTACAATCACTTAGAATATTTAGGTTTCTTTTCTTTTTTTTAACTTTTATTAATTACACTTTATTCATTTTGTATCCCCCCATACGCACCTTCCTCCTCCCCTCCCGGCCCCACCCTCCCCCCCCTTCATGCATGCATACTCCTCCCCAAGTCCACTGATAGGGGAGGTCCTCCTCTCCTTCTTTCTGATCTTAGTCTTATATAAAGAAATGTTCATTCTTGAAAACATACATATACTTAGCATTGTAAAAAATAAGCAGTTTGTATTTCAATATATATATATATATATATATATATATATATATATATCACACATGAAGTAACAATGAAGAAAGAAGTCTTTGATTTGAAGGTGAGTATGTGTGGGGGGGTATGTGGGAAGGCCTGGAGGGAGAAAAAAAGGAAGGAAGAAATTTTGTGATGAAACCATAGACTCAAAATAATTGATAAATTTTAATATCCAGAAGTAAATACTGAGGGTGAAAAGACTGTGGCACATGAATTCAGGGTCAGAGACTGATATTTGTATCTTTCTGTATACCTAAACTTAGTTTGAGCATCTTGATGAGGAAGTCAAAAGTAGTTTTATTTAGGTGTTAACCCCCAGTCTCCTTACCTGGAGCCTGGTGCTTTACCATTTGAGCCACTTAAGGCTTTTTGGTCTCCCTCCCACCAAAATTACTCTTTTCCTAATGTTGTTATTGCTTAACAACAGGTGGTCTTAATTAGACTGACAAAGTGCTTCAGGCTTGTTTACTCAGACACTTTCTTCAGGACACTATGGGCTCACTGGCCATCCTCTGTCCTCTCTCTGAGGTAGGCTCCCAGGGCTGGTAGAGGTTTAGGGTCCCATTGTCCTTCTGTGAATGATGAATGAGAAATGGAGAGGAAAGAAAGAGGTCTCAGGCATACACACTCACTGAAACATTTCAAACAAATTCCCACAAGCTTACATATGATAATGATGATGGTGTTGGTTTTAGCTAGCATTTCTTCTGCATAAACTGCAGCAAATTTAGGCTGCCTTTGGGAGAAGATCTTCCCTATTCACCAGTTATGGCTGGCTCCCACATACAATCACATAGACAAATGATCAGATATATAAACCTGTACATATTCATGCACATATTCCATGGATGATGCAAAAGAGGAGCACCTTACAGGCAGCAATTGACATACACTCATTTAACATGTACAAAAGCAGACATATTTCATGCAAACACATCAATACACATATTTATATATTTACAACTCATGGATGAAGCAACTTCCAGGGGGCTTCAGTCCTGCTTATGGCCTGGTCTTAGCTTTTTTTTTATTTCTGAGACAAAGGAATAAATTCATAATCAAAAAAGTAATTGATTACAGATAAAGAGGAATTAAAAAATGTAACAGGTTACATGTATTTTCATTAAAACTAAATATTTTGTATTTGTGTATCCATTATAGAATTTCATGGCGAGTTCAGAATGACAAAGGTTGACAGGGGTTAAAGGTTAACAGGGTCCAAGAGATTAGAAGAAGATATATGTCTGCTCAATTAGGACTGACCTGGCTACACATTATCCAGCTATCTCTTAGTTTGTAGTGAGTTCAGGGCCAAAATTTTATCTGTCTTCCATTCCAAGATACAAAGTGAATTTAGACTGACAGTATTTTATGCCATAAGCTGACAAGGCATAGGAATTACAGTGAAACAATTCATATATATTGACATCAAGTTTTGTATTTAATTTAGTCATTTCTTGGTTGCCCCATTATAATTTCCATTTTTAGAAGTGTAAACTTGCCTATATTTTTGCTGTATACAAGAATGAATGGAGCTATCCCTAGAGTGAGAGCTTATCTGAAGCCACAATTAGTCTCAAGCCCTTCTCTTAGTGAGGCTTATGGAGAACCACAAAAGTACTTATTGCAGCCATAAAACTGTAAAATTGTTTTAGAAGTTCAAAGCAAGTTAACTTCTACAATTGTTTGAATCAAATCAGAAATTATATAATCAGGAATTAATTCATCTAAATAGCAGCACATCTTCCTAAACCCTAGGAATTTTATTCAATAAAAATGGGTAAAAACCCAGAAAGTGAGTGCTCATGCCAAGCCTGAATTTTTTTAATTTAATTTAATTTTATTAATTACACTTTATTCACTTTATATCCCCCCATAAATCCCTCCCTCCTCCCCTCCCAGTCCTACCCTCCCTCCTCCTTCTTTACCCATGCCCCTCCCCAAGTCCACTGATAAGGGAGGTCCTCCTCTCCTTCCTTCTGACCTTAGTCTATCAGATCACATCAGGAGTGGCTGCATTGTCATCTTCTGTTTCCTGGTAAGGCTGGTTCCCTCCTCAGGGGGAGGTGATCAAAGAGCAGGCCAATCAGATTATGTCAGAGTCAGTCCCTCTTCCCATTACTATGGAACCTACTTGGACACTAAACTGCCCTGGGCTACATCTGTGCAGGGGTTCTAGGTTATCTCCATGCCTGGTACTTGGTTGGAGTATGAGTCTCTGGGGAGACCCCTGTGTTCAAATTTTCTGGTTCTGTTGCTCTCCCTGTGGGGTTTCTGTCCTCTCCAGGTCTTACTATTTCCCATTTCTTACATAAGATTCCATGCACTCTGCCCAACAGTTGGCCGTAAGTCTCAGTGTCTGCTTTGATAGTCTGCAGGGCAGAGCCTTTCAGAGGCCCTCTGTGGCAGGTTTCTAGGTTGTTTCCTGTTTTCTTCTTCTTCTGATGTCCATCCTGTTTGCCTTTTGGGATGGGGATTGAGCATTTTAGTCAGGATCCTCTCTCTTAATTAGTTTCTTTTGATGTACAGATTTTAGTAGGTTTATCCTATGTTATATGTCTATATGAGTGAGTATATACCGTGTGTGTCTTTCTACTTCTGGGACAGCTCACTCAGGACGATTCTTTCCAAGTCCCACCATTTACCCGCAAATTTCATGGTTTCCTTGTTTTACATTGCACAGTAATACTCCATTGTGTGCATGTACCACAATTTCTGTATCCATTCTTCAGTTGAGGGGCATCTGGGCTATTTCCAGCTTCTGACTATTACAAATAAAGCTGCTACAAACATGGTTGAGCAAATGTCCTTATTGTGTCCTTGAGCCTCTTTTGGATATATGCCTAGTAGTGGTATGGCTGGATCTTGAGGAAGCATTATTCCTAGTCGTCTAAGAAATCGGCAGCTGGATTTCCAGAGTGGTTGTACAAGTTTACATTTCTACCAGCAGTGGAGGAGGGTTCCCCTTTCTCCACAACCTCTCCAGCATGTGTTGTCACTTTAGTTTTTCATCTTGGCCATTCTGATGGGTGTAAGGTGAATTCTCAAGGTCGTTTTGATTTGCATTTCCCTTAAAGCTAATGACGTTGAACATTTCTTTAAGTGTTTCTCTGCCATTTGATATTCCTCTACAGAGAGTTTTCTGTTTAGCTCTGCTCCACATTTTTTAAATTGGATTACTTGGTTTGCTGCTTTTCAGCTTCTTTAGTTCTTTATATATACTGGATATTAGCCCTCTGTCAGATAAAGGGTTGGTGAAGATTCTTTCCCAATGTGTCTCCTAACATGACCTTGCCTCTCCACTCAACTCCCACTTTTCCTTATAGTTGAACCAACTGCATTGATTGTTCCTGGTACTTGAGGATAGCATGGGAGGTTCTGATTGGGCTTTCAGTCATTTACAGGCTGTTACAATGGATAATAAAGTTAGATATGCCCCTCTTAGTCTTGTCTCTGGTGTTTGATTCCCAGGATTCTGCGTGGGCCCTGTTGCCACTCATTCCAGTTCCCCATGGTTCCTGATTTCCATATTTATGTAAATACTGGCAATCAGGACTAGTTATTTGCAAGACCAGCAAAACCTCTTCTCTGCTGAGCCAACTCTCATGCCCTATGTTGCCTATTTTTGATCACCATTTACATTGCTGATGCTTTCATCTGTTATTTGTAACTGTTTAAATATAGATTTCATTTTAGGAAGATCATATCAATGCTATAATTTAAAGTGAGGCACTTCAAGTTTCTCGATGATATGTACATAATTAGAGGGAATGAATAGCTTGTATAGAAAATTGAGCAAAGAGCTGTCAGTTCTTTGATTTGATTGATTAATTTTCGTTTGTTTGATTAATTTTTGGTAGAGTATTCTGTGCCCCTGACTATTCTGGAACTCATTGCATAGACCAGGCTACCATCCAACTCTATGAGATATACCTGCCTCTGCCTCCTGAAGGTTGTTGGAATTAAAGGCATGATAAAATACACCCAGCTTACCCATTGTTTTTATACTTAGGAACTGTTCATATAATTTCTCTGAGGTGGGCTAAGCACAGTTGATCTGTTTAATTGTCTCCCCTTCTTTATGTCTATTAATTAGCGTTTCTCTTACAAGGCTACATCATGTTTTTGAATTTTTTAATTTATTTTTATTAATTACAGTTTATTCATTTTGTATCCCCCTTGTAGTTCCCTCCCACCTCCCCTCCTAACCCCACCCTCCCTCCATCTCTCCCAGCAATGCCCCTTCCCCAGTACACTGATAAGGGATGACCACCTCCCCTTCCCTCTGATTCTAGTCTATAAGGACTAGTCAGGAGTGGCTGCAGTGTATTCCTCTGTGGCCTGGTAAGGCTAGGTGTGGGGAACACACCTGCAAGGTAAGCACTCAGGAGGCAGAGGTAGGAGGATCACATTTCCAAAACTTTTTAAAGATTTTTTTACTATTTATACAACATTTGCCTGCACACTTGATCTCTGTATAGATGCTTGTGAGCCACCATGTGGTTGCTTGGAATTGAACTCATGGCCTTTGGAAGAATATCGAGTAGTGCTCTTAACCTCTGAGCCACCTCTCCAGCATCATCCAAAAACATTAAGAAGGAATTTAAGGTATTAATTTGTTCATGGTGCTTTTTTCTTTCCTACTTTCTTTCTTCTGATTTATTAGTTTATCTATCTATCTATTTATCTATCTATCTATCTATCTATCTATCTATCTATCTACTTATTTTACAGTGTTCTGCCTGCATGTACCACTGCAAGCCATAAGAGGGCATGAGATCTCACTATAGATGGTTGTGAGCCACCATGTGGTTGCTGGGAATTGAAGTCAGGACCTTTACAAGAGCAGCCAATGCTCTTAACATCTGAGCTACCTCTGTAGCCCTGGTCTCACTTTTCTTTACTTCATGTTACTTAAATTTTCTAAAACATAAATGATGTGTTACGAACATATGTAGAAGGAAGCATTTTTTTTCAAGGAAGAAAATGAAAAGATGATTAACAGATGTCTTAATGATTCTTTACTATGGTCACACATAAGTTTGAATACTGTCGAGTATATCTCAACAGTTTATATCACCATGTGGTGAATCAAATTTATCATTGTGTTTTCAGGATGGTGTTTCTTACTCATGACCACTAGGAGGCTGTATGCTGCCTTAGCTGAGCTAATTGGATGGATGAGTAAATTGTGCCTTTTCATCAGGAGGTGGGGAGGCCAACCTTGAACTTGTGATCCTCCTGTCTCAGCCTTCTGAATGCTGGGGTTCAAAGCTTGGGCCACTAAAGTAAGAATACTGAAGCAGATGGTATATTTATCTGTTTGTGATGATTATCACCTTTTAAGATTTCCAAACTTGATATGTTTAATATGTCTCACACATTTAATAAGATATTAAAATGTATCACTCTGCCATGTCAGGCAACCCCTAACCAACTGAAATTCCAATTCCAGGGAATCCACTATCCTCTTCTATCCTCCAGGGACACACACACACACATGAACAAATGTGTCTTTTAAAAAGTAAATGTGTAATCGGCATCACAACCAGAAAAGCACATTTTGAAGAGATGTAGCTGAGAAGCATCGTGATAATGTGACCTTAATGTGCAGAATATTTCCTCAAGTGTTTCATACCATTCTTCTTTAGTAGAAGGTGTTCACATGTTCTCTATACAAAATAAAAATAGAACCCTGTGTCTCCCCCTAGCCCTTGCCCCATGGGTCTTCTGTAGTTTCTCCTGCCATCTTTGACTTCTTTTGTTTTCAACCCATTAAGAATTTCTTATAATGGAGATTTAAATATTGAAATAAAATCAAGATTTAAATCTTTCTTCCATCTGTCATTTTTTTCTATTAACTCTACTGTGTGCCTTCCTTGTGAAAGGAACCCTGCAAACTGCCTGCAGGCATGGCTCTTATGTTTGGTTTAATATTAATATTAATATTAATAATATTTTGAATTTTTTGGACAAGGTTTCTCTGTGTATCCCTGGCTGTCTTGGACTTGCTCTGTACTCCAGGCTGGCCTCAAACTCAGAAACATCTTCTTGCCTCTGCCTCTCCAGTGCTGGGATTAAAGTTCTGTGCCACCATGCTTGGCAGCATGCTCTTATAGCCTGGTTAAAGTCATACTATGTAACTTAGAACATGTCTAGACATGTGAGTGTGATGAGCTGGCAGGGGATGCAAGCCCTTGTTTTTGGAGACAGGGTATCTCTGTGTGGTCTTTCATGTCCTGGACTTGCTTTACAAACCTGGATGTCCTGGAACTGACACCTGCCTCTGCTTGCCCCACTGATGGTCACAGGTGTGTGACACCACACCTCGCTTCTTGTTATAATCATTAAAAATGATTTATAATCTCTGTGTATGTGTCTGCCTTTTTGAGACCAGCCCTGTTTTGACTAGGAGAGTTGGCACTCTGTAACAGAAAGGAGTCAAGTCTGCCTACCCTAAGCACAAGGTACTCTACTCTCAACCGCTGAGTCAGTGAGGGTGTGGGCCCTATAGCTTGTAATAAAAAGATCCTCATGTGTTCTGCAATGGATCCAACTCCTGGTGGTCTTTTGTGGTCTCATGAACTGAGCACATCTGAGGTAGTCACACGAAGTATTTCTATTATAAGAACAGCCATAAATTCTCTCAGTTATTCATTACAAAAGTGGGTTATGGCAGAGCATAGAAAACTCAGCTATGGGCCTCCAGTGCCATCAGGTAAAATTCTTAACACCGGGTCTGGTAGAAGTTTGTGTTACAGTTAGCACAACCGTATAGGTATTCCTCAGTCCTAGTAGAGTAGGTCCACCAAAGAGGCTGGCAAAGAATGGCCAATAAGGGCTAAAGATGGCCCAACACAAATCGTTATTAGGCTCTGGACATACCAACATCATCACATCACTGCAGATGAAGCAGCAGCAGCACCAGATAATCAAGATATGTCTTAGAATTCTGGGACCATCAACAAAGGGTCAAGGCTTAGTAATCTACACAATGACTGGAACCCACAGCAGTGATAACAAAGACCAACAGAGCTGTGCCAAAGCGATAACCAGAGGACCCTAAAAGGTGGGGCAGATCACTTGTTTGGGGAAGTGGCTTTATCTCATGGACACACACATTCCTATTTCATGAAGAAGAAATTGTTAGGCTCCAGTTTTCCAGAAATCATTAAAATGATTTACATGTCTTTTGTAATTAATAAAACAGCAAAGAAAGAACATGTGGGATACATGTGGGTGCAGAGATACAGATGTCCATTCACAAAGAAATACCATAAAAGCATGAAACCAGAAGCCATAATGTACACAAAGGAACAGTATATAAATATGTGTGTGTGTGTGTGTGGGTATGTAGGCAGAAGTGTGTGTATATATATATATATGTTTATATATGTGTGTGTGTGTGTTTATATACATATAAAGCATTGACAAACCACAAGTATACCCTTGAGCTTTTCTGTTGCCATCTGTTGCTGTTCATGGGACCTAGGATTTTAGTCTGGTTTGTTGCCCCAATGAGACTCTCTTGGAGAAAACTAAGTGTTTCATTTATTATTAGTAGTAGTAGTAGTATTTAAAGAGATAAAGAGTGTTCTTTTTGGAGTGAAACTTTATTTATGATTCGTGGTGTAGTTCTTTTTATTATAGAAGATTTGTTTATTATTTGTACAGTATTCTGTCTTCATGCCAGAGGAAGTAGCCAAGTCTTACTATAGATGATTATGAGCTGCCACGTGGATGCTGGGAATCGAACTCCAAATCTTTGAAAGAACAGCTGGTGCTCTTAAGCTTTGTGCCATCACTCCAGCTCTCTTAATTTTTATTTTTATTTATTCATTTTACATCCCTGTCGTAGACCCCTTCCTCCTCTCTTCCCAGGCCTACCCTCCCTGTTTCCCCTATCACCCCTCACCTGGCTCCTCAGAGAATGGGATCCGCCAACCCCAAGTCCACCCATGTCAGCATATCAAGTCACATCAGGACTGAGAGCATCCTCTTCCCCTGTGGCCTGGTGAGGTAGCCCTGAAAGGGGAAAGTGATAGAAAAGATAGCTTGTGGGTCAGGGTGCATTCTTATGTGTGTTGGTCCTGAAGTGTTTACAAGGCATTGTTACCCTCCTGTCCTTCATCCCCTCTGGCACTTACACTCTAGACACAAGAGTACCTTGAGCCCTTAGGGGTGAGAGTTTGCTGGAGACATCTCATTTAGGGTGGGATGGTTCAAGGCCTCTCTCTCTCTGCAGGTCGACTGGACATGGGCCTCTTTATTTGTTCCCATCTGCTGCAGGAGGAAGTTCCCAATGATGTCCAAAGAAGGCACAGATCTGTGACTATGGCTGTTCTCCTTTAGAGTAACTGTAGCATTTAGATTTCTCTTATATTCCTGGCATGTGTAGACTCAGGCTCCTGGGTACCCAAGCAGTATTGGATCGAGGTTCCTTCTCATGGTGTGGGCCTCCTGAAACCCAACCAGATATTAGTTGGTCACTTCCATGATGTTTGTACAACAAGTGCACCAGCAAATCTTGTAGGCATGTCACCATTGGAGAGCAAAGGCTGCATGGCTGGGTTGGTGTGGACCTTTCTCTTCCGGTGGCACTCAGTGAATGTTCCAGTATCATGAACAGTAGTCCAAAGGAGGTGAAGGTTCTAGGTAGGTGCCAGCTGGGATTCTCTGTGTCCAATGAACGGAGGTGTTGTTCTCAGCAATAGAATCTTACCATCACGTTTGGGAGAGCAGAAGAGGGTGGACTCAAGTTAGGTGGTTCCCAGGCCCTGTTTTGATCTAGCATAGAATCCTCCTGAGTTCCAACCCCACAGGACTCAAGGAGGAGGCCGGCTCTGGAGACACTCCTTGCTCTGTTCTTATTAAATTGAAATAAATACATAGTATTAAATTAATTACAGCATCTATGTAAAGCTCGTTATTAAGTGACACATGCTTGCCACGAGAGGGCACCACATCCCTTGACAGATGACGCTGTGATCCGTGGGGATAGAACCAGGCACCTAGGGAAGAGAGAGGGATTCTCTGCTTCAGAGAGCCCCCTGGCTTTTGGGATGACAGGCATGAGACACTGAGTCCGGTGATTTGTTTCTTTATTTTTTTTTAGATTCATTCATTCATTCATCATTCATTCATTCTCCAGCATTATGCCTGTGCACTATAAGAAGGCACCAGATCACATTATAGATGGTTGTGAGCCACCATGTGGTTGCTGGGAATTGAACTCAGGACCTTTGGAAGAGCAGTCAGCTCTGTTAACCTTTGAGCCATCTTTCCAGCCTCCAGCTTTTTTTTAAATCTTTAAAACAGATTTATTATTTGTGTGAGTGCCTTTTTGCCTTCCAGAGACCAGCTCTGTTTTGACTGGGAGAGTCAAAATGACTAAAAAAGGGGGACAGATACCCCAGAATCCCTTCTCCAGGGACCAGGGACCAGCCGGACTATGTCAGATCAGGAGAAATCAAAGGGCACATTTTTCCTTCGCACAAATGAGACTTCCAGCATCCGGGCCTGTTTACTTCTGAAAGCAGATAGGCGGGGCGATGGCATCAGGAATCCCGAATCCCTGAAAGCTCTGGATCCTGAAGACAGCCAGTGGTGAAGGATGGGGACATTTACATGACACTGGGAACCAGGGGAAACTCTGTGTGCAATGTGGCAACTGGAAAGGGCTTTTCAGGATATTTCTGGGTCCCCTGTATGTTTTCAGGGTTGATTGTTTGGTGTTGAATAACTAACTGATTTTATGCTCTTTCCTGGAAAGATTTTCTTTTCTCACACTCTCAGCTTTTATTAGTTCCCTACATATTTTTTTTTACATAGGATTAAAGACAACGGTTTCTTCCTGGACCACATTTGCATGCCTATTGGCGTTTTCCATTTTTCACTTCATGTTTGTGCAGGTACATTGGTAAGCCTTTTTTTCTTTTTCTTTTTTTTTTTTAATATTGGTTCATCTTATGGGTGTAGCTTCTGGTATTATTAGGAGACACACTACCAGAACATACTCTGATCCTCTGCCTTATATAATTTTTCATCATCTGTTCTGCATAATCTCTGAGCCTTAGATCTGGGAATTGTTTTGTAGATTTATCAGGTGTGAGTGTTCTCCAGAATTCTGCCTTGTGATTGGTTGTGTTTTTCAGTCATGATTGCTGTTGCAAAGAAAAGCTTCTTCTGACAGTGGTGAACTATACTTATCTGTGTTCATTATTAAAAATATTT